>NC_082714.1:35000-675149 GCF_030144855.1 Hypanus sabinus
CTAACCCTAATGACAGTTTGGCTGTGTACAACATTTCCACCTGCAGATGTCCTGCGGTGAGGACTGACCCCCTTGTTGACAACACTCCCACCTTGTGGGGTCCTGCCGCAATGACAGTTCGTCCGTAGACAATACTCCCACCTGGTGGTGTCCTGTCATAACGACAGATCAGATGTGGACAACACTCCCACCTGCTGGTTTCCTGCAACCATGACAGATCAGATGTGGAGAATACTCCCACCTGGTGGTGTCCTGTCATAATGACAGATCAGATGTGGAGAATAGTCCCACCTGGTGGTGTCCAGCCACAATGACTGTTCCTCCGCAGACAATACTCCCACCTGGTGGTGTCCTGTCATAATGACAGATCAGATGTGGACAATACTCCCACCCGGTGGTGTCCTGTCATAATGACAGATCAGATGTGTACAACACTCCCTCCTGCTGGCGGCCTGCCGCCATGACAGATCAGATGTGGACAATACTCCCACCTGGTGGTGTCCTGTCACAATGAAGGATTAGGTGAAGACAGAAATCCCACCTGGTGGTGATCTGTCGGTATGACAGCTTTGCAACAAAATACTAACCCTTACCCTCATGCGAGCCTACCCGCCATAGCAGTTCGTACATCACTGCTCAAAACTCGACAGCCTTACCTGTGACTACCACATATATACATCCACCAGCTCATCAGTCAAACCAAATCTTAAAGTGCAAAAGGGGCACACACCCCCACAAACCCTAGGCAAATTCCAAAAGGGGCACACCCCCCCACAAACCCTAGGCAAATTCCAAAAGGGGCACACACCCCCACAAACCCTAGGCAACTTCCAAAAGGGGCACACACCCCCACAAACCCTAGGCACTCCCCGATTAACCATTGCTAATCCCCAACGAACCGGAGAGGGCAAGATTCAAAAAAGGCAAATGTGGGACCTGGTTAATGAAGGCGTGGGCCAGATCTAAGTGGCAGGGTGACGTGAAACGGAATCTCAAGTGAGGAGATCAAAAATCACAAGAGGGCATTTTAGCCCACTGCCCACATAATCTCAACCTAACCTATCAGTGACACGCTCTTCATTCTCCCGGCCCACGAAAGGCCAATAAGAAAGCCCAGATACACACAAGGTGAGAGAGAACCAGTAAGTTAAACCCCGGATGGGGATGACAGACAGGTCAGTGCTAAACTCAGTGTCAGCTCTGCTGAATGCCCAGTAAACACTTTGAATTTAACCCATGCAATCACAGGCATACATGTGCCAGGTAATGATATTTAAAAATATCATTACCCTCAGAATTACATGGCTCTCATTATTGGTCCCTGGGAAAAATACAGGCAGTGCCTGAGTCGGACACTGTTGGGCCGCTTCTGTAGGCTGTCTAGTGATTAAAGGCCCGAAACAGGCGAGTATCCGAATGTTCACTACTGACGATGTGCCCCAGTGCACACCCGGTTCGCTGAACCAAGTGCTGTCGGACCACGATAATGAAAGGCATGGGCCAGATTAACCTGACTTCCCTGTACAAGCCTAGCCAGCATAGCAACTCATACTTCAAATTGTGCAGCCTAACCTCTGTCAGCCAAACATATACATCCACCAGCCCTACAGTCAAACCTAATCCTAAAGTCCAAAAGGAGCACACACCCCCACAAACCGTAGGCAACTTCCAAAAGGGGCACACCCCCACACAAACCCTAGGCACTCCCCGATTAGCCCTTGCTAAACCCCCACAAAACGGATATCCTATGTCTAGCGGGGCAAGATGCAACAAAGGCAATTGTGGGACATGGTTAATGAAGGCGTGGGCCAGATCAAAGTGGCAGGGTCACGTGAAACGGAATCTCAAATGAGGAGATCAAAAATCACAAGAGGGCTTTTTAGCCCACTCCCCGCATAATCTCAACCTAACCCTAACCCTAAGCCTAGGCAAATTCCAAGAGGGGCACACACCCCCAGTAACGCTAGTCAAATTCCAAAAGGTGCACACACCCCCACAAACCCTAGGCACTCCCCAATTAACCCTTGCTAAACCCCTACAAACCGGATATCCTATGTCGAGAGGGGCAAGATTCAACAAAGGCAATTGTGGGACCTGGTTAATGAAGGCGTGGGCCAGATCAATGTGGCAAGGTCACAAGAAACGGAATCTCAAGTGAGGAGATCAAAAATCACAAGAGGGCTTTTTAGCCCACTGCCTGCATAATCTCAACCTAACCCTAATGACAGTTTGGCTGTGTACAACATTTCCACCTGCAGATGTCCTGCGGTAAGGACTGACTCCCTTGTTGACAATACTCCCACCTGGTGGTGTCCAGTCATAACGACAGATCAGATGTGTACAACACTCCCAGCTGCTGGTGTCCTGCAACCATGACAGATCAGATGTGGAGAATACTCCCACCTGGTGGTGTCCTGTCATAATGACAGATCAGATGTGGAGAATACTCCCCCCTGGTGGTGTCCTGCCACAATGACTGTTCGTCCGCAGACAATACTCCCACCTGGTGGTGTCCTGTCATAATGACAGATCAGATGTGGACAATACTCCCACCTGGTGGTGTCCTGTCATAACGACAGTTCAGATGTGTACAACACTTGCACCTGCTGGTGTCCTGCCGCCATGACAGATGAGATGTGGAGAATACTCCCACCTGGTGGTGTCCTGCCACAATGACAGTTCGTCCATAGACAATACTCCCACCTGGTGGTGTCCTGTCATAATGACAGATCAGATGTGTACAACACTCCCTCCTGCTGGCAGCCTGCAGCTATGACAGATCATATGTAGACAATACTCCCACCTGGTGGTGTCCTGTCACAATGAAGGATTAGGTGAAGACAGAAATCCCACCTGGTGGTGATCTGTCGGTATGACAGTTTTGCAACAAAATACTAACCCTTACCCTCCGCCATAGCAGTTCGTACATCACTGCTCAAAACTCGACAGCCTTACCTGTGACTGCCACATATATACATCCACCAGCTCATCAGTCAAACCAAATCTTAAAGTGCAAAAGGGGCACACACCCCCACAAACCCTAGGCAAATTCCAAAAGGGGCACACCCCCCCACAAACCCTAGGCAAATTCCAAAAGGGGCACACACCCCCACAAACCCTAGGCAACTTCCAAAAGGGGCACACACCCCCACAAACCCTAGGCACTCCCCGATTAACCATTGCTAATCCCCAACGAACCGGAGAGGGCAAGATTCAAAAAAGGCAAGTGTGGACCTGGTTAATGAAGGCGTGGGCCAGATCTAAGTGGCAGGGTGATGTGAAACAGAATCTCAAGTGAGGAGATCAGAAATCACAAGAGGGCTTTTTAGCCCACTGCCCGCATAATCTCAACCTAACCCTAACCCTAACCCTAACCCTAACCCTAATGCCGGCTCGAGGAGGGTGTCTAATGTAAAGGCTCGAAACACCCGACGATCCGAGAGTGCATTACTGATGATGTGTCCTGGCACATGATAATGAGAGGTTTCGATTTTCCTATACAAGCAGCTGGCTTAGGAGCTCAGACTTTAAATTCTGCAGACTAACCTTTGCCAGCTAAACATATAGATCCACCAGCCCTACACTTAAACCTAATCCTAAAGTCCAAAAGGGGCATACACCCCCATAAATAGGCAAATTCCAAGAGGGGTAGTCACCCCCACAAACCCTAGGCAACTTCCAAGGGGGGCATACACCCCCACAAACCCTAGGCATTCCCCGATTAACTTTTGCTAAATCCCCATAAATTAGATATTCTGAGAGGGGTAGGATTCAACAAGGGCAAGTGTGGGACCTGGTTAATGAAGGCGTGGGCCAGATCAAAGTGGCAGGGTGATGTGAAACAGAATCTCAAGTGAGGAGATCAGAAATCACAAGAGGGCTTTTTAGCCCACTGCCCGCATAATCTCAACCTAACCTATCAGTGACACGCTCTTCATTCTCCCGGCCCCAGAAAGGCCAATAAGAAAACCCAGATATTTTATTTCACCTACTAGGTGTTATGAAATTAGAAATGAAAAATTCATAGTTAAAAGAATGGAGAGGTTCACCAATCAGCAGCTAATGTACCTTTAAGGGCTGAGGTGAGCTGGTCTCCTAGCAACAGCCAGGTTTGCAGCAGGTGGACAATTAGGTTTTAGTATCACATTAGTTAAAAGAGGCCCTGCGGGGGGAAGAAGGTGAGGGACGTTTTAACTGGATAGCAGTACTGTCTGGGTTTAGAGACTCCACAGAAGACCCGAGTGACGGACGAGAGTCGAGTTGGACCTTCCGGTCGGGAATCACGCTTTTTTGAAGGCAATTGGTTGGAGTCGAAATCGCAGACGCAAGATAAGCAGTAGGAACATTATTCTTTTATTTATTGTCTTACTTACATTATTGTCTTAATGATGTGGAAAGGCAAAGATAGGAGAGGTTGTGTGGATCGATACCTGCCACGTGGGCGAGTGGGTAACTCTGGTTAGTGTCCCTGGGGATTCCTTCTTAACCACGGTCAGGTTAAAAATAGTCCAGAACTTTCATTATGTGAAAATTCTGGAAAAATAGTCCCAACTACCTAAGGGAATTAAGAAGTAGGCCTACAGATTCTCCGCATGGCCTGAGTGAGGCCCAAGGAGCTAGGCCGCCCTGGAATTAAACCCTTAGAAGTAGTATGACCTGTACAATTTTGTGCCTTTCGTTGTCTGGTCTAGGGGGTAGTACATACGCCAAGCGTGATTGGCTTGGTTTAAGCCATTTCAGGGGAGGTGTCGCCTTTCATTGTCTGGTCCAGGGGTAATACACACGGCAAGCTTGATCAACTTGACGGAGCCGGCTCGGGGAGGGTGTCTAATGTAAAGGCTCGAAACACCCGACGATCCGAGAGTGCATTACTGATGATGTGTCCTGGCACATGATAATGAGAGGTTTCGATTTTCCTATACAAGCAGCTGGCTTAGGAGCTCAGACTTTAAATTCTGCAGACTAACCTTTGCCAGCTAAACATATAGATCCACCAGCCCTACACTTAAACCTAATCCTAAAGTCCAAAAGGGGCATACACCCCCATAAATAGGTAAATTCCAAGAGGGGTAGTCACCCCCATAAACCCTAGGCAACTTCCAAGGGGGGCATACACTCCCACAAACCCTAGGCATTCCCCGATTAACTTTTGATATTCTGAGAGGGGTAGGATTCAACAAGGGCAAGTGTGGGACCTGGTTAATGAAGGCGTGGGCCAGATCAAAGTGGCAGGGTGATGTGAAACAGAATCTCAAGTGAGGAGATCAGAAATCACAAGAGGGCTTTTTAGCCCACTGCCCGCATAATTTCAACCTAACCTATCAGTGACACGCTCTTCATTCTCCCGGCCCCAGAAAGGCCAATAAGAAAACCCAGATATTTTATTTCACCTATTAGGTGTTAAAAAATTCATAGTTAAAAGAATGGAGAGGTTCATCAATCAGCAGCTAATGTACCTTTAAGGGCTGAGGTGAGCCGGTCTCCTAGCAACAGCCAGGTTTGCAGCAGGTGGACAATTAGGTTTTAGTATCACATTAGTTAAAAGAGGCCCTGCGGGGGGAAGAAGGTGAGGGACGTTTTAACTGGATAGCAGTACTGTCTGGGTTTAGAGACTCCACAGAAGACCCGAGTGACGGACGAGAGTCGAGTTGGACCTTCCGGTCGGGAATCACGCTTTTTTGAAGGCAATTGGTTGGAGTCGAAATCGCAGACGCAAGATAAGCAGTAGGAACATTATTCTTTTATTTATTGTCTTACTTACATTATTGTCTTAATGATGTGGAAAGGCAAAGATAGGAGAGGTTGTGTGGATCGATACCTGCCACGTGGGCGAGTGGGTAACTCTGGTTAGTGTCCCTGGGGATTCCTTCTTAACCACGGTCAGGTTAAAAATAGTCCAGAACTTTCATTATGTGAAAATTCTGGAAAAATAGTCCCAACTACCTAAGGGAATTAAGAAGTAGGCCTACAGATTCTCCGCATGGCCTGAGTGAGGCCCAAGGAGCTAGGCCGCCCTGGAATTAAACCCTTAGAAGTAGTATGACCTGTACAATTTTGTGCCTTTCGTTGTCTGGTCTAGGGGGTAGTACATACGCCAAGCGTGATTGGCTTGGTTTAAGCCATTTCAGGGGAGGTGTCGCCTTTCATTGTCTGGTCCAGGGGTAATACACACGGCAAGCTTGATCAACTTGACGGAGCCGGCTCGGGGAGGGTGTCTAATGTAAAGGCTCGAAACACCCGACGATCCGAGAGTGCATTACTGATGATGTGTCCTGGCACATGATAATGAGAGGTTTCGATTTTCCTATACAAGCAGCTGGCTTAGGAGCTCAGACTTTAAATTCTGCAGACTAACCTTTGCCAGCTAAACATATAGATCCACCAGCCCTACACTTAAACCTAATCCTAAAGTCCAAAAGGGGCATACACCCCCATAAATAGGTAAATTCCAAGAGGGGTAGTCACCCCCATAAACCCTAGGCAACTTCCAAGGGGGGCATACACTCCCACAAACCCTAGGCATTCCCCGATTAACTTTTGATATTCTGAGAGGGGTAGGATTCAACAAGGGCAAGTGTGGGACCTGGTTAATGAAGGCGTGGGCCAGATCAAAGTGGCAGGGTGATGTGAAACAGAATCTCAAGTGAGGAGATCAGAAATCACAAGAGGGCTTTTTAGCCCACTGCCCGCATAATTTCAACCTAACCCTAACCCTAACCCTAATGCGGGGCCCTAACCCTAACCCTAACCCTAATCCACCAGCCCTACACTCAAAGCTAATCCTAAAGTCCAAAAGGCACACACCCCCACAAACCCTAGGCAAATTCCAAAAGGGGCACACACCCCCACAAACCCTAGGCACTCCCCGATCTCATACTTCAAATTCTGCAGGCTAACCTCTGCCAGCCAAACATATACATCCACCAGCCCTACACTCAAACCTAATCCTAAAGTCCAAAAGGGGCACACACCCCCAGAAACCCGAGGCAACTTCCGAAAGGGGCACACACCCCCACAAACCCTAGGCACTCCCCGATTAACCCTAGCTAAACCCCCACCAACCGGATATCCTATGTCGAGAGGGGCAAGATTCAACAAAGGCAAGTGTGGGACCTGGTTAATGAAGGCGTGGGCCAGATCAAAGTGGCAGGGTGATGTGAAACGGAATCTCAAGTGAGGAGATCAAAAATCACAAGAGGGCTTTTTAGCCCACTGCCCGCATAATCTCAACCTAACCCTAAACCTAATTGCAAATCAAATTGGAGATGGCCCGGAAATATATTTTCGATCTGGTCTCGGGACCAGGGCCGGAACGGCAAGCCGTTGCGGACCGGACCCACAGGGGACCCCAGGCCTTCCCAGTGACCACAGAGGCCGCATCCCAGTGACAGGAGGGGAACGGACCCTCGACCTCCAGGGACGGTTTCTGGGTTAGCCAGGACTCCACCCGTGTCACACCCGAGCCCTGGGGAGAGACCGCCTGGACGATACCTGGTCCGTCGGCACAGGGTGAAGCAAACCTGAACCCGGTTGTTGTCCTGCGGGACGTTTTAGGAGAGGCACGCGTGCAGAACACCACGTGCAGTGGCAGTACCGACACTGTCCACCCGAGGGCGCTCGAGCTGGTTAACCCTCCAGATACCGATGCGGCCCCACTGCCTTTGCCGCAGAGACGGAGAAGGGACCGAGGGCGCCCTTCCCCACACACGAGCCCCTCCGAGGGGACGCAATCCAACCTAGCGGCGCAGGAGCCCCAACCTGCCACCCCCACGACTTCCCTGACCCGGGACTCCGGAGAAGCGGCACCCCATCCCACACCCGTTCGAAGGGGAGGAGAGACAAGGGAGACGAGGGGAGCCAGGGCACAAGGACCGAGCAGGTCTCCCATCCCAGCCCGAGAGTCGCAGGACAGGGGACAGGTACACCCCATTTGCAACAACCGAGGGGTCAAATAACGAGGCATCCTAACTCTAAACAGAAAAATGTAACTTGGCAACTAAGGCCCCTTAAGCCTATACTAATCATAGGGGACTCTAACATTTCCAGGGTTAAAAGATGCCCCAACAAGGATATTCAATTAGACAGCTTTCCGGGGGCCAAATTCGTCCATGCCACTGCTATCCCGGAAAAGTTAGAGCCGCAGCCAGAGATTCAGAAGGTCATCCTTTCCTTTGGAATAAACAACAGGTCCCACAAACCAACAACAGCTACTAAACAGCTTCAACAACTACTGAGAATGGCCAGCATTAACTTTCCCCACGCCAGTATCTGGGTGCCAGAATTAAACTTTAGCCGCAATTTGACAGAGGCAGAACAGGCTACCCTGGACCAACTGAACGAGGTTATTAGAACTAAGAATCATATCCCTGCAATCCCGGCGAGGCAGTTTAAGGTAGACACAGACCATATCCATTGGACTGAGAGCACAGCCCAGACAATAGTCAAGAGGTGGATGCAGTCTTTAAACTAGAGTGGGGGCAAAGCCAAGAGAGGCAGGGTTCATGACTGGGAGAGACCATCGTGAACCTCTCCCGTACGTTCACCCCTACAGAAACCCAGCAAAAGGTTCTGAACAGGGGCCTGACTTTTGTACCGACTGCAAAACTCCGTAAGGAGCAGATTGAGAGGGACATGAATAAGTTCTGTAGGAGACTGGTACTCGCCGACTATTTCAGCGACTCAGTAAGTACAAAGACCCCTTTCACCCCTCCCTCAGAGTGGATGCCCAAGAGAAGGTATACGTTCGAAGCTATTCTAGAATTTAAGAGCACACTGGGTGAGATTATAGAGAGGGAGAGGGAAGTACAGGATAAGCCCAATCTAACCAGGAAGGAGAGAGAAGCCCTAAATGAACTGAGGCAAACCATGGACATTGTTATCAAACCAGCGGATAAGGGGAGCAGCATAGTTATCATGGACAAACAACAATACCTATTTGAGGCACACAGACGATTGAACAACACGGAGCACTACACGAAACTAAAGGAGCCCATATACTGGGAAACACACACGGAAATTAGGAACATTTTGTGAGAACTGAAAAGGGCTCGGTACCTCAAAAGGAAGCAAGTGGAGTACCTGACAGGGACACAGCCACGAGCAAGACAGTTTTATATCCTTCCCAAAATACACAAGAACCCAGACTCATGGACTGTTCCTGGAGAAATCCCACCCGGCAGACCCATCGTGTCTGACTGCAGCAGGGAGTCATACAGGATAGCGGAGTTCATTGATGCCAGCCTTAATCCACTCTCGCAGAAACACCCCAGCTACATCAAGGACACATATCACTTTGTCCAGACAGTCAATTCCATGTCAGTGCCCCCTGAGGCCATACTCTTCACCATGGACATTGAAAGCCTGTACACCAATATTGAAATGGACAGGGGCATGGAGGCAGTGAGGGATGTCCTACGGAAGAACCCCCAGCCAGGGAGATCAGACGAGGCCTTGCTGGAACTCCTTCACCTCAGCCTGACTAAAAATGACTTTGAATTCGATGGTAAATTCTACCTACAGGTCAAGGGCACAGCAATGGGAAAGAAGTTTGCTCCAGCCTATGCCAATATATACATGGCTAGGTGGGAGGAAACAGTCTATCTCAAGTGTCCAAAAAAACCCATGTGTCTCTACCGATACCTAGATGACATCTGGGGAGTGTGGACACACTCAGAGGGGGAGCTAGAGGAATTTATTCAAATCCTAAACACTCACCATCCATCCATTAAGGTTAAAGCCACAACCAATAGAGAGAAGATTGACTTCCTGGACACTACAGTGTTTAAATTAGCACCAGAAAATGGCAATCAGAAACTAGCTACCAAGGTATTCTTTAAAACCACGGACACACACACACACCCTCCTACACACAGGGAGCCACCATCCTAAACACACCTTCAGAGGCATTGTCAATGACAGCTGACCCGGTTTCACCGCATTTGCACGAGGGAGGAGGACTTCCAGCAGGCCACAACCATCCTCTTCTCTGCACTTAGACACAGAGGCTACAGCAGAAGGAGACTTAGGCACATTAAATCTGACTTTCTGAAAAGTATCACAAATCCCCGACCACAGAACATCACAACACGGAAGCAACCCTTAATGACGGGATACAGTGGTATGGCAGTGAATATTCACAGGACGGTCAAAACACGCTTTGAGGAACTGAAAGCAGAAGCAGGGACACTGGGACAATACACCATTGTCTCAGCCTACAAGAGGGGTAGGAACCTGAAAGACATACTAGTCAGTACCAAAGTACGAGCAGCGCCAAACTGTGAGGTGGGAAATTGCAGGGCATGCATATACCTGAGAATTTCAAAAAGCATACACAACAGAGCCACAGGAAAGTGGGCCGAGATAGAGCAGAGGATAACCTGTGAACAAAAGAATGTAGTCTATGCAATCCAGTGCACACTATACCATATTATATACGTAGGGGAGACGGGCAACAGCCTGAGAACCAGACTCACGGGACACCTCAGTAACATCAGAAGGGGTATCCAAAACAGACCGGTTAGCAGACACTTCCAGGAACATGGGGGGTACTTCTTATAAATATTAGGCCTGAAAATTAACATAAACTGGACAAACGCCCAAAGAAAAAGAGCAGAGAGGAGATGGATTGAAACACTGCAGACTTATTCACCGCACGGCCCGAACGAGGCCAAAAGAGCTAGGCTGCCCTGGAATTAAACCCTTAGAAATAGCATGACCAGCACAATTACATGCCTTTCATTATCTGGTCCAGGGGTAATACATACGCCAAGCTTGATCACCTTGGCGGGGCCGTCTCGGGGAGGGAGTCTAATGTAAAGGCCTGAAACACCTGACGATCCGAGAGTGCATTACTGATGATGTGTCCCAGGACACGATAATGAAAGGCATCGACCAGATTAACCTGACTTCCCCATACAAGCCTAGCTCGCATAGCAGCTCATATTTCAAACTCTGCAGCCTAAGCCCTCCCAACCAAACATAAGCATCCACCAGCCCTACACACAAACCTAACCCTAAGGTCCAAAAGGGGCACACACCCCCACAAACCCTAGGCAATTCCCGATCAACCCTGGCCTCAGCCCCACAAACCCTAAGCACTCCCCGATTAACCCTTTCTAAACCCCACAGACCCGATATATATATATATATATATATATATATATACATCCACCAGCCCAACACTCAAACCTAACCCTAAAGTCCAAAAGGGGCACACACCCCCACAAACCCTAAACACTTCCCGACTAGCCCTGGCTCCAGCCCCACAAACCCTAAGCACACCCCGATTGACCCCTGCTAAATCCCCACATACCCGATATATACCTCCACCAGCCCAGCACACAAACCTAATCCTAAAGTCCAAAAGGGACGCACACCCCCACAAACCCTAGGCACTCCCTGATTAACCCTGGCTTTGGCCCCACAAACCCTAAACACACCCCTATTAAACCTTGCTAAACCCCCACAAACTAGATATCCTATGTCAAGGGGAACAAGATTCAACAAAGGCAAGTATTGGACCTGGTTAATGAAAGCGTGGGCCAGATCAAAGTGGCAGGGTCACGGGAAACTGAATCTCAAGTGGCGAGATCAAAAATCACAAGGGGGCTAATTAGTCCACTGCCCGCATAATCCCAACCTAACCCACACACCCCCACAAACCCTAGGCAACTTCCAAAAGGGGCACACAGCCCCACAAACCCTAGGCACTCCCCGATTAACCCTTGCTAAACCCCACAAACCGGATACCCTATGTCGAGAGGGGCAAGATTCAACAAAGGCACATGTGCGACCTCGTTAATGAAGGCGTGGGCCAGACCAAAGTGGCAGGGTCACGTGAAACGGAATCTCAAGTGAGGAGATCAAAAATCACAAGAAGGCTTTTTAGCCCACTGCCCGCATAATTCCAACCTAACCCTAACCCACCCCCACAAACACTAGGCAACTTCCAAAAGGGGCACACAGCCCCACAAACCCTAGGCACTCCCCGATTAACCCTTGCTAAACCCCCACAAACCGGATATCCTATGTCAAGAGAGGCAAGATTCAACAAAGACAATTGTGGGACCTGGTTAATGAAGGCGTGGGCCAGATCAAAGTGGCAGGGTCACGTGAAACGGAATCTCAAGTGAGGAGATCAAAAATCACAAGAGGGCTTTTTAGCCCACTGCCCGCATAATCTCAACCTAACCTATCAGTGACACGCTCTTAATTTTCCCGGCCCACGAAAGGCCAATAAGAAAGCCCAGATACACACAAGACGAGAGAGAACTAGTAAATTAAACCCTGGATGTGGACGACAGACAGGTCAGTGCTAAACTCAAGTACAGCTCTGCTGAATGCCCAGTAAACACTTTCAATTTAACCCATGCAATCCCAGGCATACATGTGCCAGGTATTGATATTTATAAATATCATTACCCTCAGAATTACATGCCTCTCATTATTGGTCCCTGGGAAAATACAAGCAGTGTATGAGTCAGACACTGCTGGGCCGCTTCTGCAGGCTGTCTAGTGATTAAAGGCCCGAAACAGCCGAGGATCCGAATGTTCACTACTGACGATGTGTCCCAGTGAACACCCGGTTCGCTGAACCAAGTAGTGTCGGACCACGATAAAGAAAGGCATGGCCCAGATTAACCTGACTTCCCTGTACAAGCCTAGCCAGCATAGCAGCTCAGACTTCAAACTCTGCAGCCTAACCTCTGCCAGCCAAACATGTACATCCACCAGCCCTACACTCAAACCTAATCCTAAAGTCCAAAAGGGGCACACACCCCCACAAACCCTAGGCAAATTCCAAGAGGGGCACACACCCCCACAAACCCTAGGCAACTTCCAAAAGGGGCACACAGCCCCACAAACCCTAGGCACTTCCCGATTAACCCTTGCTAAACCCCCACAAACCAGATATCCTATGTCGAGAGGGCAAGATTCAACAAAGGCAAGTGTTGGACCTGGTTAATGAAGGCCTGGGCCAGTTCAAAGTGGCACGGTTGCGTGAAACTGAATCTCAAGTGACGAGATGAAAAAGCACAAGAGGGCTCAACCTAACCATAATGTGATGTGGAGAACACTCCTAGCTGGTGGTGTCCTGTCGCAATGACAGTTGTGCTGTTGATAATAGTCCCACCTGGTAGTGTCCTCCCAGAATGGCAGGTCCTCTGTGGATAACAGTACCTCCTGGTGGTGTTCTGCCACAAAGATAGATCAGATGTGGACAATACTCTCACCTGGTGGTGTCCTGCCATAACAACACGTTAGTTGTGGGACAAGACTGCCACCTGGTGGTGTCCTGCCACAGTGACATATTCGCTGTGTATGACATTCCCACCTGGTAGTGTCTTGCCGTGATGTGTGTTTTGGTGTGGACAACTCTCCCACCTGCTGGTGTCCTGCCAGAGTAACTGATCTTTTGCAGAAAACACTTTCACCTTGTGGTGCCTTCCGCAATGACAGTTTAGCTGTGTACAACATTTCCACCTGCAGATGTCCCGCGGCGAGGACTGATCCCTTGTTGACAACACTCCCACCTTTTGGTGTCCTGCTGCAATGACAGTTCATCCGTAGACAATACTCCCACCTGCTGGTGTCCTGCCACCATGACAGATCAGATGTGGAGAATACTCCCACCTGGTGGTGTCCTGCCACAATGACAGTTCGTCCATAGACAATACTCCCACCTGGTGCTGTCCTGCCGTGATGTGTGTTTTGGTGTGGACAACTCTCCCACCTGCTGGTGTCCTGCCGGAGGAACTGATCTTTTGCAGAAAACACTTTCACCTTCAGGTGCCTTCCGCAATGACAGTTTGGCTGTGTACAACATTTCCACCTAAAAGATGTCCTGTGGCAAGGACTGATCCCTTGTTGACAACACTCCCACCTTGTGGTGTCCTGCCGCAATGACAGTTCGTCCGTAGACAATACTCCCACCTGGTGGTGTCCTGTCATAATGACAGATCAGATGTGGACAATACTCCCACCTGGTGGTGTCCTGTCACAATGAAGGATTAGGTGAAGACAGAAATCCCACCTGGTGGTGACCTGTCAGTATGACAGTTTCGCAACAAAATCCTAACCCTTACCCTCACGCGAGCCTATCCGCCATAGCAGTTCATACATCACTGCTCAAAACTCGACAGCCTTACCTGTGACTGCCACATATATACATCCAGCAGCTCAACACTCAAACCAAATCCTAAAGTGCAAAAGGGGCACACACCCCCACAAACCCTTGGCACTTCCCGACTAAAACTGGCATTAGCCGCACAAACCCTAAGCGCACCCCGATTAACTTTTACTAGTCCCCCACAAACCCGATGTCCTATGCCGAGAGGGGCAAGATTCATCGAAGCCAAGTGTGGGACCTGGTTAATGAAGGCGTGAGCCAGATCAGAGTGGCAGGGTCTAACCCTAACCCTAACCCTAACCCAAACTGAATCTCAAGTGAAGAGATCAAAAAGCACAAGAGGGCTGATTCGCCCACTGCCCGCATATTCTCAACCTAACCCTAACCCCCACAAACACTAGGCAAATTCCAAAAGGGGCACACACCCCCAAAAACCCTAGGCACTCCCCAATCTCATACTTCAAATTCTGCAGGCTAACCTCTGCCAGCCAAACATACACATCCACCAGCCCTACACTCAAACCTAATCCTAAAGTCCAAAAGGGGCACACACCCCCACAAACCCTAGGCAACTTCCAAAAGGGGCACACACCCCCACAAACCCTAGGCATTCCCCGATCAACCCTTGCTAAACCCCCACAAACCGGATATCCTATGTCGAGAGGTGCAAGATTCAACAAAGGCAAGTGTGCGACCTCGTGAATGAAGGCGTGGGCCAGATCAAAGTGGCAGGGTCACGTGAAACAGAATCTCAAGTGAGGAGATCAAAAATCACAAGAGGGCTTTTTAGCCCACTGCCCGCATAATCTGAACCTAACCTATCAGTGACACGCTCTTAATTTTCCCGGCCCACGAAAGGCCAATAAGAAAGCCCAGATACACACAAGACGAGAGAGAACTAGTAAATTAAACCCCGGATGTGGACGACAGACAGGTCAGTGCTAAACTCAAGTACTGCTGAATGCCCAGTAAACACTCTCAATTTAACCCATGCATCCCCAAGCATACAGGTGCCAAGTAATGATATTTAAAAATATCATTACCCACAGAATTACATGCCTCTCATTACTGGTCCCAGGGAAAAATACAAGCAGTGTCTGAGTCGGACACTGTTGGGCCGCTTCTGCAGGCTGTCTAGTGATTAAAGGCCCGAAACAGCCGAGGATCCGAATGTTCACTACTGACGATGTGCCCCAGTGCACACCCGGTTTGCTGAACCAAGTGGTGTCGGACAACGATAATGAAAGGCATGGGCCAGATTAACCTGACTTCCCTGTACAAGCCTAGCCAGCAAAGCAGCTCATACTTCAAACTCTGCAGCCTAACCTCTGCCAGCCAAACATGTACATCCACCAGCCCTAAACTCAAACCTAATCCTAAAGTCCAAAAGGGGCACACACCCCCACAAACCCTAGGCAAATTCCAAAAGGGGCACACACCCCCACAAACCCTAGGCAAATTCCAAAAGGGGCACACCCCCCCACAAACCCTAGGCAAATTCCAAAAGGGGCACACACCCCCACAAACCCTAGGCACTCCCCAATCTCATATTTCAAATTCTGCAGGCTAACCTCTGCCAGCCCAACATATACATCCACCAGCCCTACACTCAAACCTAATCCTAAAGTCCAAAAGGGGCACACACCCCCACAAACCCTAGGCAAATTCCAAAAGGGGCACAAACCCCACAAACCCTAGGCAACTTCCAAAAGGGGTACACACCCCCACAAACCCTAGGCATTCCCCGATTAACCCTTGCTAAACCCCCACAAACCGGATATCCTTTGTCGAGAGGGGCAAGATTCAACAAAGGGAAGTGTGGGACCTGGTTAATGAAGGCGTGGGCCAGATCAAAGTGGCAGGGTCACGTGAAACGGAATCTCGTGAAGAGATCAAAAATCACAAGAGGGCTTTTTAGCCCACTGCCCGCATAATCTCAACCTAACCCTAACCCAGACTCATGGACTGTTCCAGGAGAAATCCCACCCGGCAGACCCATCGTGTCAGACTGCAGCAGTGAGTCATACAGGATAGCGGAGTTCATTGATGCCAGCCTTAACCCACTCTCGCAGAAACACCCCAGCTACATCAAGGACACATATCACTTTGTCCAGACAGTCAATTCCATGTCAGTGCCCCCTGAGGCCATACTCTTCACCATGGACATTGAAAGCCTGTACACCAATATTGAAATGGACAGGGGCATGGAGGCAGTGAGGGATGTCCTACGGAAGAACCCCCAGCCAGGGAGATCAGACGAGGCCTTGCTAGAACTCCTCCACCTCAGCCTGACTAAAAATGACTTTGAATTCGATGTTAAGTTCTACCTACTGGTCAAGGGCACAGCAATGGGAAAGAAGTTTGCTCCAGCCTATGCCAATATATACGTGGCTAGGTGGGAGGAAACAGTCTATCCCAAGTGTCCGAAAAAACCCATGTGTCTCTACCGATACCTGGATGACATCTGGGGAGTGTGGACACACTCAGAGGGGGAGCTAGAGGAATTTATTCAAATCCTAAACACTCACCATCCATCCATTAAGGTTAAAGCCACAACCAACAGAGAGAAGATTGACTTCCTGGACACTACAGTGTTTAAATTAGCACCAGAAAATGGCAATCAGAAACTAGCTACCAAGGTATTCTTTAAAACCACGGACACACACACCCCCCTACACACAGGGAGCCACCATCCTAAACACACCTTCAGAGGCATTGTCAATGACAGCTGACCCGGTTTCACCGCATTTGCACGAGGGAGGAGGACTTCCAGCAGGCCACAACCATCCTCTTCTCTGCACTTAGACACAGAGGCTACAGCAGAAGGAGACTTAGGCACATTAAATCTGACTTTCTGAAAAGTATCACAAATCCCCGACCACAGAACATCACAACACGGAAGCTACCCTTAATGACGGGATACAGTGGTATGGCAGTGAATATTCACAGGACGGTCAAAACACGCTTTGAGGAACTGAAAGCAGAAGCGGGGACACTGGGACAATACACCATTGTCTCAGCCTACAAGAGGGGTAGGAACCTGAAAGACATACTAGTCAGTACCAAAGTACGAGCAGCGCCAAACTGTGAGGTGGGAAATTGCAGGGCATGCATATACCTGGGAATTTCAAAAAGCATACACAACAGAGCCACAGGAAAGTGGGCCGAGATAGAGCAGAGGATAACCTGTGAACAAAAGAATGTAGTATATGCAATCCAGTGCACACTATGCCATATTATATACGTAGGGGAGACGGGCAACAGCCTGAGAACCAGACTCACGGGACACCTCAGTAACATCAGAAGGGGTATCCAAAACAGACCGGTTAGCAGACACTTCCAGGAACATGGGGCATATTTCTTAAAAATATTAGGCCTGGAAACTAACATAAACTGGACAAACGCCCAAAGAAAAAGAGCAGAGAGGAGATGGATTGAAACACTGCAGACTTATTCACCGCACGGACTGAACGAGGCCTAAGGAGCTAGGCTGCCCTGGAATTAAACCCTTAGAAATAGCATGACCCGCACAATTACATGCCTTTCATTATCTGGTCCAGGGGTAATACACACGCCAAGCTTGATCACCTTGGCGGGGCCGTCTCGGGGAGGGAGTCTAATGTAAAGGCCTGAAACACCTGACGATCCGAGAGTGCATTACTGATGATGTGTCTCAGGACACGATAATGAAAGGCATCGACCAGATTAACCTGACTTCCCCATACAAGCCTAGCTCGCATAGCAGCTCAGACTTCAAACTCTGCAGCCTAAACCCTTCCAACCAAACATAAACATCCACCAGCCCTACCCTAAAGTCGAAAAGGGGCGAACACCCCCCCAAACCTTAGGCACATCCCTTCAGTAATGATTAAAGGCCCGAAAAACCTGACGATCCAAGAGTGCATTACTGACGATGTGTCCCAGGGCACAACCCTAACCCTAATGCGGGGCACATCCCAGTTAGCCCGGACCTCAGCCCCACAAACCCCAAGCCCCAATTAACCCTTGCGAAACCCCACAAGCCCGATATACACATACACCGGATATATACCCACCAGCCCTACACACAAACCTAATCCTAACGTCCAAAAGGGGCACACAGCCCCACAAAATCTAAGCACACCCCGATTAACCCTTCCTAAAACCCCACAAACCGGATCCCGATTAACC
The DNA here is from genome assembly GCF_030144855.1 of Hypanus sabinus. Taxonomy (NCBI): domain Eukaryota; kingdom Metazoa; phylum Chordata; class Chondrichthyes; order Myliobatiformes; family Dasyatidae; genus Hypanus; species Hypanus sabinus. Next base: position 53,299 of record NC_082714.1, read on the forward strand.
CTGGCTTCAGCCCCACAAACCCTAAGCACACCCCCAATTAACCCTTGCTAAACCCCACAAACCCGATATTTAGATCCACCAGCCCAACAATCAAACCTAATCCTAAAGTCCAAAGGGGGCACACACCCCCACAAACTCTAGGCACTTCCCGAGTAGCCCTGGCTTCAGCCCCACAAACACTAAGCATAGCAGCTCATATTTCAAACTCTGCAGCCTAACCCCTCCCAGCCAAACATAAACATCCACCAGCCCTACACTCAAACCTAACCCTAAAGTCCAAAAGGGGAACACACCCCCACAAACCATAAGCACACCCCGATTAATCCCTGCTAGACTCCCACAAACCGGATCAAACATATACATCCACTAGCATTACACTCAAACCTAATCCTAAGGTCCAAAAGGGGCACACACCTCCACAAACCCTAAACAATTCCCGACTAGCCCTGGCTCCTGTCCCACAAACCCTAAGCACACCCCGATTGACCCCTGCTAAACCCCCACATACCCGACATATACCTCCACCATCCCAGCACACAAACCTAATCCTAAAGTCCAAAAGGGACACACACCCCCACAAACCCTAGGCACTCCCCGATTAACCCTGACTTTGGCCCCACAAACCCTAAACACACCCCTATTAAACCTTGCAAAACCCCCACAAACTGGATATCATATGTCAAGGGGAACAAGATTCAACAAAGGCAAGTATTGGACCTGGTTAATGAAAGCGTGGGCCAGATCAAAGTGGCAGGGTCACGTGAAAATGAATATCAAGTGACGAGATCAAAAATCACAAGTGGGCTAATTAGCCCACTGCCCGCATAATCCCAACCTAACCCTAACCCTAATCCACCAGCCCTACACTCAAACCTAATCCTAAAGTCCAAAAGGGGCACACACCCCCACAAACCCTAGGCAAATTCCAAAAGGGGCACACACCCCCACGAACCCTAGGCACTCCCCGATCTCATACTTCAAATTCTGCAGGCTAACCTCTGCCAGCCAAACATATACATCCACCAGCCCTACACTCAAACCTAATCCTAAAGTCCAAAAGGGGCACACACCCCCACAAACCCTAGGCAACTTCCAAAAGGGGCACACACCCCCAAAAACCCTAGGCACTCCCTGATTAACCCTTGCTAACCCCCCACAAACCGGATATCTTATGTTGAGAGGGGCAAGATTCAACAAAGGCAAGTGTGGGACCTGGTTAATGAAGGCGTGGGCCAGATCAAAGTTCCAGGGTCACGTGAAACGGAATCTCAAGTGAGGAGATCAAAAATCACAAGAGGGCTTTTTAGCCCACTGCCCGCATAATCTTAACCTAACCCTAAACCTAGCCAGCATAGCAGCTCATACTTCAAATTCTGCAGCCTAACCTCCGCCAGCCAAGCATGTACATCCACCAGCCCTACACTCAAACCTAATCCTAAAGTCCAAAAGGGGCAGACACCCCCACAAACCCTAGGCACTCCCCGATTAACCCTGGCTTCAGCCCCACAAACCGGATGTCCTATGTCAGGAGGGGCAAAATCCAACAAAGGCAAGTGTTGGACCTGGTTAATGAAGGCATGGCCAGTTCAAAGTGGCAGGGTCGCGTGAAACTGAATCTCAAGTGACGAGATCAAAAAGCACGAGAGGGCTGATTCACACACTGCCCGCATACTCACAACCTAACCTTTCAGTGACACGCTCTTCATTCTCCTGGCGCACGAAAGGCCAATAATAGAGCCCAGATACCCACAAGGTGAGAGAGAACCCATAAATTAAAACCAAGATGGGCTACAGAAAACAAGTCAGTACTAAACTCTGGTTCAGTGCTGCTGAATGACCAGTAAACACAGTCAATTTAACCCATGCAATCCTAGGCATACAGATGCCAGGTAATGATGTTTAAAAATTTAATTACCCACAGAATTACATGGGTCTCATTATCCTGGCCCATGGGAAGAACACAAACAGCGTCGGGGAGAGTGTCTAATGATTAAAGGACTGAAACACCTGATGATCTGAGGATGCATTACTGGCGGTGTGCCCAGGTGCACACCCGGTTCGTTGAACCAAGTGGGGTCAGACCATGATAATGAAAGGCATGGGCCAGATTAAACTGGCTTCACCATATGAGCCTATCCGCCATAGCACCTCATGCGGCACCACGCAAAACTCAGCAGCGTTACCTCTTCCAGACACACATATACATCCACCAGCCAAACACTCAAACCTAATCCTAAATTCCAAAAGGTGCACACACCCCCTCAAACCCTAGGCATGTCCCGATTAACCCTGGCTTCAGCCCCACAAACCCGAAGCACACTCCGATTAACCCTTGTTAAGCCCCCACACACCCGATGTCCTATATCAGGATTAACCCTAACCCTTACCCTACTTTGTGGTGTTTTCCCGCAATGACAGTTCAGCCGTGGAAAGTACTCCCACCTGGTGGTGTCCTGCTGTAACTACAGGTTAAATGTGATCAACACTCCCAAGTGGTGGAGTCCTGCCTCAAGGACAGGTCTGCTTTTGACAACATTACAACTGGTGGTGTCCTGCCAGGATGACAAACCTGCTGTGGACAGCACTCCTACTGGTCGTGGCCTGCCTTAATGACAGGCCCAGTGTGGATGACTGCCACCTTCTCGTGTCCAGCCATCAGGACACGTTAGATTTGGACAACACTCCCACCTGGTGGTGACTCACCTCAATGACAGTTTCGCTGTGGATAACATTCCCATGTGGTGTTGTCCTGCCGCAATGACAGATCACGGATGGACAATACTCCCACCTGGTGGTGTCCTGACACTATGACCGGTCTGCTGTGAATTGCATTCCCAGTTGGTGGTGTCCTGCAGCGATGTCAGTTCTGGTGTTGACAACACCCCCACTTGCTGGTGTCCTGCCGCAAGGACTGATTCCCTGTAGACAACATGCTTACCTGGTGGTGTTCTGCTGCAATGACAGTTAAACTGTGGAAAATACTTCCACCTGGTGGTGTCCCGCCGTAACGACTGGTTAGATGTGGACAACACTGCTACCTGGTGGTGTCCTGCCTCAATGACAGTTCTACTGTGGATAACATTCCCATCTGGTGTTGTCCTGCTGCAATGTCAGTTCTGGTGTGGACAACATTCCCTCATGCTGGTGTCCTGCTGCAAGGACTGATCCCTTGTAGGCAACACAACTGCCATGCGGTGTTCTGCCGCAATGACAGTTCGGCCACGGAAAATACTCCCACCTAGTGGTGTTCTGCTGCAATGACAGTTCGGCCACGGAAAACACTCTCACCTAGTGGTGTCCTGCCACAATATCAGGTCCCGTGTTGATATGAGTCCCACCTGGTGGTGTCCTGTAGTAATGACAGATCACGGATGGACAATACTCCCACCTGGTGGTGTCCTGGCCCTATGACAGGTCGGCTGTGGACAATACTCCCACTGGTGGTGTCTTGCCACAGTGACTGGTCCGCTGTGAATTGCATTCCCAGCTGGTGCTGTCCTGCAGCCATATCAGTTCCGGTGTGCTCAACACACCCATCTGCTGGTGTCCTGTCGCAAGGACTGATCCCTTGTAGGCAACACACCTATATAACCATATAACAATCACAGCATGGAAACAGGCCATCTCGGCCCTCCTAGTCCGTGCCGAACTCTTAATCTCACCTAGTCCCACCTACCTGCACTCAGCCCATAACCCTCCACTCCTTTCCTGTCCATATACCTATCCAATTTTACCTTAAATGACACAACTGAACTGGCCTCTACTACTTCTACAGGAAGCTCATTCCACACAGCTATCACTCTCTGATTAAAGAAATACCCCCTCGTGTTTCCTTTAAACTTCTGCCCCCTAACTCTCAAATCATGTCCTCTCGTTTGTATCTCCCCTACTCTCAATGGAAACAGCCTATTCACGTCAACTCTATCTATCCCTCTCAAAATTTTAAATACCTCGATCAAATCCCCCCTCAACCTTCTATGCTCCAATGAATAGAGACCTAACTTGTTCAACCTTTCTCTGTAACTTAAGTGCTGAAACCCAGGTAATATCCTAGTAAATCGTCTCTGCACTCTCTCTAATTTATTGATATCTTTCCTATAATTCGGTGACCAGAACTGTACACAATATTCCAAATTTGGCCTTACTAATGCCTTGTACAATTTTAACATTACATCCCAACTTCTGTACTCAATGCTTTGATTTATAAAGGCCTGCTTTCCAAAAGCCTTCTTCACCACCCTATTTACATGAGACTCCACCTTCAGGGAACTACGCACTGTTATTCCTAGATCTCTCTGTTCCACTGCATTCCTCAATGCCCTGCCATTTACCCTGTATGTTCTATTTGGATTATTCCTGCCAAAATGTAGAACCTCACACTTCTCAGCATTAAACTCCATCTGCCAACGTTCAGCCCATTCTTCTAACCGGCATAAATCTCCCTGCAAGCTTTGAACACAACACCTCCTACCTTAGTATCATCGGCATACTTACTAATCCAATTTACCACCCCATCATCCAGATCATTTATGTATATTACAAACAACATTGGGCCCAAAACAGATCCCTGAGGCACCCCGCTAGTCACCGGCCTCCATCCCGATAAACAATTATCCACCACTACTTTCTGGCATCTCCCATCTAGCCACTGTTGAATCCATTTTATTACTCCAGCATTAATACCTAATGACTGAACCTTCTTAACTAACCTTCCATGTGGAACTTTGTCAAAGGCTTTGCTGAAGTCCATATAGACTACATCCACTGCCTTACCCTCGTCAACATTCCTTGTAACTTCTTCAAAAAATTCAATAAGGTTTCTCAAACATGACCTTCCACGCACAAATCCATGCTGGCTACTCCTAATCAGATCCTGTCTATCCAGATAATTATTAATACTATCTCTAAGAATACTTTCCATTAATTTACCCACCACTGATGTCAAACTGACAGGTCTATAATTGCTAGGCTTACTTCTAGAACCCTTTTTAAACAATGGAACTACATGAGCAATATACCAATCCTCCAGCACAATCCCCGTTTCTAATGACATCTTAAAGATCTCCGTCAGAGCTCCTGCTATTTCTACACAAAGTTCCCTCAAGGTCCTGGGGAATATCCTGTCAGGACCCGGAGATTTATCCACTTTTAAATTTCTTAAAAGCGCCAGTACTTCCACCTCTTTAATTGTCATAGGTTCCATAACTTCCTTACTTGTTTCCCACACCTTACACAATTCAATATCCTTCTCCTTAGTGAATACCAAAGAGAAGAAATCGTTCAAAATCTCTCCCATCTCCCTCGGCTCCACACACAGCTGACCACTCTGATTCTCTAAGGGGCCAATTTTATCCCTCACTATCCTCTTGCTTTTAATATAACTGTAGAAACCTTTCAGATTTACTTTCACCTTATTTGCCAAACCAACCTCGTATCTTCTTTTAGCTTTTCTAATCTCTTTCTTAAGATTCCTTTTACATTCTTTATATTCCTCGAGCAATTCCTTTACTCCATGCTGCCTATATCTATTGTAGACATCCCTCTTTTTCTGAACCAAATTTCTAATATCCCTTGATAACCATGGTGCTTTCAAACCTTTAACCTTTCCTTTCAACCTAACAGGAACATAAAGATTCTGTACCCTCTATTAATTTCACCCTTAAATGACCTCCGTTTCTCTATTACATCCTTCCCATAAAACAACTTGACCCGATCCACTCTCTCTAAATCCCTTCGCATCTCCTCAAAGTTAGCCTTTCTCCAATCAAAAATCTCAACTCTAGGTCCTGTCCTGTCCTTCTCCATAATTATATTGAAGCTATTGTTATTGTGATCACTGGACCCCAACACATACATCTGTCAGCTGACCTATCACATTCCCTAACAGGAGATCCAACACTGCCCCATCTCTAGTCGGTACTTCTATGTATTGTTGCAAAAAACTATCCTGCACACATTTCACAAACTCTAAACCATCCAGCCCTTTTACAGCCCTTTTCCCAGTCAACGTGTGGAAAATTAAAATCTCCCACAATCACCACCTTGTGTTTACTACAAATATCTGCTATCTCCTTACACATTTGCTCTTCCAACTCACGCTCCCCATTAGGTGGCCTATAATACACTCTTATCAGTGTTACTACACCTTTCCCATTCCTCAATTCCACCCAAATAGCCTCCCTAGAGGAGCTCTCTAATCTATCCTTCCAAAGCACCGCCATAAGATTTTCTCGGACAAGCAATGCAACACCTCCTACTCTATCACACCTGAAGCAACTAAATCCAGGAATATTTAGTTGCCAATCACACCCTTCCTGCAAACATGTTTCACTAATAGCTACAACATCATAATTCCAGGTATCAATCCACGCTTTAAGCTCATCCACCTTTCTTACAATGCTCCTAGCATTAAAATAGATACATTTAAGATATTCTCCACCTCCTCCTCTCTTTTCATCCCTAACAATGCATTCAAATTTATTATTCTTTTCTTTCTTCTCCCCTACATCTTCGGGCTGAGCGCATCCCTTCTCCATCACCTGCCTTTCCTCCCTCACACACTGTCTATTTACTTGCTCTACTGGTGAACTAACCTCCTCTCCCATGGTTTCCTCAAATTGATTCCCGCCCCCCCATCTTACTAGTTTAAAGTCTGCCCTGTAGCCCTAGCAAACCTCCCTGCTAGGATATTGGTCCCCCCAGGATTCAAGTGTAACCCGTCCTTCTTGAACAGATCACGCCTGCCCCAGAAGAGGTCCCAATGATCCAGAAACTTGAATCCCTGCCCTCTGCTCCAATCCCACAGCCACACATTCATCCTCCACCTAATTCTATTCCTACTCTCACTGTCGCGTGGCACAGGCAGTAATCCCGAGATTACTACCTTTGCGGTCCTTCTTCTTAACTGCCTTCCTAATTCCCTATACTCTCGTTTCAGGACCTCTTCCCCTTTCCTACCTACGTCATTGGTACCTACATGTACCACAACCTCTGGCCCCTCACCCTCCCACTTCAGGATATCTTGGATGCGATCAGAAACGTCCCGAACCCTGGCACCAGGGAGGCAAATTACCATCCGGGACTCCCGATCACCTCCACAGAACTGCCTGTCTGAACCCCTGACTATCGAGTCCCCTATTACTATGGTCCTCTTTCTTCTATCCCTACCCTTCTGAGCTACAGGGCCGTCCTCTGTGCCGGAGGCCCGGCCACTGTCACTTCCACCCGGAAGGCTGTCCCCCCCAACAGTACTCAAACATGAGTACTTATTGTCAAGGGGTACAGCCACTGGGGTACTCTCTAGTACCTGCCTCTTCCCCTTCCTGACCGTGACCCACCTATCTGCCTCCCTTGGCCCCGGAGTGACTACCTGCCTGTAACTCCTCTCTATCACCTCCTCACTCTCTCTGACCAGGTGAAGGTCATCGAGCTGCAGCTCCAGTTCCCTAACTCGGTCCCTCAGGAGCTGCAGTTCGGTGCACCTGGCGCAGATGTGGACGTCCGGGAGGCTCGGAGACTCCAGGACCTCCCACATCCGACACCGAGAACAACAAGCTGCCCTCACACTTATACTTCCCGAATAACTGACAATAACATGAACTGAAAGATAAGCCTACTGTGCCCTCTTCCGCTGAAGCCCCCTGAGCCCAAGCCCTATACTCTGCTCCCGGCGCACTCTGCTGCCCGCAAACGAAGCTGCCCGCTTCTTAAGGCGGCGTTCTTTTTATATCTTCCCTCCTTTCCGGCCTCCTTCACGTGCCTGCGCAGTCCCGCTTCTCAGAACTCCGATCTGAGAAGCAATTGGACAATTTGAAAATGGCCGCCGCCGCACTTCCTCTCAAAGCCTCGCTGTCCTCTTCCAAAATAAGTGTAGTGTTCTTGTGGTGTTCTGCTGCAATGACATTCCAGTCGTGGAAAATATTTCCAGCTGGTAGTGTCCTGCTGTAACAACAGGTTAGATGTGGGCAACACTCCCACCTGGTGGTGTCTTGCCTCAATGACAGGACCACTGTTGACAACATTACAACTGGTGGCGTCCTGCCTTTATGACAGGCCCAGTGTGGACTGGATGATACTAAGCTGGGTGGCAGTGTGACATGTGATGAGGATGTTAGGAGAATTCAGGGTGACTTGGATAGGCTGGGTGAGTAGGCAGATACTTGGCAGATGACGTTTAATGTGAATAGCTGTGAGGTTATCCACTTTGGGAGTAAGAACAGGAAGGCAGATTATTATCTGAACGGTGTAGAGTTAGGTAAGGGAGAAATTCAAAGAGATCTAGGAGTCCTTGTTCATCAGTCACTGAAGGTGAATGAGCAAGTGCAGCAGGCAGTGAAAAAGGTTAATAGAATGTTGGCCTTTATGACAAAGGGAATTGAGTACAAGAGCAAGGAAATCCTCTTCCATTTGTACAGAGCCCTGGTGAGACCACACCTGGTGTATTGTGTACAGTTTTGGTCTCCAGGGTTAAGGAAGGACATCCTGGCTGTAGAGGAAGTGCAGCGTAGATTCACGAGGTTAATTCCTGGGATGTCTGGACTGTCTTACACAGAGAGGTTAGAGAGACTGGGCTTGTACATGCTGGAATTAAGGAGATTGAGAGGGGATCTGATTGAAACATATAAGATTATTAAGGGATTGGACAAGATAGAGGCAGGAAATATGTTCCAGATGCTGGGAGAGTCCAGTACCAGAGGGCATGGTTTGAGAATAAGGGGTAGGTCATATAGGACAGAGTTAAGGAAAAACTTCTTCTCCCAGAGAGTTGTGGGGGTCTGGAATGCACTGCCTCGGAAGGTAGTGGAGGCCAATTTTCTGGATGCTTTCAAGAAGGAGCTAAATAGGTATCTTATGGATAGGGGAATCCAGGGAAATGGGGACAAGGCAGGAACCGGGTATTGATAGTAGTTGATCAGCCATGATCTCAAAATGGCGGTGCAGGCTCGAAGGGCTGAATGGTCTACTTCTGCACCTATTGTCTATTGACTCCCACCTGGTGGGGTCCTGTCGCAATGAGAGTTCTGCTGTCGACAACACTCCAACCTGGTGGTGCTCTGAATTAATGACATGCCCGTTGTGGGCAACACTCCCACTTGGTGGTGTCCTGGCACAATGACAGTTCCGCTGTGAAATACATTCCCAACTGGTGGGTCCTGCCCTGATATCAGTACTGATGTGGACAACAATCCCACCTGCTGGTGTCCTGGCACTATGACAGATTGGCTGTAGACAATACGCCCACTGGTGGTGTCTTGCCACAGTGATCGGTCCACTGTGGATTCCATTCCCAGCTGGTGGAGTCCTGCAACGAAGTCAGTTCTGGTGTGGACAACACTCCCACATGCTGGTGTCCTGCCGCAAGGACCGATCCCTTGTAGGCAACACACCTACCTTGTGGTGTTCTGCCGCAATGACAGTTCGGCCATGGAAAATACTTCCACCTGGTGGTGTTCTGCCTCAATGACAGGTCTGCTGCGGACAACATTATAACTGGTGGTGTCCTGTCGCAATGACAGGTCCGGTGTGGACATAACTTCCACCTGGTGGTGTCCTTTCGCAATGGTAATTTTGCTGTCGAAACACTCCGATCTGGTGGTGCTTTGATGTAATGACATGCCCGCTGTGGACAACACTGCTACCTGGTGGTGTCCTGCCACAATGGCAGTTCTACTGTGGATAACATTCCCATCTGGTGTTGTCCCACTGCAATGTCAGTTCTGGTGTGGACAACATTCCCACATGCTGGTGTCCTGCCGCAAAGACTGATCCCTTGTAGGCAACACAACTGCCATGCGGTGTTCTGCCGCAATGACAGTTCAGCCACGGAAAATTCTCCCACCTGGTGGTGTCCTGCAGTAATGACAGGTTAGATGTGGACAATACTCCCACCTGGTGGTGTTCTGCTTCAATGACAGGTCTGCTGTGGACAACATTAAAACTGGTGGTTTCCTGGCTTTATGACAGGCCCAGTGTGGACATGACTCCCACCTTGTCATGTCCTGCCGTAACGACAGGTTAGATGTGGACAACACTCCCACCTGGTGGTGTCCTGCCGCAATGACAGTTCCTGTGCGGACAACACTCTCACCTAGTGGTGTCCTGCCGCAATGTCAGGTCCCGTGTTGATATGAGTCCCACCTGGTGGTGTCCTGCAGTAATGACAGATCACGGATGGACAATACTCCCACCTGGTGGTGTCCTGGCACTATGACAGGTCGGCTGTGGACAATACTCCCACTGGTGGTGTCTTGCCACAGTGACTGGTCCGCTGTGGATTGCATTCCCAGTTGTTGGTGTCCCTGCAGCTATGTCAGTTCTGGTGTGGACAACACCCCCAACTGCTGGTATCCTGCCACAAGGACTGTCGACAACATGCTTACCTTGTGGGGTTCTGCTGCAATGACAGATCAGGCATGGACAATACTCTCACCTAGTGGTGTCTTGTCGCAATGACAGGCCTGGTGTGGACCTGTCTTCCACCTGGTGTTGTCCTGTCGCAATGATTGTTCCGCTGTCGACAACACTCCGACCTGGTGGTGCTCTGACGCAAGGATATGCCCACTGTGGGCAACACTCCCACTTGGTGGTGTCCTGCCACAATGACAGTTGCGCTGTGGAATACATTCCCAACTGGTGGGTCCTGCTGTGATATCAGTTCTGGTGTGGTTAACAATCCCACCTACTGGTGTCCTGGCACTATGACAGGTTGGCTGTAGACAATACTCCCACTGCTGGTGTCTTGTCACAATGCTTGGTCCGCTGTGGATTCCATCCCCAGCTGGTGGTGTCCTGCAGCGATATCAGTTCTGGTGTGGTTAACAATCCCACCTACTGGTGTCCTGGCACTATGACAGATCGGCTGTAGACAATACTCCCACTGCTGGTGTCTTGTCACAATGCTTGGTCCGCTGTGGATTCCATCCCCAGCTGGTGGTGTCCTGCAGCGATATCAGTTCTGGTGGGGAGAACACTCCCTCATGCTGGTGTCCTGCCGTAAGGACTGATCGCTTGTAGACAACACTCCCATCTTGTGGTGTCCTGCTGCAATGACAGATCAGATGTGGACAATACTCCCACCTGGTGGTGTCCTGCTGCAATGACAGATCAGATGTGGACAATACTCCCACTTGGTGGTGTCCTGCCACAATGACAGGTCGACTATGGAATACATTCCCAACTGGTTGGTCCTGCCGCGATATTAGCTCTGGTGTGGTGAACAATACCACCTGCTGGTGTCCTGCCATAAGGACTGATCCTTTGTAGACAACACTCCCACCTTGTGGTGTTCTGCTGCAATGACAGTTCAGCCGTGGAAAGTACTCTCACTTGGTGGCGTCCTGCCATAACGACTGGTTAGATGTGGAAGCACTCCCACCTGGTCATGTCTTGCTCTAACGACAGGTTAAATGTGGACAACACTCCCACCTGGTGGTGTCTTGCCTCAATGACAGGTCCGCTGCGGATAACATTACAACTGGTGGTGTCCTGCCGTAATGACAAACCTGCTATGGACAACACTCCCACTGGTAGTGTCCTGTCTTAATGACTGGCTCAGTGTGGACATGACTCCCACCTGGTGGTGTCCTGTCGCAATGATAGTTCAGCTGTCGACAACACTCTGACCTGGTGGTGCTCTGATGTAATAGAAACATAGAAAACCCTAACCCTAACCCTAATGCAGGAGTAGGCCATTTGGCCCTTCGAGCCTGCACCACCATTCAGTATGATCATGGCTGATCATCCAACTCAGAACCCTGTACCTGCTTTCTCTCCATACGCCCTGAACCCTTTAGCCACAAGGGCCATACCTAACTTCCTCTTAAATATAGCCAATGAACCAGCCTCAACTGTTTCCTGTGGCAGAGAATTCCACAGATTCACCACTCTCTGTGTGAAGAAGTTTTTCCTCATCTCAGTCCTAAAAGGCTTCCCCTTTATCCTTAAACTGTGACTCCTCATTCTAGACTTCCCCAAAATTGGAAACAATCATCCTGCATCTAGCCTGTCCAATTCCTTTAGAATTTTATACATTTCAATAAGATCCCCACTCAATCTTCTAACTTCCAGTGAGTATAAGCCTAGTCGATCCAGTCTTTCTTTATATGAAAGTCCTGCCATCCCAGGAATCAATCTGGTGAACCTTCTCTGTACTCCCTCTATGGCAAGAATGTCTTTCCTCAGATTAGGGGACCAAAACTGCACACAATATTCTAGGTGCGGTCTCACCAAGGTCTTGTACAACTGTAGTAGAACCTTCCTGCTCCTGTACTCAAATCCTTTTGCTATGAATGCCAATATACCATTTGCCTTTTTCACCGCCTGCTGTACCTGCATGCCCACCTTCAATGACTGGTGTACAATGACACCCAGGTCTCATTGCATCTCCCCTTTTCCTAATTGGCCACCGTTCAGATAATAATCCGTTTTTCTGTTCTTGCAACCAAAGTGGATAACCTCACATTTATCCACATTAAATTGCATCTGCCATGAATTTGCCCACTCACCTAACCTATCCAAGTCACCCTGCATCCTCTTAGCATCCTCCTCACAGCCACAGCTAACACTGCCACCCAGCTTCGTGTCCTCTGCAAACTTGGAGATGCTGCATTTAATTCCCTTGTCAATCATTAATATATATTGTAAACAATTGGGGTCCCAGCACTGAGCCTTGCAGTACCCCACTAGTCACTGCCTGCCATTCTGAAAAGGTCCCGTTTACTCCCACTCTTTGCTTCCTGTATGCCAACCAATTCTCTATCCACATCAATACCATACCCCCAATACCGTATGCTTTAAGTTTGCACACTAATCTCCTGTGTGGGACCTTGTCAAAAGCCTTTTGAAAATCTAAATATACCACATCCACTGGTTCTCCCCATCCACTCTACTAGTTACATCTTCAAAAAATTCTATAAGATTCATTAGACATGATTTTCCTTTCACAAATCCATGCTGACTTATCCGATGATTTCACCTCTTTCCAAATGAGCTGTTCTAACATCTTTGATAACCGACTCTAGCATTTTCCCCACCACCGATGTCAGACTAACCGGTCTATAATTCCCCAGTTTCTCTCTCCCTCCTTTTTTCAAAAGTGGGGTTACATTAGACACCCTCCAATCCTCAGGAGCTAATCCAGAATCTAAGGAGTTTTGAAAAATTATCACTAATGCATCCACTATTTCTTGGGCTACTTCCTTAAGCACTCTGGGATGCAGACCATCTGGCCCTGGGGATTTATCTGCCTTTAATACCTTCAATTTACCTAACACCACTTCCCTACTAACATGTATTTCCCTCAGTTCCTCCATCTCACTAGACCTTCGGTCCCTTACTATTTCCAGAAGATTATTGATGTCCTCCTTAGTGAAGACAGAACCAAAGTAGTTATTCAATTGGTCTGCCTTATCTTTGTTCCCTATGATCAATTCACCTGTTTCTGACTGTAACGGACCTACATTTGTCTTGACCGATCTTTTTCTTTTCACGTATCTATAAAAGATTAGTAATGTTACAGTTAGTAATGACATGCCCACTGTGGGCAACACTCCCACTTAGTGGTGTCCTGTCACAATGACAGTTCTGCTGTGGAATACATTCCCAACTGGTGGGTCCTGCCGTGATATCAGTTCTGGTGTGGACAACAATACCACCTGCTGGTGTCCTGCCGAAAGGACTGATACCTTGTAAGCAACAGTCCCATCTTGTGGTGTCCTGCTGCAATGACAGATCAGGGATGGACAATACTCCCACTGGTGGCATCTTGCCACAACGACCGGTCCGCTGTAGATTCCATTCCCAGCTGGTGGTGTCCTGCAGCGATGTCAGTTCTGGTGTGGACAACACTCCCACAGGTAGGTGTCCTGCCGCAGGGACTGATTCCCTGTAGACAAAACGCCTACCTTGTGGTGTTCTGCCGCAATGACAGATCAGATGTGGACAATACTCCCACCTGGTGGTGTCTTGCCATAACGACAGGTTAGATGTGGACAACACTCCCACCTGGTGGTGTCCTGCTATAACGACAGATCCCCTGTGGACAACACTCGTACTGGTGGTGTCTTGCCTTAATGGCAGGTCCAGTGTGGACATGACTCTCAACTGGTGGTGTCCCGTAGCAATGACAGTTCCGCTGTCGGCAACAGTCTGACCTGTTGCTGTTCTCCTGTAATGACTTGCTCTCTGTGGATAACACTCCCACCCTGTAGTGTCCTGCCACAATGACAGGTCCGCTATGGACAACATTAAACATGGTGTTGCCCTGTCGCAATGACAGTTCAGTTGTGGACAACACTCCCATTGGTGGTGTCCTGCTGCAATGACAGTTCCTCTGTGGATAATACTCCCACCTGGTGGTGTATTGTCACAATGACAATTCTGCTTTCTACAACACTCCGAGCTGGTGGTGTTCTGCCACAGTGACCGGACCGCTGTGGATAACATTCCCACCAGGTAGTGTCCTGCCGCAATGACAGTTTGGCCGTAGATAATACTCCCACCTGATGGTGTCCTGCCGTAACAACAGATCAGATGTGCACAACATTCCCACCTGGTAGTGTCCTGGCAAAATGACCCTAACCCTGACTCTAATCCTAACGCGGAGAGGCAAGATCCAACAAAGGGAAGAGTTGGATCTGGTTAATGAAAGTGTGGGCCAGATCAAAGTGGCAGGGTCGCGTGAAACTGAATCTCAAGTGACGAGATCAAAAAGCACAAGAGGGCTGATTCGCCCACTGCCCGCATAATCTCAACCTAACCTTTCAGTGACATGCTCTTCATTCTCTCGGCCCACGAAATGCCAGTACGAAAGCCCAGATACACACAAGGCGAGAGAGAACAAGGAAATTAAACCCAAGATGGGGCTACAGAAAACAAGTCAGTACTAAACTCAGGTGCAGCTATGCTAAATGCCCAGTAAACACTGTCAATTTAACCTATCCAATCACAGGCATACAGATGCAAGATAATGATGTTTAAAAATATCATTACCCTCAGAATTACATGCCTCTCATTATCTTGGTCCATGGGAAAAACACAAGCCAGGTCTAAGCAGCCTTGGCTGGGCCACCTCAGGGAGAGTATCTAATGATTAAAGGCACAAAACACCCAACAATCTGAGGATGCATTACTGATGATGTGTCCCAGTGCACACCCGGTTTGTTGAACCAAGTGGTATCGGACCATGATAATTAAAGGCATGGGCCAGATTAACCTGGCTTCACCATATGAGCCTATCTGCCATAGCACCTCATACATCACCACTCAAAATTCAGCAGCTTTACCTCTCCCAGCCAAACATATATATCCACCAGCCCAACATCCAAACCTAGTCTTAAGGTCCAAAAGGGGCACACGCCCCCACAAACCCTTGGCACTGCCTGATTAACCCTTGCTTCAACCCTCAAACCCTAAGCACACCCCGATTAACCCTTGTTAAATCCCCACAAACCCAAAGTCCTATGTCAGGAGGGTCAAAATTCAACAAAGGCAAGTGCTGGACCTGGTTAATGAAGGCATGGGCCAGATCAAAGTGGCAGGGTCGCGTGAAACTGAATCTCAAGTGACGAGATCAAGAAGCACAAGAGGGCTGATTCGCTCACTGCCCGCATACTCTCAACCTAACCTTACAGTGACACGCTCTTCATTCTCCTGGCCCACAAAATGCCAATAAGAAAGCCCAGATATTCAAACCCAAGCTGAGGCTCATAAAACAAGTCAGTACTAAACTCGGGTGCAGTTATGCTGAATACCCAGTAAACACTGTCAATTTAACCCATGCAATCCCAGGCACATGGTTGCAAGGTAATGATATAGCATTACCCTAAGAATTACATGCCTCTCATTATCCTGGTCCATGGAAAAAATACAAGCTAGGTCTGAGAAAGTCCTGGCTGGTCCACCTCGGGGAGGATGTCTAATGATTAAAGGCCCGAAACACCTAATGATCCGAGGATGCATTACTGATGATGTGTCCCAGTGCAGACCCGGTTCGTTGAACCAAGTGGGGTCGGACCACGATAATGAAAGGCATGGGCCAGATTAACCTGGCTTCACCATATAAGCCTATCCGCCATAGCACCTCATACCTCACCACTCAAAACTCGGCAGTCTTACCTCTCCCAGCCACACATATATATCCTCCAGGCCAAACCCCAAACCTAATTCTAAAGTCCAAAAGGGGCACACACCCCCACAAACCCTAAGCACATCCCGATTAACTCTGGCCACAGCCCCATAAACCCCAGGCACACCCTGATTAACCCTGGCCAAACCCCCACAAACTTGATGTCCTGTGTCAGGAGGGGCAAGATACAACAAAGGCAAGTGTTGGACCTGGTTAATGAAGGCCTGGGCCAGATCAAAGTGGCAGGATTGCGTGAAACGGAATCTCAAGTGACGAGATCAAAAAGCACAAGAGGGCTGATTCGCCCACTGCCTGCATACTCTCAACCTACCCTCTTACACTCCCCCATAAAGCTGAACCCTCTCCCCACCAAGTTCATCCCACATCACCAGTACCATGCCGCCCCACAAACATCCCCAATCCTAACCTTCGCCCTAACCCTAACTTCCAATGGACCACACACACCAACTAAACTGGACAGCATCCCAAATAACCCAAACCACACCACACAAAGGGCTTACGTAACAGTCCTTTGCCCTATCCCTAAACCTAACATCTCCAGCCCTGCTACACACTCCCATAAACCCAAGCCATCAAGGGACCAGATTCACCCAATATCACCAGCAGTTAGGCTCCTATTCCAATCCTCCCACCTACTGCAAGTATCCAACCACCAACCCCCCTGCAATGCCATTTGCAAACCCAACCCCACCTCCCTTCACCATGAATCCTCTACCCCCAGGCCGGTCCCTCCCCACAACACCCCTCCATTATCTGCTGCACAACCCCCCAGATCACAGCAACCAGTCCCTATTAAAAAAACCCCAAATCCAAAACACTATCCATAAGCAATAACTCCACCATTTTAACTTAAAACTCCAGAATGGAGATTAACGAGGAGGAAGATCCCAATAAAGGCAAGTCGGGGACTGAGATGATGTCAGTTGAATGCGTGGCTGAGGACTAGGTGCAGGGGGCAGGGTTTTTGATTTTTGGACCATTGGGATCTCTTCTGGGGAAGGTGGGACCTGTACAGATCGGATGGGTTGCACCTGAACTCAAGGGGGAGCAATATGCGTGCTGGTAAGTTTGTTAGCATGGTTTGTGAGGGCTTAAACTAATTTGCAAGGGGCATGGGACCCGGAACGATAGAGCAGTGAAAGAAGTGCATGGAGTAAAGCCAGATCTAACATATAGAGAGGCTTTGAGGAAAGAGCAGCAGAATAAAGGGTATAATGGTAGTAAGGTAGAAGGGCTAAAGTGTGTGTACTTCAATGCAAGAAGCATCAGGAACAAAGGTGATGGAACTGAGAGCTTGGATACATACATGGAATTATGACATAGTAGCCATTACAGAGACTTGGCTGGCACCAGGGCAGGAATGGATTCTCAATATTCCTGGATTTCAGTGCTTTAAAAGGGATAGAGAGGGGGGAAAAGGGGAGGAGGGGTGGCATTACTGGTCAGGGATACTATTACAGCTGCAGAAAGGGTGGGTAATGTAGCAGGATCCTCTTTTGAGTCAGTATGGGTGGAAGTCAGGAACAGGAAGGGAGCAGTTACTCTATTGGGGGTATTGTATAGGCCCCCTGGTAGCAACAGAGATACCGAGGAGCAGATTGGGAGGCAGATTTTGGAAAGGTGCAAAAATAACAGGGTTGTTATCATGGGTGACTTTAACTTCCCTAATATTGATTGGCACTTGATTAGTCCCAAGGGTTTAGATGGAGCAGAGTTGGTTAAGTCTGTTCAGGATGGATTCCTGTCACAGTATGTTGAATAGGGGGAATGCCTAGTATTAGGTAACAAAGCGGGTCAGACCGACTATGGGGAGTGCCATACTAGATCTAGTATTAGGTAACGAACCGGGTCAGGTCACAGATCTGTCAGTGGGTGAGCATCTGGGGGACAGTGATCACCGCTCCCTGACCTTTAGCATTATCATGGAAAAGGATAGAATCAGAGAGGATAGGAAAATTTTTAATTGGGGAAGGGCAAAATATGAGGCTATAAGGCTAGAACTTGTGGGTGTGAATTGGGATGATGTTTTTGCAGGGCAATGTACTATGAACATGTGGTTGATGTTTAAGGATCTCTTGCAGGATGTTAGGGATAAATTTGTCCCGGTGAGGAAGATAAAAAATGTTAGGGTGAAGGAACCATGGGTGACAAGTGAAGTGGAAAATCTAGTCAGGTGGAAGAAGGCAGCATACAGGAGGTTTAGGAAGCAAGGATCAGATGGGTCTATTGAGGAATATAGGGTAGCAAGAAAGGAGCTTAAGAAGGGGCTGAGAAGAGCAAGAAGGGGGTATGAGAAGGCCTTGCCGAGTAGGGTAAAGGAAAACCCCAAGGCATTCTTCAATTATGTGAAGAACAAAAGGTTGACAGGAGTGAAGGTAGGACCGATTAGAGATAAAAGTGGGAAGATGTGCCTGGAGGCTGTGGAAGTGAGCAAGGTCCTCAATGAATACTTCCCTTCGGTATTCACCACTGAGAGGGAACTTGATAACGGTGAGGACAATGTGAGTGAGGTTGATTTTCTGGAGCATGTGGATATTAAGGGAGAGGAGGTGTTGGAGTTGTTAAAATACGTTAGCACGGATAAGTCCCCGGGGCCTGATGGAATATTCCCCAGGCTGCTCCACGAGGCAAGGGAAGAGATTGCTGAACCTCTGGCTAGGATCTTTATGTCCTCGTTGTCGACGGGAATGGTACTGGAGGATTGGAGGGAGGCGAATGTTGTCCCCTTGTTCAAAAAAGGTAGTAGGGATAGTCCAGGTAATTATAGACCAGTGAGCCTTATGTCTGTGGTGGGAAAGCTGTTAGAAAAGATTCTTAGAGATAGGATCTATAGGCATTTAGAGAATCATGGTCTGATCAGGGACAGTCAGCATGGCTTTGTGAAGGGCAGAGCATGCCTAACAAGCCTGATAGAGTTCTTTGAGGAGGTGACCAGGCATATAGATGAGGGTAGTGCAGTGGATGTGATCTACATGGATTTTAGTAAGGCATTTGACAAGGTTCCACATGGTAGGCTTATTCAGAAAGTCAGAAGGCATGCGATCCAGGGAAGTTTGGCCAGGTGGATTCAGAATTGGCTTGCCTGCAGAAGGTAGAGGGTCGTGGTGGAGGGAGTGCATTCAGATTGGAGGGTTGTGACTAGCGGTGTCCCACAAGGATCTGTTCTGGGACCTCTACTTTTTGTGATTTTTATTAACGACCTGGATGTGGGGGTAGAAGGGTGGGTTGGCAAGTTTGCAGACGACACAAAGGTTGGTGGTGTTGTAGATAGTGTAAAGAATTGTCGAAGATTGCAAAGAGACATTGATAGGATGCAGAAGTGGGCTGAGAAGTGGCAGATGGAGTTCAACCCAGAGAAGTGTGAGGTGGTACACTGTAGAAGGACAAACTCCAAGGCAGAGTGTAAAGTAAATGGCAGGATACTTGGTAATGTGGAGGAGCAGAGGGATCTGGGGGTACGTGTCCACAGATCCCTGAAAGTTGCCTCACAGGTAGATAGGGTAGTTAAGAAAGCTTATGGGATGTTAGCCTTCATAAGTCGAGGGATAAAGTTTAAGAGACGTGGTGTAATGATGCAGCTCTATAAAACTCTAGTTAGGCCACACTTGGAATACTGTGTCCAGTTCTGGTCACCTCACTATAGGAAGGATGTGGATGCATTGGAAAGGGTACAGAGGAGATTTACCAGGATGCTCCCTGGTTTAGAGAGTATGCATTATGATCAGAGATTAAGGGAGCTAGGGCTTTACTCTTTGGAGAGGAGGAGGATGAGAGGAGACATGATAGAAGTGTACAAGATATTAAGAGGAATAGACAGAGTGGACAGCCAGCGCCTCTTGCCCAGTGCACCTCTGCTCAGTACATGGCTTTAAGGTAAGGGGAGGGAAGTTCAAGGGGGATATTAGAGGAAGGTTTTTCACTCAGAGAGTGGTTGGTGCGTTGACTGCACTGCCTGAGTCAGTGGTGGAGGCAGATACACTAGTGAATTTTAAGAGACTACTAGATAGATAGATAGATAGATACTTTATTCATCCCCAAGGGGAAATTCAACATTTTTCCAGTGTCCCATACACTGTAGCAAAATTAATTACATACAGTGTTTAACTCAGTATAAATACGATATGCATCTAAAATTACCCTCCCAAAAAGCATTAATAAATAGCTTTTAAAAAGTTCTTAAATAGTTTACTAAAGTGCATTGAGTGGTAACTTAAGCTCAGTCCTAACCCCGGCACTTTAACATGTCTTGCCCCTGGTGGTTGAATTGTAGAGCCGAATGGCGTTGGGGAGTAACGATCTCTTCATCCTGTCTGAGGAGCATTGCATTCACAGCAACCTGCCGCTGAAGCTGCTTCTCCGTCTCTGGATGGTGCTGTGCAGAGGATGTTCAGGGTTTTCCATGATTGACCATAGCCTACTCAGCTCCCTCCGCTCTGCCACCGATGTCATACTCTCCAGTTCTGTGCCCACGACAGAGCCCGCCTTCCTTACCAGCTTATTAAGACGTGAGGCGTCCCTCTTCTTAATGCTGCCTCCCCAGCACGCCACCACAAAGAAGAGGGCGCTTTCCACAACTGACCAATAGAACATCTTCAGCATCTCACTACAAACATTGAATGACGCCAGCCTTCTGAGGAAGTACAGTCGACTCTGTGCTTTCCTGCACAGGGCATCTGCGTTGGCAGTCCAGTCTAGCTTCTCGTCTAACTGCACTCTAACTAGACGGGTATATGGAGGAATTTAAGGTGGGGGGTTATATGGGAGGCAGGGTTTGAGGGTCAGCACAACATTGTGGGCCGAAGGGCCTGTACTGTGTGTACTATTCTACGTTCTATGACAACATGGGCCAAAAGCAAAATGGCAGGGTGAAGTGATACTGCATCTCCAGTACGAGATCTACAAATGCTAGATGATTATTTTGCCCACTGCCTGCATACTCGCATCCTAACCCTAACCCTCGCATTGTACACCTCAAACTGTATAACACTACTGAAACTCCACCCCTCAAAACTCCATGCCTCAAAATCCACCGCTCATTCACCATCCCTTAAACTCTACCACTCAAACTCCACCCTCAAACATGCCTCAAACTCCACCCCTCAAACAAACCAACTCAAACTCTACCCCTGACACTCAACCCCTCAAACTGCATGCCTGATTCTTCACCCCTCAAACTCCATCCCTCAAATTACCCCATCAAACTCCACCCCAATTCCAACCCGCAATACCCTCAAACACCTTCAAACAAACAGCCTCAAACTCCACCCCTCAAAGTGCATACCTCTGTGGAGTTTGAGGCATGGAGTTTGAGGTGTGGAGTTTGTTGGGGAG
This sequence comes from Hypanus sabinus, assembly GCF_030144855.1. Classification (NCBI taxonomy): domain Eukaryota; kingdom Metazoa; phylum Chordata; class Chondrichthyes; order Myliobatiformes; family Dasyatidae; genus Hypanus; species Hypanus sabinus. The sequence continues at coordinate 74,774 of NC_082714.1, forward strand.
AGTTTGAGGGGGGGATTTGAGTGGCGGTGTTTGAGGGGTAACGTTTCACAGTGGAGTTTGAGGAGTCAGCCAGTGAGAAGAGTTTAAAAAGAGATGGCTTTACAGAGCAGGTGTCAGAACAGCGGGCGGCAGAGTAGGAAGGCTTTGGCTCAATGGAGCTTCGGTGATAATGGGTTGAGGCGAGGTAGGTTGCCTGTGTAGAGTACAGACAGGAAGAATGTGAGTGTTCTGTGCTTGGTGTCGGAAGTGGGAAGTCTGGGAGACTCCCAGCCTCCTGGATGGCCACATCTGCGCCAGGTGTGTTGAACTGCAACTCCTTAGGGACAGTGTTAGGGAACTGGAGATGCAGCTAGATGACATTCTTCTGGTCAGGGCAAGCAAGGAGGTGTTAGATAGGTGCAAAAGGCAGGTAGTCACAACAGGGCCTGGGGAGACAGGTAAGTGGTTAACAGTCAGGAGAGTGAAGAGCAAGAGTCAGATGCTAGAGAGCACCACTGTGGATTTACCCTTTGACAAAAAATACTCCTGCTTGAGTACTGCTGGGGTGGTGGGGGGGGGGGAATGGCCTACCTGGGGGAAGCAACAGTTGCTGTGCCTCTGGCACAGAGTCTGGTCCTGTGGCTCAGAAACTTAGGGAAATCAAGAGGATGGCATTACGGATAGGGGATTCTATACTTAGGGAGTCAGACAAGCAATTCTGTGGATGCAGGAAAGAAGCACAGATGGCAGTTTGCCTCCCAGGGGCCAGGGCCCAGGTTGTTTCTAATCACATCCACTATATCCTGAAGTGTGAAGGTGAACACCCAGAGGTCCTGGTACATATTGGTACCAATGACATAAGCAGGAAAAGAGAGGAGGTCCTGGAGACAGTCTACAGGGAGTTAGGAAGGAAGTTGAAAAGCAGGACAACAAAGGTAGTCATATCCGGATTACTGCCCGTGCCAAGTGACAGTGAGTATAGGAATAGAGTGAGGCAGAGGATAAATGCATGGCTGAGGGATTGGAGCAGGGGGCAGGAATTCAGATTTCTGGATATTTGGGACCTCTTTTGGGGCAGGTGTGACCTGTACAAAAAGGACGGGCTGCACTTGAATCCCAGGGGGACCAACATCCTGGAGGGCAGGTTTGATAAGGCTGTTGGGGAGAGTTTAAACTAGAATTGTTGGGGGGTGGAAACCAACTGAAGAGTCGGAGGAAGAGGCAGTTGGCTCACAAATAGATAAAGCTTGGAGATAGTGCAAGAGGGAGGATAGGCAGGTGATAGAGAAGGGACACGCTCAGACTGATAGTTTGAGATGTGTCTATTTTAATGCAAGAAGTATTATAAACAAAGCTGATGAGCTTAGAGTGTGGATCAGTACTTGGAGCTATGATGTTGTGGCCATTACAGAGACTTGGCTGGCTCAAGGACAGGAATGCTTACTTCGACTGCCGGGCTTTAGATGTTTGAGAAAGAACAGGGAGGGAGGCAAAAGAGGTGGGGGCATGGCACTATTGATCAGAGATAGTGTCATGGCTGCAGAAAAGGAGGAAGACATGGAGGCATTGTCTGTGGAGTCTGTGTAGGTGGAAGTTAGGAAAAGGAAGGAGTCAATAACTCTACTGGATGTTTTTTATAGACCACCTGATAGTGTTATGTCCGCAGCCCCCTCCTTTGTGAGAATCGCAAGAGCACCAGTTGGGGGGTGGGGGGGTCAGTAGACCCAGGAAATGGGAGAGAGACGTGCCGGATGCCTCGTTCCCCAGTGATGCAAATTAACGCGACATTGACCATTGTCTCCTGGAGACCACGTTTGTGGATTGGGGACTATGCTACGTGCAAGCCCTCGGGCAAAGTGGGCTGGTTGAGAGAGAGATTGCATCATCCCAACCTGATTGACATCCGAGACCCCGTGAGGAGGTATAAAAGAGGGTCTGGGGGAACAACCCCTTCAGACGCACCAGAAGAAACGCTAACGATCCCATAGTAGCGGGAAGCCATTTGAAGGAAGCCACGTGCGTTCGGTTCCCCTTGCTTGGGAGCCGGTGGCGGGTACCACAGAACTGATGTTCTTGAACTAACAACGGGGAACCAACTTTCCTGATTCAACGGATTTGCTTCATAAAAGACCCGGGCAAGTTTCTTTTCTCACAAATCTCTCTCTCTCTCCAACAAGTGAAAACCCAGCGGTCCCCAAAGGCTGAAGCCTGCAGGAACTGAGTGACTTTTATATTTCCATCGGATAATATATTATCCCCTAGACAAAAGATCGAGCTGTTTCTTATTGATGGTTATTATTAGACCCACGCTTTTAGATTGAGTAGTGACGACATATATTATCTGAATGTTTGTATTAATCTTATTTTTGCGCCCCTTTATAAATAAAGACTTTTAAAAATAGTACCATCAGACTTCAACGGACCTCTCTATCTTTGCTGGTAAGTGACCTAGTTACGGGGTACGTAACAATAGTAACAGGGACATCAAGGAGCAGATAGGGAGACAGATTCTAGAAAGGTGTAATAATAACAGGTTGTTGTGGTGGGAGATTTTAATTTCCCAAATATTGATTGGCATGTCCCTAGAGCAAGGGGTTTAGATGGGGTGGAGTTTGTTAGGTGTGTTCAGGAAGGTTTCTTGATACAGTATGTAGATAAGCCTACAAGGGTAGCGGCTATACTTGATTTGCTATTGGGAAATGAACCTGGTCAGGTGTTAGATCTCTCAGTGGGAGAGCATTTTGGAGATAGTGATCACAATTCTATCTTCTTTACAGTAGCATTGGTGAGGGATAGGAACAGACAAGTTAGGAAAGTGTTTAATTGGAGAAAGGGGAAATATGAGACTATCAGGCAGGAACTTGGAAGCATAAATTGGGAACAGATGTTCTCAGGGAAATGTATGGAAGAAATGTGGCAAATGATCAGGGGATATTTGCAAGGAGTTCTGAATAGGTACATTCCAATGAGACAGGGTAAGGATGGTAGGGTAAAGGAACAGTAGTGTACAAAGGCTGTTGGAAATCTAGTCAAGAAGAAACAAAAAGTTTACGAAAGGTTGAAAAAACTAGGTAATGATAGAGATCTAGAAGATTATAAGGCTAGTAGAAAGGAGCTTAAGCAAGAAATTAGGAGAGCCAGAAGAGAAGGCCTTAGTGGACAGGATTAAGGAAAACCCCAAGGCGTTCTACAATTATATTAAGAGCAAGAGGATAAGACATGAGAGAATAGGACCAATAAAGTGTGACAGTGGAAAAGTGTGTATGGAGGAGATAACTGAGGTAATGTGTACTTTGCTTCAGTATTCATTACAGAAGGGGATCTTGGCAATTGTAGGGTTGACTTACAGCAGACCGAAAAGCTTGAGCATGTACATATTAAGAAAGAGGATGCACTGGAGCTTTTGGAAAGCATCAAGTTGGATAAGTTACTGGGACCACACGAGATGTACCCCAGACTACAGTGGGGGGCGAGGGTGGATATTGCTGAGCCTCTAGTGATGATCTTTACATCATCAATGGGGACAAGAGAGATTCCAGATGTTGTTTCATTATTCAAGAGAGGGAGTAAAGATAGCCCAAGAAATTATAGACCAGTGTGTCTTACCTCAGTGGTTGGTAAATTGATGGAGAAAATCCTCCGAGGCAGGATTTATGGACATTTGGAGAGGCACAATATGATTAGTAATAGTCAGTGTGGCTTTGTCAAAGGCAGGTTGTGCCTTATGAGCCTGATTGAATTTTTTGAGGTTTTGTCTAAACACATTGATGAAGGTAAAGCGGTACATGTAGTGTATATGGATTTCAGCAAGGCATTTGACAAGGTACCTCATGCAAGGCTTATTGAGAAAGTAAGGAGGCATGGGATCCAAGGGGACATTGCTTTGTGTGTCCAGAACTGGTTTATCCCACAGATGGCAAAGAGTGGTTGTAGACAAGCCATATTCTGCATGGAGGTCAGTCACCTGTGGTGTGCCTCAGGGATCTGTTCTGGGATACCTACTCTTTATGATTTTTTATAAATGACATGGATGAAGAAGTGGAGGGATGGGTTAGTAAATTTGCTGATGACACAAAGGTTGGAGGTGTTTTGGATAGTGTGGAGGGCTGTCAGAGGTTACAATGGGACATTGATAGGATGCAAAACTGGGCTGAGAAGTGGCAGATAGAGTTCACACAGATAAGTGTGAGATGGTTCATTTTGTTAAGTTAAGTATGATGACAGAATATTTTTAATGGTAAGACTCTTGGCAGTGTGGAGGTCAGAGGGATCTTGGGGTCCGAGTCCATAGGTCACTGAAAGCTGCTGCGCAGTTTGATTCTGTAGTTAAGAAGACATACGGTGCATTGGCCTTCATCAATCATGGGATTGAGTTTAGGAGCTGAGAGGTAATGGAGTAGCTATATAGGACACTGGTCAGACCCTACTTGGAGTACTGCACTCAGTTCTGGTCACCTCACTACAGGAAAGATGTGGAAACTATAGAAAGGGTGCAGAGGAGATTTACAAGGATGTTGCCTGGATTGGGGAGCATGCCTTATCAGAATAGATTGATGAGTGAACTCACCCTTTTTTCCTTGGAGCGACGGAGGATGAGAGGTGACCTAGTACAGATGTATAAGATGATGAGAGGCATTGATCGTGCGGATCATCAGAGGCTTTTTCCCAGGGCTGAAATGGCTTGGAAGTTGGTAGAAAGGAGGTGTCGGGTGTAAGTTTTTTTTTACGCAGTGTGTGTGGAACGGGCTGCTGGTGACAGTAGTGGAGTTGGAAACAATAGGGTTTTTTTAAGAGACTCCTGGACAGGTACATGGAGCACAGAAAAATAGAGGGCTCTGGGTAACCCTAGGTAATTTCTAAGGTAAGGACATGTTTAACACAGATTTGTGGGCCAAAGGGGCCGTATTGTGCTGTAGGTTTTCTATGTTTCTATGTTTTATGTTTCCTCCCCTCAAACTCCATGCCTCAAACTTCACCCCAAAAACTCAAAACCTGCCCCTCAAACAATCTGTTTCAAACTTGAACCCTCAAATTAACCCCCTCAAACTCCTCCCATCAAACTTCATCACTCAATCTCCACTTCACAAACTCCACCCCGCAGACATCCTCAAACACCCTCAAACTCCAAGCCTAAATTACCACCCCTCAAAGTGCACACCTCAAAGCTCACCCCAAAAACTCCACCCCTCAAACTGGACACCTCATACTCAACCCCTCAATTATAACCCTCCAACTTATCATCATAATCAGGTGCCATGACAGTTTGAGGTTTGACTGCCATGGCCCACACGCTCCTGTTTTGGGTCAAGTAGATTGTTTGGATTCAAGCAACAATAAATATATGAGTTAGGCAGGGGTTTTTATAACAAATAACACGTTTATTAAGCACTGAAAACAAACCCCCCAGAAGTAAACAAATCACTAACGTAACCGGAAATCAGCTGCTGTGCGGCAGCTTAAACAGTTCTTAAAGCGATGTTGCAAAAACAGTTCTTCAAAGTAGTATTGCAAAAGTTCAAAATGCTTACAGTCCATTTAAGGAGAGACTTTTTAAGACGATTTAAATTCTCTTTCACGTCGTGTTGTTTTGGTTCCCAAAATCGAACTTTTCCCACGAAGAATTTTACGAAGATGATATGTAACGGCTTAAGGGCACTGACCTTTCCTTTACAAAACTGTTCCCAATCCTTTCTGCTATTATTCACAGGGATTAACCACGAGAACAGTCAACGAATTCCTTCCGAATGAGGATCAAACAAGGTCGAACCTGTTTCACTGTTGAAATCAATTCTCCTCGATCTTTTAACTCCCGAACTCCGATCTTCACTCACCACTGACTCTCAACTAGCAGTGTTATAAAGAAACTGCTGGCAATGACCTTTTAAACTTTAGGCATTAAATAAGACTTCATCTTTCAAATAAACTGTGTCATAACATTAAATCACGCAGTGGCATGAAGTCAACATGGCAAATCCAGCCACGAACTGCCCCTCCTCACAGGGAGGGGTCCTCCTTTTATACCCTGTAACAAAAACCTGTCACATGACCTCTACTGGCAGGAAAATGATGTCACTCCACCATCACAAGACCATTACCTCAAGTCCAGTATAACTTCAACACCTGTCACGTGACAAGTACACCACTGTCATGTCACGGGTACGTAACAAGATCAATTCATTGGTATTCATTTCCAGTTCTCTGGCTGCTGTCTCCATTACCATTAATCTTTGCCTTCCACTAACTTTCTTCCGTTCAATCTTCCCCATAATTACCGTGCATTCTAACTCCTCTTTCATAATCACGTGTCCAATGAAGTTACGTTGCCTTTTCATGATCTCATACATTATTTCTCTTTTTGTGCTTGCTCTGTTCATGACACCCTCGTTAGATATTTGTTTCGTCCATGATATTCTTTGCATCCTCCTCAAAAACCATATCTCCACTGCTTCAATTCGTTTCCTCATGTTACTAGATATTGTCCAACATTCTCAGCCATATAACATAACTGGATAAATGTAACATTTCAGTACTCTGAGGTGGGTTGTCATGCCTAGTTTAGTGTAGGTCAGTATACTCTTCATTCTCGTAAAGGTGTCTTTTGCCATCTCTATTCTTCTTTTGATGTCCATGTCGTACCTGCCATCTGACGTCACCCAGCTTCCTCAGTAGCAAAAGTTCTGTACTTGTTTTACATCTTCCCCATTTATTCTCAGCCTGCAGATAGGATTCTCCTTCTTTTTGGATATCACCATAGATTCTGTCTTTTTTCAATTGATAGACAGACCTATTTTTGCACTTTCTTCAACAACCATATCAATTAAGTTTTGTAGTTCTTCCTCCGTACTTGCAATTAACAGAGTGTCATCCGCATACCTGAAATTATTGATGTTTTCACCACCAACTTTGATTCCCAAGATGTCTTTTATTTTTTGTAATATTGTTTCACTGTACACATTAAACAAATCAGGGGAGAAAACAGACCCTTGTCTAACACCTCTCTTGATTTTCGTAAACTGACTTACTTCTCCATCTATTCTTACAGTGGCAATTCGGTGTGTACATTCCCCCCAGCGCTAATGCTAAAGAGACGCTCTGTGAACAATACGGGGCTATTAGTGGACTGCAGAGCGCACACCCTGATGGACTGTTTATTGTCGCCGGTGATTTTAACCACGAAAACCTTAAGTCAGTGCTCCCCAAATTCCATCAGTATGTAGACTTTGCAATGGGGGGGAGAAAGCGTTGAACATGGTTTACACAAACATCACCGACGCCTACTGGGCAGAGCCCCGCCCCCACCTCGGTTACTCAGACCACATCTCTGTTATGCTAATCCCAGCATATAGACCGCTTGTCAGACGCTCCAGACCAGTTCAGAAGCAGGTGAAAACCTGGCCAGTAGAAGCCATCTCTGCTCTTCAAGACTGCTTTGAGCACTGACTGGAATATGTTCAGGGAGGCTGCAACCAATGGCAACTCTACCAACTTAGAGTACACAGCATCAGTAACCAGCTACATCAGCAAGTGCATTGATGATGTTACTCTGTCCAAGACCATCACTATATGCACTCACCAGAAGCTATGGATGACCGCAGAGGTGCGTATACTGCTGAGGACCCTTGACTCTGCCTTCAGAGCAGGTGACAAGGCAGCCCTAACAACAGCAAGGGCCAAATTGTCCCAGGCCATCAGAGGGGCAAAGCGTGCACACACCCAGCGAATCCACAGCCACTTCCAGGACAGCGGCAACACGCGGCGCATGTGGAAGGGCATCCAGGACGTCACCAATTACAGGACAACATCACCTGACTATGCAGGTGATGCCTCCCTCCCAGATGCGCTGAATAACTTCTACGCCCGTATTGAGGCAGAAAATGACGTGGCAGCGAGGAAGTCCACAGGTGCTGTGTCTCACCGTGGCTGATGTGAAAAGAATGCTGTGCAGGGTCAACCAACAGAAGGCTGCTGGACCAGATAACATTCCTGATAGAGTGCTCAGAGGATGTGCAGACCAGCTAGCAGATGTTCTCACTGACAACTTCAACATCTCTCTCAGCAGTGCCACCATTCCAACGTGCTTCAAGGCCGCCACCATCGTCCCTGTACTGAAGAAGTCTTCAGTGTCCTGCCTAAATGACTACCGTCCCGTTGCACTCACATCCATCATCATGAAGTGTTTCGAGAGGCTCGTCATGAGGCATATCAAGATCCTGCTGCCCCCCTCACTGGACCCCCTGCAGTTTGCACACCATCCCAACCGCTCAACAGACAACACCATTGCCATCACCCTCCACCTGGACAAAAAAGACACATATGTTCGAATACTGTTCATAGACTTCAGTTCAGCATTCAATACAATCATCCCTCAGAAACTTATTGGAGCCTACTGGGCCTGAACACCTCCCTCTGCAACTGGATCCTAGACTTCCTGACTGGGAGATCTCAGTTAGTCCGGATCAGGAGCAGCATCTCCAACACCATCACACTGAGCACGGGGGCCCCCAGGGCTGTGTGCTCAGTCCACTGCTGTTCACTCTGCTGACCCATGACTGTGCTGCAAAACACAGCTCGAATCACATCATCCAGTTCACCGATAACATGACTGTGGTGGGTCTCATCAGCAAGAATGATGAGTCAGCTTACAGAGAGGAGGTGCAGTGGCTAACGGACTGGTGCAGAGCCAATAACCTGTCCCTGAATATGAACGAAACAAAAGAGATGGTTGTTGACTTTAGGAGGGCACAGAGCGACCACTCTCCGCTGAACATCGATGGCTCCTTGGTAGAAATCGTTAAGAGCACCATATTTTTTGGGGTTCACCTGGTGGAGAATCTCACCTGATCCCTCAACACCAGCTCCATAGCAAAGAAAGCCCAGCAGCGTCTCTACTTTCTGTGAAGGCTGAGGAAAGTCCATCCTCATCACATTCTACAGAGGTTGTATTGAGAGCATCCTGAGCAGCTGCAACACTGCCTGGTTCGGAAATTGCACCATCTCGGATCGCAAGACCCTGCAGCAGATAGTGAGGTCAGCTGAGAAGATCATTGGGGTCTCTCTTCCCACCATTATGGACAATGACACTACACGCTGCATCAGCAAAGCAAACAGCATCATGAAGGACCCCACGCACCTCTCATACAAACTCTTCTCCCTCCTGCCATCTGGGAAAAGGTACCAAAGCATTTGGGCTCTCACAACCAGAATGCATTAACAGTTTCTTTCCCCCTAGCTATCAGACTCCTCAATACCCAGAGCCTGGACTGACACCTTACTGCCCTATTGTCTTGTTTATCTTTTATTGTAATGCTTGCACTGTTTCGTGCACTTTATGCAGTCCCGGGTAGATCTGTAGTCTAGTGTAGTTTTTTTTTTCTGTATTGTTTTTTACGTAGTTCTGTCTAGTTTTTGTACTGTGTCATGTAACACCATGGTCCTGAAAAAGTTGCCTCATTTTTACCATGTACTGTACCAGTAGTTATGGTCGAAATGACAATAAAAGTGACTTGACTTGACTTGAATTTGTTCCCAGTACAGATTTCTGAAAAGGCAGAGGTCTTTTGAATCTAGATCTAGAGTTTCCTGTAATATTTTAAATAACTTATTGTGCTTCACTTTATCAAATGATTTTGTGTAGTCGATAAAACAAACAAATCTTTTTGTACTTGAATAGCTCCTTCTGATGGTATCCTTAGCATCAATATCGCATTTCTTGTACTGTTGTCTTTCATAGAGCCACATTGTTCTTTACCTATTTCAGCTTGTATCTTACTTTTAGCTCTTGTCATCAAAATTCTTAGAATCATCTTGGTGATATGACTCATTAAACTTATGGTCCTATGTAATTCACATTCTATTGCTCCAGGTTTCTTAGGAAGAGTGATGTATATAGATTTTTTCATCTCTTCTGGTATTATTCCAGTCTCATAAATGTCATTGATTAAATCAGTAAGCTTTTCAATTCCATAATCTTCAAGGGCGATAATTTGTTCTATTACTAATTCATCAGGACCTGCTGCCTTTCCTTTCTTCACCTTATTTATTGCATTTCAAACTTCAGATTTTAAAATTCTAGGACCTTCAATGTTCTTCTTAATTTCTGGTTTTTCGCCTCGATCATCTTCAAACAATTCCTGAATATACTCAGTCCATCTGTTCATAATCTCGTCTTTATCCACGATAGTGGTACCATCCTTTGCTTTCAAACATCCACCTGAAGAACAGAGGAGCTTTTTACCAGTGATATTCTTGATTTGTTGATGTAACCTTATTGGATCAGTAATAGGGATTCTTTCTAGTTGCTCACATTCCTGGTTTAACCATTCTTCTTCGGCTTTTTGATATAAGCTTTTAACATTTTTACCTAAGGACTTATATTCTATAGGATATGCTTTCTTCCATCTCTTTTCTTCCATTAGATTTTTTGATTTCATCTGTCATCCATTTATTCTTTGTGTTTTTTTCTTTTTTAGGAATCACTGACTTTGCTGATTCTACCAAGGGATCCTTTAGAGAGTTAAACTTCATTCCTACATGATTGCTATCATCTTCAACAGATTCTATTTCTAGACTTTGAAATCTATTCCTTACTTCAATTGTAAATTTTTGTCTTAAGTTTTCTTCTTTAATTAATTGTGAGTAGTCAAGGGATTTTTCAGGATTTTGCTTCTTTAGTTTTTAAAGTTTTACTTTTACATGACATATTACTGGGTTATGGTCATTATTACAGTCTGCACTTGGATAAGTTTTGCATTGAATCACTGCATTTCTAAATCTTTGGTTTATAGCAATAAAGTCAATTTGATTTCTGCTGTTATCACCTGGACTTTACCAGGTCCACAAGCATCTCGAATGGTTTTTCATAGGTATTCATAATAACCTGATCACTCATCTTGCACCATTCTACCCACTTCTCACCTCTTTCATTTCTTTCCCCTAGTCCAAATTTTCCTATGGTATTTCCATCAGCACCTTGTCTTACTTTAGCATTTAGGTCTCCCGTGATGATAACAGTATCTTGAGATTTGCATCCATTCTTTGCTTGTTCAAGCTCTTCATAAAATTTATCTATATCCTCATTTGTTCCATCTATTGTTGGTGCATATACCTGTATAATTGCTAAATCAAATGATTGTCCTCTGAATCTAACAAGGAGCACTCTTTCTGCCAATGTCCTAGAACACTTTTTGCCATGTTTTCATCTATAAGAATTCCTACTCCATTAGTATGGGATGTTCCACAAGAATAAACTAGTGTTTTATTTCTATTCTGACATGTTTTAGCACCTGTCCAACGAACTTCGCTAATTCCCATGATGTTAATCTTTAGTCTTTCCATTTCATTTATCACTTTGTCCAATCTTCCTGCTTGAAATAGGGTTTTTACATTCCAAGTGGCAATAGTTTTTTTCGTGTTACTTGAATTTTATGAGCAGTATCAACCCTACCGAGCGAAGTATCTTCAGGATTGTCTTGAAGATCTTCTTGATGCTGTTGTTGTGTGATATATTTTGTGAGCCTGACCATGGTTTTCTTAGCAAATAGATTCTAGGAAACCTAGTCTCTAGCAATGATGGTTTGCTATTGCCTTCTGTTGGGCGAACTAAAGAAATCGCCATTTCTCTTCCCAAATGTTCATCCACCTGTACTATAGCCGTTGTCATTTGAGGTCCTAGCTCATCCGCCTTCTCTGTCATAAGTTCAGTTACTGAACCTGCTGGATCTGCCGTTGGCCTTCGCTCATATCCTGAGCAGGAACCCTTGTAGGTGCTACTATTCCAGGTCAGAGCGGCCCTGGGAGCAATAAATGACTAAGGGGTAACTCCACTTTCCCCAAATCTCTGAAAGTCCCCAATCACACCCTCATCACCAGTTGCAGCTTCGAGTTATACCCAGGTCAAAACCCTCCAACTCTACCCTGCAAACAAATCCCCATAAGCTCCACCCCTCAATCTCCCCTCTGAAACACTAGCCCTCAAACTGGACACCTTACACTCAACCCCTCAAACCCGCACCTCAATTCCTAACCCTCAAACTCCATCACCCAAACTCCATATCTGAATCTTCACCCCTCAAATGGCCCACCTCAAATTCCACCTTTAAACTCCAACCCTCTCAAACACCATCCTTCAAACTCCACCCCTCAAACTGTACACCCCATACTTCATCCCTCAAAATCCGAGCTTCAAACTCTACTGACCGTAGAGAATGCATCCCGAGGGGAAGAGGGGAACAGACCCTCGATCTCCAGAGACAGCTTCTGTGTCAGCCGTGACTAGTTCTGTATCACACCTGAGCCCCGAATAAAGACCGTCCAACTGCACTTTGTTTGCCGGCGTCAATCAAAACTAGCCTGTGTCCAGTGATTGTACTGCAGGGCATTCTGAGACCAGCAGGCCTGGAGACCAACACGTCCACTGGGAGTTCCGATACGATCCAATAGAGGGTGCTGGAGCATGTTAACTCTCTCGGTGCCAATGCGGCAACCCTTCACTGGAGTGTTAAGCTCTGGCGCTAGACTGCACCGAACCTCCCCCCCACCCCCCACCTTCCCCACCCACGAGCCCATCTGAAGGGACGCAGTCCAACCCAGGAGCAAGGAGCCCCAGCCCCCCCCCCCCACCCCCAGGGATTCCCCGACGCAGGACTCCAGGGCACCGGCAGCTCCAGCACCCCACCCCAAACCAATTGGGATGGGTAGACAGACAGGGGGTGCCAGTACACAAGGGCCAAGTAAATCTTCCACCCTCAAGAACCACACAGCCCGAGAGGCACAGGACAGGGGACAAACAAGAGCACAGGCAAGCCCCATTTGTAATAGCCAGGAGGGTCAAATAATTAGGCATCCTAACTCTAAACAGAAAAATGTAACTTGGGAACTAAGGCCCCTTAAACCTATACTAAATATAGGCGACTCTAACGTTTGCAGGATTAAAAGATGCCCTAATAAGGATGTTCAGTTGGACAGCTTTCCAGGAGCCAAATTCATCCATGCCATGGCTATCCTGGAAAAGTTTGAACCACAGCTAGAAACTAAGAGGGTTATCCTTTCCTTTGGAATAAACAACAGGTCACGTAAACCAACAACAGCGACTAAACAGCTTCAGCAACTACTAAGAATGGCCAGTATTGAATTTCCCCATGCCAGTATCTGGGTGCCAGAATTAAACTTTATAGCCACAGATTGACAGAGGCAGAACGAGCAACCCTGGGCCAACTAAACAAGGTTATTAGAACTAAGAATTATATACCTGCAATCCCAGCGACGCAGTTTAAGGTAGACACAGACCAGATCCATTGGACAGAGAGTACAGCCCTGACCATAGTCAAGAGGTGGATGCAGTCTTTAAACTAGAGTGGAGACAAAGCTGAGAGAGGCAGGGTCCACGAATGGGAGAGACACATTGTGAACCTCTCCTGTACGTTCATCCCTGTGGAAACCCAGCAAATGGTTCTGAACAGGGGCCTCACTTTTGTATCAACTGCAAAACTCCATAAGGAGCAGATTGAGAGGAACATGGATAAGTTTTGTAAGAGACTGGTACTTGTCCAATTTTTCTGGTGAGTCAGAAGGTGGAAAGACCCATTTCACCCCTCCCTCAGACTGGATGCCCAATAGGAGGGAGATGTTAGAAGCGGTTTTAGAATTTGAGAGCCCATTGGATGATATAATAGAGAGGAAGATAGAAACATAGGATAAACTCAAACTAACTAGGAAGGAGAGTGCAGTCCTGAAAGAGCTGAGGGAAAACATGGATTTTGTTATCAAACCACACCCTCACAAAGGGGCCTACTTAACACTGGGCCCTGCCCTCTTCTCCCTCCCCATGGGAGGCCTGCATCCCCATTCTTCAGCCCTACCCACAAACCTAACAACCACACCCATTCTACACACCCCCATAAACCCAAGCCCTCCCCACACCAAGGGGACAAGTTCATGCCACATCACCATCAGTTCAGGTCCTCTTTCAATCCCTTCCCTTCCCACCCCTCAACCGCAAGGTTCCACAGCCCCACCTCTAAGCCCTACCCCTAGACCCAACATCTCCAACCCTTCTACACTTCCCCATAAATCCGAGCCCTCGCCCCACTAGGGAGCCAAGTTCACCCCACATCACCAGTTGAAAACTACCAGCGCCATCCCACAGACATCTCCTAACCCTACACTTCACCCTAATCCTAACTTCCAATGGACCACACACCCCAACTAAACCAGACAGCACCCAAAATAACCCTGGCCACACCCTCACAAAGGGGGTACTTAACACCGGGCCCATCCTTCCTCTAACCGGAGATAATTTCTAAAAGTGTATGTTTGGCACAGCATGACACAACCCTGACATTCACTACACTTCACCACTAGATGGCAGGCCAGAACAATGAAGGGGATAATTTGCAACACCAATCTGCACACTCAAGTACTACTTAACAGTTTTTCCAATAGACAGTTCCAGTACTAGGAGATCAGACTCTGAAGAGGCTCCAATGAATGGTACAGAGAAAACACAGAAAACCCAGAGTACAATATAGGTCGTAAGTACGAGGAAATCGGCAGATGCTGGAAATTCAAGCAACACACACAAAATGCTGGTGGAACGCAGCAAGCCAGGCAGCATCTATAGGAAGAAGTACAGTCGACATTTCGGGCTGAGACCCATCATATTTGACTTACCAAATTGAACCACCTCACATTTATCTGGGATGAACTCCATCTGCCACTTCTCAGCCCAGTTTTACATCCTATTGATGTCCCACTGTATACCTTGACAGCCTTCTATTCTAACTACAACATTTCCAACCTTTGCGTCATCATCAAATTTACTAACCAATCCCTCCACTTACTCTTCTAGGTCATTTATAAAAACCACAAAGAGTAGGGGTCCCAGAACAGATCTCTGAGGCACACCACTGGTCACCGTCCTCCATGCAGAATATGACCCATCTACAACCACTCTTTGTCTTCCGTGGGCAAGCTAGTTCTGGATCCACAAAAGAATGTCCCCTTGGATCCCATGCCTCCTCACTTTCTCAAAAAGCTTTGCATGGGGTGCCTTACCAAATGCCTTGCTGAAATCCATATACACTGCATTTACAGTTCTACCTTCATTAATGTGTTTAGTCACATCCTCAAAAAATTCAATCAGGCTCTAAGGCACGACCTGTCTTTGACAAAGCCACGCTGACTATTACTAATCATATTGTGCCTCTCCAAATGTTCATAAATACTGCCTCTCAGGATCTTTTCCATCAACTTACCAACCACTGAAATAAGACTCACTGGCCTCTAATCTCCTGGGCTATCTCTACTCCCTTTCTTGAATAAGGGAACAAAATTAACAATCCTCCAATCCTCTGGAACATCTCCCATCCCCATTGACGATGCAAAGATAACCACCATAGGCTCAGCAATCTCCTCCCTCACCTCCCAGAACAGCCTGGGGTACATCGCATCCAGTCCCAGTGATTTATCCAACTTAACCATATAACATTCTTGACTAGATTTACAACAGCCTTTGTACACCACGGTTCCTGTACCCTACCATCCTAATGGACCCAGCACTGATCCCTGTGGCACACCACTTGTCACAGGCCTCCACTTAGAGTAGCAATCCTCCACTACCACTCTCTGGCTTCTTCCATTCAGCCAATGTCTAATCCAATTTACGACTTGTCCATGTATACCTAGAGACTGAATCTTCCTAACTAACCTCCCATGCAGGGCTTTGTCAAAGGCCTTACTGAAGTCCATGTATACAACATCCACTGCCTTCCCTTCATCCACTTTCCTGGTAACTTCTTCGAAAAACTCTAATAGATTGGTTAAACATGACCTACCATGCACAAAGCCATGCTGACTTTTTCTAATAAGTCCTTGCCTATCCAAATACTTGCAGATCCTATCTCTTAGTATTCCTTCCAATAATTTACCTACTACTGATGTCAAACTTACTGGCCTATAATTTCCCTGCTTACTTTTTGAGCCTTTTTTAAACAACGGAACTACATGAGCTATCCTCCAATCCTCCAGCACCTGACCCGTGGATATCGACCTTTTAAATATTTCTGCCAGGGCCCCTGCAATTTCAACACTAGTCTCCTTCAAGGTCCGAGGGAATACCCTGTCAGGTCCTGGGGATTTATCTACTCTGATTTGCCTCAAGACAGCAAGCACCTCCTCCTCTTTAATCTGTTCCAAGACCTCCCTACTTGTTTGCCTTGTTTCCATAAACTCCATCCTTAGTAAATACAGACACAAAAAACCCATTTAATATCTCTCCCATTTCTTTTGGTTCCATACATAGCCAACCACTCTGATCTTCAAGAGGACCAGTTTTATCCCTTACTATCGTTTTGCTCTTAACATACTTAGCTCATGTAGAAGCTCTTAGGATTATCCTTCACCCTGACTCATGTCTTCTTTTAGCCCTCCTGATTTCTTTCTTAAGTATTTTCTTACTCTTTTTATACTCCTCAAGCATCTTATTTCCTCCGTTTCCTATATATGTTATACATCTCTCTCTTCTTCTTTATCAGAGTTCCAATATCCCTCGAGATCCAAGGTTCCTTATTCTTTTTCATTTTGCCTATAACCCTGACCGGAACATACAAACTCTGCTCTCTCAAAATTTCTCCTTTGAAGGTCTCCCACTTACCAATCACATCCTTGCCAGAGAACAACCTGTCCCAATACACACTTTTTAGACCCTTTCTCATTTCTTCAAATTTGGCCTTCTTCCAGTTTAGAACTTCAACCCGAGGACCAGATCTATCTTTATCCATGATCAAGTTGAAACTAATGATGTTGTGATCACTGGAACCAAAGTGTTCCCCTACACACACTTCCATCACCTGCCCTAACTCATTTCCTAATAGGAAATCTAATATTGCATCCTCCCTAGTTGGTACATCTATATATTGATTTAGAAAACTTTCCTGAACACATTTCACAAACTCTAACCCATCTAGACCTTTAACAGTATGGGAGTCCCAGTCAATGTGTGGAAAATTAAAATCCCCTACAATCACAGCTTTCTGTCTCCTGCAGTTATCTGTTATCTCTCTGCAGATTTGCTCCTCCAATTCTCACTGACTATTGGGTGGTCTATAATACAACCCTATTAATGTGGTCATATCTTTCTTGTTTCTCAGCTCCACCCATATGGCCTCAGTAGACAGGCCCTCTAATCTGTCCTGCCGAAGCACTGCTGTAATATTTTCCCTGACTAGCGAAGCCACCCCTCCCCCCCCCACCCTTCATCCCTCTGTCTCTATCACGTCTGAAACATCGGAACCCTGGAACATTGAGCTGCCAGTCCTGCCCCTCTTCTAGCCAAATTTCAGTAATGGCTATGATGTCATAATTCCACGTGTCAATCCAGGCCCTCAACTCATCTGCCTTTCCCACAATACTCCTCGCATTGAAATATACACACCTCAGAAGATTATTACCACCACACACAACCTTACTATTTGTGACTTTGCATGAACTACTAACATCATTTATTTTTACCCCGTCCCACTATCTACTCTAGCACTCTGGTTCCCATCCCCCTGCAAATCTAGTTTAAACCCTCCCCAATAACACTAGCATACCTCCCTGCAAATATATTGGCCCCTTTGTAGTTAAGGTGTAACCCGTCTCTCTTGTACAGGTCCCACCTGCCCCAGAAGAGGTCCCAATGATCTAGAAATCTGAAACCCTGCCCCCTACACCAGTTTCTCAGCCACGTGTTCATCTGTCAGAGCATCCTACTCTTACCCTCACTGGCACGTGGCACAGGCAGCAATCCGGAGATTACTACCCTCCAGGTCCTGTTTTTCAACTTCCTATCAAGCTCTCTGTACTCACTCTTCAGGACCTCCTGACTCTTTCTACCTATGTCATTGGTACTGATGTGTACCACGACATCTGGCTGATCACCCTCCCACCTCAGAGTACTGTGCACACAATCAGAGACATCCCTGACCCTGGCACCTGGGAGGCAACAAACCATCCGGGAGTCTCTGTCACGACCACAGAATCTCCTGTCTGTACCCCTGACTATGGAGTCCCCTATCACGACCGCTCTCCTCTTCTTCCTCCCTCCCTTCTGCAGTGCAGAACCAGACTCAGTGCCAGAGATCTGGCTGCTGCAGCTTGTTCCAGGTAAGCCATCCCCCAACAGTATCCAAATTGGTATACTTGTTTTGGAGTGGAATGGCCACAGGGGAGCCCTGCACTACCTGCCCTTTCCTCTTCCCTCGCCTGATGGTAACTCAATTACCTGTGCCCTGTTCCTTAGGTGTAACTACCTCCCGGAAACTACTATCTATAAACTGCTCAGTCTCCCGAATGATCCGGAGGTCATCCAGCTCCTGCTCCAGTTCCCTAACGCGATCTGTTAGGAGCTGCAGCTGGATGCACTTCTTGCAGGTATCATTGTCAGGGAGACCAGAGGTCTCCCTGACTTCCCACATCCTGCAAGAGCAGCATTCCAACATCCTGCCTGCCATATTCTCTAGTCTGAACACAAAAAAAGAAGAATAACAGAAACTCACCGGAACCTACCCTCACCTCTGCCTGTTTCTCACCGAAGCCTGATTGAGCTGGCAGTCCCACTCCGACTCAGTCCACTCCAACAATGGCTGCTACAATGGCGGTCTTTCTTTTAAACCTCGGCGCGCTACGTCATGCGCCTGCGCAGTCTAGCCTCTTTTCCCCCATTAGTTAAAGAAAAGAAAAATGACTTTCCCTCTGTGATGCTTCAGTCTTCCACTCTCAGCCTCTTGCTTTGATTGAAAAGACTGCTTAAAGTTTTTTTCCTCCTTTTAACCTTAGTGCACTACGTCACGCACCCGCACAGTCTAGCCTCTTTTCCCCGATCATTTAAAGAAAAGAAAAACGATCTTCCCTCTATGATGCTTCAGTCTTCTACTCTCAGTCTCTTGCTTTGATTGGAAAGACACTTTGGCCCACAATGTTGTGCCGACCCTCAAACCCTGCCTTCCATATAACCCCCACCTTAAATTCCTCCATATACCTGTCTAGTAGTCTCTTAAACTTCACTAGTGTACCTGCCTCCACCACTGACTCAGGCAGTGCATTCCACACATCAACCACTCTCTGAGTAAAAAACCTTCCTCTAATATTCCCCTTGAACTTCCCTCCCCTTACCTTAAAGACATGTCCTCTTGTACTGAGCAGTGGTGCCCTGAGGAAGAGGTGCTGACTATCCACTCTATCTATTCCTCTTAATATCTTGTACACTTCTATCATGTCTTCTTTCATCCTCCTTCTCTCCAAAGAGTAAAGCCCTAGCTCCCTTAATCTCTGAACATAATCCATACTCTCTAAAGTAGGCAGCATCCTGGTAAATTTCCTCTGTACCCTTTCCAATGCTTCCACATCCTTCCTATTCTGAGGCGACCAGAACTGGACACAGTACTCCAAGTGTGGCCCAACTAGAGTTTTATAGAGCTGCATCATTACATTGCGTCTCTTAAACTCTATCCCTCGACTTATGAAAGCTAACACCCCATAAGCTTTCTTAACTACCCTATCTACCTGTGAGGCAACTTTCAGGGATCTGTGGACATGTACCCCCAGATCCCTCTGCTCCTCCACACTACCAAGTATCCTGCCATTTGCTTTATACTCTGCCTTGGAGTCTGACCTTCCAAAGTGTACCACCTCACACCTCTCTGGGTTGAACTCCATCTGCCACTTCTCAGCCTACTTCTGCATCCTATCAATGTCTCTCTGTAATCTTTGACAATCCTTTACACTATCTACAACACCACCAACCTTTGTGTCGTCTGCAAACTTGCCAACCTACCCTTCTACCCCCACATCTAGGTCGTTAATAAAAATCACAAAAAGTAGAGGTCCCAGAACAGATCCTGTGGGACACCACTAGTCACAACCCTCCAATCTGAATGTACTCCCTCCACCACAACCCTCTGCCTTCTGCAGGCAAGCCAATTCTGAATCCACCTGGCCAAACTTCCCTGGATCCCATGCCTTCTGACTTTCTGAATAAGCCTAGCGTGTGGAACCTTGTCAAATGCCTTACTAAAATCCATGTAGATCACATCCACTGCACTACCCTCATCTATATGGAGGAATTTAAGGTGGTGGGGTTATATGGGAGGCAGGGTTTGAGGGTCGGTACAACATTGTGGGCTGAAGGGCCTGTAATGTGCTGTATTATTCTATGTTCTTTATGCCTGGTCACCTCCTCAAAGAACTATTAGGCTTGTTAGACACGATCTGCCCACATAAAGACTTCATGTGTCTTCCACATAAAGACTGAAGCAAAGTACCCATTAAGCTCATCTGCCATTTCTTCGTGCCCCATTACCACCTCACCAGCATCATTTTTCAGTGGTCCAATATCAACTTTCACCTCCCTTTTACTCTTTATATAACTGAAAAAACTTTTAGTGTCCTGCTTTATTTTATCAATTAGTTTGCCCTCATATTTTATCTTTTCTCTTCTTTAAGGTTTTTTAATAGCCTTTTTGTTGGAATTTAAAAACTTCCTAATCATCCAACTTCCTACTCACTTTTGCTGCCTTATATGCCCTTTCCTTAGTTTGTATGTAGTCCTTAACTTTCCTTGTCAACCACAGTTGCCTACCCCTGCCATTTGAGAACTAATTCTGTGGGACATATCTATCCTGCACCTTGAGAACTTTTTTCAAAAACTGCAGCCACCTCTGTTCTGCTGTCATCCCCACCAGTGTCCCCTCCAATCCATCTGGGCAAGCTCCTCTCTCAAACCTCTGTAATTCCCTTTTTTCCACTGCAATACTGATATATGTGACTGATGCTTCTCCCCCTCAATTTGCAATATGAATTCAATCATATTATGATTACTGCCTCCTCAGCGTTCCTTTACATTAAGCTAATAAAATCTGGGAATATGAAAGTAAGCTAGCCAATAATATTACTTTACTTTACTTTATTGTCACCAAACAATTGATACTAGAGCATACAATCATCACAGTGATATTTGATTCTGTGCTTCGCACTCCCTGAAGTACAAATCGAAGTAAATACAATAAAAATTTAAACTATAAATCATAATTAGAAAACAGAAAAGGGAAAGTAAGGTAGTGTAAGTCAGGTCAAAAGTCCAGATATTTGGAAGGTACGGCCCCGATCTGGATCCGTTCAGCAGTCTTATCACAGTTGGAAAGAAGCTGTTCCCAAATCTGGCCGTACGAATCTTCAAGCTCCTGAATTTTCTCCTGGAGGGAAGAGGGACAAAAAGTGTGTTGGCTGGGTGGGTCGTGTCCTTGATTATCCTGGCAGCACTGCTCCGACAGCGTGCGATGTAAAGTGAGTCCAAGAATGGAAGATTGGTTTGTGTGATATGCTGGGCTATGTTCATGATCTTCTGCAGCTTCTTTCAGTCTTGGACAGGACAACTTCCATACCAGGTTGTGATGCACCCTAGAGGAATGCTTTCTACGGTGCACCTACAAAAATTAGTGAGGGTTTTAGAGGACAGGCCAAATTCCTTCAGCTTTCTCAGGAAGTAAAGGCGCTGGTGGGCCTTCTTGGCAGTGGACTCTGCTTGGTTAGACTGTTACGTCCGTAGCCCCCTCCTTTGTGAGAATCGCAAGATCACCATTGGGTTGGGTCAAGGGGCCCAGGAAATGAGAGTGGGACGTGCAAAATGCCTCGTTTCCCCGGTGATGTAAAGCTACAGGACATAGCCATTGTCTCCGGAAGACCAAGTTGTGTATTGAGTACTGTACTATTCATTGAAGCTCCTCAGGGGATGACCAGAGTGGGCTGGTTGAGGGATTGCATCATCCCAACCTGATTGACATCTGAGACCCCGTGAGGAAGTATAAAAGAGGGTCTGGGGAACAACCCCTTCAGACGCACCAGAAGAAACGTTAAGCGACCACGTAACAGCAGGAAGTCATCTGAAGGAAGCCACGTGCGTTCAAATCCGTGGCTGGAACCACGGAAAACAGCTTTTAGCTACCAACGGGGAAGCCCGCTCCCCTGACTCAACGGATTGGCATCATAAAAGACCTGGGGCAAGTTTAAACCGCATCACTTTTAAACCCAACAACGCTGCAGCTTGAACGAACTGATAGTGACTGTTATATTTCCATCGGCCAATACGATAGAGCTATTTCTTATTGGTTATTATTATACCCGCGCTTAGATTTAGTATTGACAACGTATATTATCTGTATGTTTGCATTAATCTTATTTTTGTGCCCTTTATCAATAAATACTTTAAAAAATAGTACCATCAGACTTCAACGGACCTCTCTATCTTTGCTGGTAAATGATCCAGTTACGGGAATTCGTAACAAGACCAAGTCAGGTCATTTGTGATATTCACCCCGAGGAACTTAAAGCTTTTCACCTGTTCCACCTGCGCACCACCGAAGTTGATGGGGCCGTGCGGTCTGCTACTACTTCTGAAGTCAACAACCAATTCCTTCGTCTTGCTGACATTGAGGGATAGGTTATTGTCTTCGCACCGTTCCACCAGGTTCTTAATTTCCTCTCTGTACTCAGACTCATCATTACCCAAGATACGGCCTACAATTGTGGTGTCATCAGCAAACTTATATATTGAGTTTGATGGAAACTTGGCTACACAATTATGGATGTACAGTGAGTACAGCAGGGGGCTAAATACACAGCCTGTGGGGCACCGGTGCTCAAAGTGATTATAGAGGAGAGCTTGTCCCCTATTTTTACAGACTGGGTCTTGTCTGTGAGGAAGTTGAAGATCCAGCTGCAGATCTGAGTGCTAAGACCCAGGTTCCGGAGCTTAGGAATCAGTTTATTTGGAATGATGGTATTAAAGGCAGAGCTGTAGTTGATGAAAAGGAACCTTACATATGCCTCTTTATTCTCCGGGTGTTCTAAGGAGGAATGTAGTGCCAGAGAGATGGCATCTGCCATTGACCTGTTGCTCCGGTAGGTGAATTGCAAAGCGTCGAGGTTGACCGGTAGGGTATGGTTGATGTGTGCCATAACCAATCGCTCAAAGCACTTCATAGCAATTGATGTCAGAGCCACAGGTCGATAGTCATTCAGGCATGCCACCTTGCTTTTCTTTGGCACTGGG
Organism: Hypanus sabinus; assembly: GCF_030144855.1. Taxonomy (NCBI): domain Eukaryota; kingdom Metazoa; phylum Chordata; class Chondrichthyes; order Myliobatiformes; family Dasyatidae; genus Hypanus; species Hypanus sabinus. The sequence continues at coordinate 97,836 of NC_082714.1, forward strand.
ATTATCGATGCCTCCTTAAAACACGAGGGGATCTTAGACTGAAGCAGGGAGCAGTTGAAGATGTCAGCAAACACTCCAGTTAGCTCGCTTGCACAGGCCCAGAAAACCTGTCTTGGGACACCATCTGGGCCCATTGCCTTCCTTGGATTTATCTTCAGGAAGGCTCTTCTACTGTTTTCCTCGGTGACGATGAATCTTGATGCCACCAGGTCTGGTTCATCTGTAGGGGGCGGGATGCTCCTCTTCTGTTCAAATCTTGCATAGAAAACATTTTGTCCAGAAGAGAAGCGCTACAGTTATTGATATTCCCAGCCTTTTCTTTGCGCCCAGTGATCTCATTTAGACCCTGCCATAGTCTATTGGCATCCCTCTGGTTAGCCTGGGCTTCCAACTTGGCTCAATATTGCCTGTTGGCACCCTTAATGGCTTTCTGGAGTTCACGCCTGGATTCCATGTAGTGACTGGTATCCCCGGACCTAAGAGCCACAGCTCTAGCCTTCAAAAGGGACTGGACCTCAGAATTCATCCAAAGGTTTCCGGTTAGGGAATACCTGGATCGTCTTGCGAGACACACAGTCCTCTGTGCATTTCCAGATAAAGTCTGTGACAGCTGAGGCATACTCATTGAGATTAGCTGCCGAATCCTTGAATTCTTACCAGTCCACCAATTCAAAGCAGTCACAGAGGACCTCATCCGTTTCCTCTGTCCAACGCAACACCACTTTTGACATCGTGACCTCCCGCTTCAGTTTCTGTTTGTAAGCTGGGAGAAGGAGTATGGCCTGATGGTCCGATTTTCCAAAGTGAGGTTGTTGGACGGAACGGTAGGCATCCTTGACTGCTGTGTAGCAGTGGTCAAGTATATTCGGGCCTCTAGTGGAGCAGGAGACATGTTGGTATAACTTTGGCAGCACTTTTCTGAGGTTGGCCTGGTTAAAGTCCCGGCTGTAATGAGCAAATCCTCTGGCTACCTAGTCTCAAGTTCATTGATGTTGGCATACAGTGTATTCACAGCACACTCCACGTCCGCCTGGGGGGGAATGAAGACCGCTGTCAGTATGACCGAGGTGAATTCCCATGGCAGATAATAGGGACGACACTTCACCGACAGGTGTTCCAGGTCCGGACTGCAGGAGCTTGCCAGTGCCACTGTGTCTGAGCATCACACAGTGTTGATCAGTAGGTAGACACCACCTCCCTTCATTTTTATCCTCTATTAAAGAGGATAATAAAAAGTTTCTTCAGATACATAGAGTGTAAAAGAGTGGTGAGAGTAGATATCAGACTGCTGGAGAGGTAGTAAAGGGGAACAACAAAATGGCAGATGAACTTAATAATTATTTTGCATCAGCCTTCACTGTGGAAGACACGAGTTGTATGGTGAAAACTCCAGGTGTCAGGGGACATAAAGTGTGTGAAGTTACCATAACCAGAGAGAAGGTTTCTGGGAAACTGAAGGTTCTAAAGGTAGATTAGTCGCCTGGACCAGATGGTGTACACCATAGGGTTCTGAAAGAGGTGGCTGCAGAGATTGTAGAGGCATTAGTAGTGATTCTGGAATGTTTCTGGAAGTTTGGAAAATTGCAAATGTCACTCCAAGAAGGGAGAGAGGTAGAAGAAATGAAACTATAGGCCAGTTAGTCTGGCCTCAGTGTTTGGGAAGATGCTGGAGTTGATTATTAAGGACGAGGTTTCAGGATACGTGGAGACATGTAATAAAATAGGCCATAGTCAACATGGTTTCCATATGGGAAAATCATGCCTCACAAATCTGTTGGAATTCTTTGAAGAATAAACAAGCAGGTTAGACAAAGGAGAATAGGCTGGTGTTGTGTACTTGGATATTTGGAAGGAGACCTTTGACAATGTGCAACACATGAGGCTGCTAAACAAGCTACAACCCTATGGTATTACAGGAAAGATTCTAGCACAGATGAAGCAGTGGCTGATTGGCAGGAGGTAAAGAGTGGGTATAAGGGAGCCTGGTTGGCTGCTGGTGACTAGTGGTGTTCCACAGGGGTCTGCGTTGGGACTGATTTTTTTTCACATTTTTTGTCAATGATTTGGATGATAAAATTAATGGATTTGTTGCAAAGTTTGCAGATAATATGAAGATAAGTGGAGGGGCAGCTAGTTTTCTGGAAGTAGAAAGGCTACAGAAAGACTTAAACAGATTAGGAGGAGGGGCAAAGAAATGGCAGATGGAATACAATGTCGGGAAATGTATGATCATACACTTTGGTAGAATAAATAAAAGAGTTGACTATTTTCTAAATAGAGAGAAAATACAAAAAACTGAGGTGCAAAGGGACTTGGGAGTCCTTGTGAAGGATTCTCTAAAGGTTAATTTGCAGGTTGAGTCTGTGGTGAGAAAGGCAAATGCAATGTTAGCATTTATTTCAAGAGGACTAGAATATAAAAGCAAGGATGTTATGTTGAGACTTTATAAAACACTGGTGAGGCCTCACTTGGAGAATTGTGAGCAGTTTTGGGCTCCTTATCTTAGAAAGGATGTGCTGAAACTGGAAAGGGTTCAAAGGAGGTTCACAATAATAATTCCAGGATTGAATGGCTTGTCATATGAAGAGCGTTTGATGGTTCTGGGCCTGTATTCATTGGAATTCAAAAGAATAAGGGGTGACCTCATTGAAATCTATCGAATGATAGAATGGATGTGGTGGATTACCTTTCCTATGGTGGGACCACAGCCTCAGAGTAGATGGGTGTCCTTTTAGAACAGCGATGAAAAGGAGTTTTTTTAGCCACAGAGTAGTGAATCTATGGCATTCATTGCCATCAGGTGGCTGTGGAGGCCAGTCTTTATGTATTTTTAAGGCAGAAATTGATAGATTCTTGAAAGGTCAGGGCATGAAGTGATACAGGGAGAAGGCAAGTGATTGGGGCTAAGAGGAAAATTGGATCTGCGTTAAATATACATAAAGACTGTCTCCACAGCTGCCTATGGCAAAGAATTCCACAGATTCACCACTCTCTGGCTAAAGAAATTCCTCCTCATTTCCATTCTAAAGTGTGTCCCTCCATTCTGAGGCTGTGTGGTCTGGCCTTAAAACTCCCTCACCATATGATACATTCTCTCCACATCCACTCCATTCAGGCCTTTCTCCATTCAATAGGTTTTAATTATGTTACTCCTCATTCTTCTGAATTCTGGTGAATACAAGCCCAGAACCATTAAACACTCTTCACATGACAAGCTGTTCAATCCTGGAATAATATTCATGAATCTCCTTTGAACCATCTTCAGTATCAGCACATCCCTAATGCATGGTTAACTCTAACCCTAATCCTGAAGCATGGATAACTCTAACCCTATCCCTAAGGCTTGGTTAACTCTAACCCTAGCTCTGATGCATGGAATGGTATAGAGTCATGGAATCAAATAGCAAAATCAGCTATGCTGGTAGTGAGTAGGCTTAGAAGAAGGAGTAATCTAATTAAAGCTTCTGACAGGGCTAGCTAGGGTAAATGTAGAAAGAATGTTTCTCCTGACTGGAGTTCTAGAATGAGGGGGTTATATCTGAGGTTGTAAGACAAGTTATTTAAAATCGAGATGAGTAGAAATCTCTTCAGTTAGCTGGCATGCAAAAAACCCCCACAAAGATTGGTAGGGTTGTGGAGAGGGTAGAGGGCTGTTAAAGGACAGCAGAATGTAGATCATTTACATAAATTGTCCAGAAATGACAGGTGGAGTTTCAAACATAGAACATAGAGCATAGAGCAATACCACAATGTTCAAGCCCTGCAGGTGTTGCACTTTTGAATGCCTAATGAACGAGGAAAGAACACAGTTAATGGAAGGACCTTTAGCAGCATCGATGCACAAAGAGATATTGGAATCCAAGTAGATAGTTCATTGGAAATAGTCATGTAGTTTGTAAAGAAGACATATGGCATACTAACCTTCATTAGTTGGGGCACTGAGTACCTGGTTTCCCCCCCACTATATGAAGGGAGAAGCTGTACTCTGGAATGGTTCATAATCCGGGGCGTCATAAAGTGAAGAAGCAATTACCACTTATTTATATGGGAAAAATTCGTGAGCGTTCACAGACTCAAAAAATAACCTAGCAAATCATGCCAAATAACACATAAAACCTAAAATAATGGTAACATATAGTAAAGGCAGAAATGATCGGATAAATACACAGCCTATATAAAGTAGGAATACTTTTCTGCAATTATTGCAGCACTGCCCACCGTAGCGAAAATCTCACGCAACAACTCTCGGCAGAAAGACTTGGCGCAAGCACTCTCGGCAGCAAAAACACAAGGCGCAAGCGCTGTTGGCAGAAGCACTCTCCAGTAACCTTCCAGCTATGAAGCTGCCAAATCATACCAAAAACATATAAAAATACACAGCCTATATAAAGTAGAAATAATGTATGTACAGTGTAGTTTCACTTACCGCATCGGGAAGACAGTGAGGTCACTGATGATGGTGTGTTAGGCTGAGTTGTCGGAGGTTGGGGTGGTGGGAGGTAGAGGAGACTGGGGTGTCATCTCATCGTCGTATGTTTCCATTAGGGCAGGCAGGTCACCTTCTTCTGTGTCTGCCTGCCTCGATGTCGAAGGTCGAATTTTGTCGTCTGATGTGGAAGGCTTGAAATATGCCGGCACATTTTCCTATCATAGTTCTTTGTAAGCACTCAAACCATCCTGCAAATATGCCATGAACCTACATACCCTTTCAAAATTAAAGTCATACTTTTCTGCAATCATTGCAGCTTTGTCAATCGCAGCGAAAATCTCACGCAATTGCTTCACGTTCAGTTCCTGGACGACTTCACTTTTGGGCCGTTCGCTACTGCATTCGGCTTCAATTGTTATCCTTTCCTCTTCATCAGCTCTTCATCTGTCAGTTCTTGGTCATGGGATGCCAAAACCTCTTCAACATCATCATCATCATCAACTTCCACAAACCCTTAGCCAAACTCACTATATCCTTACTTCGTTCACCACGATCGAAACGCTTTATTATGTCTAGTTTTACGCTAAGTGTAACACCCCCACGCGCTCTTTTAGGCTTTTCTGATACCTTATAACCATGTAACAATTACAGCACGGAAACAGGCCATCTCGACCCTTCTAGTCCGTGCCGAACGCTTACTCCCACCTAGTCCCACTGACCCACACTCAGCCCATAACCCTCCATTCCTTTCCTGTCCATATACCTTTCCAATTTTACTTTAAATGACAATACGGAACCTGTGTCTACCACTTCTACTGGAAGCTCCTTCCACACAGCTACCACTCTCTAAGAAATTTTCCCTCGTGTTACCCTTAAACTTTTGCCCCCTAACTCTCAACTCATGTCCTCTTGTTTGAATCTCCCCTACTCTCAATGGAAAAAGCCTATCCATGTCAACTCTATCTACCCCCCTCATAATTTTAAATATCTCTAACAAATCCCCCCTCAACCTTCTACACTCCAAAGGATAAAGACCTAACTTGTTCAACTTTTCAACCAACATACCAAAAGCTTTCTTCACCACCCTATCCACATGAGTTTCCACCTTCAGCAAACTATGCACCATTATTCCTAGATCACTCTGTTCTACTGTGTTCTTCAATGCCCTACCATTTACCATGTATGTCTTATTTGGATTATTCCTACCAAAATGTACCACCTCACACTTATCAGCATTAAACTCCATCTGCCATCGTTCAGCCCACTCTTTTAACTGGCCTAAATCTCTCTGCAAACTTTGAAAACCTACTTCATTATCCACAACACCACCTACCTTAGTATCATCTGTATACTTACTAATCCAATTTACCACCCCATCATCCAGATCATTAATGTATATGACAAACAACACTGGACCCAGTACAGGTCCCTGAGGCACACCACTAGTCACCGGCCTCCAACCTGACAAACAGTTATCCACCACTACTCTCTGGCATCTCTCATCCAGCCACTGTTGAATCCATTTTACTACTTCAATATTAATACCTAACGACTGAATCTTCCTAACTAACCTTCCATGCAGAACCTTGTCAAAGGCCTTACTGAAGTTCATATAGACAACATCCACTACTTTACCCTCATCAACTTTCCTCATAACCAAAAAATTCAATAAGATTTGTCAAACATGACCTTCCACTCACAAATCCATGCTGACTATTCCTAATCAGACCCTGTCTATCCAGATATTTATATGTACCATCTCTAAGAATACTTTCTATTAAGGTACCCACCACTGACGTCAAACTGACAGGCTGATGATTGCTAGGTTTACTCTTAGAACCCTTTTTAAACAATGGAACCACGTGAGCAGTACACCAATCCTCCAGCACCATCCTCATTTCTAATGACATTTGATATATTCTCCACCTCTTCCTCTCTGTTTATCTCTAACAGTACAAAGAACTTTACTGTCTTCTTTTTCTTCCTTCTCCCAATCATCTGTTCCTACACTCTGGTTCCCCTCCCCCTCATATCTAGTTTAAATTCACTGGAGCCTCTCTAGCAAATCTACCTGCAAGAATATTTGTCCCCCTCCAGTTCAAATGTAAACCGTCCCGCTGGAACAGGTCCCACCTTCCCTGGAAAACTGCCCAATTACCTATAAATCTGAAGCCCTCCCTCCTGCACCATGTCTTCAGCCATGTGTTGATCTGCACTATCTTACTATTTCTAAACCCACCTGCACGTGGCACTGGTAGCAATCCTGAGATTGCTATCCTGGAGGTCCTGTCCTTTAACTTGGCACCTAGCTCCCTAAACTCACCTTTCAGGACCTCCTCACTCTTCCTACCCACCTCATTGGTCCCTACATGGACCATGACATCCGGCTGCTCACCCTCCCTCTTGAGGATATTGAGAACTCGGTCCGAGATATCACGGACCCTGGCACCAGGGAGGCAACAGACCATCTGGGATTCTTGATCTCTTCCACAGAACCTCCTATCAGTCCCCCTAACTATCGAATCCCCTATCACTACTGCTCTCCTCTTTTCCCTCCTTCCCTTCTGAGCTGAGGGTCCAAGCTCGGTGCCAGAGACGCAACCACAGCAACTTGTCCCTGGTAGGTCATCCCCACCAACAGAATCCAAAACAGTATACTTATTGTTGATGGGAACGGCCACAGGGGTGCTCTGCTCTTCCTGTCTATTCCCCTTCCCTCTCCTGACAGTCACCCAACTACCTGTCTCCTGACTCCAAGGGGTGGCTATCTCCCTGAAACTCCTGTCTATTTCTGCCTCTGCCTCCCGAATGATCCGAAGTTCATCCAGCTCCAGTTCCAGTTCCCTAACTCAGTTTGTCAGGAGCTGCAGCTGGATGCACCTTTTTCAGATGTAGTCATCAGGGACAATAGTGCTCGCCCTGACTTCCCACATACTGCAAATGGAGCACTCAACTGCCCTAACTGCTGCCTCCATTACCTACTCCTAATCTAATTAGATTAATTAAAAGAGTTTACCCGCACTTACCTCACCTGGAGTGAAGCTCCTACTCAGCCTCTGCTCACTAATTAAATTCTCCCGCTGCCTACCTTAGAACTCATCTTGCTAACGGATGCACAAAATAGAGCAACATAAAGCACAGATGCTCACAGGCACGTGTTTAAGCAATGCCGGCTGGAACGCAGCTCCGGGGGAGGAGCTTGGCTGCTCGGCGCGTGCGCGCTGCCGTTTTTCATAACAGTGAAAACACCTTCTGTGAGCGGAAACAGGTAACTAATGTAGGTCTTTCGTAACAGCGAGGTGTCGTAAAGCGAACGTTCGAAAAACGGGAGACGCCTATTTCATTTGCCTTTTTTTACCAGAGAAGGGGTGGAATCTGCCAAGGGTAAATCTGTCAGGGGTGGAATCTGTCAAGGGTAAATCTGTCAGGGGTGGAATCTGTCGGGTGGCATCTGTCGGAAGGATTCTGCCAGGGGTGAATTTGTCAAGGGTAGAATCTGTTGGATGGAATTTGTCAAGGTTGGAATCTGTCACGGGTGGAATCCATAGGGTGGGATCTCTCAGGGGTGGAATCTGTCGGGTGGAACCTGTCGGGGTGGAATCACTCAGGGATGGAATCTGTCAGGGTTGAATGAAACGGGTGGAATCTGTCAGGGGTGGAGTATTTCGGGTGGAATCTATCAGGGGTGGAAATATGGGGCAGAATCTGTCTTGTGGAATCTGTCAGGGCTGGAATCTGTCGGGTGGATATGTCAGATAGAATCTGATGGGGTGGAATCTGTCAGTTGAAATCTATCAGGGTGGAAATTTCGGTAGGAATCTGTCAGGGGTTGAATCTGTAGGATGGAATCTGTCAGGAGTGGAATCTGTCAGGGCTGGAATCTGTTGGGTGAATATGTCAGGGGAGGAATCTGTCAGGTGATCTGTCCCAGGTAGTCAGGGAAATGGCAGGTAGGTGGACCTGAGTCCATTGACAGATCAACTGTGATATTGAATTACGGAGCAGGCTTGCTGGGTCACATGGCCATTTGCTATTTACATATTATTAACATAGAAAACCTACAGCACAATAAAGGCCCTTTGGCCCCCATGCTGTGCCGAACATGTACATACTTAGGGTTTGAAATTACTTAGGGTTACCCACAGCCCTCTATTTTACTAACTCTATGTACCTGTGCAGGAGTCTCTTAAAAGACCTGTACTGTCTCTTAAAAGACCTGTAAAGTACTGTATTAGAGTCAGGAGTTCATGTTGCAGCTGCATAAAAAATTGGTTAGGTCACAGATGGGAGTACTAAGTGCAGTTCTGGTCACTCTCTTACATGAAGGATATGAAGGCTTTGGAAAAGATGCAGAAGAGACTTACCTGGATGCTGCCTGGATTAGAGAGTGTGCCCTGCACCTTCCTCATTTTTACAGAAACTCACACCATGGCTGCTCTGCTATCATCCCTACCAACAGCTCCTTCCAATTTACTTTGGCCAACTCCTCTCTCATACCAGTGTAATTTCCTTTACTCCACTGATATGCTGCTATGTTAGATTTTACTTCTCCCTATCAAATTTCAAGTTGAACTATCATACTGTGATCACTGTCTCCTAAGGGCTCTTTTACTTTTAGTTCCCTAATCACCTCTGTTTCATTACACAACACCCAATCCAGTATGGCTCAATGACAAATTGCTAAAGAGCCACCTCTTCGGCATTCAACAATCTCACTCTTGAAATCCATTATCAACCTGAATTTCCCAATCGACCTGCATGTTAAAAATCTCTCATGACTATCATAACATTTCCCTTTTGACACACCTTCTCCATTTCTTGTTGTAATCTGTGGTCCACAGTTACAGTTGGGAGGTCTGTATACATTTGCCATCAGGGTCATAGAAGCATAGAAAACCTCCAGCACAATATAGGCCCTTTGGCCGACAATGCTGTGCCAAACGTACTTACTATAGAAATTACCTAGGATTACCCAGAGCTCTCTTTTTCTAAGCTCCATGTACCTATCCAAGAATCTCTTAAAAGACCCTATCGTATCTGCTTCCACCACCGTCACTGGCAGCCCATTCCATGCACTCACCACTCTCTGCATAAAAAAACTTACTCCTGACATCTCCTCTGTACCTACTTCCAAGCACCTTAAACTGAGCCCTTTCATGCTACCATTTCAGCCCAGGGAAAAAGCCTATGACTATCCACACGATCAATGCCTCTCATCATCCTTTTACCCTTGCAGTTTATTAACTCAACCAACAAGGATTTAGCATCTTCTGATCCTGTGTCACATCTTTCTACTGATTTGATGCCATTCTTTACCAGTAAAGCCACAATACCCCCTCTGCCTACCTTCTTATCCCTCCAATACAATATATAACCTTTGACATTCAGTTCCCAACTATAACCATTCTTCAGCCATTACAGGGTGAGTGAGTTGGTGGGGGGGGGTTAGTTCAAAGGAAAATTGTGGGACACATTGATCTTACACAGAGTGGCAGATACAGACAGATAGACAGCCAGACATACTTTATTGATCCTGAGGGAAATTGGGTTTTGTTACAGTTGCACCAACCAAGAATAGGTAGAAATATAGCAATATAAAAACCATAAATAATTAGATAATAATAAGTAAATTATACCAAGTGGAAATTAGTCTAGGACCAGCCTACTGTCTCAGGGTGTCTGACCCAGTACCTGGAATGTGCTGCGAAGAGTGATGGTGGAAGTAAATATTATAGAGGTATTCAAGAAACTCTTAGATAGGGCACGTGAATATGCAGGAAATAGAAGACGTGAATATGGTGTGTGCAGAAGGGATTAGCTTAGATGGGCATTTGTTTACTAATTTAGTGAGTTCAGTACCAAATCATGGACCATAGGGCCTCTTTCTGTGCTATGCTGTTCTATGTTCTATGACAGGCAGCCAGTGACTTGTCATCACTATTAAGCTGTATTAATTCTTAAATTCCACTTTGTAATATCTTCAGCCTTGGGTATTTACATAGACAACAGGGAGCTGAATGTGCAGCATTTAAGATTTCTGCCTTTGTTTTTGTACTGAGGACACTGCACATAAGATGAAGCAATCTGCGATTCTTTGTTATTGTATGAGGTGGATTCTAACCAACACTGAAAGGTGTGGGCCTTAAAGGCTTTCCTGAAAAAGGGCAGCTCCTTACAAAAAATACCTTGGCATGTTGAAAGGAAGTTGAAAAATCACTGTTCATTAATAAATCAAGGCCACAGGTATTCACTGTGGTTTGTAAAAAATGTTATTCAGGGCCGGAGAGCTAAACACTCCCAGATGGGCCAGAGAATGCGAACATGTATCGTTGGAAATTTTGAATCATAGAAAATTCTGGGCACAGATGGAAGTCATGCAACTCATTATGGTTGTGAATCTTCTTCCGGCTTTCTGTCATGGTATCTCTGGGATAATGCTACCAAGGTTCTTTTACGTCTCTAGATTGGTTAACATCTTTTTAACATATTTTCAGGTTTGTACTAAATCTAACTAACAGAGTTGAGACTCACACTCTGCCCACTGTCTTGGATGTTAGACAAATTTCACAGTTTTACAAAAACAATGACCATTTCAAAAGGAACAGTGAAAAATAATCAAACATCTGATTGCACGTTGCATATCTTCTTATGACATAGAAGAAGACTATTTCTGCTCATCAAGTCTACATCGGTTTACATAACAATTACATTCCTCCATTCATTTCCTCTTAACCTCCTTGCACACATTTTCATTACCTGTCCTCCTCCCACAACTCACTCTCAGATTCTACCACTCAATCAGAAGCAATTTATAGTGACCAGTAAAATTACATTACGCACATGTATTTGGGACAAGGGAAGGGACTGGATTGTCCAGCAGGAAGCTCACATAATTACAGGAAGAACATGCAACCTCCACATACACTGCACGCAAATTCAGGAATGAAGATGTGTCACTGGGACTGTGAATCAGCAGCTCTACACAATCCATCATAGTGCTGCCCTGTCCCTTCAACATGGGTTGCTGGGAATCTGAGTCAGCAGCCTACTCAATCTGTCACAGTGCTACCCTGTTTCTTCAACTCCACAACTAGCTGCAAACTTTGTGTGTGTCTGCATGTTTGGATGTGTGTGCATGAGCAACTAGAGTCATGCAAAGTGGAAACAGCTTACAGCTCAATTTGCCCATGCTGGTGTAAGTTCTCATCTAAGCTGTGCCCATTAATTGTGTTTAGCAAGACTGAGAACTGACAGACATTCAGACAGACATACTTTATTGATCCCAAGGGAAATTGGGTTTCATTACAGCTGCACCAACCAAGAAAAGTGAAGAAATATAGCAATATAAAACCATAAATAATTAAATAATAATAAGTTAATCATGCCAAGTGGAAGTAAGTCCAGGACCAGCCTATTGGCTCAGGGTATCTGACACACCAACAGAAGAGTTGTAAAGTTTTTTGGCCACAGGTAGGAATGACTTCCTATGTTGCTCAGTGTTGCATCTCGGTGGAATGAGTCTCTGGCTGAATGTACTCCTGTGCCTAACCAGTACATTATGGAGTGGATGGGAGTCATTGTCCAAGATGGCATGCAACTTGGACAGCATCCTCTTTTCAGACATCACCATCAGAGAGTCCATTTCCACACCCACAACATCACTGGCCTTACGAATGAGTTTGTTGATTCTGTTGGTGTCTGCTACCCTCAGCCTACTGCCCCAGCCCACAACAACAAACATAATAGCACTGGCCACCACAGCCTCGTAGAAAATACTTAGCATCGTTCGGCAGATGTTAAAGGACCTCAGTCTCCTCAGGGAATAGAGACGGCTCTGACTCTTCTTGTAGACAGCCTCAGTGTTCTTTGACCAGTCCAGTTTATTGTCCATTCGTATCCCCAGGTATTTGTAATCCTCCACTATGTCCACACTGACCCCTTGGATGGTAACAGGGGTCACTGGTGCCTTAGCCCTCCTCAGGTCCACCACCAGCTCCTTAGTCTTTTTCACATTAAGCTGCAGATGATTCTGCTCGCACCATGTGACAAAGTTTCCCACTGTAGCCCTGTACTCAGCCTAATCTCCCTTGCTGATGCATCCAACTATGGCAGAGTCATCAGAAAACTTCTGAAGATGCCAAGACTCTGTGTTGTAGTTGAAGTCTGAGGTGTAGATGGTGAAGAGAAAGGGAGACGGGACAGTCCCCTGTGGAGCCCCAGTGCTGCTGACCACTCTGTCTGACACACAGTGTTGCAAGCGCACGCACTGTGGTCTGCCAGTCAGCTAATCAATAATCCATGACACCAGGGAAGCATCCACCTGCATCATTGTCAGCTTCTTACCCAGCAGAGCAGGGCGGATGGTGTTGAACACACTGGAGAAGTCAAAAAACATGACCCTCACAGTGCTCGCTGTCTTGTCCAGGTGGGTGTAGACACAGTTCAGCAGGTAGACAATGGCATCCTCAACTCCTAGTCAGGGCTGATAGGCGAACTGGAGGGGGTCTAAGTGTGGCTTAACCATAGGCCGGAGCTGCTCTAGAACAAATCTCTTCAGGGTCTTCAAGATGTGGGAGGTCAATGCCACCGGTCTGTAGTCATTGGAGCCACTGGGGCCAGGCGTCTTCGGTACAGGAATGAGGCAGGATGTCTTCCACAGCACAGGAACCCTCTGCATACTCAGGCTCAGGTTGAAGACATGGTGAAGTACTCCACATAGCTGGGGGGCACAGGCTTTGAGCACCCTGGGGCTGACACCATCCGGGCCTGCAGCCTTGCTTGGATGGAGACGTTTCAGCTGTCTTCTCACCTGTTCAGCACCAGTGATGAGGACCGTGGGCTGGACCATATTCAGAGAATGAATATGCATTGACCATCATCAACTTCATTAAGGCCTGCATGGTTAAGTTTGTTTTCCAAATCAGAAACCCTGGATGAACCAAGCAATTTGCAGTCTGCTGAGGGCTAGATCTTTGATATTCAAGACCAATTATCCAGAAGTGGTGGGAAACCACAGTCAGTGAAAATAACCGAATATAAAAGCAAATGCTGAGGCTTTAAAGACATTGGTCAGATTGCACTTGGAGGATTGTGAGTGGTTTTGGGTCCTTCATCTTAGAAGGGATGTGCTGGCATTGGAGATGGTCAGAGGAGGTTCATGAACATGGTCACGGGAATGAAAGAGTTAACATATGAGGAGTGATGGACAGCTCTAGATCTGTATTCACTGGAGTTTAGATGAATAAGGGGGAATCTCATTGAAACCTATTGAATATTGAAGGGCTAGATAGAGTTGACATGGAGAGGATGGTTTCTAAAGTGGAGAAGTCAAGGACTGGGGGCACAGCCTTAGAATAGAATGAGGTGAGAAGAAATTGCTTTAGCCAGAGGGTGGTGAATCTGTGGAATTCATTACCACAGATAGCTGTGGAAGCCAAATCATTAGATATATTTAAAGCGGAGGTTGAAAGGTTCTTGATTAATAAGGGCATCAAAGGTTATCGGGAGAAGGCAGCAGAATGGGGTTGAGAGGGATGATAAATCTGCCATGATGGAATGGTGGAGAAGACTCAAAGGGCTGAATGGCCTTATGATCTGCAAATTTACTCGCTGGACATCAACACAGGTACACTTCAAGCATGTGTACTTAGCCCAGTGATATACTCTCTTGACCCTTATAACTGAGTGTACAAGCACAGGTCAAACACTATTCACTACCGTTGTTAGAAAATATAAAACAGAAAAAACTTACAGCACAATACAGGTTCTTCAGCCCACAATGCTGTACCCATAGCCCTCTATTTTCCTAAGCTCCATATACCTATCCAGGAGCCTCTTAAAAGACCCTAATGTATTTGCCTCCACCACCGTTGCTGGCAAACCATTCCATGCACTCACCACTCTATGCGTAAAAAACTTACCCCTGACATCTCCTCTGTACCTACATCCAAGCACCTTAAAACCGTGCCCTCTTGTGTTTGCCATTTCAGCCCTGGGAAAAAAGCCTCTGTCTATCCACACGATTTTATGCCTCTCATCATCTTAAACACATCTATCAGGTCACCTTTCACCCTCTGCCACTCCAAGGGGAAAAGGCCGAGTTCACTCAACCTTTTCTCATAAGGCAAGCTCACCAATCCAGGCAACATCCTTGTAAATCTCCTCTGCACCCTTTCTATGGTTTCCACATCCTTCTTGTTGTGAGGTGACCAGAACTGAGCTCAGTACTCCAAGTGGGGTCTCACCAGGGTCCTATATAGCTGTAACATTAAGATGTACAAACAAACTGGATCAACTCAGCAGGTCGGACAGCATCCGTTGAAATGAGCAGTCAATGTTCCAGGCTGAGACCCTTCATCAGGACTGAAGAAGGAGGGGGCAGGGGCCCTATAAAGAAGGTGGGGGGAGGGTGGAAGGAGCCAGGTGAAAAACCAGTCAGAGGAAAGATCAAGGGGTGGGGGTGAGGATAGGCCAGAGAGGTGAAGAAGGAATGAAAGGGGAAAGCACTATGGGTAGTAGAAGATGACAGAATCATGAGAGAGGTGATAGGCAGCTAGAAGAGGAGGCAGAGTGAAAGTGGGAACCTGTGGAGTTCATTGCCACAGATGGCTGTGGAAGCCAAATCATTAGATATAGTTAAAACGGAGGGTTTTCACTCTGCCTCCTCTTCTAGCTGCCTATCATCTCTCTCATGATTCTGTCACCTTCTACTACCTATGAAGATAGGTGGAGGGGCAGGTAGTTTTGAGAGAGGCTACAGAAGGACTTATGTTAGGAGAACGGGCAAAGAAATAACAGATGGAATACAATGTCGGGAAATGATTGGTCATGCACTTTGGTAGAAGAAATGTAAGGGTTGATTATTTTCTAAATGGGGAGAAAATACAAAAAAACTGAGGTGCACAGGGACTTGGGAATCCACGTGTTGGATTCCCTAAAGGTTAATTTGCAGGTTGACACCCCGTGAGGAAGACAAATGCAATGCCAGTATTCATTTCCGGAGGACTAGAACATAAATGCAAAGATGTAATGTTGAAACTTTATAGAGCACTGGTGAGGCTTCATGCAATATTGTGAGCAGAATTGGGCCACTTTTTTTGAAAAGATATGCTGAAACTGGAGAGGGTTCAAAGGAGGTTCACAAAAATGATTCCAGGATTGAATGGCTTGTCATGTGAAGAACATTTGATGGCTTGAGCCTGTGTTCACCAGAATTCATAAAACCATAAGGTTCAGGAGCAGTGATTTGGCCCATCACATCTACTCGGCCATTCAATCATGGGCTGATCCACTTCATCCAGTCATCCCCACTCCCCTGCTTTCACCCCATACCCTTTGATGCCCTGGCTAATCAAGAACCTATCTATCTCTGCCTTAAATACACCCAATGATTTGGCCTCCACAGCTGCTCATGGCAACAAATTCCACAGATTTACCACCCTCTGACTAAAGTAATTTCTCTGCATCTCAGTTCTAAAAAGGCATCCTTCAATCCTGAAGTTGTGCCCTCTTGTCCTAGAATCCCCTACCTTGGGAAATAACTTTGCCATATCTAATCCGCTCAGGCCTTTTAATATTTAGAATGTTTCTATGAGATCCCTCCTCATTCTCCTGAGCTCCAAGGAATACAGTGCACGAACTGACAGACGTTCCTCATACGGTAACCCTCTCATTCCTGGAATCATTCTCATGAATCCTCTCCAACGTCAGTATATCCTTTCTAAAATAAGGAGCCCAAAACTGTTCACAATACTCCAAGTGTGGTCTCATGAGTGCCTATAGAGCCTAAACATCACATCCCAGCTCTTATATTCTATACCTCTAGAAATGAACGCCAACATTGGATTCACCTTCACAACCGATTCAACCTGCAGGTTAACCTTTAGGGAATCCTGCATAAGGGCTCCCAAGACTCCTTGCATCTCTGAATTTTGAATTCTCTCATCTAAATAATAGTCTGCTCATTTATTTCTTCTACCAAAGTGCATGACCATACACTTTCCAACATTGTATTTCATTTGCCACTTCTTTGCCCATTCCCCTGAACTATCTAAGTCTCTCTGCAGGCTCTCTGCTTCCTCAACATTACCTGCTCCTCCACCTAACTTTGTATCATTGGCAAATTTAGCCACAAATCCCTTAATACCATAGTCCAAATCATTGACATACATCGTAAAAAGAAATGATCCCAACACTGACACCTGTGGAACTCCACTGGTAACTGGCAGCCAGCCAAAATAGGATCCCTTTATTCCCACTCTCTGTTTTCTGCTGACCAGCCAATGCTCCACCCACACTAGTAACTTCCATGTAATTCCATGGGCTCTCATCTTGCTAAGCAGCCTCATGTGTGGTATCTTGTCAAAGGCCTTCTGAAAATCTAAGTACACCATGTCTACTGCATCTCCTTTGTCTACCCTGCTTGTAACTTCCTCAAACAATTGCAGTAGGTTTGTCAGGCAGGATTTTCCTTTCAGGAAACCATGCTGGCTTTGGCCTATATTGTCATGTGCCTGCAGGTATGCCGTAATCTCATCCCTAACAATCAATTTCAACAACTTCCCAAACACTGATGTCAGGAAAACAGGTCTATAGTTTCCTTTCTGCTGCCTCCCACCCTTCTTAAACAGCAGAGTAATATTTGCAAATTTCCAGTCATCTACTATAATGCCAAAATCTATTGATTCTTGAAAGATCACTGTTAAGGCCTCTGCAATCTCTCCACCTACTTCCTTCAGAATCCGAGGGTGTATTCCATGAGGTTCAGGAGATTTATCCCCCCCTCAAACCATTAAGCTTCCTGAGCACCTTCTCTGTTGTAATTTTCACTGTACAAACCTCACTTCCTTGACACTCTTGAATGTCCAGTATACTGCAGACATCTTCCACTGTGAAGACTGATGCAAAATATGAGTTCAGTTCCTCTGCCATCTCTGCATCTTTCATTACAATATCTCCAGTGTCACTTAGTATTGGTCCTATATCCATCTTCGACTTTCTTTTACCCTTTATATACTTAAAAAAGCTTTTAGTATCTTCTTTGATATTAGTCACCAGCTTCCTCTCATAATTCATCTTTTCCTTCTGAATGAGCTTCTCAGTTTCCTTCTGCAAGTTTTTCAAAGCTCCCCAATTCTCTATCTTCCCACTACCTCTGGCTTCCTTGTATACCCTCTCTTTTGCTTTTACTTTGGCTCTGACTTCACTTGTCAGCCACAGTAGTGCCCTTCTTCCCTTTGAAAGTTTATTTTTATTTGGATTATATCTGTCTTGCACTTCCCTCATTTTTCGCAGAAACTCCAGCCATTGTTCCTCTGCTGTCCTTCCTGCAAATGTCCCTTTCCAGTCAATTTCGGCCAGTTCCCCTCTCATGCCATTTTAACTTACTTTATTCCACTGAAATACTGACATGTTAGATTTTATTTTTTCCCTCTCAAATTTCAAAGTGAACTCGATCATATTGTGACATACTCTTCCTTAAGGGAACTCGATCATATTGTGACAACTTGATCATACTGTTCCCTAAGGGTTCCTTAACCTTAAGCTCTCTTATCACCTCCGGATCATTGCACAACACCCAATCCAGCAGAAACAATCCCCTAGTGGGCTCAACAACAAGCTGTTCTAAAAAGCCATCCCTTAGACATTCTACAAATTCTCTCTCTTAAGGTCCAGTACTACCCGGTTTTCCCAATCCACTTCCATGTTAAAATCCCCAATAATTATCATGACATTGCCTTTCCAATATGCCTTTTCAGTCTTCTGCTGTAATTTATAATCCACGTCCCAGCCTCTGTTTGGAGGCCTGTATACAACCGACATTAGGGTCCTTGTACCCTTGCCATTTCTTAACTCAACCCATAGAGACTCTACACCTTCTAATCCTATGTCATCTCTTTGCAATGATTTAATGTTATTTCTTATACACAGAGCCACACCACCCCCTCTACCAACTAACCTATCTTTCCGATACAGTGTATATCCTTGGATGTTCAGCTCTCAATGGCAGCCATCATTTAGCCAAGTTTCAGAGATGGCTACAGCATCATACTTGCCAATCTGTAGCTGAATTTCAAGATTGTCCATTTTATTTCTTATGTTACATGCATTCAAATAAAACACTCTCAGTCCAGTATTTGTTGCTTTCTATTTTAACTGCACCACGCCTCTATTGCCCTGTAACTTATGCCACTGGCTTTGAATAAGCCTCAACTCCTGTCTGTTTTTTCTATAATCTCTGTTGCATGTATCTTTGATTTATTTCTATTTTCTCCTTCCTCAGCCCCATCACTTCGGTTCTCATCTCGCTGCCAAATCATAAGGATGAGGCATCAGTGTCAGCAGAAAGCAGGCAGCGCACCGCCAAATGTAGTGAGTTCTCCTTACGTGAGTTTTTTTCTTATTTTTTAAACCATAAAAGAGAAATAGGGTCTAGTGGAGTGGCCATTATCAGAATGGGAACTAGAGTCAGAGTGGGAACTTTAGGGTTTGACTCAAGAAGCTTCAACGAGAAGAGGCTAAGGCCAAAAAAAACAGGTAGGAAGGGTAGATTTTTCCTTTTGTTGTTGCTGATTTGCTCTTGGTTGCCCATAGCACAGTACGGGCAGGATGACAGATATAGCAGTGGAATACTCCTCCTGTAGGATGTGGGAATTCATGGAACCTGATACCCTCCCTGATGGCTACACCCATGGGAAGTACAGCCAACTCCAGCTCCTGAAAGACCACATCAAGGAGCTGAAGCTGGAGTTGGATGAACTAAGGATCATCTAGGAGGCAAAGCAATTGACAGATAAGGCTTTTGAGCAGGTGGTTACACCCAGAGTGTAGAATTCAGGGAGTAGATGGGTGAACACTGAGAGAGGTAAAGGGAGAAAGAAGTCAGTGCAGGGCCCCCCTGTGGCCATTCCCCTCAGCAACAGGTATACCTCTTTGGATGCTGATTGGGGGGATGACCTATCTGGGCAAGGCAGCAGCAGAAAGACCAATGGCACTGTGGTCAGCTCTGAGCCTCAGAAGAGTAGGGTGAAATCAGGTGGAGCAAAAGACGTAGGGGACTCAATAGTTAGGGGGAACAGATGGGAGATTCCGCGAGAGCAAAGGATAAGGCAGGATAGTGTGCTACTTCCCGGGTTCTAGGGTCCAGGCTGCCTCTGAGCAGTTGCAGAATATTCTCGAAGGAGAGGGTGAGCATCTAGAGGCTGTGGTACATATGCTACCAATGACATAGGCAGGAGAGGGGCAGCGGTCAGTTGCAATAAGTTGAAGGAGTTAGGAGTGGCTGAGGATATGGTGCAGGAGGCAGGGTTTCAAGTTCTCGGATCATCGGAATCTTTTCTGGGGTAGGGGTGACCTGTACAAGTGGGACGAGTTGCACCTCAACTGGAGGGGAACAAATTTCCTGGGTGGGAGGTTTGCTAATGTCATTGGGGAGGTTTTGAACTAGGTTTGCAGTGGGGTGGGAACCAACATGAAGAGGCAGAGGATGGAGCCGTTGCCACACAGGTAGAGACAGCTTGCAGGGAATTTGTGTGGAAGGATAGCCAGATGATAGAGCAAAGACACACTCAGCCAGATAGCTTGACATGTGTCTATTTTAATACAAGAAGTATCATAAACAAGGCAGATCAACTTAGAGTGCGGATCAATACCATGTGGCCATTATGAGACTTGGATGTCTCAGGGACAGGGATGGCTGATGAGTGTGCTGGGCTTTAGATGTTACAAAAAAGGACAGGGAGGGAGGCAAAAGAGGTGGGAGTGTGGAATTGCTGATCAGGGATAGTATCATGATTGCAGAAATGGAGGAAGTCATGGAGGGATTGTCTACTGAGTCAGTGTGGGTGGAAATCAGAAACAGGATGGGGGCAATAGCACTATTGAGTATTTTTTATAGATACCCCAATAGTACCAAAGCCATCGAGGAGCAGATGGGGAGGCAGATTCTGGAATGGTGCAATAATAATAATGCTGTTGTGATGGGAGATTTTAACTTCCCTAATATTGATTGGCATCTCCTTAGGGCAAGGGGTTTAGATGGATAGAGTTTGGTGTGTTCAGGAAGGTTTCCTGATGCAATATGTAGATAAGCCAACTAGAGGAGAGGCTGTACTTGATCTGGTATTGAGAAATGAATCTGGTCAGATGCCAGATCTCTCAGTGGGAGAACATTTTGAAGGTAGTAATCACAACTCTATCTCCTTTACCATAGCACTGGAGAGGGATAGGAGCAGACAATTTGGGAAAATATTTAATTGAGGTAGGGAGAAATATGATGCTATTGGGCAGGGACTTTGGAGAAAAAATTGGGAGTAGATGTTCAAGAACATTTTCATGGAATGTTCCATTGAGACAGGGAAAGAATGGTAAGGTAAAAGGATGGCATACAAAGGATGTAGAAAATCTAGTTAAGAAGAAAGGAAAAGCTTATGAAAAGTTTAAGAAACTAGGTACAGTTAGAACTCTAAAAAATACAAGGTTGCCAGGAAGGAGCTTAATGAAATTAGGAGAGCTAGAAGGGGCCATGAGAAGGTCTTGGCAAGCAGGATTAAGGAAAACCCCAAGACATTCTACAAGTATGTGATGAGCAAGAGGATGAGCCATGTGAGAATAGGACCAACCAGGAGCGATAGTGGAAATATGTGCATGGAGTCGGAGGAGGTAGTGGAGGCACTTAATGAACACTTTGCTTCAGTATTCACCAGGGGAAAGGACTTTGGCAATTGTGGGGATGACTTACAATGGACTGAAATGCTTGAGCATATAGACTTTAAGAAAGAGTATGTGGTGGAGCTTTTGGAAAGCATCAAGTTAGGTAGGTCGCCGGGACTGGACAAGATATACCCCTGGCTACTGTGGGAAGCAAGGGAAGAGATTGCTGAGCCTCAGGTGATGATCTTTGCATCATCAATAGGGATGGAAGAAGTACCAGAGGAATAGATTGTTGCAAATGTTGTTCCTTTGTTCAAGAAAGGGAGTAGAGATAACTCAGGAAATTATAACCCAGTGAGTCTTACTTCAGTGGTGGGCAAGTTGTTGGGGAAGATCCTGAGAGGCAGGATTTATGAGCATTTGGAGAGACATTACCTGATTAGGGATAGTCAGCATGGCTTTGTCAAGGGCAGGTCATGCCTTATGAGCCTGATTGAATTCTTTGAGGATGTGACTAAACATATTGATGATGGTACAGCAGTAGATGTAGCGTATATGGATTTCATTTAGGCATTTGATAAGGCTCTCCATGCAAGTCTCCTTCAAAAAGTAAGTAGGCATGGGATCCATGGAAAGCTTGCTTTGTGCATCCAGAATTGAATTGAATTGAATTGACTTTCTTATTTGCATCCTTCATATACATGAGGAGTAAAAATCTTTACATTATGTCTCCATTCAAATGTGCATTGTGAAATTATAGTAATTTATAATAAATATTATGTACAACAGGATAGTCAATATAACATAGAAATATAGTTGCATCAGCATGAATTAAGCAGTCTGATGGCCTGGTGGAAGAAGCTGTCCCGGAGCCTGTAGGTCCGGGTTTTTGTGCTGCAGTACCATTTCCCAGATGACAGCAGCTGGAACAGTTCGTGGTTGGAGTGACTCAGGTCTCTAATGATCTTTTGGGTCTGTTTTACACACCTGCCTTTGTAAATGTCCTGAATAGATGGAAGTTTACATCTACAGATGTGCTGGGCTGTCTGCACCACTCTCTTCAGAGTCCTGCGATTGAGTGAATTACAGCTCCCATACCAGGCAGTGATGTAGCCAGTTAGGATGCTCTCAATCTGCCCATATAGAAAGTTCTTAGAATTTGGGGGGCCATACCAAAAGTCTTCAACTGACTGAAGTGAAAAGCATTGTTGTGCCTTTTTAACCACACAGCCGGTATGTACAGAGCATGCGAGAACCTCGGTGATGTTTGTGGCGAGGAACTTAAAGCTGTTCACCCTCTCAACCCTCTCAACCTATTGATGTCAATAGGGGTTAGCCTGTCTCCATTCCTCCTGTAGTCCACAACCAGCTACTTTGTTTTTGTGACATTGAGTGAGAGATTGTTTTGTTGACACCACTGGGTCAGGGTGATGACTTCCTCTCTCTAAGCTGCCTCAAAATCCATTTAATCCATAATCTAAATCATCGATATACAGTGTAAAAAGAAGCGGTCCCAACACTGACCCCTGCGACACACCACTAGTAACTGGCAACCAACCAGAATAGGATCCTTTTATTCCCACCCTTTGCTTTCTGCATATCAGCCAATGCTCCACCCATTCCAATATCTTTTCTGTAATTCCATGGGCTCTCATCTTACTTGCATCATATCCTGTGTCCAGTGCTCCCTGTGTGGCCTCTTATATCTCAGGGAGACCCAACATAGATTGGGACACTGTTTTGCCGAGCATCTACGCTCTGTCCACCAGAACAAGTGGGATCTCAAAAGTGGCCACCCATTTTAATTCCACCTCCTTATCACATTATGATATGTCCATTCAGGGGCTCGTCCACTGTTGGGATAAGGCCACACCTAGTTTAGAGGAACACCACCTTAATTTCTGTTTGGGTAGCCTCCAGCCTGATGGTGTGAACATTGATTTCTCAAACTTCCAATAATGCCTTCCCCTCACCCCTCCTTCACCATTTCCTATCACCTTGTCCCTCTCTCATGTTATCTCCTTGCTCACCCATCGTTTCTGTCTTGTGCACCTCTCTCTACCCTACCCTTCTTTGTTCCATGGCCTTCTGTCTCTTTCACCAATCATCTTCCTAGCTCTTTACTTCATCCATCCTCCTCCAAGATTCAGCTGTCACCTGGTGTTTCTCTCTCCCATCCCACCACTTTTCAAATCTACTCTTCAGCTTTTTTTCTCCAGTTCTGCTGAAGGGTTTTGGCCGGAAAAGACAACTGTAATTTTTTCTGTAGATGCTTCCTGGCCTTCTGAGTCCCTCCAGCATTCTGAGTGTGTTGATATATCTTTGTGTATGTTTACTGCTATCTTATATGTGCAATATGTGCCATCTGCTGTGTATGACTTTTGATACTATGTTTTGCACCTTGCCCCCAGAGGTCTACTATTTTGTTTGGCTAGATTCATGGGTATTCATGTATGATTGACTGACAATTAAACCTGAAATTGAAAGAGTGAGCAGTTTCAATTTCCTGAGCATGAGAAGGCTAAAAGAAAAATCGGCAACCCCCATTGCCTCTTACCAATTTTATTGATGCACTATAGAAAGCAACCTGTTTGTAGGCATGACTAGAAGAAAATGCAGAGTGTTCTGGATACAGCTCTGTGCATCCCATTGGGCAGAAGATACAAAAGCCTGAAAGCACGTACCACCAGGCTTAAGGATTGCTACTACCCCACTGTTATCAGATTCTTAAATGGGCCTCTTGAATGATAAAATAGACTCTTGGTCTCACCATTTATCTCTCACACCCAAAAGATATGTGAGATGGTGGGCTAATGGGCCTCTAGAAGTAGTTTTAATTAATAGGAGAATAGTAGAAACTGGGGGTGGGGAATTAAAAAAAATATACTGTAAATGGGTCTTGATTGGTGCCAGAGATTTGTGGGCCAAGGCTTGTTTCAGTGCTAATTCTATGTTCTGTTATTAGCTGTGGTTATTGTAGGCTGTGAGTTACACATTACTTGTGTCTGACTACTTTATGTGGCATTTTCATTTCACTTTCATCTGTGACCTTTTGCAAGAATGTAGTCTGCTCCAGAATGTTTTCCCTTGTCTCCAGGCAGGGTTTTACTAAATCAATTTCATGGTTTTTCACACTTCTGCCAGTAAAACATGACCTTTTCAAAATAAAATCATTTGCCTCTTTGATCCTGATTAGTGACTGCTGTGATTGCAGAATTCCATCACATTCCTCTTGCCTAACTCCAGTACCTCACCTGTTTGATATTAATGTTCCTTCCTTTCACCTTCAAACAATGAAGTGCATGTGCTCGTGTTATTAGTACACAGGTCACTTTAAAACACCAATGGGGAAAATTCAAGGAAGCCACAAGTTCTGACCTCAAACCTGCTCTCAAACTTCTCAAGGCCATGTTTTTGGTTATTCTGCACATTGCTTCCAGCTTTAACTCCCAGTTTCACTTCTCTTTGTTCCACATTACAGTCAAGGAAAAGTCTAGTTTCAGGCATTCATGTTTGTAGTTTCTTGTGGAGGAGATGCAAGTGGAAGTGCATCGTGATGGGGTGCAAGAGGTGTGATTGCATTTGAGCTGCAATGGAAAGGAAGGAGTGCAGGAGTGGCGAAGATGGTAATTCAGTTGTACTCATTCATTGCCTGTCCCCATTTACTAGAAACTGAATGACTTGCCAGGATATTTTATCAGCCACAATGGAGGATCTGAGGTCACATATAGGCCATTTTATTTATATATATTATATACTGTACATATTCCATCTTATTAACCTAATTAAAAATCAAGAACTGCCAAAATAGAGGTTGAACTGTTTCTTCAATTTTCTTACAGGTCTCTGGGTTACTTGTCTACTCTCACTATGTGTTCAAAGTTCAAAGTAAATTTATTAAGAAAGTACATAAATGTCACTACATACAACCCTGAGATTTATTTTCTTGTGGGCACTCAATAAATTAATAATATAATAACCATAATAGATTCAATGAAAGACCACACCAACCTGGGTGTTCAACCAGTGTGCGAAAGACACCACACTGCAAATATAAAAAGAAATAATTAAAAATAAATAATTAAATAAGCAAAAATATCAAGAACACGAGGTGAAGAGCCCTTGAAAGTGAGTCCATAGGTTGTGAGAACATTTCAGTGGTGGGGCAAGTGAAGTTATACCCTCTGGTTCAAGAACCTGAAGAGTGAATGATTATGTTACTGGACTAGTACAGTAATTGAAAGGCATGGGGTAATGATCCAGAGATCACCAGAGACATCTAGTGGTAGCACCCCACAAACTGGAGTAATCTTCCTCAGTGAGCCAAGTATTGATAGAACCATAGAACATTACAGCACAGAAACAGGCCTTTTGGCCCTTCTTGGCTGTGCCGAACCATTTTTCTGCCTAGTCCCACTGACCTGCACCTGGACCATATCCCTCCATACACCTCTCATCCATGTACCTGTCCAAGTTTTTCTTAAATGTTAAAAGTGAGCCCGCACTTACCACTTCATCTGGCAGCTCATTCCACACTCCCACCACTCTCTGTGTGAAGAAGCACCCCACTAATTTTCCCTTTAAACTTTTCCCCCTTCACCCTTAACCCATGTCCTCTTTTTTTTTCTCCCCTAGCCTCAGTGGAAAAAGCCTGCTTGCATTCACTCTGTCTATATACCCACCATAATTTTATATACTTCTATCAAGTCTCCCCTCATTCTTCTACGCTCCAGGGAATAAAGTCCTAACCTATTCAACCTTTCTCTGCAACTCAGTTTCTCAAGTCCCGGCAACATCCTTGTAAACCCTCTCTGCACTCTTTCAACCTTATTAATATCATTCCTGTAATTAGGTGACCAAAACTGCACACAATACTCGAAATTCGGCCTCACCAATGTCTTATACACCCTCACCATAACATTCCAACTCTTATACTCAATACTTTAATTTATAAAGGCCAATGTGCCAAAAGCTCTCTTTACGATCTTATCTACCTTTGATGCCACTTTTAGGGAATTATATATCGTATTCCTAGATCCTTCTGTTCTACTGCACTCCTCAGTGTCTTACCATTTACCTTGTATGTTCCACTTTGGTTTGTCCTTCCAAAGTGCAATACCTCACACTTGTTTGCATGAAACTCCATCTGTCATTCGTCAGCCCATTTTTCCAGCTGGTCCAAATCCCTTTGCAAGCTTTGAAAACCTTCCTCACTATCCACTACACCTCCAATCTTTGTATCATCAGCAAATTTGCTGATCCAAATTACCACATTATCATGCAGATCATTGATATAGATGACAAATAACAATGGACCCAGCACTGATCCCTGTGGCACACCACTAGTCACAGGCCTCCACTCAGAAAAGCAATCCTCCACTACCACTCTCTGTCTTCTCCCATTGAGCCAATGTCTAATTCAATTTACTACCTCACCATGTATACCTAGCGACTGAATCTTCCTAACTAACCTCCCATGCGGGACCTTTTCAAAGGCCTTACTGAAGTCCATGTAGACAACATTTACTGCCTGCCCTTCATCCACTTTCCGTGTAACCTCCTTGAAAAACTCTAATAGGTTTGTTAAACATGACCTATCATGTACAAAGCCATGTTGACTCTCCCTAATAAGTCCCTGTCTATCCAAATACTTGTAGATCCTATCTCTTAGTACTCCTTCCAATAATTTACCTGCTACCAACGTCAGATTTACCGGCCTATAATTTCCCGGATTATTTTTAGAGCCTTTTTTAAACCACAGAACAACATGAGCTATCTTCCAATCCTCTGGCTCCTCACCCTTAGATACCGTCATTTAAAATATATCTGTCAAGGCCCCTGCAATTTCAACACTAGTCTTCTTCAAGGTCTGAGGGAATACCCTGTCAGGTCCTGGGGATTTATCTGCTCTGATTTGCCTCAAGATAGCAAGCACCTCCTCCTCTTTAATCTGTATAGGTTCCATGACCTCACTACTTGTTTGCCTTATTTCCATTGCCTCCACTCCAGTTTCCTTAGTGAATACAGATGCAAAAAAACCCATTTAAGATCTCCCCCATTTATTTTGGTTCCATACATGGCTGACCACTCTGATCTTCATGAGGACCAATTTTATCCCTTAAAATCCCTTTTGTCCCTTTTGGTCTTAATATACCCGTAGAAGCTCTTTGGATTATCCTTCACTTTGACTGCCAAAGCCACCTCATGTCTTTTTTTAGCCCTCCTGATTTCTTTCTTAAGTATTTTTTTGCACTTTTTATACTCCTCAAGCAACCTTATTTGCTCCCTGTTTCCTATACATGTCATACATCTCTCTCTTCTTCTTCATCAGAGTTCCAAAATAACCACATATAACATATAATCATATAACAATTACAGCACGGAAACAGGCCATCTCGGCCCTTCTAGTCCATGCCGACGCTTACACTCACCTAGTACCACTGGCCCGCACTCAGCCCATAACCCTCCATTCCTTTCCTGTCCATATACCTATCCAATTTTACTTTAAATGATAATACCGAACCTGCCTTTACCACTTCTACTGGAAGCTCATTCCACACAGCTACCACTCTCTGATTAAAGAAATTCCTCCTCGAGCCACCCTTAAACTTTTGCCCCTTAACTCTCAAATCACGTCCTCTTGTTTGAATCCCCCCTACTCTCAATGGAAAAAGCCTATCCACATCAACTCGATCTATCCCCCTCATTATTTTAAATACCTCTATCAAGTCCCCCCTCAACCTTCTATGCTCCAAAGAATAAAGACCTAACTTGTTCAGCCTTTCCCTGTAACTTAGGTGCTGAAACCCAGGTAACATTCTAGTAAATCTTCTCTGTACTCTCTCTATTTTGCTGATATCTTTCCTATAATTCGGCGACCAGAACTGTACACAATACTCCAAATTCGGCCTTACCAGTGCCTTGTACAATTTTAACATTACTTTGCAACTCCTATACTCAATGCTCTGATTTATAAAGGCCAGCATACCAAAAGCTTTCTTCATCACCCTATCCACATGAGATTTCACCTTCAGGAAACTATGCACCATTATTCCTACATCACTTTGTTCTACTGCATTCTTCAACACCCTACCATTTACCATGTATGTCCTATTTGGATTATTCCTACCAAAATGTAGCACCTCACATTTATCAGCATTAAACTCCATCTGCCATCGTTCAGCCCACACTTCTAACTGGCCTAAATCTCTCTGCAAGCTTTGAAAACCTACTTCATTATCCACAACGCCACCTACCTTAGTATCATCTGCATACTTACTAATCCAATTTACCATCCCATCATCCAGATCATTAATGTATTGACAAACAACATTGGATCCAATACAGATCCCTGAGGCACACCACTAGTCACCGGCCTCCAACCTGACAAACAGTTATCCACCACTACTCTCTGACATCTCCCATCCAGCCACTGTTGAATCCATTTTATTACTTCAATATTTATACCTAACGATTGAACCTTCCTAACTAACCTTCCATGCGGATCCTTGTCAAAGGTCTTACTGAAGTCCATATAGACAACATCCACTGCTTTACTCTCATCAACTTTCCTTGTAACCTCTTCAAAAAATTTGATAATGTTTGTCAAACATGATCTTCCATGCACAAATCCATGTTGACTGTTCCTAATCAGACCCTGTCTATCCAGATATAAATATCCATCTCTAAGAATACTTTCTATTAAGGTACCCACCACTGACGTCAAACTGACAGGCCTATAATTGCTAGGTTTACTCTTAGAACCCTTTTTAAACAATGGAACCACATGAGCAATATGCCAATCCTCTGGCCCCATCCCAGTTTCTAATGACATTTGAAATATTTCTGTCAGAGCCCCGGCTATTTCTACACCAACTTCCCTCAAGGTCCTAGGGAATATCCTTACAAATTTGCTCCTCCAATTCTTGCTCCCCATTAGGTGGACTATAATACACCCTTATAAGTGTTACTACACCTTTCCCATTCCTCACTTCCATCCAAATAGCCTCCCTAGACGAGCCCTCTAACCTACCCTGCCAAAGCACTGCTGTAATATTTTCTCGGACAAGCAATGCAACACCTCCTCCTCTAGCTCCACCGATTCTATCACACCTGAAGCAACGAAGTCCAGGAATATTTAGTTGCCAATCACACCCATCCTGCAACCATGTTTCACTAATAGCTGCAACATCATATTTCCAGGTATCAATCCATGCTCTAAGCTCATCCACCTTTCTTACAATGCTTCTAGCATTAGAATAGATGCATTTAAGAAACTCTCCACCGCTTCCTCTCTGTTTATCCCTAACAATGCGATCAACTTTATTATCTTCCTTCTCCCCTACATCTTTGGTCTGAGCGCTCCCCTTCTCTGTCACCTGCCTATCCTCCCTCACACACTGTCTACTAGCTTTCTCTATTTGTGAACTAACCTCCTCTCTCCTGGTCTCTTCGAATTAAATTCTTTAAACCATTCTAGTTTAAAGTCTCCCCAGTAGCCTTAGCAAATCTCTCCGCCAGGATATTGGTCCCCCAGGGATTCAAGTGTAACCCATCCTTTTTGTACAGGTCACACCTGCTCCAAAAGAGGTCCCAATGATCCAGAAACTTGAATCCCTGCCCCCTGCTCCAATCCCTCAGCCACGCATTTATCCTCCACCTCATTCCATTCCAACTCTCACTATCGCTTGGCACAGGCAGTAATCCTGAGATTACTACCTTTGCGGTCCTTTTTCTCAACTGCCTTCCTAACTCCCTGTATTCTCCTTTCAGGACCTCTTCCCTTTTCCTACCTATGTCATTGGTACCTATATGTACCACGATCTCTGGCACCTCGCCCCCCCCCACTTCAGGATATCTTGGACGCAATCAGTAACATCCTGAACCCTGGCACCACGGAGGCAAACTACCATCCAGGTCTCCTGATCGCGTCCACAGGATTGCCTATCTGACCCCCTAACTATCGAATCCCCTATTACTGCTGCCTTCCTCTTCCTTTCCCTATCCTTCTGAGCTACAGGGCTGGACTCTGTGCCAGAGGCATGGCCACTGTTGCTTTCCCCAGGTAGGCTGTCCTCCCCAAAGGTGCTCAAACAGGAGTACTTATTGTCAAGGGGTACAGCCACAGGGGTACTCTCTAGTACCTGACTCTTTCCCTTCCCCCTCCTAACCATGACCCACTTGTCTGCCTCCCGTGGCCCCGGTGTGACCACCTGCCTGTAACTCCTCTCTA
This sequence comes from Hypanus sabinus, assembly GCF_030144855.1. Taxonomy (NCBI): domain Eukaryota; kingdom Metazoa; phylum Chordata; class Chondrichthyes; order Myliobatiformes; family Dasyatidae; genus Hypanus; species Hypanus sabinus. Next base: position 128,147 of record NC_082714.1, read on the forward strand.
TCAACTCCTCACTCTCCCTGACCAGACGAAGGTCATCGAGCTGCAACTCCAGTTCCCTAACACGGTCCCTTAGGAGCTGCAGTTCGGTGCACCTGGCGCAGATGTGGACGTCTGGGAGGCTAGGAGACTCCAAGATCTCCCACATCCGACACCGAGAACAACAAGCTGCCCTCACACTCATACTTCCCCTTTCCTCAAATAACAGGAAAAACTGAAATCTAAACCTACCTTGCCTTGCCTGTGTCCACCTAAGCTCGTTGAGCCAAAGCCCTTAAGCCCTCACTCTGTTCCCGGCTCACTCCGCTGCCTGCAAAACAACGCTGCCCGTTGTATAAGGCTGTGTCCTTTTTAAACCTTCCCCACTGCCTGCCTTCACACGCCTGCGTAATCCCACCTCTCTTAATTCCGATGAGAATAAGAAAAATTCAAGATGGCTTCCGCCGCACTCCTGTTCTGATCTTCTGATTTTCTTCTCCAAATCCTATTCTTATCCCGAGAGAACCAAGGTTACTTATTCTTATTCACTTTGCCTTTAATCCTGAACAGGAGCATACAAACTCTGCACTCTCAAAATTTCTCCTTTGAAGGCTTCCCACTTACCAATACCATCCTTGCCAGAGAACAACCTGTCCCAATACATGCTTTTTAGATCCTTTCTAATTTCTTCAAATTTGGCCTTTTTCCAGCTTAGAACCTCAACCCCAGGACCAGATCTATATCCATGATCAAGTTGAAACTAATTATTAATTATTAAATTAATATTAAGAGGAATATAATAATATTAAGAGGAATAGACAGCGTGGACAGCCAGCACCTCTTCCCCAGGGTACCACTGCTCAGTACAAGAGGACATGGCTTTAAGGTAAGGGGAGGGAAGTTGAAGGGGGATATTAGAGGAAGGTTTTTCACTCAGAGAGTGGTTGGTGCTTGGAATGACTGCCTGAGTCAGTGGTGGAGGTAGATACACTAGTGAAGTTTAAGAGACTACCAGACAGGTATATGGAGGAATTTAAGGTGGAGGGTTATATGGGAGGCAGAGTTTGAGAGTCGGCACAACATTGTGGGCTGAAGGGCCTGTAATGCACTGTACTGTTCTATGTTCTAATGGTGTTATGAGAGCCTAATGGCATCACTGGAACCAAAGTGTTCCCCTACACACACTTTTGTCAACTGTCCTAACTTGTTTCCTAATAGTAGATCTAATATTGCATCCTCTCTAGTCGTTACCTCTATACATTGATTTAGAAAACTTTCCTGAACACATTTTACAAACTCTAACCCGTCTAGACCTTTAACAGTACAGGAGTCCCAATCGGGTGTGGAAAATTAAAATCCCCTATTATCACAACTTTATGTTTCCTACAGTTGTCTGCTATCTCTCTGCAGATTTGCTCCTCCAATTCTCGCTGACTATTGGGTGGTCTATAATACAACCCCATTAATGTGGTCAAACCTTTCCTGTTTCTCAGCTCCACCCATATGGCCTTGGTAGACAAGCCCTCTAATCTGCCTGAGCACTGCTGTAACATTTTCCCTAACTAGCAATGCCACCCCCCTCCCCACCCTTCATCCCTCTGCCTCTATCAGGTCTAAAACATCAGAACCCTTGAATATTAAGCTGCTAGTCCTGCCCCTCCTGTAGCCAAGTTTCACTAATGGCTACAATGTCATAATTCCACGTGTCAATCCATGCTCTCAGCTCATCAGCCTTCCCCACAATACTCCGCAATCCCTCTGCAGACTCTCCACATCCCCTGTACAATCTGCTTTTCCACTCAGTTTAGTGTGATCAGCAAATCAGTCCCCTCTTCCAAATCATCAATGTAAATGGTAAACAGCTGCAGGCCCAGCTCTGACCCCTGTGGCACCCCACTCACCACTGACCGCCTACCAGAGAAACACCTATTATAGCAACTCTCTGCCTTATATTGGTTAACCAATCCACTATCCATGCCAATATACTTCCTCCGACTCCATGCATCCATATCTTATTTATAAGTCTCTTGTGCAGAGCATTATCGAACACCTTCTGGAAATCCTCCTGTTCCCTCTCTCCACTGGACTTATTATATCCTCAATGAACTCCAGTATGTTTGTCAAACAGGACCTGCCCTTTTGGAATCCACGCTGTGTCTATCTAATGGAAACCCTCCTTTCTAAATGTCTTGCTATTTCTTCCTTCGTGACAGCTTCAAGCATTTTCCCCATCTACAGATGTTACGCTAAATGGCCTATAGTTGCCCATCCTTTGCCTACATCCTTTTGAAAAAAGTGGCATGACATTCACTGTCTTCCAATCCGCCGGGACCTGCCCAGAGTCTTGAGAATTTTGGTAAATGATTACCAATGCATCTACTATAACCTCCACCAATTCCTTCAGCATCCTGGGATGCATCCCATCAGGACCAGGGGTCTTATCTACCTTCAGGACCTCTAATTTTCTCATCACTAACTCTTTAGTGACAGTGATTTTATCGAGGTCCTCACCTCCCATTTCGTCCATAACAGCATTCTTTGGCATATTAGACGTGTCCTCCAGCGTGAAGACCGACACAAAATAGTCATTCAATGCTTCAGCCATTTCCTTATCACCCAATATCAATTTTCCCTTCTCATCTTCCAAGGGACCTATGTTGATTTTAGCCAACCTCTTACGCTTTATATATTTGTGAAAACTTTTGCTATTCTATTTTTATATTTTGTGCTAATTTACTTTCATACTCTATCTTCCATTTCCTTAATTCTTGTTTAGTTGTTCTTTGTTGCTTTTTAAAGTTTTCCTATCCTCCAGTCTCTCACTACTCTTTGCGACTTTGTACACATGAGCTTTTAATTTGATACTGTAGTGGTGTGCTGCACGCAGCGCTGAAATAACGACACGTAGTCAGTGAGCTGCAGTTGCAAAAGAGGTTTATTCAAACTTAGCGGCCTCGCTTTAAAGCCTTCCTGATCCCACCCTCCCCGGGCGGGAATGCTGTATTCACAGTCCCGTCCCGCGCGCAGGCTTTTCCACTTGCTGGTGAAGCAGACTTGGTGCCCTTTTTGGGACCGGCCTCAATGCCAGCGCGCGCCATTTTGTGAGCCAGTTCGAGTGCGCTGGGAAGTGGGTTGCCACATAACCTCCCCCCCTCTAGAACTGGTGATACACCCCCCAATGTCCTCAGTCTGGGTCGGTCCCTGTTTGGGAGGTCTGCCTCTGCGCCGCGGTGCCTGAATCTCGACCGACTGCACCAAGTCCACATGAGCCGGTTTGAGTCGGTCCACTGTGAAAACCTTCTCTTTCCCCCCAATGTCCAGCACGAATGTGGACCCGTTGTTTCTGATCACCGTAAACGGCCCCTCGTAGGGCCGCTGTAGCGGTGTCCGGTGTCCGCCCCATTGTACAAAAATGAACTTACAGTTCTGCAGGTCTTTGGGTACACAGGTCGGGTTCTGCCTATGCTGTGAAGTGGGCATGGGGGCCAAGTTACCGAGCCTCTCACGTAGTCTGTCCAGGACTGCTGTGGGTTCTTCCTCTTGCCCCCTTGGGGCTGGTATGAACTCTCCTAGGATGACCAGGGGCGCACCGTACACCAACTCGGCCGATGAGGTGTGCAGATCCTCTTTGGGTGCCGTGCGGATTCCAAGCCGGACCCAGGGAAGCTCGTCCACCCAGTTAGGCCCCTTGAGGCAGGCTATGAGAGCCAACTTCAGGTGATGGTGGAAACGCTCCACTAGTCCGTTTGACTGTGGGTGGTAAGCAGTTGTGTGGTGCAGCTGTGTCCCCAAAAGGCTGGCCATAGCTGACCACAGGCTGGAGATGAACTGGGCGCCTTTGTTGTAGGTAATGTTGGCCGGTACACCAAAGCGAGATACCCAGATTGCGATTAGTGCTCGGGCGCAGGATTCGGAGGTGGTGTTGGTGAGCGGGACCTCCTCTGGCCATTTTGTGAACCGGTCTACAATAGTCAGGAGGTGCCACGCTCCTCGCGACACTGGCAGGGGGCCCACGATATCCACTTGAATGTGGTCGAAATGCCGGTGGGTGGGGTGGAACTGCTGCGGCGGGGCTTTGGTGTGCCGCTGCACCTTGGCAGTTTGGCAGTGCATGCACGTTTTGGCCCATTCACTGACCTGCTTGCGGAGTCCGTCCCAAACGAACCTGTTGGCTACCATCCAGATGGTTGTCCTGATGGAGGGGTGCGCTAAGTTGTGAATGGAGTTGAAAATGCGCCGCCGCCAGGCTGCCGGGACGATGGGGCAGGGTTGGTCGGTGGTTACGTCACAGGGTAGGGTCCTCTCACCTGGGCCTACGGGGAGGTCCTGGAGCTGCAAACCGGAGACTGCAGTCCTGTAACTAGGGAAATCCTCGTCTGCCTGCTGCAACTCCGCCAGTGCTTCATAGTCTACCCCCTGGGACAGGGCTTGGATGTTAGGGTGGGAGAGGGCATCCGCCATGACATTGTCCTTTCCGGAGACATGCCGGACATCCGTCGTGTATTCAGAGATGTAGGACAGATGTCGCTGCTGGCGGGACGACCAGGGGTCGGATGCTTTCATGAATGCAAAGGTAAGCGGTTTGTGGTCCGTGAACGCGGTGAAGGGCCTACCTTCTAAGAAGTACCTGAAATGCCAGATTGCCAGGTATAGCGCCAACAGTTCTTGGTTGAAAGCACTGTATTTGAGCTTGGGTGATCGTAGGTGTTTGCTGGAAAACGCCAGGGGTTGCCAGCACCCCTCGATGAGTTGTTCCAACACTCCACCGACTGCCGTGTTAGATGCGTCCACTGTGAGGGCGGTAGGGACGTCCATTCTGGGGTGCACTAGCATCGCGGCATTTACCAAGGCTTCTTTTGTTTTAATGAAAGTGGCGGCGGACTCCTCGTCCCAGGTAATGTCCTTGCCCTTACCCGACATCAGGGTGAACAGGGGGTGCATGATGCGGGCTGCTGAGGGGAGGAAGCAGTGGTAGAAATTCACCATACCCACGAATTCCTGAAGGCCTTTGATTGTGTTGGGTCGGGGGAAATGGCGGACAGCGTCTACCTTGGCGGGCAGAGGGGTTGCCCCGTCTTTCGTAATCGTGTGGCCCAGGATGTCGATGGTGTCGAGCCCGAACTGGCATTTGGCCGGGTTGATTGTTAGGCCATATTCACTCAGTCGGGCGTAGAGTTGATGGAGGTGGGACAGATGCTCCTGATGACTACTGCTGGCTATGAGGATGTCATCCAAATAGATGATAGCGAAGTCCAGGTCGAGTCCCACCATGTCCATTAACCGCTGGAACGTCTGTGCGGCATTCTTTAGATAGATAGATAGATACTTTATTCATCCCCAAGGGGAAATTCAAACATTTCTCCAGTCTCATACACTTATTGTCCTAAAACTAATTACCTAGTATTTAACTCAGTATAAATATGATATGCATCTAAAATCACCCTCCCAAAAAGCATTAATAAATAGCTTTTAAAAAGCTTTAGGCCGAACGGCATGCGGAGGAATTCGAAAAGGCTGAACAGGGTGATGAGTGCCGTTTTGGGGACGTCGTCCGGATGCATCGGGATTTGATGGTATCCCCGGACGAGGTCTACCTTGGAGAAGATCCGTGCACCATGCAGGTTTGCTGCAAAGTCCTGAATGTGCAGCACAGGGTAGTAGCCCAGTGTGTAGCCTCGTTCAGCCTGCGGTAGTTGCCGCATGGTCTCCAGCCCCCTGTTGCTTTTGGCAGCATGCGCAGCTGTCGGACCGCCGGATGATCCCTAATTCCTCCATCCTCTTGAACCCCTCCTTCGCCAGTCAGAGCTTGTCCGGGGGACGCCTTCGAGCATGGGTGTGGAGGGGTGGTCCTTGTGTCGGGATGTGGTGCTGTACGCCATGTCTGGGCATGGCTGCCATGAACTGCGGTGGCAGAACCGATGGGAAATCCGCTAGGACTCTGGTGAAGTCGTTGTCGGACGGTGTGATGGAGTCTAAGTGTGGGGCCGGCAACTGGGCTTCACCCAGGGAGAACGTTTGAAATGTCTCGGCGTGGACCAGTCTCTTCCCTTGCAGGTTGACCAGTAGGCTGCGAGCTCGCAAAAAATCCGCTCCCAGGAGCGGTTGGGCTACGGCGGCCAGTGTGAAGTCCCACATGAACCAGCTGGAGCCGAACTGTAGCCGCACTGTTCAGGTGCCATAGGTCCTTACTGTGCTGCCGTTCGTGGCCCTCAGGGTGGGACCCGGTTCTCTGTTGTGGGTGTCGTAACGCATCGGAGGTAAGATGCTGATCTCGGCTCCGGTGTTGATCAAAAAGCGGCGTCCCAACTGCTTGTCCCAGACATACAGGAGGCTATCCCGATGGCCAGCCACCATAGCCATCAGCGGCGGATGGCCCTGGCGTTTCCCAGGAACTTGCAGGGCGGGCTACAGCGGCGGGCTTCTGCGCCCCACCACTGGTGTTTGTTGGTCTCCTCATCTCTGCCTGTGGGGTTAGTAGGCTCTGCAGCCAGGCCTGGTCTGGTCTGTGATTTGTGTGACGGATGCCCCACTCTCCTTTTTGGCTTTCCACAGCACGTCCGCCTGGGCCGCCACCTTCCGGGGGTCGCTGAAATCTGCATCAGACAGCAGCAGGCGTATGTCCTCGGGCAGCTGCTCCAGGAACGCCTGCTCAAACATGAGGCAGGGCTTGTGTCCCCCAGCCAGGGACAACATCTTGTTCATTAAAGCCGACGGCGGCCTGTCTCCCAAACCATCCAGGTGCAGTAAGCAGGCAGCTTGCTCACGCAGTGAGAGTCCAAAAGTCCTTATGAGCAGGGCTTTGAATTCTGTGTATTTGCTGTCCTCCGGGGGTGACTGTATGAACTCCTCAACCTGGGCGGCTGCCTCCTGGTCGAGGGAGCTCACCACGTGGTAGTAACGTGTGGAATCCGTGGTTATCTGCCGAATGTGGAAATTGGGCTTCTGCTTGCTGGAACCACAGGTGAAGTCGCAGCGTCCAGAAGCTTGGCAGTTTTAACGAAACTGCATGAACAGATGCGGCGTCGTTCATCTCCGGTCCAAATATTGTTTGGGCCGTCCGGGTCACCAATTGTAGCGGTGTGCTACACGAAACGCTGAAATAACGACACATAGTCGGTGAGCTGCAGTTGCAAAAGAGGTTTATTCAAACTTCGTGGCCTCGTTTTAAAGCCTTCCTGATCCCACCCTCCCTGGGCGGGAATGCTGTAGGGGGCGCATATTCACAGTCCCATCCTGCGTGCGGGCTTTTCCCCTTGCTGGTGAAGCAGACTTGGCGCCCGTTTTGGGACCGGCCTCAATGCCGGCGCGTGCCACTTTGTGAGCCAGTTCAAGTGCGCCGGGAAGTGGATTGCCACAATACTATCTTTTATTTCCTTAGTTATCCAAGGCTGGCTCTCCCCACACTTACTGTCCTTACTTTTGATTGGAATATGTATTGTTATAAGGGATGATGTGGAATGTGTGCCATCCAATTAGCAGGAAGTTTCCTTGGTGAAGGACAATAAGGTTGGGCTTGGGCCTTTTGGTTTGAGAGGAGATGAAGAGAGATGACACTGGGGGGAACCAGTCGTATCAATTGATCTGGTGGGAGACCCGATTGTTCAAGGTGGATTGCGAGTGACTTTCAGAAAATAGTGTGTGCTTTCACCTTGACCAAGGGCCCAGTACCTGAGTGTCAGAGAAATTCAAGATGAGCTCCAATTTGTGCATACTTGATTGTTTAATTAGAATGGTCTCTTTTCTTTTTGTTATTCTTTACTAACCCTTCAGTTAAGGTTCATAAATATAATTCCTTTAATCGTATGTAATGTACTGTTTGTTATTTCATGGCGTTAATTTATAACAGGGGAGCAAATGACACAGTATCCAAACAAACCGGGGTTTGGGGTGGGATCGAGCATGCCTTAATGTCACGATATTTGGCAGGGTTGGAGGTTGTCTTCCCTAGACAAACGCAGTCAAAGAAACCAAGGTGGTTTCACATATAAAATGCTTTGGGATTCTCTTTAATCCTGCTTTCCAAGGCCACTTTCAAAACACCCTTTGGCTCTTCTGATTTCTTGTTTAAGTTCTTTACTTCTAATCCTTAAAGGACCTGTCTGATTGCAGTTTTCTAAACCTTTTATGTTTCCTTTTCCTTTGAGACTGAATTTCAGACCACTCACTCTCATCATCCAATGTTACTGGAACTCTGATCAGCTGGCCTTCAAACACCTCCCACATCAGTTGTCGACTTCCTCAATAACAGCTGCTTCCAATTTACTCTCCCAAGCTCCTGCCGAATAATGTTTTAATTTTCTTTCCCTCAGTTTCATACTTAACCTGTGGCACAACTTTTACTGATTGAGTAATTTATTCTTGAGTAACGCTATCCTCCAACTGGACTCAAACTTTAATTAATAAGTGACATCCCTGTCATCTGTATCAAAATACTCCTGTGTAAAAATTGATCTGACAATTATTTGTCTCTCTTGAAATGTTATTAACATCCTTTTGGAGTTTTGTCATTGTAATCATAACATTGACTGTGTTTCTCCTTTATTCCAAATTTAGAAATTATCTCCTTTGTTCTTGTGTTTGTCACAGAGTACCACAACCTTTGGCTTTCTGAGTTTATCACCACAATTTAATTATCTACTTGTTCTCATTCTACACTAATCCCATTTAATTCTCCCCTCTGTGTTAGTTCTTCCAGATTCCCCACTCACTTGCATACTGGGGAGGGAAGTCAATTAATCTATCAAACTGCACATCTTTGGGAAGTGGCAGAAGACTAGAGATCTGAGAAAATCTGGGTTTTTCTGACTGGAGGACATTGACCTGTGATGTTTTGCAGGGATCAATGTTGGGACCTTTATTATTTGTGATTTTTCAACAATTTATACAAAAATGTAGGTGGGCTGACAAATAAGTTTGCAGATGGGCAGAGCGTAGTTAGTGAGAAGGGTTGTCAAAGGATTAAACAAGACACAGATCATTTGGAAATCTAGGTGAAGAAATGGTATGGAGTTTACAATTTAATTACTAGAAGGCATAGGCTTAAGGTGAAGCAGGAATTTTTAAAGGAGATTTACAAGAGAGATTTCAAGATAGAACTCATTGCCGGGGAGGTGGTGGAAGCAGGTAGAACAGTAATGATAGGAAGAGTTGCCAGTGGAAGGGGGGGATTGCAACATTTAAGAGAAATTTGAAGAATTACATATTTGAGTATGGAGGGTTATGGTCCAGGTGCGCATTGATGGGACTAGGCAGAATACCATTTTGGCATGGATCAGATGGGCTGAAGGGGCTGTTTCTGTGCTGCAGTGCTCTATGACTCTATGACAATATTTCTTGGTCCTAATGTTTTGTAGCTGTATGTTTCTGTCCACCTCCCCTATTTTATTATACACACCTCATCCAATAGAGACTTTAACTCATTTTTTTCTCTTTATGGACTGCATGTTGATGACTCCATTTGATCCCAGACCTTAATGTATGTCTGAATTTTAATCTTTGATTTGCTTTCTTTTCTGATATTGTCTAAATTTAAACTGCTCACATTTTGTACATAGGACATAGAAATCTACAGCACATTACAGGCCCCTCAGCCCACAATGTTGTGCCGACCATGTAACCTACTCTAGAGACTGCTTAGAATTTCCCTAGCGCATAGCCCTCTATTTTTCTAATCTCCGTGTACATATCTAAGAGGCTCTTAAACGACCCTATTGTATCTGCCTCCACTACTGATGCTGGCAGTGCATTCCATGCACCCAACACACTGTGTGTGAAAAACATACCCCTGGCATCTCCTCTCTAGCTACTTTCAAGCACCTTAAAACTATGCCACCTCATGTTAGCCATTTCAGCCCTGGGAAGAAGCCTCTGGTTATCCACACGATCAATACCCCACATCAACTTATACACCTCTATCAGGTCACCTCTCATCCTCTGTCCCTCCAAGGAAAAAGGCCAAGTTCACTCAACCTATTCTCATAAGGAATGCTCCCCAATCCAGGCAACATCCTTGTAAATCTCCTCTGTACTCTCTCTATAGTATCCAGATCCTTCCTGTAGTCAGGTGACCAGAAATGAATACAGTACTCCAAGTGGGGTCTGACCAAGGTTTTATATAGCCGTAACATTACCTCACAGCTCTTGAACTCAATCCCATGATTGATGAATGCCAACACACCATATGCCTTCTTAACAACAGTGTCAACCTGCACAGCAGCTTTGAGTGTCTTATCAGCAGGGATCATAAGATCTCTCAGATCCTCCACACTCCCAAGAGTCTTACCACCATTTATATTATATTCTGTCTTCAAATTGGACTACCAAAATGAACCACTTCACACTTAAATGTATTGAAGTCCATCTGCCATTTTTCAACCCAGATCTGCATCCTATCGATGTCCTGCTGTAACCTCTAACAACACTCCAGACTATCCTCAATATCCCCAACTTTTGTGTCATCAGCAAACTTACTAACCCACCCTTCTACTTCTTTATCTAGGTCATTTATAAAAATCACAAAGAGGAGGAGTCCCAGAGCAGATCCATGTGAAACACCACTGGTCACCGACATCTGTGCAGAATACGAACCATCTACAACCACCCTTTGCCTTCTGTGGGCAAGCCAATTCTAGATGCACAAAGCAAGTTCTCCTTGGATCCCATGCCTCTTTACTTTAATGGGGTACCTTATCAAATACCTTGCTGAAATCCATATACACTACATCTACTGCTCTTCCTTCATCAATGTGCTTAGTCACATCCTCAAAAAAATTCAACCAGGCTCATAAGGCATGACCTGCCCTTGACAAAGCCATCTTAATCATATTATACCTCTGCAAATGTTCATAAATCCTACCTCTCAGGATCGTCTCCATCAACTTACCAACCACTGAGGTAAGACTCACTTGTCTATAATTTCCTGGGCTATCTCTACTCCCTTTCTTGAATAAAGGAACAACATCTGCAACCCTCCAATCCTCCGGAATCTCTCCCGCCCCCATTGATGATGCAAAGATCCTCGCCAGAGGCTCAGCAATCTCCTCACTCGCCTCCCACAGTAGCCTGGGGTACATCTCATCTGGTCTCAGTGACTTATCCAACTCGATGCTTTCCAAAAGCTCCAGCACATCCTCTTTCTTAATATCTACATGCTCAAGCTTTTCAGTCTGCTGCAAGTCATCACTACAATCACCAAGAACCTTTTCCATAGTGAATACTGAAGTAAAGTATTCATTAAGTACCTCTGTTATTTCCTCTGGTTGCATACACACCTACCCACTGTCACACTTGATAGGTCCTATTCTTTCACATCTTATCCTCTTGCTCTTCACATACTTATAGAATGCCTTGGGGTTTTCCTTAATCCTGCCCACCAAGGCTTTCTCATGGCCCCTTCTGGCTCTCCCAATTTCCTTCTTAAGCTCCTTCCTAGTAGCCTTATAATCTTCTAGATCTCCAACATTACCTAGCTCTCTGAACCTTTTGTTAGCTTTTCTTTTCTTCTTGACTAGATTTATTACAGCTTTTGTACACCATGTTTCCTGTACCCTACATAACTTTCCTGTCTCATTGGAACATACCGAAACAGAACTCCACACAAATATCCCCTGAATATTTGCCACATTTCTTCTGTATTTTTCCCTGAGAACATCTGCTTCCATTTTAAGCCTCCAATTTCCTGCCTGCCAGCCTCATAATTCCCTTTACTCCAATTAAACACTTTTCTAACTTGTCTGTTCCTCTCTCTCTCCAATGCTATTGTAAAGGAGACAGAATTATGATCACTATCTCCAAAATGCTCTCCCACTGAGAGATCTGACACCTGACCAGGTTCATTTCCCAATAGCAAATCAAGTATAGCCTCTCCTCTTGTAGGCTTTTCTACATACTGTGTCAAGAAGCCTTCCTGAACACACCTAACAAACTCCACTCCATCTAAACCCCTTGCTCTAGGAAGATGCCAATCGATATTTGGGAAATTAAAATCTCCCATCATTATAATTACATCTCTCCAGGATCTGTTTCCCTATCTGCTCCGTGATATCCCTGTTACTACTGAGTGGCCTATAAAAAACACCCAGTAAAGTTATTGACCCCTTCCTGTTCCTAACCTCCACCCACAGAGACTCCGTAGACAATCCCTCCATGGTGTCCACCTTTTCTGCAGCCATGACACTATCTCTGATCAAAAGTGCGATGCCCCCATCTTTTTTGCCTCTCTCCCTGTCCTTTCTGAAACATCTAAAGCCCTGAGCCATCGAAGTCTCTGTAATGGCCACCACATCATATCTCCAAGTACTGATCCATGCTCTAAGCTCATCCGCTGTGTTCACAACTTCTTGCGTTCAAATAGACACATCTCAAACCTTCGGTCTGAGCGCATCCCTTCTCTATCACCTGCCTATCCTCCCTCTCGCACTGTCTACAAGCTTTCTCTATTTGTGAGCCAACCTCCTCTTCCCCAGTCTCTTCAGAGCCCCCAACGATTCTCCCATTAACCCACCACCACCACCACAAAAAACAAGACCTGGAGTCCATGGACTGGATCAAGACCCGGAATGTGGGCTCCGGACCGGACCATAACACATATTGGTACCAATGACATAGGCGGCATCGGTGGTTATTCTGTTTGTCTTGTACTGGTTGTTTTGTCTGGTTTGCCTTGTTTGTGCTGTTTGCCTGGCTATTCTGTTTTGACCCTGGCTTAAGCAGGCTGGATTGCTGTTGCCTGGTGGGGGACTCTGACCCTTTCCTACCCCTCTCTTCTGATGGGTTGTGCCCTGCAACCTGCCCAGGTGCTCTGTGTCTTGCCCAGGCCCCTGTGTTCCTGCCTGGAAGGTGGCCCTGCCTAGGAGCTATGCAGCCTGCCCTGACGACTCTGACCCTTTCCTACCCCTTGCTTCTGAAGGGTTGTGACTTGCATCCTGCCCAGGTGTCCTGTGACCTGCCCAGGCCCCTGTGTTCCTGCCTGGGAGGCTGGGCACTGCCCAGAAGTAATGTGGCCTGCCTTGGGGGCTATCCTCCCAGCATTCCTTGTCCCATAGACCCATCCTTTTGCCATGAACTCCAGGGTCCTGCCTTTGCCATGAACTCCAGAGTCCTGCCTTTGCCATGAACTCTCTGAGCCCCAGGATCACCTTTGCATGCCGTGGTCTCCCCATCTTGTTCTATCCTTTAGTTGTTCCTGTCCTGCCCCTAGTACTTCAGTGCCTGTGTCCTGCATTTGGGTCCAGTCTCCACATCCCCTTGTGACAATATAGGCCACGACCTCTGGCTGTTCTTCCTCCCACTACAGGATATCTTAGATGTGATCTGAAACGTCCCAGACCCTGGCACCTGGGAGGCAAACTACCATCCGAGTTTCTTTCCTGCATCCACAGAATCACCTGTCTGACCCCCTAACTGTAAAGTCCCCTATCACTATTGCCTGCCTCTTCCCTTCCCTACCCTTCTGAGCCACAGGGCCAGACTCTGTGCCAGAGGCACTGCCGCTTCCCCCAGGTAGGCTGTCCCCCCAATAGTACTCAAACAAGAGTACGTATTGTCAAGGGGTACAGCCACAGGGGTACTCTCTAGTACCTGACTCTTCCCCTTCCCCCTCCTGACTGTGACCCACTTGTCTGTCTCCTGTAGCCCCAGTGTGACTACCTGCCTATAGCTCCTTTCTCTCCCTAACCAGGCGAAGGTCATTGAGCTGCATCTCCAGTTCCCTAACTCGGTCCCTCAGGAGCTACAGCTCGACACACTGGGTGCAGATTTGGCCATCAGGGAGGCTGGGAGACTCCAGGACCTCCCAAATCTGACACTGAGCACAGAAACCTGGCCTCTCACACATAGTTCCTCCTTACCGCAAATAACACCGGTAAACCTACCTCGCCTTGTCCCGTTACCGCCTAAGCCTGTTGAGACAAAGCCCTCTCACTCTGCTGCCTGCTCTGATGCTGTCTTTTGGATATGGCGGTCTTCTTTTTAAGCCTTTCGTGTGCTACTAGCTGAAGTCATGCGCCTGTGCAGTCTCACCTCTTTTACCCCGAGTAGTGAAAAAAAACTCCCTTTGCTCTAAAAAATCAGCCATTCACTTGCAACCTTCTTGCTCTGAATTTGAAACCCTCCAATCCTCCAGTACTTCTCCTGTCCCTATTGATGATGGAAAGATCATCACAAGATGTGGTGAACTACATATACTTGTCTGGACACGACCCCCCCCCCCCCCCCCCCCGCTGACTGCTCCTGTGACTCCTCCCACAGACCGCTGTATAAAGGTGATTGGAGGCACTGCTCCTCCCTCAGTCACCAGGATGTTGTGTGATGGTCTCTTGCTGCTGATAGTGCTCTCTCTTCCAGCTAATAAAAGACTATCTCTTGCCTCACATCTCCGAGAGTTATTGATGGTGCGTCACAAGAGGCTCAGCAATCTCCTCCCTCACTTCTCACAGCAGCCGGGGTATATCTCATCTGGTCCCAGTGACTTATCTAACAAACACTTTTCAAAAACTCCAGTCCATCCTCTTTCTTAATGCCTATGTTCAAGCGTTTCAGTCTGCTGTAAGTCATCCCCCCCAATCGCCAAGGTCTTTTTACCCGGTGAATACTGAAACAAAATATTTATTAAGTACCTCTGCTACCTCCTCCAACTCCATGCACACATTTCCACTATCACACCTGATTGGTCCTACTCTCTTGCTCTTCCTCTCATTCTCTTGCTCTTCATATACTTGTAGAATGCCTTGGGGTTTTCCTTAATCCTGCTCACCAAGGTCTTCTTATGTCCCTTTCTGGCTCTTCTAATTCCATTCTTTATCTCCTTCCTCGGAACCTTGTAATTTTCTAGAGCTTTTAACAGTACCTAGTTTCTTGAACTTTCCATAAGCTTTTCTTTTTTCTTAAATAGATTTTATACATACTTTGTACACCATGGTTCTTTAACTCTACTGTCCTTTCCCTGCCTCAGAGGAACATACCTATGAAGAACTCCATGCAAATGTTCCCTGACCATTTGCCACCTTTCTGCCGTGCATTTCCCTGAAAACATCTGCTCCCAATTTATGTTCCCAAGTTCCTGCCTAATAGCATCATATTTCCCCCTACCCCAATTAAATGTTTTCCCAAAATGTCTGCTCCTATCCCTCTCCAGCACTATGGTAAAGGAGATAGAGTTGTGGTCACTACCTCCCACTGAGAAATCTCATAGCTGACCAGGATATTTCCCAAGACCAAATCAAGTACAGCCTCTCCTCTATTTGGCATATTGCATCAGGAAACCTTCCTGAACACACCTAACAAACTCCACCCCATTTAAACCCCTTGCACTAAGGAGATGCCAATTAATATTAGGAAAGTTAAAATCTCCCATCACAACAAACCTATTATTATTGCACCATTCCAGAATCTACCTCCCTATCTGCTCCTCAATATCCCTTTTCTATTGGGGGTCTATAACACCCAGTAGAGTTATTGCTCTCTTCCTGTTTCTGACTTCCACCCACACTGACTCAGTAAACCATCCCTCGACTTCCTCTTTTGCCACCCTATCCATTCTTTTTGAAACATCTAAAGCCTGGCACACTCAGCCTCAGCAGCCATTCCTGCTCCTGAAGCATCCAATGGGGAATGGGCAAGAAAGTGGCAAATGAAGTACAATATTGGAAAATGCATGGTCATGCACTTTGGTAGAAAAAATAAATGTGCAGACTATTTTCTAAACAGAGAGAAAATCAAATTATCTGACATGCAGAGGGACTTGGGAGTCCTTGGGCAGAACACCCTGAAGGTAAACTTGCAGGTAGAGTCAGTGGTGAGGAAGGCAAATGCAATGTTAACATTCATTTCAAAAAGTCTAGAATACAAGAGTTTAGATGTGATACTGAGACTTTATAAGGCACTGGTGAGGCCTCACCTTGAGAATTGTGAACAGTTTTGGGCTCTTCATCTAAGAAAAGATGTGCTAGCATTGGAGAAGGTTCAGAGGAGATTCACAAAGATGATGCCAGGAATGAAAGGTTATTGTACGAGTATCATTTGATGGTTGTACTTGCTGACATTTAGAAGGATGACGTAGGATCTCATTGAAACCTTTTGAATGCTGAAAGCCCAGGACAAGGTGCCAGGGTATGGGATGTCCTGGATCGGGTGCAGAGTATTCTGAAGGGAGAAGGTGACCAGCCAGAAGGCTTGGTACATGTTGGTACCAATGACATCGGTAGAAAAAGAAAAGAGATCCTGAAGAGACCACCTAACAGTAGTAGTGAGGTTGGGGATGGCATTAAACAGGAAATTAGAAATGTGTGCAATAAAGGAACAATAGTTATAATGGGTGACTTCGATCTACATATAGATTGGGTGAACCAAATTGGTAAGGGTGCTGAGGAAGAGGATTTCTTGGAATGTATGCGGGATGGTTTTCTGAACTAACATGTCGAGGAACCAACTAGAGAGCAGGCCATTCTAGATTGGGTATTGAGCAATGAGGAAGGGTTAGTTAGCAATCTTGTCGTGCAAGGCCCCTTGGGTAAGAGTGACCATAATATGGTGGAATTCTTCATTAAGATGGAGAGTGACATAGTTAATTCAGAAACAAAAGAACTTAAAGAAGGGTAACTTTGAAGGTATGAGACGTGAATTAGCTAAGATAGACTGGCAAATGATACTTAAAGGGTTGACGGTGGATATGCAAAGGCAAGCATTTAAAGATCGCATGGATGAACTACAATAATTGTTCATCCCAGTTTGGCAAAAGAATAAACCAGGGAAGGTAGTGCACCCGTGGCTGACAAGGGAAATTAGGGATAGTATCAAGTCCAAAGAAGAAACATATAAATTAGCCAGAAAATGTGGGACACCTGAGGACTGGGAGAAATTCAGAGTCCAGCAGAGGAGGACAAAGGGCTTAATTAGGAAAGGGAACATAAAAACTGACTGTAAAAGCTTTTACAGATATGTGAAAAGAAAAAGATTGGTTAAGACAAATGTAGGTTCCTTACAGTCAGAAACAGGTGAATTGATCATGAGGAACAAGGACGTGGCAGACCAATTGAATAACTACTTTGGTTCTGTCTTCACTAAGGAGGACATAAATAATCTTACGGAAATAGTAAGGGACCGAGGGTCTAGTGAGATGGAGGAACTGAGGGAAATACATGTTAGTAGGGAAGTGGTGTTAGGTAAATTGAAGGGATTAAATGCAGATAAATCCCCAGAGCCAGATGGTCTGCATCCCAGAGTGCTTAAGGAAATAGCCCAAGGAATAGTGGATGCATTAGTGATAATTTTTCAAAACTCCTTAGATTCTGGATTAGTTCCTGAAGATTGGAGGGTGGCTAATGTAACCCCACTTTTTAAAAAGTCTGACATCGGTGGTGGGGAAAATGCTAGAGTCGGTTATCAAAGATGTGATAACAGCACATTTGGAAAGAGGTGAAATCATTGGACAAAGTCAGCATGGATTTGTGAAAGGAAAATCATGTCTGATGAACCTTATAGAATTTTTTGAAGATGTAACTAGTAGAGTGGATAGGGGAGAGCCAGTGGATGTGGTATATTTAGATTTTCAAAAGGCTTTTAACAAGATCCCACACAGGAGATTAGTGTGCAAACTTAAAGCACATGGTATTGGGGGTATGGTATTGATGTGGATAGAGAATTGGTTGGCAGACAGGAAGCAAAGAGTGGGAGTAAACGGGACCTTTTCTGAATGGCAGTCAGTGACTAGTGGGGTACCGCAAGGCTCAGTGCTGGGACTCCAGTTGTTTACGATATATATTAATGATTTAGACGAAGAAATTAAATGCAGCATCTCCAAGTTTGCGGATGACATGGAGCTGGGTGGCGGTGTTAGCTGTGAGGAAGATACTAAGAGGATGCAGGGTGACTTGGATAGGTTAGGTGAGTGGAAAATTCATGGCAGATGCAATTTAATGTGGATAAATGTGAGGTTATCCACTCTGGTTGCAAGAACAGGAAAACAGATTATTATCTGAATGGTGGCCGATTAGGAAAAGGGGAGATGCAACGAGACCTGGGTGTCATTGTACACCAGTCATTGAAGGTGGGCATGCAGGTACAGCAGACAGTGAAAAAGGCAAATGCTATGTTGGCAGTCATAGCAAAAGGATTTGAGTACAGGAGCAGGGAGGTTCTACTGCAGTTGTACAAGGCCTTGGTGAGACCACACCTAGAATATTGTGTGCAGTTTTGGTCCCCTAATCTGAGGAAAGACATACTTGCCATAGAGGGAGTACAGAGAAGGTTCACCAGATTGATTCCTGTAATGGCAGGACTTTCATATGAAGAAAGACTGGATCAACTAGGCTTATACTCACTGGAATTTAGAAGATTGGGGGGGATCTTATTGAAACATATAAAATTCTAAAGGGATTGGACAGGCTAGATGCAGGAAGATTGTTTCCGATGTTGGGGAAGTCCAGAATGAGGGGTCACAGTTTAAGGATAAAGGGGAAGCCTTTTAGGACTGAGATGAGGAAAAACTTCTTCACACAGAGAGTGGTGAATCTGTGGAATTCTCTGCCACAGGAAACAGTTGAGACCGGTTTATTGGCTATATTTAAGAGGAAGTTAGATATGGCCCTTGTTGCTAAAGGGATCAGGGGGTATGGAGAGAAAGCAGGTACAGGGTTCTGAGTTGGATGATCAGCCATGATCATACTGAATAGCGGTGCAGGCTCGAAGGGATGAATGGCCTACTCCTGCACCTATTTTCTATGTTTCTATGTTTCTAAGAGAGAATTCAGGGAGTTAGGCAGGAAGCTTAAAAGCAGGACCTCTATGGTAGTATTCTCAGGATTTAAGGATTGCTGCCTGTGTCACATGCTAGTGAGTGCAAGAATAGCATGATCAGATGTATTAATGTGTGGCTGAGAGACTGGTGTAGGGGGCAGGGCTTCCGATTCTTGGATCATTGGGACCTCTTCTGCGGAAGATATGACCTATACAAAAAGGATGGGTTACACCTGAACCCAAAGGGGTCCAATATCCTAGTGGGCACATTTAATAGAGCTGTTAGGGAGGGTTTAAACTGATTTGGCAGGGGTATGGGAACTAGGGTGATAGGGCTGAGGAAGGGGAAAGCAAAAATAAATCAAAGAGTGCATGCAAGAGATTATAGAAAGAATAGGAAAGGGATGAGGCTTAATCAAAATCAGTGGCATGAGTTACAGGGCAATAGAGACATGGTGCAGTTAAAACAGAAAGCAACAAATACCGGACTGAGATGTTGTATTAGAATGGATGCAGCATAAGAAATAAAATGGACGATCTTGAAATTCAGCTACAGATTGGCAAGTATGACGCTGTGGCCATCTCTGAAACTTGGCTAAAGGATGGCTACCATTGGGAGCTGAACGTCCAAGGTTATACTATGAATCGGAAAGATAGGTTAGCTGGCAAAGGGGGTGGTGTGGCTCTGTGTATAAGAAATAATATTAAATCACTGGAAAAAGATGACATAGGATTAGAAGGTGTAGAGTCTCTATGGGTTGAGTTAAGAAATGGCAAGGGTAAAAGGACCCTAATGGCAGTTGTACATAGGCCTCCAAAAAGCAGCCAGGATGTGGATTATAAATTACAGCCTGAGATAGAAAAGGCATATCAGAAAGGCAATGTTATGATAATCGTTGGGGATTTTAACATGAAAATGGATTGGGAAAACCAGGCCAGTACTGGACCTCAAGAGAGGGAATTTGTAGAATGTCTAAGGGATGGTTTTTTAGAACAGGTGATGTGGCGAGGCCACACTTAGAACCCCTCCAGTTTGCCTATCAGCCCCGCTTAGGAGTTGAGGATGCCATTGTCTACCTGCTGAACCATGTCTGCACCCACCTGGACAAGCCGGCGAGCACTGTGAGGGTCATGTTTTTTGACTTCTCCAGTGCATTCAACACCACCCACCCTGCTCTGCTGGGTGAGAAGCTGACAGTGATGCAGGTGGATGCTTCCCTGGTGTCATGGATTATTGATTACCTGACTGGCAGACCACAGTACGTGTGCTTGCAACACTGTGTGTCAGACAGAGTGGTCAGCAGCACTGGGGCTCCACAGGGGACTGTCCCATCTCCCTTTCTCTTCACCATCTACACCTCAGACTTCAACTACAACACAGAGTCTTGGCATCTTCGGAAGTTTTCTGATGACTCTGCCATAGTTTGATGTATCAGCAAGGGAGATGAGGCTGAATACAGGGCTACGGTGGGAAACTTTGTCACATGGTGCAAGCAGAATCATCTGCAGCTTAATGTGAAAAAGACTAAGGAGCTGGTGACCCCTGTTTCCATCCAAGGGGTCAGTGTGGACATAGTGGAGGATTACAAGTACCTGGGGATACGAATGGACAATAAACTGGACTGGTCAAGGAACACTGAGGCTGTCTACAAGAAGGGTCAGAGCCGTCTCTATTCCCTGAGGAGACTGAGGTCCTTTAACATCTGCCGAATGATGCGAAGGATGTTCTACGAGGCTGTGGTGGCCAGTGCTATCATGTTTGCTGTTGTGTGCTGGGGCAGTAGGCTGAGGGTAGCGGACACCAACAAGCTCATTCGTAAGGCCAGTGATGTTGTGGGGGTGAAACTGGACTCTCTGACGGTGGTGTCTGAAAAGAGGATGCTGTCCAAGTTGCATGCCATCTTAGACAATGACTCCGATCCACTCCATAATGAACTGGTTAGGCACAGGAGTACATTCAGCCAGAGACTCATTCCACCGATATGTAACACTGAGCGTCATAGGAAGTCATTTCTACCTGTGGCCATCAAACTTTACAACTCCTCCCTCAGCGTGTCAGACACCCTGAGCCAATAGGCTGGTCCTGGACTTATTTCCACTTGGCATGATTAACTTATTATTATTTAATTATTTATGGTTTTATATTGCTATATTTCTTCACTATTCTTGGTTGGTGCGGCTGTAACGAAACCCAATTTCCCTTGGGATCAATAAAGTATGTCTGTCTGTCTGTGTTGAACCCACTAAGGGATCGATGTGCTGGATTGGCTGTTGTGCAATGATCTGGAGGTGATAAGAGAGCTTAAGGTTAAGGAACCCTTAGGGAACTGTATGATCAAGTTGCCACAATATGATCAAGTTCACTTTGAAATTTTGCAGGGAAAAAAATAAAATCTAACTGTCGGTATTCAGTGGAATAAAGGAAATTACAATGGCATGAGGAGGAACTGGCCAAAGTTGACTGGAAAGGTAGTGGGAAGATAAAGGATTAGAGAGCTTTTAAAAACTTGCAGAAGGAAACTAAGAAGGTCATTTGGAAGGAAAAAATTAATTCTGAGACGAAGCTGGTGACTAATATCAAAGAAATACTAAAAGCTTTTATAAGTATATAAAGGGTAAAAGAGAGTCAAGGGTAGGCATATGACCAATACTAAGTAACGCTGGGGATATTGTAATGAAAGATGCAGAGATGGCAGAGGAACTGAATGCGTATTTTGCATCAGTCTTCACAGTGGAAGACGTCTGCAGTATACCGGACATTCAAGAGAGTCAGGGAAGTGAGGTTTCTGCAATGAAAATTATGACTGAGAAGGTGCTCAGGAAGCTTAATGGTCTGAGGTTGGATAAATCTCCTGGACCTGATGGAATGCACCCTCGGGTTCTGAAGGAAGTAGCTGGAGAGATTGCAAAGGCGTTAATGATGATCTTTCAAAAATCAATAGATTTTGGCATTGTACTGGATGACTGGAACATTGCAAATGTTACTCTGCTATTTAAGAAGGGTGGGAGGCAGCAGTAAGGAAACTATAGACTTGTTAGCCTGACATCAGTGGTTGGGAAGTTGTTGGAGTTGATTGTTAGGGATGAGATTACAGTGTACCTGCAGGCACATGACAAGATAGACCAAAGCCAGCATGGTTTCCTGAAAGGAAAATCCTGCCTGATAAACCTACTGCAATTGTTTGAGGAAATTACAAGCAGGGTAGACAAAGGAGATGCAGTAGACATGGTGTGCTTGGATTTTCAGAAGGCCTTTGGAAAGGTGCCGCACGTGAGGCTGCTTTGCAAGGTAAGTGCCCATTGAATTACAGGGAAGTTACTAGCATGGGTGGAGCATTGGCTGTTTGACAGAGAACAGAGATTGTGAATAAAGGGATCCTATTCTGGCTGACTGCCGGTTACCAGTGCAGTTCCACAGGGGTCAGTGTTGGGACCGTTATTTTCTATGATGTAAGTCAATGATTTGGACTACGGTATTAAGGGATTTGTGGCTAAATTTGCCGATGATACAAAGATAGGTGGAGGAGCAGGTAGTGTTGAGGAAACAGAGAGCCTACAGAGAGACTTAAGATAGTTTAGGGGAATGGGCAAAGAAGTGGCAAATGAAATACAATGTTGGAAAGTGTATAGCCATGCACTTTGGTGGAAGAAATAAACTATTATTTAGACGGGGAGAGAATTCAAAATGCAGAGATGCAAGGAGACTTGGGAGCCCTTGTGCAAGATACCCTAAAGGTCAACTTGCAGGTTGAGTCAGTTGTGGAGAAGGCGAATGCAATGTTGGCATTCATTTCTAGAGGTACAGAATATAAAAGCTGGGATATGATGTTGAAGTTCTGTAAGGCACTCGTGAGACCACACTTGGAGTATTGTGTGCAGTTTTGGGCTCCTTATTTTAGAAAGGATATATTGACATTGGAGAGGGTTCAGAGAAGATTCACAAGAATGATTCCAGGAATGAGAGGGTTACCGTATGAGGAATGTCTGGCAGCTCTTGGGCTGTATTCCTTGGAGTTCAGGAGAATGGTGGGGGGGGGGGTCTCATAGAAACCTTCTAAGTGTTAAAAGGCCTGGATAGACTAGATATGGCAAAGTTATTTTCCATGGTAGGGGAGTCTAGGGCACGACTTCAGGATTGAAGGATGTCCTTTTAGAATTGAGATGTGGAGAAATTACTTTAGTCAGAGGATGGTAAATCTGTGGAATTTTTTGCCACGTGCAGCTGTGGAGGCCAAGTCATTGGGTGTAGTTAAGGCAGAGATAGATAGGTTCTTGATTAGTCAGGGCATCAAAGGGTATGGAGTGAACACAGGGGAGTGAGGATGACTGGATAAAGTGGATCAGCCCATGATTGAATGGTGGAGCAGACTCAGTGGGCTGAATGGCCTACTTCTGCTCCTATATCTTATGGCTTTATGCTCTCAGACAAAGTAGATATGGGATGTATGTTTCCCATCGTGGGGGAGTCTAAACGAGGGCACAGTCTCAGGATTGAGAGATGCCCATTTAAAACAGAGATGCAGAGAAATTTCTTTAGCCAGTGGGTGGTGAATTTGTGGAATTTCTTACCATAGGCAGCTGTGGAGGCCAGGTTGTTGGGTGTATTAAGGCAGAGCTTGATAGGTTCTTGATTGAAAACAGTGTCAAAATTTACATGGAGAAGGCCGGAGAGTGGGGCTGAGGAGGGGAAAATAGAATCAGCCATAATTGAACGGCAGAGCAGCCTTGATGGGCCAAATAGCCTAATTCTGTCTGAGAGCATAAAGTCATATGATCTAATACAGGACATTGGCTTGAACATAGAGCAAGGAATAATAACCAATTATGGTAGATGATCAGATTTTCACTCTAGTAATTCTCCACAACCAACAGTGAACAAAAACAATTTGGTGAAGTTTTATTTTTCCATATAAACATTAAAAATATTATAAATAAGGTAAAATATTTTCATGCACATTTACAGAATTCAGATCTTGCACTACTGTTAAAAAAGTATACAATGAGGGTATAAACTGGGTTCCTGGTGGCCTCAAGAACCTTTAAGTTTCTTCTCAATTAACATAACTGGAATATTTTGGACTGCTCAATGTAAATCCAAAATTGCAGTTATAAGGAACAGGTGACAATGTAAAACAAGTAGTGGAGTTTGAGATTATGATACAGAAGTACAAGATGCTGGTTGTTAGCCCTCAAACCCAACTGTGGGTCCACAGGTGAAATTACCCTGCTGATATGTACACCAGAATCTTCTTGGTTGGACATGCTGTGACCACCTTGGCAGCTCTAATCATCCACTTTAGTTCCTTCATGGCAATGCCAAATGAGAACACTAGGATCTTTGTGGCATTATTTTGGAGCCTCCATGGAAATGGCCAGCATACCCACCAGAACCATCATGGCATTTCTAATTGCATGCACTGTGATCTCTGCGTACAAAGGTCCCATTGTATGCAGTGGGCTTCATTCTATTATCCTGATAATGATAAACTCCTGTTCTTTGCCTTTACATAACTGATGAAGTAGAAAGGATAGCAGTCTTAGATCATTAGTTTGGAATTGTGGCCAGAATTATTTATAATCATAATTCAGATCTATTGGCAAAGATAAGCCATTAATAACCTATTAACAAGGAAACTGAAGATCTACTGGCAAAGATAAGCCATAGATAACCTATTAACAAGTAATGAATGGGATTAGAAAGCCATTTGAGAAATCATGACACATCAAGGTAACTTATTTCACCATTGCGGTTTTTGATCAGCTTATGTCACTGCTCACTCTTGCTAGTATACATTTATTGAGATGGAATACAAACTACTCTCCTGAACTAGCTCATCAGATGGCTTTCATCTGAGCAGGTCACCAGATAATATATTGACACGTTTAGTGAGATTGGCTGGTTCTACTGTCATTAAATAACAATTTGGAGAGTAAAGATCCCTCTGCCTATCCTGTCACATATCCCCTTTGCATGGGTCTGCACACATTCCATGACGAGGACAACAAGGTTCAGACACAGAGTAAATCTCCCTCTAAACAGAGTCTAAAATGGTTCACTTTTAACTCAAGGAATGAGTTATTTACTTCACTGAACACATGTAAATATTTTACACTGAATTACTTCAGAAAAACACATTGCCTGAAATAGAGATATGATTTATTAACTTTAGGCTACTGAAGCCCAGGAATAAGGGGAAAGGGGCAACAAGACATTGGCACCTTTATTGTTGGCACCAAAAATGCCAGTTCACAGGGCATTGTGCTCCATTTCACTGATAATTCACAAATTTTCAGCAAGTCACAGTGTTTGAGTATGATACCAGCAAACAATGAATGAAAACCATTTATCAAAGATTAAAACAGCTTTAACATAGAGATTATGCAGATGAAGGAAATCCAGAGTAACACATGCAAAATGCAGGAGCACCAGTGAAGCAGTATTAATACAGTTTATAATATTCCAGAGTTATGCCTTTTTAATCTGTAAAACCAGTAGAAATTTAGTACCTTAAAGATGTTTTTGAACTTTCAGCCAGTGGTTAGCTAATCCAGCCTATAATGTGTTAGGATATTACACTGAGGCTTTAACTGTGCAAAGGCCCTGAATATGACATATAATGAACATTCTCTGTCATGCACAAGTGCAAACAAATTTAAAATCTTGGGAAGCTCTAGGATAATTATGAGAGTTTTCTGCAGAAGAAGGTAAAAGAAAAATCTGAAGGCGATATACATGTGCATTGCTTGGTGACAGCGAGGTCTGAGTAGGAATCGATCTCACCTCTGAGTTCATAGACTGTGGATCAAGCCTCATTCTAGCTATGTGGGTGTATAATATGCTGTTGTACTAAGGGAATGGTCGAGTGGTCAGTACTGAGGGAACAGTTGAGTGGTCAGTACTGAGGTTATGGTAGAGTGGTCAGTACTAAGGGAGTGGTTGAGTGGTCTGTCCTAAGGTTATGGTCAAGTGGTCAGTACTGAGGTTATGGTCGAGTGGTCAGTACTGAGATTATGGGTGAGTGATCGATATTGAGGTTATGGTTAAGTGGTCAGTACTGAGGGAACAGCCAAGTGGTCAGTACTGAGGGAACAGTCGAGTGGACAGTACTGAGATTATGTTCAACTAGTCAGTACTGTAGGAACAGTTGAATAGTCAGTACTGAGGTTATGTTCAACTGGTCAGTACTGAGGGAACAGTTGAGTGGTCAGTACTGAGGTTAAGGTCAAGCGGTCAGTACTGAGGTTAAGGTGAAGCGGTCAGTACTGAGGTTATGGTCAAGTGGTCAGTACTGAGGGAACAGTCATGTGGTCAGTACTGAGGTTATGTTTGAGTGGTCATTACTGAGGGAATGTTCGAGTGGTCAGTACTGAGGGATGGTCAAGTGGTCAATACTGTGGTTATGTTTGAGTGGTCAGTACTGAGGGAATAGTTGAGTGGTCAGTACTGAAGAAATGATTGAGTGGTCAATACTGAGGGATGGTCAAGTGGTCAATACTGTGGTTATGTTTGAGTGGTCAGTACTGAGGGAATAGTTGAGTGGTCAGTACTGAAGAAATGGTCGAGTGGTCCGTACTGAGGGCATGGTTGAGTGGTCAATACTGAGATTATGCTCCAGTGGTCATTACTGAAGGAATAGTTATGTAGTCAGTACTGAGGGATGCTGCACTACATTTCTTGAATCCAAAGAGACTGAATTTTCAGCCCTTGCACAAAACATGCTGAGGCTTCTCAAGGCACTGGCAATCAACAGTAATGTTTGAGGGCAACTTGTTCTGAAGTCCCTGCTCTGTTGTGAATATTATCCCAGGATCTCTATGTGCGAGTAGGCAGGGCTTCAGGAAAAAGCCAGGGTCAGATCTACTCAACTGGAAGG
Source organism: Hypanus sabinus (assembly GCF_030144855.1). NCBI lineage: Eukaryota > Metazoa > Chordata > Chondrichthyes > Myliobatiformes > Dasyatidae > Hypanus > Hypanus sabinus. The sequence continues at coordinate 154,729 of NC_082714.1, forward strand.
GTCCTTGAACATCTTAACTTGGAATAATTTTTAACAGATCACTCAGAGTTGATAGTTGCACCACTTAGACAAGGCTGATATCTTTGTAATATGCTGATTCTGAGAGGATGATTTTGGGGTGACTACCTTTATAGCTCCCCTGACAATGTGACAAAGGACCACTGGAATATAGCAGGAGTTATTATGCTGAAGGGTTGTGTGTCAGATTGAAAGTTTTACAAAACTGATGCACTTTGTGAAATCTAATTGAAACTGGATATTTTGAAATCACAGCTCAAAATACACAATGTTAACAATTCACTTGCTGAGTGCCAACAATCTGGCTCTAAAAGTCTTGGAACCAGTCCATATTTACACTCTATGTTCAGCACAGCTGTTGGCCTCACATAAATTATCACATCTTGTCTCAAATGTTAGTCATAACAGGCAAAAAAAAGATACTGCGTTTAGGGTGTGGGTGTGGATGGGGACAATGGGCAGGACAAGGTGGGAATGTCCTTCTGTCAAACACTAACTTGGCTCTTGGGTCAAAGAACAAGCCTATGGTGGCCTGACCTTTACCCATAGAAAGGAGTCATCGGCACATTTAAAAAAGGAATGCTCAATTGCAAAGCATATTCAGCCAACAGTTTGCGTAACAAGCTGTGGAGAATATCCTGTCATTTATAGCCTCCTGTCTCCTTGTCACAGTCTAATTTACCTTTCAGCAATTGCTGAAGGATGTATTTTGAACCCAAAGTATGTTGAAATTGTAGCTCATGATGCTTCTTAAAGCTTCTCCAGAACTGATCAATCAAGCTTTTCCACATTTCCCTTTTTTCTCTTTGCGCTGGAATTTTCGAAGTCGTCTTGTCCAGACGTCTCGCCACTGAATGACAAGGCTGTTTTTATCAGCCAGGAGACCTCCAAGCCTCTCAGACAAGCTGTCAAAGGTCCCCATCACGAGGTATTTCTTGCTCATTTGAATCTTTGGACACTTGCAAGCCAAGTCCTTCATATTTATCCACAAAGATTGTTCTGCTCGCTTAATCCTCTCGTCTCTGCTCTTATAGACTGAAATGATGTTCACAGTAAACTTTGCCCATTCACTCACTGTGTTCATATCCAGAACATTCACCTGAATGGCTAAGAAAGGATAAAAAAAAGTTAGTCAGCTGTCACAAGTGACAGTCCGATTCACAAGATTTTATACAATAACACTATTCACCAACATCTAACAATCATAGAAACATAGAAAACCTACAGTACAATATAGGCCCTTCGACTCACAAAGCTGTGCTGAACATGTACTTACTTTAGAAATTAACTAGGGTCACCCATAGCCCTCTAATTTTCTAAGCTCCATGTACCTATCCAGGAGTCTCTTAAAAGACCCTATTGTATCTGCCTCCACCACCGTCGCTGGCAGCCCATTCCACACACTCACCACTCTCTGCGTAAAAAACTTATCCCTGATATGTTCTCTGTACCTACGTCCAAACACCTTAAAACTATGCCATCTCGTGTCAGCCATTTCAGCCCTGGGAAAAAGCCTCTGACTATCCACGCGATCAATGCCTCTCATCATCTTATACACCTCTAGCAGGACACCTCTCATTCTCCGCCACTCCAAGGAGAAAAGGCCCATTTCACTCGCATAAGGCACGCTCCCCAATCCAGGCAACATCCTTGTAAATCCCCTCTGCACCCTTTCTATGGTTTCCACATCCTTACTGACCAGAACTGAGTGCAAATAGGGTCTAACCAGGGTGCTATATAGCTGCAACATTACCTCTCGGCTCTTGAACTCAATCTCACAGTCAATGAAGGCCAATGTATGTCTTCTTAACCACAAAGTCAACCTGCGCAGCAGCTTTGAGTGGCATGTGGACTTGGACCCCAAGATTCCTCTGATCCTCCACACTGCCAAGAGTCTTACCATTAATACTATATTCGGCCATCAGATTTGACCTACCAAATGAACACCTCACACTTATCTGGGTTGAACTCCACCTGCCACTTCTCAGCCCAGTTTTGCATCCTATCAATGTCCCGCTGCAACTTCTGACAGCCCTCCACACTATCACAACACCCCCAACCATTGTGTCACCAGCAAATTTACTAACCCATCTGATAGCTCTGGGTCTGGAATTTAGAAGCATGATGGGGGATCCCACTGAAACCTTTTGAATGTTGAAAGGACTAGATAAAGTAGATGTGGAAAGAGTTTGATAGGTTCTTGATCAGACACAACATCAAAGGTTACAGGGAGAAGGCCAGAGAGTGGGGCTGAGGAGGGAAAAAAGGATTAGCCATGATTGAATGGTGCAGCAGACTTAATGGGCCAAATGGTCTAATTCTGCTCTTATGTCTTATGGCTTTATGAAACATTAAGAGAGTGTGTGTGTGTGTGTGTGCTCCTGTACCTCCTCCATAAGAAGAGAGCACGTCCTGGATGATGGGGTTCTTTATGATGCATCACCTTGTGAAGGAAAATAGGATTCACTTATATAAGCAACTGTAATATTGGTATTGGACACAGCCTCAGAATAGAGGGGTCCTTTTAGAATGGAGATGAGGAGGAATTTCTTTAGCCAGAGAATAGTGAATCTGTGGGATTCCTTCCCACAGGCAGCTGTGAAAGCCAAGTCTTTATGATATTTAAGGCAAAGGTTGGTAGAGTCTTGATTGTTCAGGACATAAAGGGATACTGGATAAAGGCAGGAGATTGGGGCTGAGGAAAATTGGATCTGCCATGATGAAATGGCAGAGCAGGGTTGATGGGCCAAATGACCTAATTCTGCTCCTAAATCTTATGGTGTTATGGACTTCTAAAACCAATTGGCTGCACCAGTGATGAATTAGTGTGTCATATTAAAGGGGAGGGGTGAATACTTATGCTATAAATTATTTTGTGTTTTATATATGTAATTAATTTAGATCACTTTATGGAGATCGGTTTTCAATTTGACACAAAAGATCTTTTTCTGTTGATCAGTGTCAAAAAACCCAATTAAATCCACTGTGATTCAACATTGTAAAACAATAAAACATAAAAACATCCGGGGGGGGGTGAATACCTTTTATAGGCACTGTATTCTCCTTCATATTGTCTGCTAGAGCAAATGCAGTCTTCTTTTAGCCTTCCTGATTTCTTCCTTAGTGTTCTCTTGCTTTTCTTATACTCCATAAGAACATTATTTGTTCCTACTTGCCTAGACCTGCTACGTACATCCTTTTTTATATTAACCAGAACATCAATATATCCTGAAAACCAAGCATCCAGAAACTTGTTATCTTTACCTTTTATTCTGACAGACACATATAAAGACTTGTACTCTCAAAATTTCATTTTTGAAGGCCTTCCACTTACCAAGTACACTTTTGCCAGAAAACAGCCTGTTTCAATCCAACTTGCCAGATCATTTCTGATACCATCAAAACTGGCCTTTCTCTAATTTAGAATCTCAACTTGCAGACTGGACCGATCTCTTTGCAGATTTACTTTGAAACTAATAGCATTGTGGTCACTGGATGTGAAGTGTTCCTCCACACAAACTTCTGACACCTGCCCTGTCTCATTCCCTAATAGCAGATCCAGTCTCACACACTCTCTTGTTTGGGACTTCTATGTACTGATGAAGGAAACTTCCCAAAACACATTTGACAAACTCTATTCCATCTAGTTCTTTTACAGTATGAAATTCCCAGCCAATATGTGAAAAGTTAAAACACCTGCTATAAGAACAATAGACAATAGGTACAGGAGTAGGCCATTCGGCCCTTCTAGCCAGCACCCCCATTCACTGTGATCATGGCTGATCATACACAATCAGTACCCTGTTCCTGCCCTCCTCCCATATCCCTTGACTCCGCTATCTATAAGAGCTCCATCTAACTCTCTCTTGAATGCATCCAGAGACTTGGCCTCCACTGCCTTCTGGGGCAGAGCATTCCACATATCCACCACTCTCTGGGTGAAAAAGTTTTTCCGCATGCCTGTTCTAAATGGCCTACCCCTTATTCTTAAACTGTGGCCTCTAGTTCTGGACTCACCCATCAGTAGGAACATACTTCCTGCCTCCAATGTGTCCAATCCCTTAATAATCTTATATGTTTCAATCAGATTTCCTCTCATCCTTCTAAATTCCAGTGTATACAAGCCCAGTTGCTCCAATCTTTCAACATATGACAGTCCTGCCATTCCGGGAATTAACCTTGTGAACCTACGCTGCACTCCGTCAATAGCAAGAATGTCCTTCCTCAAATTTGGAGACCAAAACTGCACACAATACTCCAGGTGGGGTTTCACCAGGGCCCTGTACAGCTGCAGAAGGACCTCTTTACTCCTATACTCAATTCCTCTTACTATAAAAGCCAGCATGCCATTAGCTTTCTTCACTGCCTGCTGTACCTGCATGCTTGTTTTCATTGACTGATGTACAAGAACACCTAGATCTCGTTGTACTTCCCCCTTTCCTAACTTGACTCCATTTAGATAGTAATCTGCCTTCCTGTTCTTGCCACCAAAGTGGATAACCTCACATTTATCCACATTAAAATGCATCTGCCATACATTTGCCCACTCACCCAACCTGTCCAAGTCACCCTGCATTCTCATAACATCTTCCTGACATTTCACAATGCCACCCAGCTTTGTGTCATCAGCAAATTTGTTAATGTTACTTTTAATCCCTTCATCTAAGTCATTAATGTATATTGTAAACAGCTGCGGTCCCAGCATCGAACCTTGCGGTACCCCACTGGTCACAGCCTGCCATTCCAAAAGGGACCCGTTAATCACTACTCTTTGTTTCCTGTCAGCCAGCCAATTTTCAATCTATGTCAGTACTCTGCCCCCAATACCATGTGCCCTAATTTTGCCCACTAATCTCCTATGTGGGACTTTATCAAAAGCTTTCTGGAAGTCCAGTTACACTACATCCACTGGCTCTCCCTTGTCCATTTTCATAGTTACATCCTCAAAAAACTCCAGAAGATTAGTCAAGCATGAGTTTCCCTTCATAAATCCATGCTGACTCGACTGATCCTTCTACTGCTATCCAAATGTGTCATAATTTCCTCTTTTATAATTGACTCCAGCATCTTTCCCACTACTGATGTCAGGCTAACCAGTCTATAATTCCCTGTTTTCTCTCTCCCTCCTTTCTTGAAAAGTGGGACAACATGAGCCACCCTCCAATCAGCAGGAACTGTTCCTGAACCTTATGTTTCTTGCAACAGTCTGCGATCTTTTTACAAATGTGCTCCTCTAAGTTCCCAGGACTGTTGGGTGGCCATCTCCCATCCCCCATCTTCATCACATTCTACAGAGGTTGTATTGAGAGCATCCTTAGGAGCTGCATCACTGCCTGGTTTGGAAATTGCACCATCTCAGATCACAAGACCCTGCAGCAGATAGTGAGGTCAGCTGAGAAGATCATCGGGGTCTCTCTTCCCGCCATTACAAACATTTACACTACCCGCTGCATCCACAAAGCAAACAGCATTATGAAGGACCCCATGCACCCCTCATACAAACTCTTCTCCCTCCTGCCATCTGGGAAAAGGCACCGAAGCATTTGGGCTCTCACGACCAGACTACGTAACAGTTTCTTCCCTCAAGCCATCAGACCCCTCAATACCCAGAGCCTGGACTGACACCAACTTACTGCCCTCTACTGTGCCTATTGACTTGTTTATTATTTATTGTAATGCCTGCACTGTTTTGTGCACTTTATGCAGTCCTGGGTAATTCTGTAGTCTAGTGTAGTTTTTTTTCTGTTGTTTTTACATAGTTCAGTGTAGTTTTTGTACTGTTTCATGTAGCACCATGGTCCTGAAAAATGACTTGTTTTTACTGTGTACTGTACCAGCAGTTATGGTCGAAATGACAATAAAAAGTGACTTGACTTGACTTGGTTTGTAATATAGGCCCATTAACGTGGTCATACCTTTCTTATGTCTTATTTCCACTCATTTTCATCTCATGTCCAACTTTAGGTAATGTTCAACTTTATGAAGCACTTAGAAAAATGTGATCAGTTCTGGTTACCTGATTATGTGAAGAGAGCTACCTTTACATTCATGTCTGCACTGAAGATTAAAAAGGCAGAGCTTCATGGCAGTTTCTCAGAATTGGACTGCAACCAGTCACTGAGTGGAATTCGTTAGAAAGGAAGAATAAAAATAATGCAAGTGTAAGTGGAGCAGCCATTATTGAGAGTGGTCCAGTGTTTGAACTGGCTTTGGCTCATCAGGCTTGGGAGAGGTAAAGTATCTGTTAAGTTTCTCCTTTTGTTCTTAATTCTTCATTTCTCATCTGTTAGGGTATAGTAGTGTAATGAGAATTGCTCCAGGGGCAGTGTTTTGTATTATGTGTGAGATGTGGGAATTCGGAGAGAACCCTAGCCTCTTGGATAAACATACCTGCACCAGGTGCACTGAGCTGCAGATCCTAAGAGAATGTATTAAGGAACAGGAACTGCAGTTCAATCACCTTCGGCTCATGCAGGAGAATGAGGAGGTGATAGAGAGGAGTTACATGGAAGTAGTCACCCCTAAGTTGCTGGAGGTAGATAAGAGAGATTTTAGGGAGTTAGGTAGAAAGCTGAAGAACAGGATCTCCAGAGTAGTAACCTCTGGGTGACTGTCAAAAGAATTACGGGAAATGCACAGCCATTGCAGGGTACCTCTGTGGCTGGTCCCTTCAATAATAAGTATACCACTTTAGATACTGTTGAGTTTGACGACCTACCAAAGGGGAGGTGCAGTGACCACGTACTGAATCTGGTGCTGTGACTCAAAGAGAAGAGAGGTGATGAGGACTGCAGTGATGACAGGAGATTCCATAGTCAGAAGAACAAAGACAAGCTGCTGTGTGGGTGTGATAGAGACACCTGGATGGTCTCGTGCTTTCAGGTGCCAGGGTTACGGATGTCTCATATTGGGTCCATGGCATTTGAAAGAGGGAGGGTGAACAGCCAGAGATCTTGGCAGCAATGACATAGGTAGACAAGGTGAGGAGGTCCTGAAGAGAGATGTTAAGCAGCTAGGTAGAAAGCTGAAAAACAGCACCTCCAGGGTAGTAATTTCTGGATTGCTGATTGAGCCACATGGCAGTGAGGGTAAGAATAGGATGATTTGGCAGGTGGATGCGTGGCTGGGAAACTGGTACAGGGGAAGGGGTTCAGATTTCTGGATCATGGGATCCCTCTTCTAGGAAAGGTACAACTTGCAGAAAAGGGATGGGTTACATGTGAACCTGAGGGGGACCAATAAAGTGGGAAGGTTTGCCAGAGTTGTTTGGGAGGGTTAAAACTAATTTGATAGAGGGATGGGAACCAGAATGATAGTGCTGAGGATGAGGTAGTTGGTTTAAAAACTAAGCTAATCTGCAGTGAGACTCTTAACAAGGAGAGGCTGATGATAGGGCAAAATTGCGGTGAACTGAATGAGTTGCAATGTAAAAGGCGGATAAAATCTAGAAGAGTGAATACAGGACTGAAGGTGTGGTATTTGAATGAGTGCTGTATATGGGATAAGGCAGATGAATTTGTAGCAGAGTTACAGATTGGTACATATGGTGCAGTTATCACTGAATCATGGCTGAAATAAGATTATAACTGGGAGCTTAACAAGCAAGGATACACATCATCTCGAAAGGACAGACAGGAAGGCAGAAGGGGTGGTGTGGCTCTGTTGGTAAAACATGAAATCAAATCATTAGTACATGATAACATAGGATCAGAAGGTGTTGAATCAGAGCTAAAAAACTGCAAGGGTTAAAAAGTACTTGATGGGAGAAAAAGGATCTAGGATCTTTTTTATAGTGTATATAACCTGATGGGAGTTATATACAGACCCCTAAGCAGTAGCAAGGACGCGGTCTACAAATTACAACAGGAGACGGAAAATGCATGCCAAGAGGGCAATGTGATAATAGTCATGTGGGATTTCAATATGGAGGTAGATTGGAAAAAAATCAAATCCAGACATCGGAAGCTTGGAGAGGAGGGGACTTCAATCAAATGAAGGATAAAAGGCAGGAGTGGATTGCGGTAGCTTAATAGAACTTTAAACAGTGGGCAATCGGTGTTTGCGATTGATCAGTAAGAGCAAATTAAAGGAAGGCAGGGGCAAGCACAGTGGACATTGTCGCAATGGTCGTTATCTGAATGGACAGAGTCAGAGTGGTGATCTTAAGGCTAGAGCTCTTCAAGGCTTCAATAAAGAGAGGCTTTACTCAGAGAAAACAAAGGAAAGAAAAGCTCAAGTTTTTTTCTTTCTCTTCTTTATATACGCTCAGCTAGGACTGTTGGGATATCAGGCAGAATAGCGCAATGCTCCTCTTGAGAGATGTGGAAAAACAGGGAGACCTCCAACAAACCGTGTTAAGGAGTTGGACCTGGAACTGGTTGAACTCCAGATCATTTGGGAGGCTGAAGGGGTGATAGGTAGGACATGTAGAGAGGTAGTTACACCCAGGACACAGGAAAATGGATGACAGTCAGGAAGGGGAAAGGGAACAAAGAGCCAGTGCAGAGTACTCCTGTGGCCACCCCCCCTTAACAATAGGTGTATCACTTTGAGTACAGTCAGGGGATGGATGGTCTGACAGAGGAAAGTCACAGTGGTCAGGTCTCTGGCACTGAGTCTGTTTCTGTGACTCAGAAGGAAGGGGGAAGAAGAGGCATGCTGTAGTGACAGGGGATTTGTTAGTTAGGGGAATGGGTAGGAGGTTCTGCGGGTAAGAACAAGATTCTTGGATGGTATGTTGCATCTTGTGCGCCATGGTTGGGATATCTCGGATCGAGTCTTCAGCATTCTTAAGTGGGAGGGTGAACAGCCAGAAATCGCAGTCTTAACTGGCTTATATCATGGTCCCTGTAGGTACCAATGGCATGGGTAGAAGGAAAGACAATGTTCTGAATAGGGAGATCAGGGAGTTAGGTGCAAAGTTAAAGGGCAGGACCTCCAGGGCTGTGATCTCAGAACTGTTACCCATACAATGTGCTAGTGAGGCTATAACTAGGAAGTTTATACAGTTTAACACGTGTTGAAGAAGTTGGTGTATGAGGGAGGGCATAAGATTTTCCAGGGAAGGTAGGACCTCTACAGAAGGGACAGTTTGCACCTAAGCTGGAGGGGGACTAATAACCTAGCGGGAAGGTTTGTTAATGCTACAGGGTGGGGTTTAACTAGAGTTGCAGGGAGATGGGAACCAAAGTGCCAGAACAGGTAGTGGAGTGGTTGTGGAGGCAGATGTTGGTAAGACCACAGCCAAAGTTAGTAATCAAAAGATTGAGCATGGTGCGACAAAATTGAAAAGGGCAAATACAGGACTGAAGGTGTTGTATCTGAGTGCAAGCAGCCTTCGGAATAAGGTAGATAAACTTGCAGCACAGTTAAAAATTGGCAGGTATTATGTTCAATTCTGGTCACCTCATTATAGGAAGGATGTGGAAGCTATGGAGAGGATGCAGAGGAGATTTACCAGGATGTTGCCTGGTTTGGAGAACAAGTCATATGAAGCAAGGTTAGCAGAGCTGGGACTTTTTTCTTTGGAGCGTAGAAGAATGAGAAGGGACTTGATAGAGGTCTACAAGATTATGAGAGGCATAGATAGGGTGGATAGTCAGTACCTGTTTCCCAGGGCACCAATAGCAAACACCAGAGGGCATATGTACAAAATTAAGGGAGGGAAGTCTAGGGGAGACATCAGGGTTAAGTTTTTTTACACAGAGGGTTGTGAGTGCCTGAAATGACTTGCCAGGGATGGTGGTGGAGGCTAAAACATTAGGGGTATTTAAGAGCCTCTTGGACAGGCACATGGATGAAAGAAAAATAGGGGGTTATGGGGTAGTGTGGGTTTAGTACTTTTTTTAAGGATTATAGGGGTCAGCACAACATGGAGGGCTGAAGGGCCTGTACTGTGCTGTAATGTTCTATGGTTCTATGATTTTGTAAGCATCATTGATTCATGGCTGAAAGATTATAGCTGGGAGCTTAATGTCCAAGGATACACATTGTATCGAAAGGACAAGCAGGAAAACAGAGAGTGCGGGGTTGCTCTGTTAGCAAAAAATAAAATCATTAGAAAAGAGGTGACATAAGGTCCAAAGATGTTGAATTATTGTGGATAGAGCTAAGGAACTGCAAAGGTAAAAAGACCCTGATGGGAGTTGTATACAGACCCCCAAACAGTAGTAAAAATGTGACCTACAAACTACAATGGGAGATAGAAAATGCAGGCCAAAAGGGCAATGTTACAATAGTCAATGGGAACTTTAATATGCAGCTAGACTGGGAAAATCAGGTTGGTGCTGGATTACAGGTGGTGGAATTTCTAGAGTGCCTACGAGATGGCTTTTTAGAGTTCAGCACATTAGAGGATCAGCTATTTTAGATTGGGTGTTGTGCAATGAACCAGAATTGATTAGAGCTCAAGGTAAAAGAAATTACAGTGTCACAGTAGCATTATAAGCGCAATATACAAATTTACAAATATTAGAAGAAACCTTAAGTGCAAGTGATCATAATATGATCGACTTCACCCTGAAATTTGAGAAGGAGAAGCTAAAGTCAGATGTATCTGAATTACAATGAAGTAAAGGGAATTACAGAGGCATGAGAGAGGATTTGACCAGAAATGATTGATAAAGAACACTGTCAGGGACGATGGCAGATCAGCAACGGCTGGAATTTCTGGAAGTAATTTGGACAGCAGAGGATATTAACACCCCAAAGAGCAGGAAGTATTCTAAGGGCAAGATGACATAACAGTGGCTGGTAACAGTAGTCAAACCAACATAAAAGCCAAAGAGAGGGCATATAATAGAGCAAAAAATTAGTGGGAAGTTAAAGGATTGGGAAGCTTTTAAAACTCAAGAGAAAGCAACTAATAAAGTCATTAAGAAGGAAAAGATGGAATACAAAGGTAAGCTAGCAAATAATATTGAAGAAGATACCAAGAGTTTCTTCAGATACATAAAGTGTAAAAGAGAGGTGAGAGTGGATATCAGATCACTGGAAAATGATAATGGAGAGGTAGTAATGGGGGAGAATGAAATAGCAGATGAATTGAATAATTATTTTGCATCTTTCTTCACAGTGGAAAACATGAGCATTATGCCAGAATTTTGAGTGCATCAAGGGGCAGAAGTGTGTAAAGTTGCTATTACTAGGGAGAAGGTTCATGGGAAACTGAAAGGTCTGAAGATAGATAAGTTTCCTGGGCCAGATGGAAGACACCACAGGGCTCTGAAAGAAGTGACAGAAGAGATTATGGAGGCATTAGTAATGATATTTCAAAAATTAATTGTTTCCAGGATAGTTCCAGAGGAATGGAAAATTGCAACTCTTCAGGAAGGGAGAGGGGCAGTAGAAAGGAAATTATAAGCCAGTTACTCTGACCTCAGTGGTTGAGAAGATAATGGAGACCATTATTAAAGTTGTGATTTTGGGGTACTTGGAGGCATATGATAACACAGGTTGTAGTCAGCATGGTTTCCTCAAGGGAAAATCTTGCCTGTAAAATCTGTTGGAATTCTTTGAAGAAATAATACATAGGATAGACAAAGGAGAATTGGATCATGTTGTGTAATTGGATTTTCAGAAGGCCTTTGACAAGATGCCACACATGAGGCTGCTTAACAAGCTAAGCGCCCATGGTATTACAGGAAGATTCTAGCATGCATAAAACAGTGGCTGATTGGCAGGAGGCAAACAATGAGAATAAAGGGAGCCTTTTCTGGTTAGCTGCCAGTCGGGGGTTCAACATAGTGGTGTTCAACAGGGATCTGTGTTGGGATTGATTGTTTTTACGCTATATGCCAATTATTTGGATGATGGAATTGATAGCTTTGTGGCCAAGTTTGCAAATAATTCAAAGATAGATGGAAGGCCAGATGGTTTTGAGGAAGTGGAGAGGCAACAGCAGGACTTGAACAGATTAGAAGAGTGGGCAAAGAAGCGGCAGATGGAGTACAGTGTCGGGAAGTCATGCACTTTGGTAGAAGAAATGAAAGAATTAACTATTTTCTAAATATAGAGAAAATACAAAAAAAAACATAGGAGCAAAGGGGCTTGGGAGTCCTTGTGCAGGATTCCCTAAAGGTTAATTTGCAGGTTGAGATTATAGTGAGTAAGTCAAGTGCAATGTTAGCATTCATTTCAAGAGGACTAGAATATAAAAGCAAGGATGTAATGATGATTCTTTATAAAGAACTGGTGAAGCTTCATTTGGAGTATTGTGAGTAGTTTTGGGCCCCTTGTCAATGCCCTCTCCTGGCATTGGAGAAGGTTCAGAGGAAGTTCACAAAAATGATTCTGGGATTGAAAGGCTTATCATATGAGGAGCATTTGATGGCTCTGGTCCTGTTCTCACTGGCATTAGGGTTAGGGTTAGGGAATTCAGAATGAAGGGTGACCTAATTGAAACCTATCAAATTTTGAAAGGTTGCAATAGAGTGGATGTTTCCTATGTTGGGGAAGTCCAGGACCAGAGGGCACAGCCTCAGAATAGAAGGGCATACTTTTAGAACGGTGATTAACAGGAGTTTCTTTGGCCAGAGAGTGATGAATCTGTGCAATTCATTGCCACAGGCAGCTATGGTGGTCAGGTCTTTAGGTATATCTAAGACAGAGGTTGATAGATTCTTGATTAATCAAAGCATGAAAGGATATGGGGAGAAGGCAGGAGATTGTGGTTAAGAGGGAAATGGATCACTATGGGCCAGATAGCTTATTTCTGATCTAATGTCTTATGATCTTATCATAGAAAGGATGTGAAAGCTTTAGAGAGAGTGAAGAGGAGATCTTCCAGGATGATGCCTGGATTATGGAACATGGCTTATGAGGAAAGATTGAGTGAGCTGTGGCTTTTCTCTTTGGAGTGAAGGAGAATGCGAGGCAACTTGACAAGGTGTAAAAGATGACAAGAGGCATTGATAGAGTGATCAGAAATCTCTTTTTTCTCAGTGTATCAATGGCTAATACTAGAGGACATCCTCTTATGATGAGTGAAGAAAAGATGAAGGGAAATGTCAGAGGTAAAGTTCTTACCCAGAGAGCGGTAGGTCCTTGGAATGAACTCCTGAGGGCGGTGATGCAATAAGAACATTTTCAAGAGGCTCTTAGATGGGCACATGGGTTTATATAGGCTGATAGGTAGGCACATAGGTTTATATATGTTGCAACAGATTTGTGGGATGAATATCCTGTAATGTGCTGTATTGTTCTATGTTTAAATATTCTGAAATGGATCCTTCACCTACACCAACAGATTTCTGAATGACTCATGGACACAACGATTCAGAAACAGACCCTCACCTACACCATCAGACTTCTGAATGGCCCAACGATTCAGAAACAGCTCCTTCACCTACACCATCAGATTTCTGAATGGCCCATAGACACAACGATTCAGAAACAGACCCTCACCTACACCATCAGACTTCTGAATGGCCCAACGATTCAGAAACAGCTCCTTCACCTACACCATCAGATTTCTGAATCCCCCAACGATTCAGAAACAGCTCCTTCCCTACTCCATCAGATTTCTGAATGGCCCATAGACACAATGATTCAGAAACAGACCCTCACCTACAACATCAGACTTCTGAATGCCCCAACGATTCAGAAACAGCTCCTTCACCTACTCCATCAGATTTCTGAATGCCCCAACAATTCAGAAACAGCTCCTTCACCTACTCCATCAGATTTCTGAATGGCCCAATGATTCAGAAACAGCTCCTTCCCTACTCCATCAGATTTCTGAATGGCCCATAGACACAATGATTCAGAAACAGACCCTCACCTACAACATCAGACTTCTGAATGCCCCAACGATTCAGAAACAGCTCCTTCACCTACTCCATCAGATTTCTGAATGCCCCAACGATTCAGAAACAGCTCCTTCACCTACTCCATCAGATTTCTGAATGGCCCAATGATTCAGAAACAGCTCCTTCCCTACTCCATCAGATTTCTGAATGGCCTATGAACACAACCTCCTATTTTTGCACTATTTCTTTACTTTTGTAATTTATATAAATATTTCTGTCTTTGCTTTGTACTGTTGCCAACAAACAACAAATTTCATGTCATATAAATTACTAATAATAAATCAGATTATGAATCTGAATATTCATTCCTAATAAATCAAAAGAATTGTTTGATATCCATCACTGGACACATGGTATCGAGGAAATTATAGTGGCAGGGATCAAGGATCCAATAAGAGTTAATGGAAATTACACACACAAAATGCTGGAGGAACTCAGCAAGTCAGGCAGCATCGCTGGAAAGGAATGAACAGTCAGTGTTTCAGGCCAAGACTCTTCATCAGGACTAAAGGTGGAATGAACAGTTCATTTTTATGTTGTGAGGTCAGGACCTGTAGCTCGTGACAATTAGTCATTAACAAGGGAACAAACAGAATATATATAAGTTTGCAGATGACACTAAGCTAAGTGGAAATGTGCACTGTGAGGAGGATGTACAGTGGCCTAAAGAGATGGGAAAGGTATTGGCATGGATAGAGGAATGTCTGACAGGCAGGAGGCAGCAAATGTGAGTAAAAGGGCCTTTTCTGGTTGGCTACCAGTGACAAATGATGTTCCTCAGACATCAGTATAGGGACACCAAGCAACATACACAAACTGCTGAAGCAACTCAGCAGGTCTGGTAAGATCTATAGAAAAGAAGATAAGAACATAAGAAATAGGAGCAGGAGTAGGCCATCCGGCTCGTCAAGCCTGCTCCACCATTCAATAAGATCATGGCCATGGACTCATCTCCACCTAACTGGCTTTTCCCCATACAAAAAAGCTGGATGAACTCAGCAGGTCGGGTAGCATCCGTTGAAAGAAGCAGTCAACATTTTGGGTCAAGACCCTTCATCAGGACTGAAGAAGGAGGGGCAGGGGCCCTATAAAGAAGGTGGGGGGAGGGTGGAAAACCAATCAGAGGAAAGATCAAGGGGTGGGGAAGGGAAAGCAGGGAGGGGATAGGCAGAAGAGGTGAAGAAGGAATCTAAGGGGAAAGCACTATGGAGGTGAGAGGTGATAGGCAGCTAGAAGAGGAGACAGATTGAAGGTGGGATGGGGGAAGGGAGAGGGAGGGAATTACCGGAAGTTGGAGAATTCGATGTTCATATCAAAGGGCTGGAGACTACCCAGACGGTATATGAGATGTTCCTCCAACCTAAATTTGGCCTCATCATGGCAGTAGAGGAGGCCATGTATGGACATATCCAAATGGGAATGTGAAGGAGAGTTGAAGTGAGTGGCAACCGAGAGATCTTCTTTTCCTTAGAAGCTACCTGACCTGCTGAGTTCCTTCATCAGCAAACTTAGATGCACTATACTCAGCCCCCTTTTTCAGATTTTTAATGTATATCTGTGGCATAGCACCGATCCCTGCTCACCACTGATTGCAAACCAGAGTAACACCCATGTATCCCAACTCTCTGCTTTCTATTAGTTAACCAATCCTCATCCATGCTAATACATCAACCACAACTCTATGCCTCCTTATCTTATGGATAAGTCTTTTATGTGGCACCTGATCGAATGCATTCTAAAAATCCAAGTAAATAATGTCCATCTATTTCCCTCTATCCTCAAAGAACGCCAGTAAGTTTGTCAAACAGGACCTGCTTTTGCTGAATCCCTGCTGCATCTGCCTGATGGATCCATTTCTTTACAGATGTTTTGGTATTTCTTCTTTAGTGATAGCTTCAAGCATTTTCCCAACTATAGATGTTAAATTAACTGGCCTATAGTTACCTACCTTTTTCTTACATCCTTTTTTTGAACAGTAGCATGATACTTATCTTCTTCCAGTCTGCTGGGACCTGCCCAGAGTTCAGAGAATTTTGGTAAATCATCACCAAAGTCTCTACTATAACTTCTGCCAATTCTTTCAGTACCCTGGGATGCATTCCAAAAGGACCAGGGTACTTATCTATCTTCAGGCCCACAAGTTTACTCAACACTACCTCGAAGTCCTGCCGAAGGGTTTCGGCCTAAAACATCGACTGTACTCTTTTCCATAAATGCTGCTTGGACTACCAAGTTCCTCCAGCATTTTGTGTGTGTTGCTTGGATCTCCAGCAACTGAAAATTTTCTCTTGTTTGTAATCTGCAGTGGGACCACTACTTTTCACCTTGTTTATCAACGATTCGGATAATGGAATTGATGGCTTTGTGGCAAAGTTTGCAGATAATAAAAAGTTAAGTGGAGGGGTAAGTAGTGCTGAGGAAGCAATGCGATTGCAGCAGGATTTGGACAAATTGGAAGAATGGGCAAAAAAGTGGCAGATGGTATAGTGTTGGAGATGTAAAATAATACATTTTGGTAAAAGGAACAACAGTGCAGACTACTATCTAAATGGGGAGAAGGTTCAAACATCAGAGGTGCAGATGGATCCTTGTGCAAGATTCCCAGAAGGTTAATTTACAGGTTGAGTCTGTGGTAAAGAAGACAATTGCAATGTTTGCATTTATTACAAGAGGAATTGAATATAAAAGCAAGGACATACTACTGAGGCTTTATAAGATAATAGTCAGCTACACAGAGAATTGTCAACAAATTTGGGCCCCATATCTCAGAAAGGATACGTTGTGATTGGAGAGTTCAGAGGAGTTTCATGAGGTTGATTCTGGGAATGAAGGAGCTAATGTATGAGGAGCATTTGGCAGCTTTGGGCCTGTACTCAGTGGTATTTAGAAGAATGCGTGGGAATCTCATTGAAACCTACTGAATGTTGAAAGGACTAGATAGGGTAGATGTGGAGAGGATGTTTCCTGTGGTGGGGGTATCCAGAACTAGAGGCCACAGCCTCAAAATTGAGGGCAACCTTTTAGAACAGAGGTAAGGAGGAATTATTTTTTAGTAAGGAAGTAGTGAATCAGTGGAAAGCTTTACTGCAGACTATGTGAAGGCCATATCCATTTGTACGTATATTTAAAGCAGAAGTTGATCCTTTTCTGATTGGTCAGGGCACCAAAACCTATGGAGAGAAGGCAGGTATATGGGTTGAGTGGGATCCGGGATCAGCCATGATGGAACGGTGGAACAGACTCAATGGGCTGAATGACCTAGTTTTGCTCTTATGACTTTTGGTCTAAGGAGATATAGGAAGGTTAAGTGACATGGTATGAATATTGCTGATAGGATATAGCATATAAAATTGTGAGGCCATTTACATTGGTTGAAGAAACAGGAAGGCAAAGAATATATTAAATAGTGAAAATTGAAAAGTATTGGTGTTCAAAAGGGCTTGAATGTCATGCGACCAGTGGAATTTTATATGAAGGTCGAGCAAACAATTTAGAGGGCAAACACAATGTTGGCTTTGTAGGAGGGGGATGAAGCACAGGCTTCATTTCTTTCTCTTCCCATAAATACTTGCTAATCTGCTGAGTGCGTCTGTCAAATATATTTTGGTTGCAATTAATAGGACCCCGATGAAAAAGCATCAGCAAACTATATATTGGACTGGTCTCAATTCATAAGGAAGGATATACTAATAATAAATTAATTTTGGAAAGTAAACCAGACTGAGGCCCCTGATGGCAGGGACTGTTGTATATGAAGATTAGCAGATTCAGCCTATTCTCAGAAAGGTAAACCAAACTGAGGCCTCTGATGGCGGGGCTGTTGTATACGGAGAAGGTCAGCGGACAGCCTATTCACAGAAAATAAACTAGACTGAGGCTTCTGATGGCAGGACTGACAGATACAGAGATTAGCAGACGCAGCCTATTTTCAGATTTTTGATAGAATAACTGTTGAAGTGTATAAAGTTATTTGCAGTTTGATCAGGTAGACAGGGGGCTGGCTGATGTTCCCTGAACCAGAGAGCACAGGCTGTAAATTAGGGTTTGTCTATTCATAACAGAGTTGAATCCAATTCACTAAGATATGTGGGAATCTTTAAAATTCTCCATCGAAAGGGAATGAATTGTGATGACTATATTGAAGAAATGAATAGATGTTTAACTACCTGACCCTTGACAGTCCCAACCGCTGGAAGTTCAAGAGTGTCAGGGGTCAGAAGTATGTGAAGCTGCCATTACATGGGAGAAGGTTCTTTGGAAACTGGAAGGTCTGAAGGTAGATAAATCACCTGGACCAGATGCTATATACCCTAGGGTTCTAAAAGAGGTGGCTGAAGAGAATGGGGAGACATTAGTAATGATCTTTCAAGAATCACTGGATTCTGGAATGGATTTCAGATGACTAGAAAATTGCAAATGTCACTCCACTATACAAGAAGGGCGAGAGGCAGAAGAAGGGAAATTATAGGCCAGTTAGTCTGACCTCAGTGGTTGGGAATATGTTGGTGTTGATTGTTAAGTATGTGGTCTTAGGGTACTTGGAGGCACATGATATAATAGACCATAGTCAGCATGGTTTCCTCAAGGGAAAATCTTGTCTGACAAAGATCTGTTGGAATTCTTTAAAGAAATAACAGGTAGGATAGACAAAGGAGAATTATTGGATGTTGTGTATTTGGATTTTCAGAAGGCCTTTGACAAGGTGCCACACATGAAGCTCCTTAACAAGAGGCCATGATATTACAGAAAAGATACTAGCACAGATAAAGCAGTGACTGATCGACAGGAGGCAAAGAGTGGGAATAAAGGGAGCCTTTTCTGGTTAGCTGCTGGTGACGAGTGGTGTTCCATAGAGGCCTGTGTTAGGATGGCTTCTTTTTATGTCAAGGACATGGATAACAGAATTGATACCTCTGTTAAAAAATTTGCAGATGATACGAAGATAGGTGGAGGGGGAAGTAGTTTTGAGGAAATAGAGAGGCTACAGAAGGACTTAGACAGATTAAAAAATATGGGTAAAGAAGTGGCAAATGGAATACAGTGCCGAGAAGTATTTGGTCTTTGGAGGCAGAATCAAAAGGGAAGACTATTTTCTAAGTAGAGAGAAAATTCAAAAATCTGAGGTGCAAAAGAACTTGGGAGTCTTCATGCAGGATTCCCTAAAGTTTAATTTGCAGGTTGAGTTGGCGTTGAGGAAGGCAAATGTGATGTTAGCATTCTTTCAAGAGGACTAGAATATAAAAGCAAGGATGTACTTTTGAAAAATAAGACACTGGTGAGGCCTCACTTGGAGCATTGTGAGCAGTTTTGGGACCCTTATCTGAGAAATGATGTGCTGACACTGGAGAGGGTTCAAAGGAGGTTCACAAAAATTATTCCAGGATTGAACAGCTTGTCATACAAGACCCTCCGGAACCATACTAGGATAAAGTAATTCTTGAAAGATCATTACTAGCTTCCCAATCCTTTAACTTCCCTCTAATTTTTGCTTTATTTTTGGCTTTTATGTTGGCTTTGAATTCACTTGTTAGCCATGGCTGTGTCATCTTGCCTTCAGAATACTTTCTCTTTGCGATGTTTGTATCTTGTGCCTTCTGTATTGCTCAGACATGGGCTGCTTTCTTATATTCATTTGCAAATGGAAATTATCTTATTGATAACCATTTGCACGGTATCATCTGAGCCACATCCAAACTTGGGAAATCACTATCTGTCTGGATATGCTGAATATTTTCTTGAATTAGATTGTAAGAATGTGAGGAAGATTGGAGATTACCGTAGTCTTTCTTGCAATATTTTTTCATGTTAATCTTCAAGTTGCCTTTCACAGGTTTGCAGTATGATTCACAGTCTGTGAGTCAGAAAAAAGCAAGATTAATGCCATGCAAAGACAATATGCAATACAAACAGAAAGCCCAGGCAGTATACATGAAGAAAATAGGAAAGTGAAAACTTTAATCATTCATCATTCTCCACTAATTATTCCCACTCTCCCTTTATGCAGAAGTCTATTGATCTCCTAATATATTTAATAACTTGGCTTCTACAACCTTCTGTATGGCAATTTCCACAGTTTCTCAACTGTCTGAATAAAAACATTTCTCTGCATCTCGCAAACCTCTTGCACTGTAACCAGACTCTGTACCCTGCATTTTAACACAAATCATCCTTCCCATCAGAATTTTGTTTCATTTATAAGCATTCCATTCTTCGAAATTGTAGTGAATATAAATGCAGCCAACCTAATCTCTTCTCATAAGGCAGATCCTACAAGAATCATTGCACACCTACTCTTTCTTAAATAATGAAACAAAACTGCACACAACAGGGCATGTGGTCTCTATATTATTGTAGCAGCACATCCTTGCTTCTGTTCTCAAACCTTTTTCCTCTGAATGGTAACTTATTATTTGCCTTCTTAACAGCTTTTTGTAGCTGCACATTGTTTTCAGAAAACACATCAACACTTCTCAAACACTATGTGCTTTTTCCATTGCTAGATACATCATACTACATTTGCCCTGTTTTCCCTGCTTGCTGTATCTGCCTGTTGTCTTGAAGTCTCTTTGCATTTTCCTTACGATTCAAATTCTACCCAGTTTAATGTCATTCTGTTCCCTAATCCAGTGACTGCCACATCAAAAAGGATCCATCTATTCCTATTTAATGTTCCGTCTCGCTGCTAATTTTTAATCCATACCAATACCTTCAACCTTAATAATACAGCCTAACTTCTTATGAGGGACTTCATTAACACTATTCTGAAAACTGAAGTACATCGCAATCTAGTTCTTCTTCATCCCCTATACCAGTTTTATCCTATCTTTATCTAATCTTGTTGATATTCTGTGGTTCTGCTGGCTAATGGAATTACATCTTTTAGAAAGAGGTGACATAGGGTCAGAGAATATTGAATCTTTGTGAGTGGAGTTAAGAAACTGCAAGGGTAAAAAATATGGAAATCATATATAAGCCTCCAAATAGTTGCTGAGATTGCAAAGGAAATTGGAAAACGTAAGTAATAAGGGTAACAACACAATTGTAATAGGGGACTTCAAAAGGCAAGGGGATTGGAAAAATCAGGTTGGTGTTGGATCACAAAATTGGGATTTTGTTGAATGCTTATGACATGGCTTTATAGAACAGCTGTGCTTAAGCCTACTCAAGGGGTTGGGAGCTGGGTAATAACTCAGATTTTATTAAGGAGCTTAAAGTATAGGAACCCTTAAGAAGAAGTGATCATAATATGTTTGAATTCATACTGCAATTTGAGAGGGATGAAACATAATTCACATGTATCAGTATCACAATGGAATAAAGGGAATTACAGTGGCCTGAGAGAGGAGCTTGTCCAGGTGAATTGGAGGAGGATACTGGCGGGGATGATGGAGGAGAGACGGCTGAAGTTTCTGGGAATAGTTCACAAGGTGCAGAATAGATGTAGAACATAGAATAGTACAGCACATTACAGGCCCTTTGGCCCACAATTTTGTGCCAACCCTCAAACCCTGCCTCCCATATAACCCCCCACCTTAAATGTACCTGTCTAGTAGTCACTTAAACTTCACTAGTGTATCTGCTTCCACCACTGACTCAGGCAGTGCATTCCACGCACCAACCATTTTCTGAGTGAAAAACCTTCCTCTAATATCCCCCCTGAACTTCCCTCCCCTTACCTTAAAGCCATGTCCTCTTGTATTGAGCAGTGGTGCCCTGGGGAAGAGGTGCTGGCTGTCCACTCTATCTAATTCTCTTAATATCTTGTATACTTCTATCATGTCTCCTCTCATCCTCCTTCTCTCCAAAGAGTAAAGCCCTAGCTCCCTTAATCTCTGATCATAATCCATACTCTCTAAAGCAGCCAGCATCCTGTTAAATCTCCTCTGTACCCTTTCCAGTGCTTACACATCCTTCCTATAGTGAGGCGACCAGAACTGGACACAGTACTCCAAGTGTGGCCCAACTAGAGTTTTATAGAGCTGCATCATTATATCGCATCTCTTAAACTCTATCCCTCGATTTATGAAAGCTAACACCCCATAAGCTTTCTTAACTACCCTATCTACCTGTGAGGCAACTTTCAGGGATCTGTGGACATGTACCCCCAGATCCCTCTGCTCCTCCACACAACCAAGTATCCTGCCATTTACTTTGTACTCTGTCTTGTGGTCCTTAAACATCGACCACATGTCCATAGTCCATTTCCCTGCCAAAACATCATCCCAATTCACACCCGCAAGTTCTAGCCTTATAGCCTCATAATTTGCCCTTCCCCAATTAAAAATTTTCCTGTCCTCTCTGATTCTATCCTTTTCCATGATAATGCTAAAGGCCAGGGAGCGGTGATCACTGTCCCCCAGATGCTCACCCACTGAGAGATCTGTGACCTGACCTGGTTCGTTACCTAATACTAGATCTAGTATGCCATTCCCCCTAGTCGTCCTGTCAACATACTGTGACAGGAATCCATACAGGACACACTTAACAAACTTTGCCCCATCTAAACCCTTGGAACTAATCAAGTGCCAATCAATATTAGGGAAGTTAAAGTCACCCATGATAACAACCCTGTTATTTTTGCACCTTTCCAAAATCTGCCTCCCAATCTGCTCTTGGTATGTCTGTCTGCTGCTACCAGGGGGCCTTTAGAATACCTCCAGTAGAGTAACTGCTCCCTTCCTGTTCGTGACTTCCACCATACTGACTCAAAAGAGGATCCTGCTACATTACTCACCCTTTCTATAGCTGTAATAGTATCCCTGACCAGTAATGCCACCCCTCGTCCCCTTTCCCCCCCTCTCTATCCCTTTTAAAGCATTGAAATCCAGGAATATTGAGAATCCATACCTGTCCTGGTGTCAGCCAAGTCTCTGTAATGGCCACTACATCATAATTCCAAGTATGTATCCAAGCTCTCAGTTCATCACCTTTGTTCCTGACGCTCCTTGCATTGAAGTACACACACTTTAGCCCTTCTACCTTACTACCTTTACACCCTTTATCTTGCTTCTCTTTCCTCAAAGCCTCCCTATGCGTTAGATCTGGCTTTACTCCATGCACTTCTTTCACTGCTCTATCGCTCTGGGTCCCATCCCCCTTGCAAATTAGTTTAAATCCTCACGAACCATGCTAGCAAACCTACCTGCAAGCATATTGCTCCCCCTCGAGTTCAGGTGCAACTCATCCAATCCATACAGGTCCCACCTTCCGCAGAAGAGATCCCAATGGTCCAAAAATCTAAAACTCTGTCCCCTGCACCTATTCCTCAGCCACGCATTCAACTGCCATCTCCTCCAATTCTTACCATCACTATCACGTAGCACTGGCAGCAATCCTGAGAATGCCACCCTTGAGGTCCTGTTCTTCAGCCTTCTGCTAGTTCCCGAAACTCACACTTCAGGATCTCATCCCTCTTCCTGCCAATGTCGTTGGTACCAACATGTATCATGACTTCTGATTGCTTTCCCTCTCGTACCAGGATGTCACGCACCCAGTCAGAGACAAACCATGTGGGTGTCCTTCTCACGTCCACAAAATCTCCTGTCTGCTCCCCTGACTATTGAGTCTCCAATGATGACAGCTCTCTTCTTCTCCGTCCCATCCTTCTGCACCACAGGGTCAGACTCAGTGCCACAGACCCTGCCACTGTGGCTCACACCTGGTCGGTCGTCCTCGCCAACAGTATCCAGGATGGTAAACTTATTATTCGGGGAATGGCTACAGGGGTGCTCTGCACTACCTGTCTATTCACCTTCGCTTTCCCCCCTCTGACTGTCACCCAATAACCAACTTCCGGCAGCCTAGGTGCGACTACCTCCCTGTAGCTCTCATCTATGACTGCCTCATTCTCCCTTATGAGTCGAAGGTCATCCAGCTGCTGTGACTCTGCGGGAGAGGGGAGTTCCCCCAAGTCTGCCACATCTCACAGGAGAGGCAAATCACTGTCTCAGGAGGCATTGTAAAGACTAACTGGGAACAAACTTGTCCTCCGCCTCTTCTCATCAAAGCCTCAAATCTCCACTCTTTCAGAGGCCCACTCACTCATTGGCCACTTTCCACAGAGGAATGTCTCACAGAGGAATATGTTCCCAAATGGCAGGGGTAGACAACCATGGCTGAAGTTAAGGACTGCATAAGGAAAGGGCATATAAGGTAGCAGAAATGAGGGGAGGTTGGATGTTTGGTAACCTTTTAAAATCCAACAAAAGGCAGCATAAAAAGTTATAAGAAGGGCAAGATGAAATATGAGGGCAAACTAACCAATAATATAAAGCAGAATACTATAAGTTTTTTTCAGTAAAAGGGAGGTGAGAGTTGATATTGGACTGGAAATGATGCTGGTGAGGTAGTAATGGGCAACAAAGAAATAACAGAAGAACTTAATGGGTACTTTGCATCTGTCTTCACTGTGGAAGATATAAACAGCATGCCAGAGGTCCATGAGTTTCAGAGAGCAGGACTGAATGCCACTGCTATTATAGTGTTAGGCAAACTCAAAGGTCTTAAGGTGGATAAGTCACCTGGACCAGGTGGACTACATCCCAGAGTCTTGAGAGAGGTTGCGAAAGAGATAACAGATGTATTGGTCATAATCTTTCAAGAATCACTTGATCCTGGCATGGTCCCAGAGAACTGGAAGATTACAAATATCACTCTACTCCTTTAAGAAGGGAGGTAAGCAAAAGAAATTATAGGCCAGTTAGTCTAAATTGAGGGGTAACCTTTCAGAACAGAGGTAAGGAGAATTTTTTTTTTAGCTAGAGAGTAATGACTCCAAAGTGTTGGAGCCTGTTAGGGTTAGAGAACAGATGTGATGGGCTGAATGACTGAATTCTGTTCCTTTGTCATATGGTCTTATACCTGTCTTTCTCTGGGGCTGCATTTATATTCTCAGTTTCTGGATTAGTGGCGATAACACTCTGTACAATGACTCTCTGCCCCAAACTCCTACAGTTCCCTATGTCCAACTCCCATTCCCACATTATTCCTTTTCTCTCCCATTGTGCATATTTTCATGATGCTTCTTCAGTACAGCAGGTTAATCATTGTAGCTTTCCACACTTTTAAGGTTGCCAGCAAGTAATAACTTGTCAATAATTATTTTCAATGAACACTTAAAAAAACAATTTGTTATTATTATTTTGATCTTATGAAAAGCTTGCAGTTCTCTGGTGCACATAAGTGTATCTTTTGTTTGAGGTTTAAGCATTGCAGGTCTCTCTATGGCTCATTCACATTTGAGCCAATGCAATGCTCGCCAAGCTTTCAGCACTGTTAATTACACTGATAATTTGTCATTAATAAGGTCAATGCTGCATTAAGTGAAAAGAAACCCAGTGATTGATTACTTGACAGCTCTCTCTTTCACTGCTTATAAGGTTGTGTGTGGTGCGAGTGCCTCTGCAACATCTTTCAGCTGAATCCAATTTGGACCTGCAATGTTTCAATGACAGTTCCACCATCAGCAAGGTTGTGTGTAGCAGCTGTCTTCATTGCATCCTTTCCCAATTATATGGCCAATCAAAGCACTGTGTAGTTACCAGGGTTCATCAGTAATGGGTTATGATCTTTGATAGGATGATTGAATCCTATGAGTGGAGTTTATTCCAGAAACAGTGGGGTAGGATCCATCGAATCCAAGATACAGTTTCAATGGCATTGGCATTGGCATTTGGTCTGTTGTGCAGGGTACAGTCCTATAGATGTTGATATCCAGTCACATTTGTGGTAAAGTCCAATCTAATGAGTGTTGGGTTATGGAACTGGGGTGCGAGGAAGCTTTTTCTCACTCCTCTAGGCAGCAATTAAACTTTATATCTGAGCCTGGGCAGTAAATGATTCATCCATATTATAAATTGAGCAATCATAATGGCTAACAAGAGAAAATCTGCAGATGCTGGAAATCCAAGATGCTGGAGGAACTCAGCAGGCCAGGCAGCATCGCTGGGAAAAAAAAGTAGTCGACATTTTGGGCCGAAACCCTTCGGCAGGACTGGAGAAAAAAAGCTGAGGAGTAGATTTGAAAGGTGGGGGAGGAGAGAGAGAAACACCAGGTGACACCCTAACCCTAACCCTAACCCTAACCCTAACCCTAACCCTAACCCTAACCCTAACCCTAACCCTAACCCTAACCCTAACCCTAACCCTAACCCTAATGCAGGTGAAATGGAGGTGGAGGGATGAAGCAAAAAGCTAGGAAGTTGATTGGTGAGACAGAAGGTCGTGGAAGAAAGAAAAAAAGGGGAAGAGGAGCACCAGAGAAGGAGATAGGCAGAGAAGGAGATAACATAAGAGAGGGAAAAAGGGATGGGAAATGGTGAATTGGGGAGGTATTACTCAAAGTTTCAGAAATCGAAATTCATGCCATCAGCTTGGAGGCTACCCAAACGGAATATAAGGTTTTGTACCTCCAACATAATGTGGCCTTATCATGAGAGTGGCAGAGGCCATGGATGAATGAATGGGAATGGGAAGTGGATTTAAAATGGATGGCCAATGGGAGATTGTGCTTGTTCCGGTGGATGGAGCATAAATGCTCAGGTCCCAATCTGCGTCGGATCTCCCTGATATACAGGAGGCCACACTGGGAGCACTGAACACAGTATATAACCCCAACAGACTCACGGGTGAAGTGTCGCCTCACCTGGAAGGACTTTTTGGGGCCCTGAATATCAGTGAGGGAGGAGGCAGAGGGGCAAGTGAAGCATTTGTTCCACTTGCAAGGATAAGTGCCAGGAGGGAGATCAGTGGTGAAGGACAAATGGTCAAGAGAATCGTGTAGGGAGTGATCCCTGTGGAAAGCAGGAAATAGAGGGGGAGGGAAGGATATGCTCGGTGGTGGGATCCTGTTGGTGGTGGTGGTAGTTTCAGAGAATTATGTGCTGGACGCTGAGGCTGGTGGGATGGCAGGTGAGGACAAGAGGAACCCTATCCCTGGTCGGGTGGTGGGAGGATGGGGTAAGAGCAGACATGTGTGAAATGAAAGAGATGTTGTTGAGGGCAGTGTTGATGGTGGAAGAAGGGAAACCCCTTTCTTTGAAAAAGGAGGACATCTCCATTGTCCTAGAATGAAAAGCCTCATCCTGAGATCAGATGTGGTGGAAACAGAGGAATTGAAGAAGGGGATGGCGTTTTTACAAGGTAGCTGTGGGAGTCTGTTGGTTATAATAGATATTGGTGGATAAGCTGCCTCCAGAGAAAGAGACAGTGATATTGAGAAAGGGAAGGGAAGTGTCGGAAATGGAGCAGGTAAATTTGAGGGCATGTTGGAAACTGGAAGCAAAGTTGACGAGTTCAGCATGATTGCAGGAAGCAGCACCAATGCAGTTGTCTATGTAGCCTAGGAAAAGTGCGAGACAGTCGCCAGTGTATGCTTGGAACATAGACTGTTCCATGTAGCCGGCAAACAGGCAGGCATAGCTGTAACCCATGTAAGTGCCCATGGCTACCCCTTTTGTTTGAAAGAAGTGGGAGGAGTGAAAGGAGAAATTATTTAGAGTGAGGACAAGTTCCAGTCGATGGAGGAGAGTGGTGATGGAGGGGAACTAGCTGGGCTGGTGTCCAGAAAGAAACAGAGAGCTTTGAGGCCTTCCTGATGGGGGATGGGGGTGTATAGGGACCAGACATACATAGTGAAAATAAGATAATGGGGGTCAGGGAACCTGAAATTCTTGAAAAGATCAAGGGTATGTGAGATGTCACGGATGTAGGTGGGAAGAGACTGAACTGGGGGGATAAAACAGAGTCGAGGTATGCAGATATGAGCACAGTGGGGCAGGAACAAGCTGAAACAATGGGTCCTGGACAAGCTGGTTTGTATATTTGGGTAGGAAGTAGAAACAGGAGGTGCAGGATGCAAGAACTATGAAGTTGGTGGCAGTGGACAATTAAGTTCAAGAACGTTTTCCCATTACCATTTTACTCAGAGGCTGGTGTAGGACACAGGAAACTAGGTGACAGGAAGGGAAGGGGGTTAAACAGCCAGTGAAGAGTACCCCTGTAGCCATCCCCCTCAATAACAGATATACCACTTTGAATACTGTTAAGGGGATAACCGAGCACAGGAGGGTCACAGCAGTCAGGTCTCTGGCACTGGGTCTGACTCTGTGACTCGGAAGGGAAGGAGGGAGAAATGGTGATAGGGGATTCATTAGTTAGGGGAACAGAAAGGAGGTTCTGTAGACAAGAATAGGATTCTTGAATGGTAAATTGCCTCCCAGGTGCCAGGTACTGGGGTATCTCGGATTGAGTCCTCAGCATTCTCAAATGGGAGGGTGAATAGCCAGAGGTTGTGGTCCATTTAGGTACCAATATGTAGGAAGACTGACGAGGTTCTGCA
Organism: Hypanus sabinus; assembly: GCF_030144855.1. Classification (NCBI taxonomy): domain Eukaryota; kingdom Metazoa; phylum Chordata; class Chondrichthyes; order Myliobatiformes; family Dasyatidae; genus Hypanus; species Hypanus sabinus. The sequence goes on from NC_082714.1 coordinate 182,893, forward strand.
AAGTGAGTTCAGGGAGTCAGATGCTAAGTTAAAGGGCAGAACCTTCAGGGTTGTGATCTCAGGTTTGCTACCCGTGCCATGTGCGAGTGAGGCCAGAACTAGGAAGAATATGCAGTTTAACACTTTTCTAGGGATTGATGTAGGAGGGAGGGCAAAAGATTTTTGGATCATTGGGTGCTCTTCCAAAGAAGGTGGGAACTATACAGAGGAGACAGTTTACACCAGAACTGGAAGGGAACTAATATCGTAGCAGATATTTTTGCTAGTGCTGCATGGTGAGGTTTAAACGAGAGTTGCAGGGGGATGGGAACCAGAGTGCCAGAACAGATAGTAGAGAGGTTATGGAGACAGATGTTGTTAAAACCTCAGACAAAGTTAGGGATCAAAGGGTTGAACATTATGTGATTAATATCCTGAGCAGCGTATTTTTCAATGCAAGAAGTATCGTAGGCAAAGCCAATGAGCTCAAGGCATGGATCCACTCCTGGAATTATGACATTGTAGCCATTAGTGAGTCTTGGTTGCAGGAGGGGCAGGACTGGCAGCTCAATATTCTGGGATTCTATTGTTTTAGATGCAACAGAGTCGGAGAGATTAAAGGAGGAGGGGTGGCACTACTATTCAGGGGAAATGTTATGGCACTGCTTGGTCAGAACAGACTGGAGAACTCATCAAGTGAAATGTTATGGGTTGAACTGATAAATAAGAAAGGTATGACCATGTTAATGGAGCTATGTTACAGACCGCCCAACAGTCTGAGGGATTTAGAGGAACAAATTTAGAGAGAGATTGTAAACCTTTGCAAGAAATATAAGGTTGGTATAGTTAGTGATTTTACTTTCCACATATTGACTGGAAATCCCCTACTGTAAAAGGACAAGATGGGATAAAGTTTGTCAAATCCGTTCAGGAAAGTTTCCTTAATCAGTACATAGAAGTCCCAATGAGAGAGTGTGTGATAATTGATCTGCTATTAGGTAATCAGAGTGGACTGATGACAGAAGTTTGTGAAAGGAAATTCTTTTGCATCTAGTGATCACAATGCTATCAGCTTCAAAGCTAATATGACAAAAGACAGCAAACATGAGGAAATCTGCAGATGCTGGTCTGCTCCATGGGTTGAGATGCTAAATTGGAGAAGGGTTAATTTTGATTGTATCAGAAAGGATCTGGTAAGTGTGGATTAGGACTGACTATTTTCTGGTTAAGATGTACTTGATAAGTGGGAGGCCTTCAAAAGTGAAATTCTGAGAGTACGAAGCTTACATGTGCCTGTCGGAATAAAAGCTAAAGATATCAGGTATAGGGAATACCTTTTCAAGAGATATTGAGGCCCTGGTTAAGAAAAAAAAGGAAGTGCACAGCAGGTATAGACAGTAGGAACAAAGGAAGTGCTAATGAAGTATAAGAAATGTAAGAGCACTTAAGAAAACAGGGGGGGGGGGGGGATAAAGGAAGGCATAAGGATGTCCCAGCAGACAAGGTGAAGGAAAATTCTAAGTGATATTATAGATAAGTTAAGAGCAAAAGGATTGCAAGGCTGAAAATTGGTCTTCAGAAAGATCAGAATGGTCACCAATGTGCACAGCATGGGAGGCTGGCCAAAAAAGTTCAGACACTCCAGCATCTTTTTCCATTGGTCCAATATTCATTCTTGCCTCTCTTTTAAACTTTATGTATTTGAAGAAACTTCTAGTATTGTCATTAATATTATTGGTTAGCTTACTTTTGTATTATAGCTTTTCCTTCTTAATGACTTTTAAGTTGCCTTGGGTTGGTTTTTAAAAGGTTCCCAATCTTCCCACTAATTTTTGCTCACATATATGAAACCATAAGACATAGGAGCAGAATTAGGCTACCTGGCCCATCAAGTGTGCTCCACCATTCAATCATGGCTGACCCTTTTTTTTATATCTCCTCCTCAAACCAAGTTCCTGGCCTTCTCTCCATAACCTTTGATGCCATGTCCAATTAAAAACCTATCAATCTCTACCTTAAATACACCAAAGTACCTGGCCTCCACAGCTGCATATGGCAACAAATTCACCACCCTTTGGCTGAAGAAATTTCTCTGCATTTCTGTTTTGAAAGGGCGCACTCCATCCTGAGGCTATGCCCTCTTATCCTAGACATCCTTTCCACATCAAAAAACTAGGTAATGATAAGAATCTGGAAGATTATAAGGCTAGCAGGACGGAGCTTAAGAATGAAATTAAGAGAGCCAGAAGGGGCCATGAGAAGACCTTGGCAGACAGGATTAAGGAAAACCCCAATGCTGTTATGGTCCGGTCCGGAGCCCGCATTCCAGGTCTTGATACAGTCCACGGACTCCGGGTCTTGTAGCCATCCCTCCTTTCACCTTTAAGCCCAAATAGGATCATCTTGGCTTAAGGAGGTGCACCTGAGACCTATTGGCTGGCAGATGTATATAAGGGGCTCTGGGACTGAGTCCAGTTGGGGTGTTGTTCTATCTTGTATCTGTTGTTTGCCTGGCTATCCTGTTTTGAGCCCAGCTTGGAGTACCCACTGCTAATCATCTAGTTCTGTAAGTCTGTTCTTGTAGTCACCCTGGACTGAGCTCCCTTCTGATCCCTTGCCTCTGTTGGGCAAGTAGGCTGGACTGCTGTTGTCTGGCAGTGGGACTCTGACCCTTTCCTACCCCTCTCTTCCATGGGTTGTGCCCTGCATCCTGCCCAGGTGCCTGTGTTCCTGCCTGGGAGGCTGGGCCCTGCCTATAAGTAATGTGGCCTGTCCAGAGGGCTATCCCCCCAGCATTCCTTGTCCCATAGACCCATCCTTTAGCTGAGCCAGGGTCCTGCCTTTGCTGTGAACTCCAGGGTCCTACCTTTGCCATGAACTCTCTGAACCCCAGGATCACCTTTGCATGCCATGGTCTCACCATCTTGTTCTATCCTGTCCCTAGTAATTCAGTGCCTGTGTCCTGCATTTGGGTCCAATCTCCATGTCCCCTTGTGACAAAGGCATTCTACAAGTATGCTAAGAGCAAATAGACATAGGCAAATAGGACCAATCAAGTGTGACAGTGGAAAAATGTGTATGGAACCGGAGGAAATAGCAGAGGCATTTAATGAATACTTTGCTTCAGTATTCACTGCAGAAAAGGATTTTGGCAATTGTAGGGATGACTTGCAGTGGAGTGAAAAGCTTGAGCATGTAGGTATTAAGGACAAGGATGTGCTAGAGCTTTTGGAAAGCATCAAGTTGGATAAGTCACCAGGACTGGATGAGATGTACCCCAGGCTACTGTAGGAAGTGAGGGAGGAGATTGCTGAGTCTCTGGCAATGATCTTTGCAACATCAATGAGGACAGGAGAGGCTCCAGAGGATTGAAGTGTTATGGATGCTGTTCCCTTATTCAAAAAAGGGAGTAGGGGATAGCCCAGGAAATTATAGACCAGTGAGTCTTTCTTCAGTCATTGGTAAATTGATGGAGAAGATCCTGAGAGGCAGGATTTACGAAAATTTGGAGAGGCAAATTATGATTAGGAATAGTCAGCTTGGCTTTGTGAAAGACAGGTTGTGCCTTACAAGCCTGATTGAATTTTGAGGATGTGACTAAACACATTGATGAAGGTAGAGCCATAGATGTAGTGTATATGGATTTTAGCAAGACATTTGATAAGGTACCCCTTGGCAGGCTTATTGAGAAAAGTAAGGAAGCATGGGATCCAAAGGGACATCGCATTGTGGATCCAGAACTGGCTTGCCCACAGAAGGCAAAGAGTGGTTGTAGATGGGTCATATTCTGCTTGGTGGCTGGTGACCAGTGGTGTGCCTCAGGGATTTGTTCTGGGACCCCTACTCTTTGTGATTTTTATAAATGACGTGGATGAGGAAGGGTTAGTAATATGATGACACAAAGGTTGGGGGTGTTGTGGATGGTGTGGAGGGCTGTCAGAGGTTACAATGAGACATTGGTAGGATGCAAAATTGGTCTGAGAAGTGGCAGATGCAGTTTAATCCAGATAAATGTGAGCTGGTTCATTTTGGTAGGTCAAATATGATGGAAGAATATTGCATTAAGGGTAAGACTCTTGGCAGCGTGGAGGATCAGAGGGATCTTGGGGTCCGAGTCTATAGGACACTGAAAGATGCTGTGCAGTTTGACTCTGTAGTTAAGACATAGTGCATTGGCCTTCATCAATCGTGGCATTGAGTTTAAGAGCTGAGAGGTAATGTTGCAGCTATATAGGACACTGGTCAGACCCCACTTGGAGTACTGTGCTCAGTTCTGGTCACCTCACTACAGGAAGGATTTGGAAACCATAGAAAGGGTGCAGAGGAGATTTACAAGGATGTTGCCTGGATTGGGGAGCATGCCTTATGAAAACAGGTTGAGTGAACTTGGCCTTTTCACCTTGGAGTGATGGAGGATGAGAGGTGACCTGATAGAGATGGATAAGATGATGAGAGGCATTGATTGTGTGGATAGTCAGAGACTTTTCCCCAGGGATGAAATGGCTAGCACAAGAGAGCAGGGTTTTAAGGTGCTTGGAAGTAGGTACAGTGGAGATGTCAGTTATAAGTTTTTTATGCAGAGTGGTGAGTGTGTGGAATGGGCTGCCAGCGGCGGTGGTGGAGGCAGATATGATCGGGTCTTTTAAGAGACTCCTGGCTGGCTACATGGAGCTTAGAAAAAATAGAGGGCTATGGGTAAAGCCAAGTCAGCATTATGGGCCCAAGGACCTTAATTGTGCTGTAGGTTTTCTATGTTTCTATCTATTCTGTCTAGGCTTTCAACATCTGAAAGGTTTCAATGAAATCCCCCCCTTCATCCTTTTGAATTCCAGTGAATTCAAATGTCCAGAGCTATCAACTGTTCCTCATATGGTAACCCCTTCATTCCTGGAATCATCCTTGTGAACCTCTTCTGGACCCTCTCCAATTCCAGCATATCTTAGATGAGCGGCCCAAATCTGTTCACAATACGCAAGTGCCTTATAAAGTGCCTCACCAAGTGCCTTATAAAGCCTCAGTATCACATCCTTGCTCTTGCATTCGAGACCTCTTGAAATGAATGCTAACATGGCATTTGCCTACCTCACCACTGTCTCAACCTGCAGGGTATTCTGCACAAGGACTCCCAAGTCCCCCTGCATTTCAGATTCCTGGATTTTTTTCCCATTTAGAAAATAGTTTGCATATGTACTTTGACTGTATAACCATGCATTTTCCAACATTGTATTTCATTTGTCACTTTCTTGTCCGTTTTTCTAATGTCTAAATCCTTATGCATCCTACCTGTTTCCTCAACACTACCTGCCCCTCCACCAATCTTTGTATCATCTGCAAACTTGGCAACAAATCCATTTATTCCATCATCTAAATTATTTATATACAGTGTAAAAAGAAGTGGTCCCAACATTGACCCCTGCTAGTCACTGGCAACCAACCAGAAAAAGATCCTACATGATTTATCCTTGTAATCTCAAAGAATTCCAATGGGTTCATCAGGTAGGATTTTCCCTGAAGAAAACCATACTAACTTTGTACTATCTTGTCCTGTGTCACCAAGTACTCCATCACCTCATCCTTAACAATTGACTCTATCATCTTCCCAACCACTGAGGTCAGGCTAACTGGTCTATAATTTCCTTTCTGCTGCCTTCCTCCTTTCTTAAAGAGTGGAGTTACATTTGCAATTTTCCAGTGCTCTGGCATCATGCCAGAGTCCAATGATTTTTGAAACATCATTTCTAATGCCACCACAATCTCTAACACTACCTCTTTCAGAACCTTTGGGTTCAGTTCCTCTGGTCTGGTTGATCTATGTACCTTTAGGTCTTTCAGCTTTTCGAGCACCTTCACTCACTTATCTTCCATCACACGCTGCAACATCAGGCATACTGCTTGTATCTTCCACAGTGAAGTCTGATGCAAAATACTCATTTAGTTCATCAGCCATCTCCTTGTCCCCTGTTATTATTTCTCCTGCCTCACTTCCTAGCAGTCCTTTATCCACTCTTATTTCTCTTTTATTTTTAACATACTTGAGAAAACTTTCACTATCCACTTTGATATTATTTGCTAGCTTGCTTTCATATTTCATTTTTTTCCCTTCTAATGATTTTTTTATTTGCTCTCTGTAGGTTTTTGGAAACTTTCCAATCCTCTATCTTCCCACTAATTTTTGCTTTGTTGTATGCTTTCTTTTTTTTACACAATAGCTTGACTTCCCTTGTTAGCCACGGTTGTACTATTTTACCATTTGAGTATTTGTTCATTTTTGGAATACTCATGTCCTGCACCTTCATTTTTCCCAGATATGCTCACACTTTCACTTTTCTGTTGGCTTTGCCTTCTCTTGTTAGCCATGGTTATATCATCCTACCTTTAGAATACTTACTTTTTGGTTTGTATGTATCCTGTGCTTCTGAATTGCTTCCAGAAATTTCTGCCATTGCTGCTCTGCCGTCATCCTTGTCAGTGTTCTTTTCCAATCAATTCTGGTCAAATTCTCTCTCATTGCTTGGTAATCCACTTTACTCCAGTGTAATACTGATGAATCTGACCTCAGCTTCTCCTTCTCAAAATTCAAGGTGAATTCGATCATATTATGATCACTTTCCTCTTGGGGTTCTTTTACCTTAAACTCGTAAATAAATACCGATTCATTGCACAATACCCAATCCAGAATAGCTGGGTCCCTAGTGGGCTCAACCATGAGATGCTCTAAGAAGCCATTTTGTGTGCATTGTAGAAATTTGCCCTCATGGATTCCACCACCAACTTCATTTTTCCTATCTAAGTGTATAATGTCACTGCCACGTGATGGTGAGGATAGAAATAGAATGAGGTGGCAGATGAATGCATGGCTGAAGAATAGGAACAGGGGCAGCGATTCAGATTTCTGGATCATTGGGACCTCTTCTGGGGCAGGTGAGACCTGTACAAAGGGATGAGTTGCACTTGACTCAAAGGGGGACTATTATTCTTGTGGGCAGATTTACCAGAGCAGTTGGGGGTGGTTTAAACTAATATGGCAGGGGGATGGGAACCAGTATGATAGAACTCTGGATGAGCAAGCTGGTTTACAAGTAGGTGATGGGTGTAACATGAATGTAAGGAAGGAAAAGTCAATGACTGAGTACAAATACAGACCAACGAGATAAATTGTATCACAGAGGCAAAATTCAAAAGAGTGTAGAATGCAGGACTGAAGGTACTGTATTAAATGCACATAGCATTTGGAATAAGATGAACAAACTCATGGCACAATTAGAGATTGGTCTGTATGGTGTTCTGGGCACCACTGATTCGTGGCTGAGTTGGGAGCTTCACATCAAAGAATACACTTTGCACTGAAAGGACAGGCAGGAAGGCAAAGATGGTGGTGTGGCTCTGTTAGCAAGAAGTGGAATTACATTATCAGAAAGAGGTGATATAGAGTCAGAGAATGTTGGATCTTTAGATTAAGAAACTGCAAGGTTAAAAAACCATTATGAGAATCATATATAGGTATCCTAGTAGTAGCTAAGATGTAGGGTTGAGATTGCAAAGGGAGCTTGAAAGGGCATGTAATAAGAATAATGTCACAATTGTAATGGGGAACTTTAATATAAAAGGGGTTTGGGAAAATCAGGTTGGTGCCAAATCCCAAGAGAGGGAATTTGTTGAATGCCTATGAGATGGCTTTTTAGAACAGCTTGTTCTTGATCCTACTCTGGGAAAGGCTATCTTAGATTCGGTGTGGTGAAATAACCCAGCCCATATTAGGAAGCCTAATGTAAAGGAACTCTTAGGAGGCAGTGATGATAATATGATTAAATTCATACTGCAATTTGAGAGGGAGAAGCATAAGTTACATGTATCAGTATCGCAAAGAAATAAAGGAAATTACAGAGGCATGAGAGAGGATCTTGAACAGATGGATTGGAGGAGGGTCCTGTCCTGCTAAGGGATCTTGGCCTGAAACGTTGACTGTACTCTTTTCCATCAATGCTGACTGGCCTGCCGAGTTCCTCCAGAATTTTGTGTGTGTTGCTTACATTACCAACATCTGCAGATTTTCTCTTGATTGTAATTGGCTTGGAAGAGTATACTGGCGGGGATGACGGCGGAGCAGAAATGGCTGAAATTTCTGGGAATAGTTTACAAGGCGGAAGATAGATATGTCCCACAGAAGAGGTAGCACTCAAATGGCTGGGGTAGGGAACCGTGGCTGACAAGGGACGTTAAGGACTGTATAAGAGCCAAGAAAAAGGCATATAAGGTAGCAAAAATGAATGGGAATTTGGATGACTGGGTAGTTTTAAAAAATCCAACAAAAGGCAAATAACTACAAAAGTTTTAAAAAGAGAAGTGATGAAATATGAGGGCAAACTAACCAACAATACGAGGGGTGATTGATAAGTTCATGGCCTAAGGTAGAAGGAGTCAATTTTAGAAAACCTAGCACATTTATTTTTCAACATAGTGCCCTCCTGCATGTACACGCTTAGTCCAGTGGTCATGGAGCATATGGATCCCTTCTTTGTAGAAGTGGTCCACAGCAGGGGTGACTGATAGGTTTGTGACCTAAGGTAGAAAAAGATGAGTTATTAACTTCAAACTTTCTGTATTATCACTCAGAGTTGAACTGCACGTGCATGTAAAGAGAGCATCTTGGACCTTCAGGTGGTCCACAGCAGGGGTGATTGATAAGTTTGTGGCCTAAGGTAGAAGGAGATGAGATATACAGCTCTCGTTACATGCACGTGCACTTCAACTCTGAGTGAAAATGCATATAGTTTGAAGTTAAGAACTCAGCTCTTTCCATGTTAGGCCATGGACTTATCAATCACCCCTGCTGTGGACTACCTCTGGAGGTCCAAGACGCCGACTTCTACAAAGAAGGGATCCATATGCTCCATGACCGCTGGACTAAGTGTGTAAATGTAGGAAAAATAAATGTGCTAGGTTTTCTGAAATTGACTCCTTCTACCTTAGGCCACAAACTTATCAATCACCCCTCGTATCAAGCAAGATACTAAAAGTTTTAGTTTTATTAAGAGTAAAAGGGAGGTGTGAATTGATATTGGACCATTGGAAAATATGTTGGTGAGGTTGTAATGGGGGACAAAGAAATGGCAGATGAACTTAATAAGTAATTTGCAACTGTGTTCACTGTGAAAGACATAAGTAGTGTGCCAGAGATCCATGAGTGTCAGGGAACAGGAGTGAGTGCCATTGCTATTACAATGGAAAAAGTGCTAGACAAACTCAAAAGTCTTAAGGTGGATAAGTCATTTGGACTAAATGGACTATTTCCCAGAGTCCTGGGAAAGGTTGCTGAAGAGGTAACGGATGCATTGGTCAAGATCTTTGAAGAATCATTTGATTCTGGCATGGTGCCGGTGGACTGGAAGATTGCAAATGTTGCTCCACATTTTAAGAAGGGAGGAAGGCAAAAGAAAGGAGATTATAGACCAGTTAATTGAACTCAGTGGTTGGGAAAGTTTTGGAGTCTATTATTAAGGATGAGATTTTGGGGTATTTGGGTAAAATAAATCAAAGTCAGCATGGTTTCTGTCAAGGGAAATCTTGCCTGATGAATCTGTTAAAGTTCTTCGAGGAAGTAACAAGCAGGGTGAACAAGGGAAGGCAGTGGATGTTATTTACTTGGATCTTCAGAAGGCATTTGATAAGGTGCTATTAGGGTACTTAACAAGGTAAAATACTACGGTGTTACAGGAAAGATGCTGGTGTGGGTAGGGGAATGGCTGACAGGCAGGAGGCAGCGAGTAGAAATAAAGGGGGCCTTTTCTGGTTGGCTGCCAGTGACTACTGGTGTTGCTCAGGGGTTAGTATTAAGACCGCTACTTTTCACATTGTTTGTCCATGAATTGAATAACGGAATTCATGGCATTGTAGCAAAGTTTGTGGATGATATGAAGATAGGTGGCGGGGTAGGTAGTGCTGAGGAAGCAATGTGATTGTAGCAGGACTTAGACAAATTGAAAGAATGGGCAAAAAAGTGGCAGATAGAATACAGTGTTGGAAAGTGCATAGTGTGTGTCAGACAGAGTGGTCAGCAGCACTGGGGCTCCACAGGGGACTGTCCTGTCTCCCTTTCTCTTCACTATCTACACCTCGGACTTCAACTACAACACAGAGTCTTGCCATCTTTAGAAGTTTTCTGATGACTCTGCCATATTTGGATGCATCAGCAAGGGAGATGAGGCTGAGTACAGGGCTACGATGGGAAACTTTGTCACATGGTGTGAGCAGAATCATCTGCAGCTTAATGTGAAAAAGACTAAGGAGCTGGTGGTAGACCTGAGGAGGGCTAAGGCACCGGTGACTCCTGTTTCCATCCAAGGGGTCAGTGTGGACATAGTGGAGGATTACAAGTACCTGGGGATACGAATGGACAATAAACTGGACTGGTCAAAGAACACTGAGGCTGTCTACAAGAAGGGTCAGAGCCGTCTCTATTCCCTGAGGAGACTGAGGTCCTTTAACATCTGCCGAACAATGCTGAGGATGTTCTACGAGTCTGTGGTGGCCAGTGCTATCATGTTTGCTGTTGTGTGCTGGGGCAGCAGGCTGAGGGTAGCAGACACCAACAGAATCAACAAACTCATTTGTAAGGCCAGTGATGTTGTGGGTGTGGAACTGGACTCTCTGACGGTGGTGTCTGAAAAGAGGATGCTGTCCAAGTTGCATGCCATCTTGGACAATGACTCCCATCCACTCCATAATGTACTGGTTAGGCACAGGAGTACATTCAGCCACAGACTCATTCCACCAAGATCTAACACTGAGCGTTATAGGAAATCATTTCTACCTGTGGCCATCAAACTTTACAACTCCTCCCTCGGAGTGTCAGACACCCTGAGCCAATAGGCTGGTCCTGGACTTATTTCCACTTGGCATGATCAAATTATTTAATTATTTATGGTTTTATATTGCTATATTTCTTCACTATTCTTCGTTGGTGCAACTGTAACAAAACCCAATTTCCCTCGGGATCAATAAAGTATGTCTGTCTGTCTGTCTATCTATCTTTCTGCTGCTCTATCTTCATCAATGTGTTTAGTCACATCCTCAAAAAATTGACCCTTCTGACTCTCCAAATTTCATTCTTAAGCTCCTTCCTGCTAGCCTTATAATTTTCTAGATCTCTATCATTGCCTAGTTTTTTGAACCTTTCATAAGCTTTTCTTGACTGGATTTTCAACAGCCTTTGCACACCATGGTTCCTCTACACTACCATACTATCCCTGTCTCATTGGAATGTATCTATGCAGAACATCACACAAATATACCCTGAACATGTGCCACATTTCTGCTGTACATTTTCCTGAGAACACCTACTAGTTTATGCTTCCAGGTTCCTGCCTGATAGCTTCATATTTCGCCTTACTTCAATTAAACACTTTCCTAACTTGTCTGTTCCTATCCCTCTCCAATGCTATGGTAAAGGAGATAGAATTGTGATCACTATCTCCAAAATGCGCTCCCACTGACAGACCTAACACCTGACCAAGCTCACTTCCCAACAACATCATAGCTCCAAGTACCGATCCACGCTCTAAGTTCATCCACTTTGTTCATAATACTCCTTGCATTAAAATAGACATATCTCAAACCATCAGTCTCAGCATATCCCTTCTCTATAGCCTGCCTATCCTCCCTCTCACACTGCCTACAATTTTTCTCTTTCTGTGAGCTAACCACCCCTTCCTCCGTCTCTTCAGCTCGGTTCCACCCCACAAGCGATTCAAGTCTAAACTCTCCTCAGCAGCCTTAGCAAACCTCTCTGCCAGGATATTGGTCCCCCTTGGTTTCAAGTGCAAACCATCCTTTTTGTACAGGTCACTTCTGCCCCAAAAGAGATCCCAATGATCCAGAAATCTGAATCCCTGTCCCCTCTCCAATCCCTCTGCCACGCATTTATCCTCCACCTCACTCTATTCCTATACTCACTGTCATGTGCTACAGGCAATAATCCCGAGATTACTACCTTTGAGGTTCTGCTTCTCAACTTCTGACCTAACTCCCTGTAGTCTGTTTTCAGGACCTCCTCCCTTTTCCTACCTATGTCTTTTGTGCCAATATGTACCACGACCTCTGGATGTTCACCTTCACACTTCAGGATATGTGGGCCCGGACCCTGGCACCCAGGAGGCAAACTACCATTCACTTTTCTTTCCTGTGTCCACAGAATTGCCTGTCAGCCCTCCTAACTATAGAGTCCCCTAACACTGCTGTGATCCTCTTCTTTTCCCTACCCTTCTGAGCCACAGGGCCAGACTCTGTGCCAGCGGTGCAGCTGCTGATGCTTCCCGCAGGTAGGCCATTCCTCCCCCCCCCACCCCCCATCGACAGTACTCAAACAGGAGTGCTTATTCTTAAGGGGGACAGCCACAGGGGTACTCCCTAGTATCAGACTCCTGCCCTTCCCTCTCCTGACTGTTACCCACTTATCAGTCGCCCGAAGCCTTGGTGTGACTACTTGCCTTTAGCATCTATCACCTCCTCACTTGCCCTGAACAAAGAACATTACAGCACAATACAGGCCATTTGGCCCACAATGTTGTGCGAACCCTTAAACCCTGCCCCCCCCATAAAACCCTCCATCTTAAATTCCTTCAAATACCTGTCTAGTAGTCTCTTAAATTTCACTAGTGTATCTGCCTCCACCACTGACTCAGGTAGTTCATTCCATGCACCAACCACTTTTTGAGTAAAAAAAACCTTCCCTAATATCCCCCTTGAACTTTCCTCCCCTTACCTTAAAGACATGTCCTCTTGTACTGAGCAGTGGTACCCTAGGGAAGAGGCGCTGGCTGTCCACTCTGTCTATTCCTCTTAATATCTTGTACACCTCTATCATGTCTCCTCTCATCCTCCTCCTCTCCAAAGAGTAAAGCCCTTGCTCCCTTAATCTCTGATCATAATCCATACTCTCAAAGCCAGGCAGCATCCTGGTAAATCTCCTCTGTACCCTTTCCAATCCTTCCACATCTTTCCTATAGTGAGGCGTCCAGAACTGGACACAGTACTCTAAGTGTGGCCTAACCAGAGTTTTATAGAGCTGCGTCATTACCCCACGACTCTTAAACTCTATCCCCCGACTTATGAAAGCTAACACTCCATAAGCTTTCTTAACTACCTGATGCACCATCAATAACTCACACTGAGACGTAGGCGAGATATCGGCTTTTATTGACTGGAAGAAGGAACCAGGAGTGAGTGTCTATCATACAAGGTCCTGGAGACTGAGGCCGATCTTCAGGCCGCAGGTCTCCTTTATACAGGGGCCTGTGGGAGGAGCCACAGGAGCAGTCAGCAGGGGCGTGTCCCGACAGGCACATAGTTCACCACACTACCCTATCTACCTGTGAGGCAACTTTGAGGGATCTGTGGACATGTACCCCCAGATCCCTCTGCTCCTCCACAGTCCCAAGTATCCAGCCATTTACTTTGTACTCTGCCTTGGAGTTTGTCCTTCCAAAGTGTACCACCTCACACTTGGCCGGGTTGAACTCCATCTGCCACTTCTCAGCCCACTTCTGCATCCTATCATCCTATAATCATCCCCACATCCAGGTCGTTAATAAAAATCACAAAAAGTAGAGGTCCCAGAACAGATCCTGTGGGACACCACTAGTCACAACCCTCCAATCTGAATGTACTCCCTCCACCACGACCCTCTGCCTTCTGCAGGCAAGCCAATTCCGAATCCACCTGGTCAAACTTCCCTGGATCCCATGCCTTCTGACTTTCTGAATAAGCCTACCGTGTGGTACCTTGTCAAATGCCTTACTAAAATCCATGTAGATCACATCCACTGCACTACCCTCATCTATATGCGTGGTCACCTCCTCAGAGAACTCTATCAGGCTTGTTAGACATGATCTGTCCTTCACAAAGCCACGCTGACTGTCTCTGATTAGACCATGATTCTCTAAATGCTCATAGATTCTATCTCTAAGCATCTTTTCCAACAGCTTTCCCACCACAGATGTAAGGCTCACTGGTCTATAACTACCTGGACTATCCCTACTACCTTTTTTGAACAAGCGGACATTAGCCTCCCTCCAATCCTCCGGTACCATTCCTGTGGACAACAAGGACATAAGATCCCAGCCAGAGGCTCAGCAATCTCTTCCCTCACCTTGTGGAGCAGCCTGAGGAATATTTTGTCAGGTTTTGGGGACTTACCCATCCTAATGTATAAACCCCAATTCCAGGAAAGTTGGGATATTTTCCAAAATGCAATAAAAACAAAAATCTGTAATATGTTAATTCACGTGAACCTTTATTTAACTGACAAAAGTACAAAGAAAAGGTTTTCAATAGTTTTACTGACCAACTTAATTGTATTTTGTAAATATACACAAATTTAGAATTTGATGGCTGCAACACACTCAACAAAAGTTGGGACAGAGGCATGTTTACCATTGGTTACATCACCTTTCCTTTCAATAACACTTTTTAATCGTTTTGGAACTGAGGATACTAATTGTAGTAGATTTGCAATTGGAAATTTTGTCCACTCTTGCTTGATATAAGACTTCAGCTGCTCAACAATCTGTGGTCTCCATTGTCTGATTCTCCTCTTCATGATGCGCCATACATTTTCAATAGGAGATAGATCTGGACTGGCAGCAGGCCAGTCAAGCACACGCACTCTGTCTACAAAGCCATGCTGTTGTAGCCCCTGCAGAATGTGGTCTGGCATTGTCCTGCTGAAATAAGCATGGATGTCCCAGGAAGAGACGTTGCCTTGATGGCAACATATGTCTCTCTAAAATCCTAATATATGCCTCAGAGTGAATGGTACCTTCACATACATGCAACTCACCCATGCCATCACAGATGCAGGCTTTTGCACCTTTCACTGATAACACAGGATGGTTGTTTTCATCTTTGGCATGGAGAACTCGACGCCCGTTTTTTTCCAAAAACTAGCTGAAGTGTGGACTCATCTGACCACAGCACACGGTTCCACAGTCTTTCAGACCATCTGAAATGAGCTCGGGCCTAGAGAACTTGCCGGCATTTCTGCATAGAGTTGATGTATGGCTTCCTCCTTGTGTAATACAGTTTTAAGTTGCATTTCTGGATGCAGTGATGGACTGTGTTAAGTGACAATGGTTTTCTGAAGTACTCCCAATCCCAGGTGGCTATAATTGTCACAGTAGCATGACGGTTTCTTAGGCAGTGCCACCTGAGGGCTCAAAGATCACGTGCATTCAACAGTGGTTTCCCACCTTGCCCTTTATGCACTGAGATGTCTTTGAATTCTCTGAATCTTTTCACAATATTATGTACTGTAGATGTTGAAAGACCTAAATTCTCTGTAGTCTTGCATTGGGAAATGTTCCTTTTGAACTGACTAACAATTCTCTCACGCATTTTGGCACAAAGGGGTGAGCCATGACCCATCCTTGCTTGCAAAGACTGAGCCTTTGACAGATGCTACTTTTATACCCAGTCATGATACCTCACCTGCTACCAATTAGCCTGCTTAATGTGGAGTCTTCCAAACTGGTGTTACTTGAATATTCTGCGCACTTTTCAATCTTATTTTAACTCTGTCCCAACTTTTGTTGAGTGTGTTGCAGCCATCAAATTCTAAATTTGTGTATATTTACAAAATACAATTAAGTTGGTCAGTAAAACTATTGAAAACCTTTTCTTTGTACTTTTGTCAGTTAAATAAAGGTTAACATGAATTAACATATCACAGATTTTTGTTTTTATTGCATTTTGGAAAATATCCCAACTTTTCTGGAAATGGGGTTTGTATTTTAACAGCTCCAACACCTCTTCTCCCTTAATATCAACATGCTCCAGAACATCAACCTCACTCATATTGTCCTCACTGTCATCAAGTTTCCTCTCATTGGTGAATACCGAAGAGAAGTATTCATTGAGGACCTTGCTCACTTCCACAGCCTCCAGGTACATCTTCCCACTTTTATCTCTAATCGGTCCTACCTTCACTCCTGTCAACCTTTTGTTCTTCACATAATTGAAGAATGCCTTGGGGTTTTCCTTTACCCTACTCGGCAAGGCCTTCTTATACCCCCTTCTTGCTCTCCTCAGCCCCTCCTTAAGCTCCTTTCTTGCTACCCTTTATTCCTCAATAGACTCATCTGATCCTTGCTTCCTAAACCTCATGTATGCTGCCTTCTTCCATCTGACTAGATTCTCCACCTCACTTGTCACCCATGGTTCCTTCACCCTACCATTCTTTATCTTCCTCACCGGGAAAAATTTATCCCTAACATCCTGCATGAGATCCCTAAACATCAACCACATGTCCATAGTACATTTCCCTGCAAAAACATGACCCCAATTCACACCCTCAAGTTCTAGCCTTATAGCCTCATAATTTGCCCTTTCCCAATTAAAAAATTTCCTGTCCTCTCTGATTCTATCCTTTTCCATGATAATGCTAAAGGCCAGGGAGCAGTGATCACTGACCCCCAGATGCTCACCCACTGAGAGATCTGTGACCTGACCCAGTTCGTTACCTAATACTAGATCTAGTATGGAATTCCCCCTAGTCGGCCTGTCAATATACTGTGACAGGAATCTGTCCTGGATGCACTTGATAAACTCTGCCCCATCTAAACCATTCGAACTAATCAGGTGCCAATCAATATTAGGGAAGTTAAAGTCACCCATGATAACAACCCTGTTATTTTTGCACCTTTCCAAAATCTGCCTCCCAATCTGCTCCTCGCTATCCCTGCTGCTACCAGGGGGCCTATAGAATACTCCCAATAGAGTAACTGCTCCCTTCCTGTTCCCGACTTCTAGCCATATGGACGCATAAGAGGATCCTGCTACAATACCCACCCTTTTTGTAGCTGTTATAGTATCCCTGACCAGTAATGCCACCCCTCCTCCCCCTTTTCCCCCTCTCTATCCCTTTTAAAACACTGAAATCCAGGAATGTTGAGAATCCATTCCTGCCCTGGTGCTAGCCAAATCTCTGTAATGGCCACAACATCATAATTCCATGTATGTATCCAAGCTCTCAGTTCATCACCTTTGTTCCTGATGCTTCTTACATTGAAGTACATACACTTTAGCCCATCTATTTTACTACCTTTACACCCTTTATTCTGCTTCTCTTTCCTCAAAGCCTCTTTATATGCTAGATCTGGTTTTACTCCATGCACTATACTTGCAGCTCTCCTCAACCTCACCATCTGCTCTAACACTCTGGTTCCCCTCCCTCTGCAAAACCAGTTTAAACCCCCCGGAGCAGCTAGCAAACCTTTCCGCAAGGATGTTAGTCCCCCTCCAGTTCAGGTGCAACCCATCTCATCGGAACAGGTCCCACCTTCCCTGGAACAAAGCCCAATTATCCAGAAACATGAAGCCCTCCCTACTGTACCAACTCCTTAGCCATGTATTTAGCTGCATTATCTTCCTATTTCTGGCCTCACTAGCACATGGCATGGGTAGCAATCCTGAGACTGCAACCCTGGAGGTCCTGTCCTTCAACTTTGCACCTAACTCCATAAATTCTCTTTGCAGGACCTCCTCCTTCTTCCTATCCACGTCATTGGTCCCTACGTGACTTGTAGGTTGGTCCCTACAGTCCCTTACAATATATATTAATGATTTAGACGAGGGAATTAAATGCAGCATCTCCAAGTTTGTGGATGACACGAAGCTGGGCGGCGGTGTTAGCTGTGTGGAGGATGCTAGGAGGATGCAGAGTGACTTGGATAGGTTAGGTGAGTGGGCAAATTCATGGCAGATGCAATTTAATGTGGATAAATGTGAGGTTATCCACTTTGGTTGCAAGAACAGGAAAACAGATTATTATCTGAACGGTGGCCAATTAGGAAAAGGGGAGATGCAATGAGACCTGGGTGTCATTGTACACCAGTCATTGAAGGTGGGCATGCAGGTACAGCAGGCGGTGAAAAAGGCAAATGGTGTGTTGGCATTCATAGCAAAAGGATTTGAGTACAGGAGCAGGGAGGTTCTACTGCAGTTGTACAAGGCCTTGGTGAGACTGCACCTAGAGTATTGTGTGCAGTTTTGGTCCCCTAATCTGAGGAAAGACATTCTTGCCATAGAGGGAGTACAAAGAAGGTTCACCAGATTGATTCCTGGGATGGCAGGACTTTCATATGAAGAAAGACTAGATCGACTAGGCTTATACTCACTAGAATATAGAAGATTGAGGGGGGATCTTATTGAAAGGTATAAACTTCTAAAGGGATTGGACATGCTAGATGCATGGAACATTGTTTCCGATGTTGGGGAAGTCCAGAACGAGGGGTCACAGTTTAAGGAAGCCTTTTAGGACCGAGATGAGGAAAAACTTCTTCACACAGAGAGAGGTGAATCTGTGGAATTCTCTGCCACAGGAAACAGTTGAGACCGGTTCATTGGCTATATTTAAGAGGAAGTTAGATATGGCCCTTGTAGCTAAAGGGATCAGGGCATATGGAGAGAAAGCAGGTACAGGGTTCTGAGTGGGATGTGTGGTGAACTACATATACCTGTCTGGACACGCCCCCCCCGCTGACTGCTCCTGTGGCTCCTCCCACAGACCCCGGTATAAAGGCGATTGAGGCCTGAGCCCTGCCCTCAGTCTCCAGGGTGTAGCACGGCGGTCAATTGCTGCTTGTTCTTTCTTCCAGTCAATAAAAGCCGATATCTCGCCTTTACGTCTCAGAGAGTTATTGATGGTGCATCAGGATGATCAGCCAATCAGCCATGATCATACTGAATGGCGGTGCAGGCTCGAAGGGCCAAGTGGCCTACACCTGCACCTATTTTCTATGTTTCTATGGAGCACGACATCTGGCTGCTCACCCTCCCTCTTAAGAATACTGCGAACTCGATCCGCGATATCGTGGACCCTGGCACCAGGGAGGCAACAGACCATCCAGGATTCTCGATCTCTTCTACAGAGCCCCCTTTCTGTCCCCCTAACTATCGAATCACCTATCACTACTGCTTTTCTCTTCTCCCTCCTTCCCTTCTGAGCTGAGGGTCCAGTCTCAGTGCCAGAGATGCAACCACTGCAACTTGTCCCTGGTAGGTTGTCGCCAAAAACAGTATCCAAAACAGTATACTTATTATTGATGGGAATGGCCACAGGGGTGCTCTGCTCATTCTGTCTCTTTCCCTTTCCTCTCCTGACAGTCACCCAACTACCTGTCTCCTGACTCTTAGGGGTGACACTCTCCCTGTAACTCCTGTTTATTTCTGCCTCTGCCTCACAAATGATCCGGTTCATCCAGCTCCAGTTCCCTAACTCAGTTTGTCAGGAGCTGCAGCTGGATGCACCTTTTTCAGGTGTAGTCATCAGGGACAATTGTGCTTGCCCTGACTTCCCACATACTGCAAACGGAGCACTCAACTTCCCTAATTGCTGCTTCCATTACCTACTCCTAAATTAATTAGATTAATTAAAGGAGCTTACCCAGCTTTACCTCGCTGGGAGCAAGCTCGTCCTCAGCTTCTGCTCGCCGAAGCCTCTCGAGCCAAAGCCTTCCTACTCTGTCTCCCTCTACTCTGCCACCCGTTAATCTGTATGCTTTTTAAACTCTCCCACTGATCTCAGAGGCTGACCTTCACATGCTTGCGCAGTCGTGCCCTGTTTAAACTGCCGAAGAAATGACCATTTCCCTGCATCTCCATTTCCCTAACCTGATATGTAAGGAGCTGCGGCACATATGCAGCCTCCCGGACATCCCACATCTGACACCCAGTACAGAACACTGGCCTCACAGATATACTTTCTATTTCTCACAAGTAACTTAACTGACCTCGACCCATTATCGCTGAAGCCTCGTTGAGCCAAAGCCCACCTACTGTCTCCCTCTACTCCGTCATCTACTCTTCTGGTGCCTGCTCTATAAAGCTGTCTTCTTTTTAAACTCTTCACATGGTCTAACTCACTGATGTCCACACGCCTGTGCAGTCATTCCTTGATAGCTTTGTTGCCAAGTTTGCAAATGATATGAAGATTGGTGGAGGGGTAGGTAGTGTTGAGGAAACAGGTAGGATACAGAAGGACTTAGACAGATTAGGAGAATGGGCAAGAAAGTGGCAAATGAAATACAATGCTGGAAAATGCATGGTCAATCACTTTGGTAGTAGAAATAAATGTGCAGACTATTTTCTAAATGGGGAGAAAATCCAAAAATCTGGGATGCAAAGGGACTTGGGAGTCCTTGTGCAGAACACCCTGAAGGTTAACTTGCAGGGTGAGTCGGTGGTGAGGAAGGCAAATGCCATGTTAGCATTCATTTCAAGAGGTCCAGAATACAACAGCAAGGATGTGACACTGAAGGTTTATGAGGCACTGGGGAAGCCTCACATTGAGTGTTCTGAACAGTTTTGGTCCTCTTATCTTAGAAAAGATGTGCTGGCATTGGAGGTTTACAAGGATGATTCCAGGAATGAAAGGGTTACCATATGAAGAATGTTTGATGGCTCTGGGTCTCTACTGATTAGTGATAATTGATTAGTGAAAGAAATGGGGAGGAACATCAGATGGAGCTGATAGGCAGATAAGAAGGCAAGGTGAAAGATGGAAGTGGAAATGAGGAGTGGTGAAATGGAATGGGGTTGGCATTACCAGAAGTTCAAGAAATCCATGTTCATGCTGTTAGGTTGGCGGCTACCTGAAGAAGATAAGGTGTTGCTCCTCCAATCTAAGTATGGCCTCAGTGCAACAGTAGAGGAAGCCATGGAATGACATGTTGGAATGGAATTGGGAAATGGAATTAAAATGAGTGGCCATTGGGAGATCCCACTTTTTCTGGTGGATGGAGCGTAGGTGCTTGGTGAAGTGATTTCTCAATCTGAGTCAAGTCTCACGGATATAGAGGAGGCCACATCAGGAGCACTGGATACAGTAGATGACTCCAAGAGACTCACAGGTGAAGTGTTACCTCACCTGGAAGGACTGTTTGGGGCACTGAATGGTAGTGAGGGATGAGGTGTAGGGGCAGGTGTATCACTTGTTCCGCTAGCAAGGATACCTGGAGCCAGGAAGGAGATCAGTGGATCAGTGGAGAGGGACAAATGGACAAGGGAGTAGCATAGAGAGCAAAACCTGTGGAAAGCAGAAAGCAGGGTGGAGGCGGGAGGGGAGGGAAAGATGTGCTTGGTAGTGGGATCCTGCTGGAGACAGCAGATGTTCTGGAGAATTGTGTGCTGGATGTAGAAGCTGGTGAGGTGGTAAGTGAGGACAAGACCCCAACTGCATCTCTTCCATTTCACTTATGTCTGCCCTCACCTCATTCTCCCGCCACCCTACCAGGTGTAGAGTTCCTCTTCTACATAGTCTTGGAAGAGAGTATGCTCTCTCCATCTCCACCATTTCATTATGACAGATGCAATTTTCCTCTCAGCCCCAATCTCCTACCTTCTCCCCGGATCCCCTCATGCCTTGACCAATCAAGAATCTATCAATCTCTGCTCACAATATTTCAAGAGGGAGAGAGAGGGGGGAGGAGGGAGAGGAAGAGAGTGAGAGAGGATGAACACTCTGCCAAGACCATGTAGAATCTACTGATATAAGGTGACTATGTTAAAAGACATACGGAAAGCATCATCTACTTGTCAAAATTTTAGACTGAAAACAAGTAATCTTCACTTAAGCATCCTGAGGGAGTGCTGACAAGAAATTTCTATATCTTATTAGACACAGCCCAACTCTCTCCCAGTAAGTCTATATGAATGTGTTACACCATGTGAATGTGATACACCATGGCCATACCTTTTTATGCATTTAAATTTGTGTGAATCAGCACCTGTTCAGCATGGGTTGTATTTCTAGACACTTCCTACTAGTTTCTTCATGTTCCAGGGAAAGGGTTACATAATTTTTGAACATATATTGGCCCAGACCATTGTTATTCTATGCCTACATTCCTAAGGTACACCTGCTGGCCATATCTGCTTAGAGAAAATTCAATGAATGACTGCATTGTGCACTGTAGTTGAAGTCAAACTATCCACAGAGCACTAACGGTAGCATTAGAATTTTTGTTTTATGCTTGGGAGACAAAAAGATTTTCTCTTACTTAAAAATATAACTAGCACCCAGTGTTTTGAGGTATAGTCTTTCATTTTTTTGTCAAAGTGAATGATGTCAGTATTTTGCTCTGAGTGTGTTTGACATGGATAATTGCTTGCAGTATTTCAGAGTGAGTGTGTGACATTTATTATACACTACAGTACGAGGTTTATTACATGTTGTACTATTGGTACTATTGTAGATTACTGTATATAGGTTGAATACGATTATATGCATCACACTGTGTGCATATCAGAGTATGTGAGAGAGAAAGTATGATTACACTGCATTTAGTAGTCTGCACTGGCTTTGAACATTCTCTGATAATCAATTTCAGTACTGAAAGTAGATCAATACCCTCTGCCCACGATAGAGGATATATTTGTAAACCTTTCTGGAGGGAAACACTTCAGCAAAGTGGACTTAGCTGAGGCCTACCTACTGATGAAGAGTCCAAACTCACAAAAGGTTTTATTGCTATTATAGTCTTATCTTTGGAGTAGCATCTGCACCTGCACTCTGGCAGAAAGCTATGGAGCAAATGCTGCAAGGTTGCCCAGGCACTCGGTGTTATCTGGATGATATCATTGTTACCAGAGAAGATGACAAGGAAGGCCAAAGACATTTCACAGTTACCGTCCTTTTTAGGATTTGTTGATTACAATAACAGGTTCCTGCCAAATGTGGCGACTGTCTCCACCCACTGACTCATTAAGACAGATCGGGAAGAAGTGTCAATGGACAAAGCAGTGTGATGTGGCTTTCCAAAAGGCGAAGTAAGTGGTGATGTCAGACACTGTACTCACACATTATGATCCATAATCATCCAGTGAAGCTTGCCTGTGATGCCTTACTTTATGGTAAAGCAGCAGTCATGTCACACATTATGAGTGATGGAAGTGAACACTCCATAGCCTTTTCATCATGTTCTCTTACCGCTGCAGAGAAAATTTATGCACAGATTGACAGAGAGACCTTGAGTCTGGTTTGGGGTGTAAAACGTTTCAACCAGTATTTGTATGGGAGGGAATTTACCCCCATTAATGATCATCAGCCAATGGTGTTCATGTTCAATCCACAGAGGATTGATCCACTAACATTGGCACCATGCATACAGAGATGGGCTCTGTTTCTTGGAGGACACAATTACAAGATCGAATTCAAGATGAGAACTAATCATGGAAATGCTGATGGATTATCCTGCTTACCCTTGTTAAAGCAAACACCTGAAAAAATTTACAAAAGAGGACACTCCTCAAAGTAATCTCCCTATTATGGCAAAGATGATCCAAAGGGAAACTAGAAAAGACTCAGCATTGTCTCAGGACTACATAGTCACCCGAAATGGCTAGGAGGTGCAGCAGAAATTCCAGTTTCTCCACTTTTACCAGTGCTGGGATGAACTTGCCCTAGATGGGGGTTGCTTTATGCAGAGAGGGAGAGTTGTACCATTCCATTTGAGAGCTAAACTGTTGGAAGAACAACATGTTGGTCATTTAGGTGTGGTCAAAGTAAAAGCATAAGCTTGAAGCTTTATCTGGTGACCTGGGTAGATCAGCAGATCGAATAACTTGCTATGAAATGTTCAGAATGCCAACACGTCCCGAGGCAAGGTGTCCAGAGTTGTCAGAACCATTTCGTGCAGTCCCAGAGCCAACCACTATGGAGGAGGCCCAGAACCTGAGATTGTTTCACAGCAGCTAATCTCACCTGCCTAGTGGAGTGATCTCCTTTCTCAGGAAAGATGTTATCCCACAGGAGTAAGAAATCCTCCACAGCAATTAAATGTTTAGGCTTTAAGGGGACAATTTAAAATTTACTATGCTGTAGATGTCTATAGTGTGCAAAAGTGTCTTAGGTACATACATACAGCTAGGGTGCCTAAGACTGATGCACAGTACTGTAGTAATTTTATGTATTGCATTGTACTATTGCCACAAAAGAAAACAAATTTCATGACATATTTGAGTGATTGGGAAAAGGGGCAGGGAAAGAGCAGGGAGTGGGAACCACCAAAGCGACATTCTGTAATGATCAAAAACCAAATGTTTGGAATCAAATAACCCTGCCTAGTATCTCAGTGTTAGGTGTGTCTGTACATGTGTCATATCCAGCTCCTGGCACTCCTCTTCCACCTGTCCCATAGCCCTCCTGTGGTGCTCTCCACCCTCGCCTTTCCCAACATTCTTTTCTGCTGCCAGATTTACAAACTCATTCTACGTTTCATGTTGAAAAATACAGTACTGTGCAAAAGCCTTAGGCATCCTAGCTATATATATGTATGATAACTACACAGCAATATGTTAGATATTTGAGTTGAGATGTATTCTATATTGAGTTGGAGTTTATAGCCAAGCAGTGAGTAGTGTAGTGTGTAGAATGTTTCTTTGATTGAGCATTCTTTGCTGGTTTATATGATTAATTTAGAGTTATCTATATGAAGTACGTGAATGGCAAGTGTCACTGGGCCACCACATCATATGTGAGCAGCACACTGAAGAGAAATTAAGCACGTGCATCCCGGTTCCTGTGTTCTTCTTTCAATTAGTTTCTGCAGTTACAAAACATAACACTCAATGCTGAGTGAGCTGGAAGGTGGATCAGTCCCTAGGGCTTCATGTGATTTATCAGTCTGCTGTGGGAGGTACAGAATTGCTGATGCTGTGGTTGAGATTTTCTGGAAGTGAGGTACAGGATGACTAGAAGACAGCAAGCATGGTACTAGTGTTCAAGAATGGGATAGGAAAACATGCTGAGGGAAGGATTAATGATCACCTGGAAAAGCAGAGACTATTCAAAGACAGCCAGCATGGGCTTGTCAAGGGTAGATCCTGTCTGAGCAATTCAGCTGAATTCTATCAAGACATAAAGTATATTGATGAAGGCAGAGTGCAGTTGTGAATTATATGAAGTATAGTAAAGCCTTTGACAAGGTCTCACATGGGAGACTGGTTTTAATAATTAGGCCTATTGGATCCAGAACATCTTAGCAACTTATCCAAAATTAGCTTGGTCAATAGAACAATACAGCACAAGACTGGCCTCTTTATCAAAGGAACTTGTGCCAATGTAATTAAGCTAGAAATTAAAAGTTTCTAGTTTTATAAACTAGAAAATAAACTATTGCCTTGTGTTTACACAAGTCCATACCCCCCATTCTCTGCACATTCATTTAAGAGCTTCTTAATTGTCTCTGTAACATTTGTCTCCACTACCTCGTAACACAAACATGATGGTAGAGAGTTGTTTTTGCCATTGGATTCTCATGACTAGTGGTGTACCAAGGATTGGACTTTGGGATGTTGCTATTTGTAATAAACAGTATGTGAATGGTCTGGATAAGGATATGGTTAGTATGATCAATCATTTTACAGATAACATGAAGATTACTGGAGTTGTTAATAGTGTGGAAGGCATTTTTAGGCTGCAGAGAGAGATTGATGCATTGTTGAAATTAACTGAAAATAGATAGAACCAGAAGGCATAGTTCGAAAATAAGTGAGAGGAGACCTAGAGGTGATGAGGAGGAATTTCTTTAGCCGGAGAGTGGTGAATCAGTGGAATTTTTTGCCACAGGCAGCTGTGGAGGCCATGTTTTATGTATATTCAAGAGGTTGATAGATTCTTGATTGGACAGGGCAGGAAGGGATAGGGGGAGAAGACAGGAGATTGAAGTTGAGAGAAAAATTGGATCAGCCATGAAAAAATGGCAGGAAGTCTCAATGGGCCAAATGGCCTAAAACTGCTCATATTTTATGGTCTTATGGTTTATGGATATGAAGGGGACATTCTTCACCCACTGAATGATGAGTACCTTGGAATCCACTGGGAGTCTGATGCAAGCTGGATAACTGACAGCATTTAGGGAGTGTCCAGATGAATAGTCTAAGAAGATGCTTGTTCAGGGTGTCTATTAGATATATTACTCCATATGTTTTCACAAAGTGTTATAACCTGTTTAAGTGTGTCTGAAATTTAAGGTGCTGTATTTTGCAGAGTGCATTAATTTACCAGCATGTGTCTGATATTATTCTACAATATGTAGAGAATGTGAGAGATTTATTACATTACACAGTGTGAAAATTACTCCACACTGTAGTGTTTCAGATGGTTTAAGCAATTTTATAGTGTGATATTTAAGATACTCAATTGTATAGAGAATTTAAGATGTTTTGTACAACTGTATACAGAGACAGTATTATATTCATTATTAATACGCCAGATATGTTTTTGTGCATTGGACAGTGAGAATATTTACTATATTGTACAGACTACTAATTCATAACATAATATGGCAGAGCAAGATTCTGAGGTTCATTTAAACTAGATTTGCAGGGGGAGGGAACCAGAGTGCCAGAGTAGATAGTGGAACGGGGCTAAAAATAAATTTTGTTAGTAGTTCATGCAAAGTCACAAATAGTAAGGTTGTGTGTGGTGGTAATAATCTTCTGTGGTGTGTATATTTCAATGTGAGGAGTATTGAGGGCCTGGATTGACACATGGAATTATGACATCATAGCCATTACTGAAACTTGGCTATAGGAGGGGCAGGACTGGCAGCTCAATGTTCCAGGATTCCGATGTTTCAGACGTGATAGAGGCAGAGGAATGAAGGGTGGGGGAGGGGTGGCTTTGCTTGTCAGGGAAAATATTACAGCAGTGCTTCGGCAGGACAGATTAGAGGGCTTGTCCACTGAGGCCATATGGGTGGCGCTGAGAAACAGGAAAGGTATGGCCACATTAATGGGGTTGTATTAGAGACCACCCAATAGTCAGCGAGAATTGGAGGAGCAAATCTGCAGAGAGATAACAGCCAACTGCAGGAGACAGAAAGTTGTGATTGTAGGGGATTTTAATTTTCCACACTTTGATTGGGTCTCCCATACTATTAAAGGTCTAGATGGATTAGAGTTTGTGAAATATGTTCAGGAAAGTTTTCTAAATCAATATATAGATGTACCAACTTGGGAGGATGTAATATTAGATCTCCTATTAGGAAATGAGTTAGGGCAGGTGACGGAAGTGTGTGTTGGGGAACACTTTAGTTCCAATGTTCATAACATCATGAGTTTCAACTTGATCATGGATAAAGATAGACCTGGTTCTCGGGTTGAAGTTCTAAACTGGAAAAAGGCCAAATTTGAAGAAATGAGAAAAGATCTAAAAAGGTTGTTCTCTGGCAAGGATGTGATCGGTAAGTGGGAGGCCTTCAAGGGAGAAATTTTGAGAGTGCAGAGTTTGTATGTTCCTGTCAGGGTTAAAGGCAAAATGAATAAGAATAAGGAACCTTGGTTCTCAAGGGATATTGGAACTCTGATAAAGAAGAAAGAGATGTATAACATATATAGGAAACGGAGGAAATAAGATGCTTGAGGAGTATAAAAAGAGTAAGAAAATACTTAAGAAAGAAATCAGGAGGGCTAAAAGAAGACATGAGGTTGCTTTGGCAGTCAGGGTGAAGGATAATCCTAAGAGCTTCTACAGGTATGTTAAGAACAAAAGAGTTGTAAGGGATAGAATTGGTCCTCTTGAAGATCAGAGTGGTTGGCTATGTATGGAATCAATAGAAATAGGCAAGATATTAAATGGGTTTTTTGCATCTGTATTTACTAAGGAAACTGGAATGGAGTCTATGGAAACAAGGCAAACAAATAGGGAGGTCATAGAACTTAAACAGATTAAAGAGGAGGAGGTGCTTGCTGTCTTGAGGCAAATCAGAGTAGATAAATCCCCAGGACCTGACAGGGTATTCCCTCGGACCTTGAAGGAGACTAGTGTTGAAATTGCAGGGGCCCTGGCAGAAATACTTAAAATGTCGATATCCATGGGTCTAGTGCCGGAGGATTGGAGGATAGCTCATGTAGTACTGTTCTTTAAAAAAGGCTCAAAAAGTAAGCCAGGAAATTATAGGCCGGTAAGTTTGACATTAGTAGTAGGTAAATTATTCGAAGGAATACTAAGGGATAGGATCTACAAGTATTTGGATAGACAGGGACTTATTAGAAAAAGTCAGCATGGCTTTGTGCGTGGTAGGTCATGTTTAATCAATCAATCAATCTATTAGAGCTTTACGAGGAAGTTACCAGGAAAGGGATGGATGGTTTGGAGTTTGTAAAATGTGTGCAGGATAGTTTTTTGCAGCAAACATTGAGGTACTGACTAGAGAAGGGGCAGTGTTGGATCTTCCATTAGGGAATGAAATAGGTCAGGTGACGGAGGTATGTGTTGGGGAGCACATCAGGTCTAGTGATCACAATACCATTAGTTTCAATATAATTATGGAGAAGGATAGGACTGGACCCAGGGTTGAGATTTTTGATTGGAGAAAGGCTAACTTTGAGGAGATGTGAAAGGATTTAGAAGGAGCTGATTGGGACAATTTGTCTTATGGGAAGGATGTAATAGAGATATGGTGGTCATTTAAAGGTGAAATTTTGAGGCCAGTGACTCGTGGTGTGCCTCAGGGATCTGTACTGGGTCCAATGTTGTTTGTCATATACATTAATGATCTGGATGATGGGGTGGTAAATTGGATTAGTAAGTATGCAGATGATACTAAGGTAGGTGGCGTTGTGGATAATGAAACAGGTTTTCAAAGCTTGCAGAGAGATTTAGGCCAGTTAGAAGAGTGGGCTGAATGATGGCAGATGGCGTTTAATGCTGATAAGTATGAGGTGCTACATTTTGGTCGGAATAATCCAAATAGGAGATACATGGTAAATGGTAGGGCATTGAAGAATGCAGTAGAACAGAGTGATGTAGGAATAATGGTGCATAGTTCCCTGAAGGTGGAATCTCATGTGAATAGGGTGGTGAAGAAAGCTTTTGGTATGCTGGCCTTTATAAATCAAAGCATTGAATAAAGGAGTTGCGATGTAATGTTAAAATTGTACAAGGCATTGATAAGGCTGAATTTGCTGTATTGTGTACAGTTCTGGTCACCAAATTATAGGAAAGATATCAACAAAATAGAGAGAGTACAGAGAAGATTTACTAGAATGTTACCTGGGTTTCAGCACCTCAGCTCCAGGGAAAGGCTGAACAAGTTAGGTCATTATTCTTTGGAGCACAGAAGGTTGAGGGGGACTTGATAGAGGTATTTAAAATTATGAGGAGGGTAGATAGAGTTGATGTGGATAGGCTTTTTCCATTGAGAGTAGGGGAGATTCAAACAAGAGGACATGAGTTGAGAGTTAGGGGGCAAAAGTTTAAGGATAACATGAGGGGGAATTTCTTTACTCAGAGAGTGGTAGCTGTGTGGAATGAGCTTTCAGTAGAAGTGGTAGTGCAGGTTCGATATTGTCATTTAAAGTAAAATTAGATAGGTACATGGACAGGAAAGGAATGGAGGGTTATGGGCTGAGTGGGGGCAGTTGGACTAGGTGAGAGTAAGTGCTCGGCACGGACAGAAGGGCCGAGATGGCCTGTTTCCGTGCTGTAATTGTTATATGGTTATAAGGTGGATGAAGGGAAGGCAGTGTATGTTGTATACATGGACTTCAGTAAGGCCTTTGACAAGGTCCTGCATGGGAGGTTAGTTAGGAAGATTCAGTCACTAGGTTTTCATGGAGAGGTAGTAAATTGGATTAGACATTGGCTCAATGGAAGAAGCCAGAGAGTGGTAGTGGAGGATTGCTACTCTGAGTGGAGGCCTGTGACTAGTGGTGTGCCACAGGGATCAGTGCTGGGTCCATTGTTATTTGTCATCCATATCAATAATGCGGATGATAATGTGGTAAATTGGATCAGCAAATTTGCTGATGATACAAAGATTGGAGTTGTAGTGGACAGTGAGGAAGGTTTTCAAAGCTTGCAGAGGGATTTGGACCAGTTGGAGGAATGGGCTGAAAAATGGAAGATGGAGTTTAATGCAGGCAAGTGTGAGGTATTGTACTTCAGAAGGTCAAATCAAGGTAGAACATACAAGGTAAATGGTAGGACACTGAGGAGGGCAGTAGAACAGAGGGATCTGGGAGTACAGATACATAATTCTCTAAAAGTGGCGTCACAAGTAGATAGGGTCGTAAAGAGAGGTTTTGGTACATTGGCCTTTATAAATCAAAGGTTTGAGTATAAGAGTTGGAATTTTATGGTGAGGTTGTACAAGACATTGGTGAGACCAAATTTGGAGTATTGTGTGCGGTTTTGGTCACCTAATTACTGGAAGGATAATAATAAGGTTGAAAGAGTGCAGAGAAGGTTTACAAGGATGTTGCCGGGACTTGAGAAACTGAGTTACAGGGAAAGGTTGAATAGGTTAGGACTTTATTCCCTGGAGTGTAGGAGAATGAGGGGTGATTTGATAGTGGTGTATAAATTTATGATGGGTATCGATAGAGTGAGTGCAAGCAGGCTTTTTCCACTGAGGCTAGGGGAGAAAAAAAGAGGTCAGGGGTTAAGGGTGAAGGGGGAAAGTTTAAAGGGAACATTAAGATGGGCTTCTTCACACAGAGGGTGGTGGGGGTGTGGAATGAGTTGCCAGATGAAGTGGTGAATGTGGGCTCACTTTTGACATTTAAGAAAAACTTGGACAGGTTTGGAGGGATATGGCCCAGGTGCAGGTCAGTGGGACTAAGCAGAAAAATGGTTCGGCACAGCCAAGAAGGGCCAAAAGGCCTGTTTCTGTGCTGTAATGTTCTATGGTTCTATAACTGTAAACTACTAAGTCTGAAGTTATGGAGTGATGCACCATTTGAGAGTTTGACCGTAATGTACATTAGCTGTAACAGGATTTATTGATGTAATTGAACATATTATGATCACAGCCTCCTAAGTATTCCTTTATGTTAAGCTCCCTGATAAGATCTGAGTTATTACTCAACACCTAATCTAAAATAGCCTTTCCCCCTGTAGGCTCAAGAGGAGGTTTACGAGGATGATTCTGAGAATGAAGGGATTAACATATGAGGAGCATTTGGCAGCTTTGGGCCTATAAGCACTATAATTTAGAACAATGTGGAAGGATCTCACTGAAACTTACCGAATGTTGAAAGGACTAGATAAGTTGGATGTGGAGAGGATGTTTCTAATGGTGGCAGTGTTCAGAACTAGAGGACAGAGCCTCAAAATTGGAGGGGGGGGGTGACCTTTTAGAACAGAGATAAGGGGGAATTTTTTTTAGTCAGAGAGTGGTGAATCTGTGGAATGCTCTGACACAGACTGTAGTGGAGTCCAAATCCACGGGTATATTTAAAGTGGAAGTCAATAATTTCCTGATGGGTCAGGGCATCAAAGGATATGGTGAGAAGGCAAGTTAAGTGGGAAGGGGTTAAGTGGGAACTGGGACCAGCCATGACGGAATGGTGGAGCAGACTTGATGGGCTGAATGGCCTGCTCCTGCTCCTATGTCTTATTGCCTTTTGGGAGAACCCAGAGAGTGGTTGTAGATGGTTGTGTCTCTGGCTGGAAGCTTGTGACTAATTGGTGAGCTTCAGGGATCAGTGCTGCATCTTTTGTTGTTTGTCTTCTATATCAATGATATGGATGATAAAGTGGTTAACTGGATTGGCAAATTGCGAATGACACCAAGTTTGGGGGTGTAGTAGACAGTGAGAAGGACTACCGAAGCTTGCAACAGTATCAGGACCAGCTGGTGAAATGGGCTGAAAGATAGCACATGGAATTTAATGCAGACAAGTATGAGGTGTTACACTTCAGTAGGACCACCAATCTTGGTAGGACTTACACAGTGAACAGTAAGGCAAAGAGGAGTGCTGTAGAACAATGGGATCTGGGAATACAGGTCATAATTCTTTGAACATCACAAGTAGATAGGGTTGTAAGGAAAGCTTTTGGCACACTGGCCTTTGTAAATCATTGTATTGATTATAGGAGTTGGGATGTTATGTTGAAGTTGTATAGACATTGGTGAGGCCTAATTTGGAGTATTGTGCACCCTTTTGGTCATTTAACTACAGGAAAGTTGTGAATATGATTGAAAGAGTCCAGAGAAAATTTATAAGGATGTGCTGGGACTGGAGTACCTGAGCTATATAGAAAGATTGCATAGGTTAGGACTTTATTCTTTGGAATGTAGAAGATTGAGGGGAGATTTAATAGAGGTATACAAAACTATGAGGGGTATAGATAGGGAAAATGCAAGCAGGGTTTTTCCACTGAGCTTGGGTGGGACAACAAGTAGAAGTCATGGGTTAAGGGTGAAAGGTAAAAAGTTTAAGGGGAACATGAGAAGAAACTTCTTCAATCAGAGGGTCATGAGAGTGTGGAATGAGCTGTCAGCCCAAGTGACGCACATGAGCTTGATTTCAACATTCAAGAGAAGTTTCGATAGGTACATGGATGGTAGGGGTGTGAAGGGCTATGGTCAGGGTGCAGGTTGATGGGAGTAGGCAGTTTAAATGGTTCAGCACCGACCAGATGTGCTGAAGGATCTGTTTCTATGCTGTACTCTTTTATGACTGTATGATTGTATGTCCCTATCCTGTTTAGAGTTTTCACATCCTTCCTATAAAGAGGTGACCAGAACTGAACACAATATTTCAAGTGTGACCAGGGTTTTACAGAGCTACAACATTACTTCATGGCTCTTCAATTCAGTCTCCTGAGAAATGAAGGCTAACACACCATACACCTTTTTAACTACCCAATTAAGTTGTGCCATCCAAAAAAAACGACAATGTTGTCATAGAGTTTGGAGATTTATGTGCCTCAAAGACCTGGAGAGATTTGTTGGCTGGAGACAGGGCCTTGTGTTTCGACTCTTGGTAGGGTCACTCATGTCAAACAGGTCAAGGGGTAAAGGCCAGATAAAGTGTTGTCCATCGGTCCTCCAGGTTCAGGGGTTCAGCTCAGGGCTAACAACTAACAGAACAAAAAAAATTGTTACAGAAACATTTGCTTCCCTATCTGCCAGTGGCGTAACAGGCAGTAGCTTGTAAAAGAGATTACTATCTGTCAGCAATGTCACATTAAATTGTGCAGCAATTTTGAGGAATCTATGGACTTAAAGACCCAAACCCCTATGTTTCACTACAATGCAAAGAGTCTTGTCATTACCTTTGCACTGCCTTTAATCTTGTAAAATATACCACTTCACAGTTTTCTAGTTTGAACTCCAATTGACACTTCTCTGCCCAGCTCTGCATCCTGTCTATATCCTGCAGTAACATAGGACAATTATCTACACTATTCACCCCACCAGAAATCTTTGTGTCATTTGCAAACTTACTAACCCACCTTCTGTGCATCCTCATCCCAGTCATCTATAAAATCACGAAGAGCAGAGATCCCAGAATAGATCACCACTGATCACCAATTTACTGTTACCTCTGACTTCTGTCGGCAACCGATTGACAACAACACAGATGAAATGCTGGAGGAACTCAGCAGGTCAAGCAGCATCAATGGAGGGAATAAATAGTTGACATTTCGGTTCATGACTTTTCATCAAGACTAGATAGGATGGGGGAAAATGGCAGAATATGAAGGTGTGGGGAGGGGAAGGAGTACAAGCTGGCAAGTAATGAATGAAACCAGGTGAGAGGAAAACTGGGTCGGTGGGGAAGGGGAAATGAAATGAGAAGCTTAGAGGTGATAGGTGGAGGTGGATGATGAAGGTGGTGGGCCATGGGAAAGAAGAGGTGGTGATGGGCAAGTGAGGAGAAGAGTAGGGGTATGAGGAGAGCCAGAATAGTGAATGGAAAAAAGTGCGGGGTTGGGGGTGGTGAGAAGTTAGAGAAATCTACTGTTAATGCTGCCAGATTGGAGGCTACCTGGATGGAATATGAGGTGTTGGTCCTGCAACCTGAGAGTGGCCTCATTGTGGAAGAAGAATTAAATTCAGAATCCATATAGCCAAGATTCTATGGATCCCATGCTTCATGATCTTATCAAAGAGCCAACCATGGGGAACCTTGTCAAATGCCTTACTGAAATCCATACATGCCACATCCACTGCTCTGCTTTCATTAACGTGTTTTGTTACCTCTGGCTGATACTGGAATTTGAAATAAAATTCAAGCTGCAACAGGAACTTAGTGGTTCAGACAATATCTATCAAAGCAGAGAAATGGATAACGTTTCAGGGTGAGACTTTACATTATCTTCAGTTCCCAGATTGTAGCAATTATAGAATATTGTTCATTACCTCCAGGTCAATTCATACCAGGCAATAAACACTAGCCTTGCTATTGTACCCATGTTCTGACTCTGCTTGTCATCTTTCATATTCATTTGCTACTTTAGCCATGCAATTTGTTCACTCAAAGTGACTCAAAATCATTTCAAAATTCAGTGTAATGGTGACAGCTAAACAAAGTGTTTTCAAAGTTCGGAGTAATGTGACAGCTACACAAAGTTTGAAGTTATCTCAAGCAGCTTCTCCAGTAGGAACTTAGAAGAGGTTTTTCTCCAATAGCACTGCTCCTTGCATCAACATCATATTCTCTGATGCTAAAGGATCAAAATGAGTCCTTGTACACAATAGCTGAAATAACTCACCCCAGGTGGCTATAAATTACAAAGCTCTCAAAATATTGCATGTTTTGGGAGCTTTCAGCTTCCTTTTGGTGGGCAATAATCAGTATGGGGCTAATAAAAGGAAAGGAGCTGTTAAGTGAAGTGGCCAATGTCGGAGCAGCTGTTGTGTGAGTGGGACATTATTAGAGTCATCCGGATTTGACTTGGGTAAGTACAAGTTCTAAGTAAGTAAAAACATTTTTTGTAAGTTTTTTTTTCTGTTAATACATAGCTAGTGCACTGAGAATGGGTCCAGGGTTCCTTGTCTGAGATGTGGGAAATTTGGTTAGCCTCCAGTCTCCCTGATAACCACATCTGCATGAAATGAATTGAACTACAGCTCCTTAGAGACTGTCTTAAGGAACTGCAGCTGTAACTGGATGACATTTGGCTCATATAAAGAAATGAAGAGGCAACAGATATAAACTATAGGGAGGTAGTCACCCCTAAGTTGCAGGAGGCAGGTACGCTGGGTGACTGTCAGGAGAGGGAAAGGGAAGATGCAGCCAGTACAGAGTACCCCTGTGGGCATTCCCTCAATAAGAAGTATACCTTTTTGGATATTGTTGGTAGGAACTACCAACCAGTGGGAAGCCACAGCAACCAGGTCTCTGGCACAGTCTGGCTCTGTGGTTCAGCAGGAAAGCAGGGAGAAGAAGAGTGCAGTAGTGACAGGGGATTCAATACTTAGAGGAGTAGAAAGCAGATTCTGTAGACTTGACATTGACTTCAGGAGAAGGAAACCAGAGGACCATGAGCTAATCCTCATTAGAGGATCAGAGGTGGAGAGGTTCAGCAACTTTAAACTCATCGGTGTTATCATTTTGGAGGGCCTCTGCTGGACCCTCCAAATTATGATATTATGATAAAGCATGACAGCACCTCTACTTCATTAGTTTGCCAAGATTTGGCATGATATCTAAAACTTTGATAAACTTCGAAAGATGTGTAGTGGAGAGTATATTTTACCAGCTGCATCACAGCCTGGTATGTAAACAACAATGCCCTTGAACAGAAAATCCTACAAAAGTAGTAGATATGGCTCAATCCGTCATGGGTAAAGCACTCCCCACCACTGAGCATATCAACATGAAATGCTGTCATAGGAAAACATCATCAATCATCTGGGACCCACCACCATCCAGGACATGCTGGCTTCTTGCTGCTGCTATCAGGAAGAAGGTGCAGGAGTCTCAGGACTTACACCACCAGGTTCAGGAACAGTAATACCCCTCAATTATCAGGCTCTTGAACCTTCACTCAACTTCACTAGTCCCTTCATTGAAATGTTCCCATGATCTCGTTAGGGGTGTTGTAGATAGTGTGGCGGGCTGTTAGAGGTTACAGCGGGACACTGATAGGAATCAAAGCTGGGCTGAGAAGTGGCAGATGGAGTTCAACCCAGATAAGTGTGAAGTGGTTCATTTTGGTAGGTCAAATATGATGGCAGAATATAGTATTATTGGTAAGACTCTTGGCAGTGTGGAGGATCAGAGGGATCTTGGGGTCCCAGTCCATAGGAAGCTCAAAGTAGCTGTGCAGGTTGACTCTATGGTGAAGGAGGCATATGGTGTATCGGCCTTCATCAATCGTGCAACTGAATTTAGGAGTTGAAAGGTAATGTTGCAGCTATATAGGACCCTGGTCAGACCCCACTTGGAGTACTGTGCTCAGTTCTGGTCACCTCACTACAGGAAGGATGTGGAAACCATAGAAAGGGTGCTGAGGAGATTTACAAGGATGTTGCCTGAATTGGGGAGCATCTTTATGAAAATAGGTTCAGTGAATTCGGCCTTTTTATCCTTGGAGTGATGGAGGATGAGAGGTGATCTGATAGTGGTGTATAAGATGATGAGAGGCATTGATCATGTGGATAGTCAGAGGCTTTTTCCCCAGGACTGAAATGGCAGCCACAAGAGGGCACAGGTTTAAGGTACTGGGAAGTAGGTACAGAGGAGATGTCAGGGGTAAGTTTTTTATGCAGAGAGTGGTGAGTGCGTGGAATGGGCTGCCGGCAACGGTGGTGGAGGTGGATATGATAGGGTCTTTTAAGAGTCTTTTGGATAGGTACATGGAGCTTAGAAAAACAGAGGCAGAGGTTTTCTATGTTTCTATGACCAATAAAAACACAAGATATAGGAGCAGAATAAGGCCATTCAGCCTGGAGACCACTTAGCCATCTCATCATGTCTGATCCCGGATCCCATTCAACCCCATATACCTCTCGCCATATCCCTTGATGACCCAACCATCATGAATTTATCAACTTCTGCTGTGAATATACCCACTGTCTTGGCCTCCACAGCAGGCTATGGCAGAGCATTCCAAAGATTCACCACACTTTGACTAAAAAAAAATCCTCCTTACTTCTGTTCTAAAAAGTTGCCCTCAATTTTGAGGCAGTGCCCTCTAGTTCTATATACCCCCACCAGAGGAAACATCTGCTCCACATCCACCTTATCTCGTCCTTTCAAAATCTGGTAGCTTTCAATGGGATTCCCCAGCATTCTTCTAAATTCCAGCGAGTATAAGCCCAAGATGGCGCTGTGTTGTGTAATCTGAATTGGCATTGTAATTTTCTGCTCATCTCTCTACTTCTTTCTTCACTTCTCTTAAAAGAAGCTGAAAGTCACATCAGGTATAATCGATTGACTCTTTTGAACATCGGAAAGATGGCATTCCATAGAACCATAGAACATTACAGCACAGAAACAGGCCTACTGGCCCTTCTTGGCCGAACCATTTTTCTGCCTAGTCCCACTGACCTGCACCTGGACCATATCCCTCCATACACCTCTCATCCATGTACCTGTCCAAGTTTTTCCTAAATGTTAAAAGTGAGCCCGCATTTACCTTTTCATCTGGCAGCTCATTCCGCACTCTCAACACTGAGTGTGTGAAGAAGCCCCCCACTAATGTCCCTTTAAACTTTTCCCCCTTCACCCTTAACCCATGACCTCTGGTTTTTTTCTCCCCTAGCCTCAGTGGAAAAAGCCTGCTTGCATCACTCTATCTATCCCCATTATAATTTTATATACCTCTAACAAATCTCCCCTCATTCTTCTACGCTCCAGGGAATAAAGTCCTAACCTATTCAACCTTTCTCTGTAACTCAGCTTCTCAAGTCCCAGCAACATTCTTGTCAATCTTCTCTGCACTCTTTCAGCCTTATTAATATCCTTCCTGTAATTCGGTGACCAAAACTGCACACAATACTCCAAGTATAGCCTCAACAATGCCTTATACAACCTCACCATAAGATTCCAACTTTTATACTCAATACTTTGATTTATAAAGGCCAATGTACCAAAAGCTCTTTACTACCCTATCTACCTGAGACGCCACTTTTAGGGAATTTTGTATCTGTATTCCCAGATCCCTCTGTTCTACTGCACTCTTCAGTGCCCTACCATTTACCTTGTATGTTTTACCTTGGTTTTTGCTTCCAAAGTGCAATACCTCACACTTGTCTGTATTAAACTCCATCTGCCATTTTTCAGCCATTTTTCCAGCTGGTCCAAATCCCTCTGCAAGCTTTGAAAACCTTCCTCACTGTCCACTACACCTCCAATCTTTGTATCATCAGCAAATTTGCTAATCTAATTTACCACATTATCATCCGGATCATTGATATAGATGACAAATAACAATGGACCCAGGACTGATCCCTGTGGCACACCACTAGTCACAGGCCTCCACTCAGAGAAGCAATCCTCCACTACCACTCTCTGACTTCTCCCATTGAGCTGATGTCTAATCCAATTTACTACCTCACCATGTATACCTAGCGACTGAATCTTCCTAACTAATCTCCCATACGGGACCTATTCAATCATAAAGTGCCGTCTTTCTACCACTGGGACTCCCTACTTACACGAACCACGGGAGGTTCATTCACCACACCAGCATTACCAAGGAAGCAATGTCGGAGGTGAGGAAGAACAGCCAGTATCTTGGTTAAGTTAAGACTGCAGGCCAATCATTCGCCGTTTCCTGGCATACTCCTGCCATCGTACAGTTCCTGGCCAACAAGCTGCGTGAGCTGACAGCCAGAATCTTCTACTGATGGGAAACAAAGCACTGTAACATCTTATGCTTTACCAAAACCTAGTTGTCGTAGGAGATATGAGACCAAGCCATCAAACCCATTGGATTCTTTGTGTTCCGAGCATACAGGTCTAAAGACCTCTCTGGGAAAAGTAAAGGTGGGGGAGGATGTTTCATGGTGAACAATGCTTGGTGTGACCCAGGTAGTGCGCACACTCCCAAATCCTTTTTCTTCCTGGATCTGGAGTACCTAATGCTGCTACGTCACCATTTCTGGCTGCCTAGAGAATTCACGTCTGTTATTATCACAGCTGTATATATCCCACTACAGGCAGATACCAATCGGCTCTCAGCGAACTTTGTGAAACCATCAATATCCATGAAACCACAGACCCAGAGGCTGCTTTCATCATCGCTGTCCAGAGCTTACCCAAAGTTCTACCTACACATCGAGGTGAACACACAGGGAGGAAGCATGCTCGTTTACTACTACCCTCCCTTCCACAATACCCACAAGGCACTTCTCCGCCCTCCATTTGGAAAGTCTAACCATTCCTCTACCTTGTTCCTACCCACCTACAGGCAGAAACTGAAACAGTAAGTGGCCACAGTGAATACCATCCACTGCTGGTCCAGCCAATCAGACTCAATGTTATAAGACTGCTTTGATAGCGTCACCTGGGAGGTACTTCGAGCTGAGAACATCTCTGAATACATGGAGGTGGTCACAAGTTTCATTTGGAAATGCATTGAAGACATTGTCCCCAAAAATTGGTCTGGGTCTACCCAACCTTGAAGCCTTGGATAAATAGTTGTGTGCATGTTGCTCTCAGCACAAGGGATAAAGTCTTCGCCTCCGGAGACCAACAGGAGCTCAAGAAATGCCACTATGGTTTACGTAGAGACGCTAACACAGGGACAAAATCCAGTCGCAATTCTGCGATAATGACACATGAAGCATACTGCAAGGATTGCACACCGTTGCAGACTTCAAGAGGAAATGCAGCAGTACAGCCAACATTGCTGCATCGCTCCCAGAGGAGCTAAATGTTTTTTA
The DNA here is from genome assembly GCF_030144855.1 of Hypanus sabinus. Taxonomy (NCBI): domain Eukaryota; kingdom Metazoa; phylum Chordata; class Chondrichthyes; order Myliobatiformes; family Dasyatidae; genus Hypanus; species Hypanus sabinus. The sequence continues at coordinate 222,498 of NC_082714.1, forward strand.
CACACAATTCAAGGTTGATAGGACTGAACCCCCGAGGAGAGCCACTGATTTACCTTGGTCATCTCTGAGGCTAAGATACCTAGAATATTTCAACGTCGCAAGGTAGCGGGGCTGGACGGCATCCCAGGGTATGTCCTCAAAGTGAGAGCTGAACAGCTGGCTGGTGTGCTTATGGACATCTTTAATCTCTCCCTCTCCCAGTGTGTAGTACCCTCCTATTTCAAATTGTCCATCATTGTCCCTATACCTAATAAAACCAAGGTAGTATACCTGAATGATTGGCGCCCTGTTGCATTCACCTTGATTATAAGCAAATGCTTTGAGAGGCTGATCAAGAACTACATCTGCAGCATGTTACCACCCACAATGGACCCCCTACAAGTCGCCTACCGATGGAACTGGTGTATTGATGATGCCATAGCCACAGCACTATTCTCACTCACCTGGAGAAGAGGGATGCTTATATTAGAATGCTGTTCCAGGACTACAGTTCAGCATTCAACACCATAATTCCCTCCAGACCTGACAGGAAACTCAGAGATATTGGCCTGCACTCCACCTTCTGCAGCTGGATTTTAGACTTCCTATCAGATTGCTGGCAGGTGTGAAGGATGGGTTCCCTCACCTCTGCCCCTCTGACCCTCAACACAGGTGCCCCTTAGGGTTGTGTTCTGAGTCCACTCCTCTACTCTCTTTACACCCACGACTATGCTGTCATACACAGTTCCAATCTGCCAATCAAATTCACAGATGGCACAACTTTGATTGGCCTTATTTCTAGAGGTGATGAGACAGCCTACAGAGGAGAGGTTGATATGCTGACACAGTGGTGCCAGGGTAACAACTTCTCCCTCAATGTTCAAAGAACAAAAGAACTGATTGTGGATTACAGGAGGAATGGAGACAGGTTCTCCCTGATCAACATCAATGAGTCTGCAGCTGAAAGGGTGAGTAGCTTCAAATTCCTCAGTATGCACATCACCAATGATCTTGCCTGAACTGTACACACCGGCTTTGTGGCAAAAAAAGTACAGCAGTGTCTTTTCCAACTCAGGCAACTGAAGAAGTTTGGCATGAGCCCCCAAATCCTCAAGACCTTCTACAGGAGCACCATTAAGAGCATACTGACTGGCTGTATCACTACCTGGTACAGGAACTGCACCAACCTTGATTGCTGGCACTGCAGCAAGTGGTATGGACAGCCCAGCACATTTGTGGATGTGAACTTCCCCCATTAATGACATTTAGAGCAGCAGGTGCAGAAAGAAGGTCTGAAAGATCATTGTTTGTATATTCTATTACATTTGAAATAAATGCCAACATTGCATTTGACTTTTTTGCCACAGCCTCAACCTGTGAATTAACCTTCTGAGAGTCTTGTACGAGGACGCCAAAGTCCCTTTGCACCTCTGTTGTTTGAATTTTCTCCCCACTTAGATAACAGTCTTCACTATTGTTCCTTGTATCAAAATACATGATCATACATTTCCCAACACTGTATTCAAACTGCCACTTTTTTGCCTATTCTTCTAATTTGTCTAAGTCCGGCTGCAATTACATTCTTTCCTTAGCACTACCTACTCTTCCACCTATCTTTGTATCATTCGCAAACTTTGTCAGAAAGCCATCAATTCCACTATCTGAATAGAAACATAGAATATGGGCCCTTTTTGTCCATAAAGCTGTGCCAAACATGTCCTTACTATAGAAATTACCTAGTGATACCCATAGCCCTCTATTTTTCTAAGCTCCATGTCCCTATGCAGGAGTCTCTTAAAAGACCCTATTGTATCTACCTCTACCACAGTTGCCGGCAGCCTATTCCATGCACTCACTACTCTCTGCGTAAAAAATGTATCCCTAACATTTCCTCTATACCTACTTCCAAGCACCTTAAAACTGTGCTCTCTCATTTTAGCCATTGGCAAAAAGTCTCTGACTATCCACACAAGCAATGCCTCTCAACATCTTATACACCTCTATCAGGTCACCTCTCATCCTTAGAAAATAGTCTGCACATTTATTTCTACTACCAAATTGCATAACCATGCATTTTCCAACATTGTATTTCATTTGCCACTTTCTTGCCCATTCTCTTAATCTAAGTCCTTCTGCAGCTTACCTGTTTCTTCAACACTAATTGCCCCTCCAACAATCTTCATATTATCTGCAAACTTAGCAACAAAGCCATCTATTCTATCATCTAAATCATTGATATACAGCACAAAAAGAAGCAGTTCCAACATCATCTCCTGCAGAACACCAATCAACCAATGCCTCTTCCAATTAGCCAATGCTCTAATCATGTTAGTAACTTTCCTGTAATACCATGGACTCTTAACTTGGTAAGCAGGCTCATGTGTGGCACCTTGTCAAAGGCCTTCTGAAAGTCCACACATACAACATTCACTGCATCTCCTTTATCTATCCTACTTGTAATCTCCTCAAAGAATTCCAACAGATTTGTCAGGCATGATTTTCCCTTAAAAAAACAATGCTGACTTTGTCCTATATTGTCCTGTGTCACCAAGTACTCCATCACCTCATCCTTAACAATTAACTGCAACAGCTTCCCAACCACTGAGGTCAGACTAATTGGTCTATAATTTCCTTTTGGCTGCCTTCCTCCTTTCTTAAAGAGCGGAGTGACATTTGCAATCTTCCAGTTCTCTAGCACCATGCTAGAGTCAAATTATTCCTAATCCTCTGTCTCACCACTAATTTTGGTTTTGTTGTATGCCCTCACTTTTGCTTTTACATTAGCTTTGACATCTCTTGTCAGCCAGTTGTACTATTTTGTCATTTGAGTATTTCATTTTTTGTAATACATCTATCCTGCATCTTCCTTATTTCCCCCAGAAACTCACGCCATTGCTGCTCTGCTGTCATCCCTTTTATCATCTCCTTCCAAGTTACTCTGGCCAACTCCTCTCTCATACCGCTGTAATTTCTTTTACTCCACTGAAATACTGCTACTTCAGACTTTACTATCTGCCTATCAAATTTCAAGTTGAACTCTATCATATTGCGATGAGTGGCTCCTAAGGGTTGTTTTCCCTTAAGCACTCCAATCACCTCTGGTTCATTACATTACACCCAATCCAGTATAGCTGATCCCCTAGTAAGTTCACTGACAAACTGGCGCTAAACAACAACTCCTTTGATCGCATCATCAGAAACAGCTCTCTTTCTATCTTTAAATATCTCTTTTCTGCCTTTTCAAGGTTCTTTTGAAGACCCTAACCTGGAGTTACATTCTGACTTTGGTTATTTGCGGGAATGGGACCCACTCTCAGGGCCTCATGACTGGCTGCTTTTTGATTTCCCAAGGATGAGGCCTGGAAGACGAGCACACCTTCAGGGTGCCAGATTTTTATGGCTCTGGAGACAGGTTGATTTAAGGCCTGTATCCCTGACTGAGGTGTCGCGGGAGAATATGGAACATCAGGAGCAGTGGGTTAGCTGCCGGTTGTGTGTCCAGAGACCTGAACCTTTCTGGGGCTGACTCTCTGGGTGCAAGCTTGGAAAAAGCAACGCAACAGACTTTTAAAGTCATAAATCAGCAGTTGTTTGTTATGTCTCCGTTCTCGCTGTGAAACAGGGACACCTCTTTTTCCTTATCAGGGAGAGAGAGCGAGCCTGTGATATGTCGAATCCTGGGTGAAGGAGTAGTCTTTGGGGTACTGCAAATCTGCGTCTTTATTGATGCTTTGCTGCACTCCTGAGTGGTCGGTGGAGGGTGTTGATTTTTTTTTGCTGGTGGGGGGAGGTCGTTGCCTTGCTGATGCTTGTGTGTCGGAGGGGGAGCTGAGGGGGATTAGGGGTGCTAAAGTTTAACTGTCATTCATTCTTTGAGGCATTCCTCTGTTTTTGTGGATGTTTGGGAAGAAAAAGAATTTCAGGATGTACATTGTATTCATTTCTCTGACATTAAATGTACTTATTGAACTGCTCTGAAAAGCTATCTCATAGGCATTCAACAAACCCACTCTCTTGAAATTTATTACCACCTGTAGGTTAAAATCTTTCATGGCTATCATAACATTGCCCTTTTCACACACCTTTTCTATTTCCTGTTGTAATCTATGGTCCACATTTCAGCTACTGTTGGGAGGTCTGTATGTAATTGCCATCAGGGTCCTTTTACCCTTGCAGTTTCTTAACTCAACCCACAAGGATTCAACATGATTGAGAAGCTTTTAAAATCCAACAAAAGGCAACAAAATAAAAGCTGTAAGAAGGAAAAAGATGAAATATGAGGGCAGACTAACCAATAGTATAGAGCAGGATACTGAAAGTTTTTTTCAGTTTTTAAAGAGTAAAAGGGAGGAGAGAGTTGACATTGGACCACTGGAAATTGATACTGGTGAGGTAGTAATAACCATATAACCATATAACAATTACAGCACGGAAACAGGCCATCTCGGCCCTTCTAGTCCGTGCCGAATGCTTACTCTCACCTAATCCCACTGACCCGCACTCAGCACATAACCCTCCATTCCTTTCCTGTCCATATACCTATCCAATTTTGCTTTAAATGACAATACCGAACCTGCCTCTACCACTTCTACTGGAAGCTCATTCCACACAGCTATCACTCTCTGAGTAAAGAAATTACCCCTCGTGTTACCCTTAAACTTTTGCCCCCAAGGCTCAACTCATGGTCTCTTGTTTGAATCTTCACTACTCTCAATGGAAAAAGCCTATCCACATCAACTCTATCTATCCCCCTCATAATTTTAAATACCTCTATCAAGTCCCCCCTCAACCTTCTACGCTCCAAAGAATAAAGACCTAACTTGTTCAATCTTTCCCTGTAACTTAGGTGCTGAAACCCAGGTAACATTCTAGTAAATCTTCTCTGTACTCTCTCTATTTTGTTGACATCTTTCTTATAATTCGGTGACCAGAACTGTACAGAATACTCCAAATTCGGCCTTAACAATGCCTTGTACAATTTTAACATTACATCCCAACTCCTATACTCAATGCTCTGATTAAGGCCAACATATCAAAAGCTTTACCATACCACTACTCTCTGGCATCTCCCATCCAGCCACTGTTGAAACCATTTTACTACTTCAATATTAATTCCTAACGATTGAACCTTCCTAACTAACCTTCTGTGTGGAACCTTGTCAAAAGCCTTACTGAAGTCCATATAGACAACATCCACTGCTTTACCCTCGCCAACTTTCCTTGTAACCTCTTCAAAAAATTCAATAAGATTTGTCAAACATGATCTTCCACGCACAAATCTATGTTGACTGTTCCTAATCAGACCCTGTCTATCCAGATAAGTATATATACCTCTAAGGATACTTTCCATTAATTTACCCACCACTGATGTCAAACTGACAGGCCTATAATTGCTAGGTTTACTCTTAGAACCCTTTTTAAACAATGGAACCACATGAGCAACACGCCAATCCTCTGGCACCATCCCCGTTTCTAATGACATTTGAAATATTTCTGTCAGAGCCCCTGCTATTTCTACACTAACCTCCCTCAAGGTCCTAGGAAATATCCTGTCAGGACCCGGAGATTTATCCACTTTTAAATTCCTTAAAAGCACCAGTACCTGCTCCTCTTTAATCATCATAATTTCCATAACTTCCCTACTTGTTTCCCTTACCTTACACAATTCAATATCCTTCTCCTTAGTGAATACCAAAGAAAAGGAATTGTTCAAAATCTCCCCCATCTCTTTTGGCTCCACACATAGCTGTCCACTCTGATTGTCTAAGGGACCAATTTTGTCCCTCACTATCCTTTTGCAATTAATATAACTGTAGAAACCCTTTGGATTTATTTTCATTGTACTTGCCAATGCAACCTCATACCTTCTTTTAGCTTTTCTAACTTCTTTCTTAAGATTCTTCTTACATTCTTTATATTCCTCGAGCACCTCATTTACATGCTGCCTATATTTATTGTAGATATCTCTCTTTTTCCTAACCAAGTTTCCAATATCCCTTGAAAACCATGGGTCTTTCAAACTTTTAACCTTTCCTTTCAACCTAACAGGAACATAAAGATACTGTACCCTCAAAATTTCACCTTTAAATAACTGCCATTTCTCTATTACATCCTTCCCATAAAACAAATTGTCCAAACCACTCCTTCTAAGTCCTTTCACATCGCCTCAGAGTTAGCCTTTCTCCAATCAAAAACCTTAATCCTGGGTCCAGTCCTATTTTTCTCCATAACTATATTGAAACTAATGGCATTGTGATCACTGGACCCGACGTGCTCCCCAACACATACCTCTGTCACCTGACCTATTTCATTTCCTAACAGGAGATCCAACACTGCCCCTTCTCTAGTTGGTACCTCTATGTATTGCTGCAAAAAACTATCCTGCACACATTTTACAAACTCCAAACCATCCATCCCTTTTACAGTATGGGCTTTCCAGTCTATGTGTGGAAAATTAATATCTCCCGCAATCACAACCCTGTGCTTACTACAAATATCTGCTATCTCCTTGCAAATTTGCTCCTCCAATTCTCGCTCCCCATTAGGTGGTCTATAATTCACCCCTATAAGTGTTACTACACCTTTCACATTCCTCAATTCCACCCAAATAGTCTCCCTAGACAAGCCCTCTAATCTATCCTGCCAGAGCACTGCTGTAATATTTTCTCTGAGAAGCAACGCAACACCTCCCCCTCTTGTCCCTCCGATTCTATCCCACCTGAAGCAACGAAATCCAGGAATATTTATTTCACTAATAGCTACAACATCATATTTCCAGGTATCTAAGCTCATCCACCTTTCTTACAATGCTTCTAGCATTAAAATAAATGCAGTTATGAAATTCTCCACCTCTTCCTCTCTGTTTATCTCTAACAGTACAAAGAACTTTACTGTCTACTTTTTCTTCCTTCTCCCATACATTGTTTCCTACATTCTGGTTCCCATCCCCTTCATATCTAGTTTAAAACCACTGGAGCCTCTCTAGCAAACCTACCTGCAAGAATATTTGTCCCCCTCCAGTTCAGATGTAAATTGTCCTGCCGGAACAGGTCCCACTTTCCCTGGAAAACTGCCCAATTACCTATAAATCTGAAGCCTTCCCTCCTGCACCGTGTCTTCAGCCATGTGTTGATCTGCACTATCTTACTATTTCTAAACCCACCTGTAAGTGGCACTGGTAGCAATCCTGAGATTGCTATCCTGGGGGTCCTGTCCTTTAACTTGGCACCTAGTTCCCTAAACTCACCTTTCAGGACCTCCTCACTCTTCCTACCCATGTCACTGGTCCCTACATGGACCATGACATCCGGCTGCTCACCCTCCCTCTTGAGGATATTGAGAACTCGATCCGAGATATCACGGACCCTGGCACCAGGGAGGCAACAGACCATCTGGGATTCTCGATCTCTTCCACAGAACCTCCTATCTGTCCCCCTAACTATTGAATCCCCTATCACTACTGCTCTCCTCTTTTCCCTCCTTCCCTTCTGAGCTGAGGGTCCAGTCTCGGTGCCAGAGACACAACCACTGCAACTTGTCCCTGGTAGGTCGTCCCCACCAACAATATCCAAAACAGTATACTTATTGTTGATGGGAATGGCCACAGGGGTGCTCTGCTCATTCTGTCTATTCCCCTTCCCTCTCCTGACAGTCACCCAACTACCTGTCTCCTGACTCTTAGGGGTGACTATCTCCCTGTAACTCCTGTTTATTTCTGCCTCTGCCTCCCGAATGATCCAGTTCATGCAGCTCCAGCTCCAGTTCCCTAACACGGTTTGTCAGGAGCTGCAGCTAGATGCACCTTTTGCAGGTGTAGTCATCAGGGACAATTGTGCTCGCCCTGACTTCCCACATACTGCAAACGGAGCACTCAACTGCCCTAACTGCTGTCTCCATTCCTATTCCTCAGCTAATTAGATTAATTAAAAGAGCCTACCCAGCCTTACCTCACCTGGAGTGAAGTTCGTACTTAGCCTCTGCTCGCTATTTAAATTATCCCGCTGCCTCACGGGCTGACTTTCATGCACTTGCACAGTTGTGCCCCGTTCAAACCTCACCTCTGCCTATTCTCGCTGAAGCCTGCTTGAGCCAAAGCCGACCCACTCTGCCTCAGTCCACTCCGACGATGGCCGCTGTATATGGCGGTCTTTCTTTTTAAACCTTTGCTGCGCTACGTCACGTGCCTGCGCAGTCTAGCCTCTTTGCCGTGATCAGTTAAAAAAAACAGCTTCTCCCCGAGCTTCTTTTACCCCTTTCCTCACCGCCTCTTGCTGCGATTTTAATGGGGGACAAAGAACTGGCAGATGAACCTAATGGGTACTTTGCACCTGTCTTTACTGTGGGAGATGCTGGCAGTATGCCAGAGGTCTGTGAGTGTCAGGGAGCAGGAGTGAGTGCCATTGCTCCATTGCTATTACAAAGGAAAAAGTTACAGGCAAACTCAAAGGTCTTAAGGTGGATAAGTCACCTGGGCCAGATGAACTATATTCTGGAGTCCTGAGAGAGGTTGCTGAAGAGAGAACGGATGCATTGGCCGTGAACTTTCAAGAATCACTTGATTCAGGCATGGTTCCGGAGGACTGGAAGATTGTAAATGTCATTCCACTCTTTAAGAAAGGAGGAAGACAAAAGAGAGGAAATTATAGGCCAGTTAGACTAACCTCAGTGTTTGGAAAAGTGTTGGAATCTTTTATTAACAATGAGGTTTCAGTGTACTTGGAGATTAATGATAAAAAAAAAGTCAGAGTCAGCATGGTCTCTGTCAAGGGAAATCTTGCCTTACAAACTCTACAAATCTCTGGTGAGACTGCACTTAGAATATTGTGTTCAACTCTGGTCACCTCATTATAGGGAGGATGTGGACGCTATGGAGAGGATGCAGAGGAGATTTACCAGGATGTTGTCTGGATTGGAGAACAAGTCATATGAAGCAAGATTAGCAGAGCTGGGACTTTTCTCTTTGGAGCGTAGAAGAATGAGAGGGGACTTGATAGAGGTCTACAAGATTATGAGAGGCATAGATAGGGTGGATAGTCAGTACCTGTTTCCCAGGGCACCAATAGCAAACACCAGAGGGCACAGGTACAAAATTAAGGGAGGGAACTTTAGGGGAGATATCAGGGGTAAGTTTTTACACAGAGGGTTGTGAGTGCCTGGAATGACTTGCCAGGGATGGTGGTGGAGGCTAAAACATTAGGGGTATTTAAGAGCCTCTTGGACAGGCACATGGATGAAAGAAAAACAGAGGGTTATGGGGTAGTGTGGATTTAATACTTTTTTTTAAAGGATTATATGGGTCGGCACAACATGGAAGGCTGAAGGGCCTGTTCTGTGCCGTAGTGTTCTATGGTTCAATGGTTCTAAATCTGTTAGAGTTCTTTGAGGAAGTAACAAGCAGGGTGAACAAAGGAAGGCAGTGGATGTCATTTACCTGGATTTTCAGAAGGCGTTTGATAAGGTGCCACACATGAGGCTGTTTAACAAGATAAAAGTGTATAGTGTTACAGGAAATATACTGGCATGGATATGGAATGGCTGACAGGCAGGAGGTAGTGAGTAGGAATAAAGAGGACCTTTTCTGGTTGGCTGCCAGTGACTGGTGGTGTTCCTTGGGTGTCAGTATTGAGTCTGCTACTTTTCACATGGTATATCAGTGATTTAGACAATGGAATTGATGGCTTTGTGGCAAAGTTTGCGGATGATACAAAGATAGGTGGAGGGGTAGGTAGTGCTGAAGAAGCAATACGATTGCAGCAGGACTTGACAAATTGGAAGAATGGGCAAAAAATTGGCAGATCGAACTCAGTGTTGGGAAATGTATGATAATGTATTTTGGTAAAAGGAACAATAGTGCAGACTATTATCTAAATGGGGAGAAGGTTCAAACATCAGAGGTGCAGAGGGACTTAGGAGTTCTTGTGCAAGACTCTCAGTAGGTTACTTTACAGGTTGAGTCTGTGGTAAAGAAGTCAAATGCAATGTTGCCATTTATTTCAAGGGGAATGGAATATAAAAGCAAGGAGATAATGCTGAGTCTTTTTAAGACACTAGTCAGGCTGCACTTAAAGTATTGTCAATGGTTTTGGGCTCCATATCTCAGAAAGGATGTGTTGTCATTGGAGAGAGTCCAGAGGAGGTTCACAAAGATGATTCTGAGAATGAAGGGTTTAGTATATGAGCAGCATTTGGCAGCTTTGGCCTGTACTTACTGGAATTTAGAAGAATGTGGGGGATCTCATTGAAACCTATCGAATGTTGAAAGGACTAGATAGGGTGGATGTGGAGAGGAGGTTTCCTGTGGTGGGGAGTATCAAGAACTAGGGGGCACAATCTCAAAATTGAGGGGCAACATTTTAGAACAGAGATAAGGAAGAATTTTTTTAGCAAGTGAGTGTGAATCTGTGGAAAGCTCTGCCACAAACTGCAGTGGAGGCCAAGTCTGTGGGTATAATTAAGGCAGAAGATAATAGCTTCCCGATCAGTCAGGGCATGAAAGGATATAGAGAGAAGGAAGGTGTCTGGAGTTGAGTGGGATCCTGGATCAGCCACGGTGGAGCAAACTCAATGGGTTGAATGCCCTAATTCTGCTCCTATGTCTTATGGTCTTATCTAACAGTTGTTATTGAAGTCTATTTTTCCTTTTGTTTTTACTAAAATATTTATGGAGTATATTCATCTTAAACACCATTTTCTCCTTTTCCAAACCAATTCTCTGGCACGTTGTCAGGAACCTTACATTCAATGTGTATTTTGGCTCTTTTTTGATGTTTTCATCCATTTTTCCTGTCTCTGTAATTGGCTGAGTTCTCCTGTCTACCAAACCTTTGAATGTTTTAAAAGCTTTCTTCTTCTTCCTCATGGTCCCCACTGAATAGGATTGGCATCTGCTATTTTTAATGTGTTTTTGTTTTCAATAGTATGTCTACCATCACCTCCTCACATGTTCCACTGGAGATGAGGGAATCTGCCAACCTCCTGAAGCCTCTTCTGTCTTTAACAGTAACAACATCTCAGCCTCATACCCCTGCCTTAACTCCTCACTGACCTCCTGGAGCCTCTTCTGCCTTTAACAGTAACAACATCTCAGCCTCATACCCCTGCCTTAACTCCTCACTGACCTCCTGGAGCCTCTTCTGCCATTAAGATGATCAACACCTCCTTGGCTCTTGATATACCAGACTAATTAAACTCTGTTTAATTGGGTTGTTGCACCATGCCCAGTCTTTTGCAGAAGAGGCTTTTGGTTTTCCTCCTACAGTCATTCTAGTTTTAACATATTTTATTTGAATTTTCCACTGGGAGGATAGCATCTCCTTCACTATCTCATCAAATCCTGACATTCCCAACATTCCTACCACATCATTCCTTGGTCTTCTGTACTCATGGGAATATAAGCAAAATCCCCACAATCTCCTTCGAAACCCAAACCTTCTTGTGTGTACTGAATTGAATTGAATTGAATTTATTTAAATTTTATATCTGTCTTACAACATGAGAGAGTAAAAATCTATCTGTTAAGACTCCGTTGCAACGTACAGACATGTGAATTTATAAATCTAATGGGTTGTAGAAAGAAGTTGTCCTGTAGCCTGTTGATCCTTGCTTTAATCTTGCGGTACCATTTGCCAAGTGGAAGCTCCTGAGACAGTTTATGGTTGGGGTGACTGGTGATCTTCCAGACCTCCTTTCTGCACCTGCCTCTGTAAACGTCCTCAATGGAGGGAAGCTCACATCCATGGATGAGCCAGGCTGTTAACAATACTCTCTGCTGTGCTTTGCGATCAAGGTTGGTACTGTTCCCATACCAGGCAGTGATACAGCCACTCAGGACGCTCTCAATTGTGTCCATGTAAAAGGTCTTGAGGATTTGAGGTCTTGAGAAGGTCTTGTGGTACAATCAGGAGGAGGAGCGCCTCATCCTTTGGATACATTGCCCACAACTGAACACAATAACCCAGATAGGCTGTGGACAAATGAAGTATCACCTCTTGTTCTCCTTATTCTACACTTCTACCTTAAATATGAAATTTCATCAGCTTTCCCACTGTGTCTATTACCTGCATATAAGCTTCTGAAGTATCTTACACTCAGGCTCACAAATCTCTTTTCTTCTCCACAAATTCTGTTTCCTCTTTCTTTAGAGCTTATTTTTCTCTCTTTCTTTCCCCTCTCTCTCCTTCCCACCCTCTCTCTCTTTCCCCCTCTCCTTCTGTAGCTTTGTATCTACCTCCTGCCTATTCTGCTGAGAGAGGTTACAATAGAAATAGTGATATTTGCCACAATCATTAAGAATCTATGGGTGTCTGTAGAAATGACAATATTACCTTCTTGTCTGGAAAAGGGAGTATTGGTTTATTATTGTCACATGTACTGAGATGCAGTGAAAAGCTTTTGTTTGTTAGACTCATTCAGATCATGCCATACATAAATACACTGTGGTAGTAAAAATAAATTGAAGAATATACTGTTACACCTACAGAGAAAGTGCAGGGAGACCAAAAAAGTGCAAGAATCACAATGTTATAGATCTGAGAGATAGAGTTCAGTTTTAGCATGTAAGAGCTCTGTAAAAGAATCTTGCAACTGTAGGGCAGAAGTTATCCTTTACTCTGGTGGTACGTGCTTCCAGGTTTTGTATCTCTTGCAGAGAGGAGAAGAGTGGATGATAGGGATGGGAGAGGTCCTTGATTATGTTGTCATCAAGAAATGTGGATGTCAAAGAGAGAGACAGACACAGAGATGACATAGAGAGACAGTTATGTCATAAAGGGAAAGAGATGTCATAGAGGGATAGAGAGATAAAGTATTTTGCATCAGTCTTCACTTTGGAAGACATTAGCAGTATGGCAGAAGTTCCAGGTGGGTCAGAGGTAATTAAATGTATGATGATATCATTACAAGAGAGAAGGTTCTTAGGAAACTGAAAGATCTGAAGGTAGATCAGTCACCTGGACCAAACGGTGTACACCCCAGGGTTCTGAAAGAGGTGGCTGAAGAGACTGTGGAGGCATTAGAATTGATCTTTCAAGAGTCACTAGATTCTGAAATAGTTCCAGAAGATTGGAAAATTGGAAATATCACTCCAATCTTCAAGAATGGAGAGAGGAAGAAGAAAGTAAACTATAGGCCAGATAGTCTGATCTCAGTGGCTGGGAAGAGGCTGGAGTCGATTGTTAAAGATGAGGGTTTGTGGTACTTGGAGGCACATGACAAATTAGGCCATAGTCAGCATAGTTTCCTCAAAGGAAAATCTTGCCTGACAAATTGATTGGAATTCTTTGGAGAAATAAGAAGCAAGATAGACAAAGGAGAATCGGTTGACGTTATGTACTTGGATTTTCAGAAGACCTTTGACAAAGTGCCACATGAGGCTCCTTAACAAACTATGAGCCCGTGGTATTGCAGGAAAGATCCTAGCATGTATAAAGCAGTGCTGATTGACAGGAGGCAAAGAGTAGGAATAAAGGCAGCCTTTTCTGTTTGGCTGCTGGTGACGAGGGGTCTGCGAGGGATCAGTTCTTTTATGCTATATGTCAATGATTTGGATGATAGAATTGATGGCTTTATTGCAAATTTTGCAGACAATATGAAGATACATTGAGGAGCAGGTAGTTTTGAGGAAGTAGAGAGGCGGTTAAGGAAATGGGGTTTTAAACTCCCTATACCGACAATCTTGCTGGCAAACATGCAGTCTCTGGTGAATAAAATTGATGATCTCAGAGCCAGGGTGCTGAATCAGAGGGACATTAGGACTGCATGTGTCCTTTGTTTCACGGAATCATGGTTAACCCCTTCCATACTGGATGCAGCGATCCAGATCGATGGGTTTACTATACACCATCAGGATAGATCTATAGAGTCTCTCTAAAGCAGAGGTGGAGGAATATGCCCCATGATCAACTCTTCTTGGTGCACAAATATATCAGTGCTGACCAGATGTGGAATATCTAGCACTACAGTGCCGTCCTTTTTACCTACCTTTGTTTTGGGAGATTTTAACCAGGCCTGTCTGAAAAACTCACTAAGCAACTACCATCAACAGATCACTTGCAATACAAGAGGAAACAACACACTGGACATTGCTAGACCACCAGCAAGAATGCCAACCATGCTATTCCACGCCCTCACTTTGGGAAGTCTGATCACCTGGCTGTACTTCTACTCCGAGTATAGGCAGAGACTGAAGACTGCAGCACCAGCAGTGAGGACCAAGAAAGTATGGACAAGGGAAGCACAGGAGTGCCTACAGGACTGCTTTGAGTTGATGAACTGTACTGTATTCAGGGATTCATCTTTAAACCTGGATGAGTATGTTGCAGCTGTTAACAGATTCAGATTTCTGGATCATTGCAGCTTCTTTTGAGGCAGGTGTGACCTGTACAAAAAGGATGGGTTGTACTTGAATCCCAGGGGGACCAATATCCTGGTGGGGAGGTTTGCTAAGGCTACTGGGGAGAGTTAAAACTAGAACTGCTGGGGTGGGGGGGAGGGTTGGAACCAAACTGAAGAGACGGAGTAAGAGGTGGATGGCTCACAAATAGAGAAAGCTTGGAGACAGTGTGAAAGGGAAGATGGGCAGGTGATAGAGAAGGGTCGTGCTCAGACTGATGGTTTGATATGTGTCTATTTTACTGCAAGGAGTATTAAGAACAAAGTGGACGAGCTTAGAGCATGAATCAGTACTTGGAGCTACGATGTTGTGGCCATTACAGAGACTTGGATGGCTCAGGGGCAGGAATAGTTACTTCGAGTGCCAGGCTTTAGATGTTTGAGAAAGGCAGGGAGGGAGGCAAAAGAGGTGGGGGCATGGCACTGCTGATTAGAGATACTGTCATGGCTGCAGAAAAGGAGGAAGTCATGGAGGGATTGTCTACAGAGTCTCTGTGGGTGAAAGTTAGGAACAGGAAGGGGTCAGTAACTCTACTGATTGTTTTTTATAGACCACCCAATAGTAACAAGGATATCGAGGAGTGCAGATAGGAAGACTGATTCTGGAAAGGTGTAAAAATAACAGGGTTGTCATGGGGAGAGATTTTAATTTCCCAAATATCGATTGGCATGTCCCTAGAGCGAGGGGTTTAGATGGGGTGGAGTTTCTTAGGTGTGTTCAGGAAGGTTTCTTGACATAAGAGGAGAGGTTGTACTTGATCTGATATTGGGAAATGAACCTGGTGACATGTCAGATTTCTCAGTGGGAGGTTGGTCATCAGTGGTATGCCTCAGGGATCTGTTCTGGGACCCCTGCACTTTGTGATTTTTATAAATGACCAGGATAAGGAAGTGGAGAGATGGGTTAGTAAATTTGCTGATGACACAAAGGTTGGGGTTGTGGGGAATAGTGTGGAGGGCTGTCAGAAGTTACAGCAGGACATTGATAGGATGCAAAACTAGGCCGAGAAGTGGCAGATGGAGTTCAACCCAAATAAGTGTGAAGTGGTTCGTTTTGGTAGGTTGACTCTGTGGTTAAGGCGGCATACAGTGTATTGGCCTTCATCAGTCATGGGATTGAGTTTAGGAGCTGAGAGGTAATGTTACAGCTATACAGGACCCTAGTCAGTCCCTACTTGGAGTACTGTGCTCATTTCTGGTCACCTCACTACAGGAAGGAAGTGGAAACCATAGAAAGGGTGCAGAAGAAATTTACAAGGATGTTGCCTGGATTGGAGAGCATGCCTTATGAGAATAGGTTGAGTGAACTTGGCCTTTTCTCCTTGGAGCGACAGAGGATGAGAGGTGACTTAATAGATGTGTACATGGTGATGAGAGGCATTGATCGTGTGGATAGTCAGCGGCTTTTTCCCAGGGCTTAAGTAGCTAGCATGAGAGGGGACAGTTTTAAGGTCCTTGGAAGTAGACACAGATGTCAGGGGTATGTTGTTTATGCAGAGAGTGGTGAGTGCGTGGAATGGGCTGCCAGAAATGGCAGTGGAGGTGGATATGATAGGGTCTTTTAAGAGACTCCTTGGGAGGTACATGGAGCGCAGAAAAATAGAGGGCTATGGGTAACAATAAGTAACTTCTAAGGTAAGGACATGTTTGGCACAGCTTTGTGGACCGAAGGGCCTGTATTGTGCTGTAGGCTTTCTTTGTTTCTATGTTTCATTAAAACCTGTGTGGATGAGTGTGTGCCCACAAAGACTTACTGTACATTCCCAAACCAAAAGCCATGGATGAACCAAGAGGTACGTCGTCTGCTGAAGGCTAGATCTGTGGCATTCAAATCTGGTGACTCAGACCTTTACCAGAAAACCAGGTATGATTTTCACAGGGCTATTTCAAGGGCCAAGAAACAATTTCGAATGAGGTTGGAGGCGACATCAGATACACAGCAACTTTGGCAGGGTCTGCAAGACATTACTTCCTACAAAGCTAAACCCAATAGTATGAAAGGCAGCGATGCTTCACTACTAGATGAACTCAACACCTTCAATGCACACTTTGAAAGGGAGAACACAACTAAAGCTGTGAAGATCCCTGAAGACCCTATGATATCTGTCTCAGAGGCTGACATTAGGCTGTCTTTAAAGAGAGTGAACTGTTGCAAAACGGAAGGTCCCGATGGAGTACCTGGTAAGGCTCCGTAAATCTGTGCCAACCAACTAGTGGGAGTATTTAAGGACATTTTCAACCTCTCGCTGCTACAGGTGGAAGTTCCCACTTGCTTCAAAAAGGCAACAATTATACTAGTGCCTCAGGAGAAATATGTGGGCTGCCTTAATGACTATTAGAACATAGAACATAGAATAGTACAGCACATTACAGGCCCTTCGGTCCCCAATGTTGTGCCAACCCTCAAACCCTGCCTCACATATAACCCCCCATCTTAAATTCCTCCATATATCTGTCTAGTAGTCTCTTAAACTTCACTAGTTTATCTGCCTCCACCACTGACTCAGGCAGTGCATTCCACACACCAACCACTCTCTGAGTGAAAAACCTTCCTCTAATATCCCCCTTGAACTTCCCTCCCTTACCTTAAAGCCATGTCCTCTTGTATTGAGCAGTGGTGCCCTGGGGAAGTGGCGCTGGCTGTCCACTCTGTCTATTCCTCTTAATATCTTGTACACCTCTATCATGTCTCTTCTCATCCTCCTTCTCTCCAAAGAGTAAAGCCCTAGCTCCCTTAATCTCTGATCAGAATCCACACTCTTTAAACCAGGCAGCATCCTGGTAAATCTCCTCTGTACCCCTTCCAATGCTTCCACATCCTTCTTATAGCGAGGCGACCAGAACTGGACACAGTATTCCAAGTGTAACCTAACTAGAGTTTTATAGAGCTGCATCATTACATCGTGTCTCTTAAACTCTATCCCTCGACTTATGAAAGCTAACACCCCATAAGCTTTCTTAACTACCCTATCTACCTGTGAGGCAACTTTCAGGGATCTATGGACATATACCCCCAGATCCCGCTGCTCCTCCACAGTCCCAAGTATCCAGCCATTTACTTTGTACTCTGCCTTGGAGTTTGTCCTTCCAAAGTGTACCACCTCACACTTCTCCGGGTTGAACTCCATCTGCCGCTGCTCAGCCCACTTCTGCATCCTATCAATGTCTCTCTGCAATCTTCGACAATCCTTTACACTATCTACAACACCACCAACCTTTGTGTCGTCTGCAAACTTGCCAACCCACCCTTCTACCCCCACATCCAGGTTGTTAATAAAAATCACGAAAAGTAGAGGTCCCAGAACAGATCCTTGTGGGACACCACTAGTCACAACCCTCCAATCTGAATGTACTCCCTCCACCACAACCCTCTACCTTCTGCAGGCAAGCCAATTCTGAATCCATCTGGCCAAACTTCCCTGGATCCCATGCCTTCTGACTTTCTGAATAAGCCTACCGTGTGGAACCTTGTCAAATGCCTTACTAAAATCCATGTAGATCACATCCACTGCACTACCCTCATCTATATGCCTGGTCACCTCCTCAAAGAACTCTATCAGGCTTGTTAGGCACAACTTACCCTTCACAAAGCCATGCTGACTGTCCCTGATCGGACCATGATTCTCTAAATGCTCATAGATCCTATCACTAAGAATCTTTTCCAACAGTTTTCCCACTACAGATGTAAGGCTCACTGGTCTACAAATACCTGGACTACCCCTACTATCTTTTTTGAACAAGGGGACAACATTTGCCTCCCTCCAGACCTCTGGTACCATTCCCGTCGACAACGAGGACATAAAGATCCTAGCCAGAGGCTCAGCAATCTCTTCCCTCGGCTCGTGGAGCAGTCTGGGGAATATTCCATCAGGCCCTGGGGACTTATCCATCCTAATGTATTTTAACAACTTCAACACCTCCTCTCCCTTAATATCAACATGCTCCAGACCATTAACCTCACTCATATTGTCCTCACCGTCATTAAGTTTCCTCTCATTGGTGAATACCAAAGAGAAGAATTCATTGAGGACCTCGCTCACTTCCACAGCCTCCAGGCACATCTTCCCACTTTTATCTCTAATCGGTCCTACCTTTACTCCTGTCATCCTTTTGTTCTTCACATAACTGAAGAATGTCTTGGGGTTTTCCTTTACCCTACTCACCAAGGCCTTCTCATGCCCCCTTCTTGCTCTTTTCAGCCCCTTCTTAAGCTCCTTTCTTGCTACCCTATATTCCTCAATAGACCCATCTGATCCTTGCTTCCTAAACCTCATGTATGCTGCCTTCTTCCACCTGATTAGTTTTTCCACTTCACTTGTCACCCATGGTTCCTTCATCCTACCATTCTTTATCTTCCTCACTAGGACAAATTTATCCCTAACATCCTCAAAAGATCCTTAAACATCGACCACATGTCCATAGTACATTTCCCTGCAAAAACATCATTCCAATTCACACACAGAAGTTCTAGCTTTATAGCCTCATAATTTGTCCTTCCCCAATTAAAAATTTTCCTGTCCTCTCTGATTCTATCCTTTTCCATGATAATGCTAAAGGCCAGGGAGTGGTGATCACTGTTCCCCATATCCTCATCCACTGACAGATCTGTGACCTGACCCGGTTCGTTACCTAATACTAGGCATTCCCCCTAGTCGTCCTGTCAACATACTGTGACAGGAATCCATCCTGGACACACTTAACAAACTCTGCCCCATCTTTACCCTTGGAACTAATCAAGAGCCAATCAATATTAGGGAAGTTAAAGTCACCCATGATAACAACCCTGTTATTTTTGCACCTTTCCAAAATCTGCCTCCCAATCTGCTCCTCGCTATCTCTGCTGCTACCAGGGGGCCTATAGAATACCCCCAGTAGAGTAACTGCTCCCTTCCTGTTCCTGACTTCCACCGATACTGACTCAAAAGAGGGTCCTGCTACATTACCCACCCTTTCTGCAGCTGTAGTAGTATCCCTGACTGGTAATGCCACCCCTCCTCCCCTTTCCCTCCCTCTCTATCCCTTTTAAAGCACTGAAATCCAGGAATATTGAGAATCCATACCTGTCCTGGTGCCAGCCAAGTCTCCGTAATGGCCACTACATCATAATTCCATGTATGTATCCAAGCTCTCAGTTCATCACCTTTGTTCCTGATGCTTCTTGCATTGAAGTACACACACTTTAGCCCTTCTACCTTACTACCTTTACACTGTTTATCCTGCTTCTCTTTCCTCAAAGCCTCTCTATATGTTAGATCTGGCTTTACTCCATGCACTTCTTTCACTGCTCCATTGCTCCGGGTCCCATCCCCCTTGAAAATTAGTTTAAACCCTCCCAAACCATGCTAGCAAACCTACCTGCAAGGATATTGCTCCCCCTCGAGTTCAGGTGCAACTCATCCAATCTGTACAGGTCCCACCTTCCCCAGAAGAGATCCCAATGATCCTAAAATCTAAAACCCTGCGCCCTGCACCAGTTCCTCAGCCACGTATTCAACTGCCATCTCCTCCAATTCTTACCATCACTATCACGTAGCATTGGCCGCAATCCTGAGAATAGAGATTTACAGATGAACTGTTGTTACTGGATTAGAGGAAATGGGGTTAGATGTGATGCTAAGGTTTTCAGCCTTGCTTTCACTAAATAGCAGATTTTCTATCTGCTGATTGCACTTATTACGCAATGCTCATGTTTATTTGAGCTATGTCCTAGTAATGGAGATATCTGGTCTGCGAAATGATTGTAACATCATTTTAGTGAGTTTGACTCAGAACTGACAAGCTTCACCCAGGATTTCTTTTTCAATACATTATCAATTATTTGCATTACAGATAAACAGCTTCTTCTCTTTTCAGGACTATCCCTACACATAACTCCAGTGCCAGGTATCAACAGAAACTTGCCACTCACCAATAGGCTCAACAGTACTGCTTGCCACCGACCTTGGCGACGCTGTTGGGATCTCTGTGAAAATGAAGAATAAGAGGTGTTCAGCTGGACAGCTTGGAATCAATGTACAGTAGCCCCTGAACTTGAGCCAGACAGAGCATTTAAAAGCCCCAAAGCTACAGTGATCATTTCATCAGCAATTAGAATCAATCTGTGGGTTTCAGGAAGTGCTTGAACAAAGGACATGACTGTGTAACAGATGAGGGAGGGAGTGACCACACCAAGGGAGAAAGTGAGTAAGCAGGATAAAGGAAAGAGAGTAAGAGAGACAGAGAATGATTGTGATAGATGGAACATAGCATAGGAAATAGAACTTGAAGTAATTCACATAGCAAGTGTGAACAAAAAAAATGAGTGTGAGATGGGAATGTGGTGTGAGGGGCAGGGTGAATATGAGAGACAGTAACTGTGAGGGAGAGAGTGTGTAAGGGACAACAGTGAGAGATGAGAATGAGGGTTAGAGACAGAGAATGAGCTATAGAGTAAGTGTGAGGGACAGTGAAAGAATGAGTGTGAGGGAGGGAGTGACTATGAGGGATAAATGCTATTGTGAATAACGGAAACAGTGAAATTCATGGCACGGGAGGGGAGGCAAAAGATTAAGACAATTTAGTGTTGGCGGATTCAATTGTAAGAGAAGCAACGAGGCATTTCCCTGGACACAAATAAGATTACTAGGAAGTTTTTTGCCTCCCTGGTGCCAGGCTCATGGATGCTGCAGAGAGAGTGAAGAACAGCCAGAGGCTATGGTCCATACTGGGACAACTGACACCAATAATCCTGTAACATGGATGAAAGGGTTAGCTCATAGATAAAATAGAAGGCAATCTAAGGTCAAAATCATTGGAATAGTTTTGTTGTCATGTAGAGGAAAAGGAGGATGTCCAATGAATGTGTAATTAGTGCAGGTGGGACATCTTTTATGTTTGTCTTCATTAGCTGGGGCATTGAGTATAAAAGTCAGTAAATCACCTTGCAGCTGTACAAAGCATTAGTATGGCCACACTTGGAGCATTGTGTGCAGTTTTGGTCACACCATTACAAGAAGGATGTCAAAGCTTTGGAGAAGGTGCTGAGGAGGTACACCAGGATACTTTCTAAATTGGAGGGCATGAGTGACAAGGAGAGGATGACTATAACACCATAAGATATAGGAGCAGAAATAGGTTATTTGGCCCATCGAGTCTGCTTTAATGTTTCATTATGGCTGATCCATTTCCTGCTCAGCTTCATTCTCTTGCCTTCTCCTTAACACTTCATGGCCCGACTAATCAAGAACCTATCAACTTCTGCCTTAAATATACCCAATGATTTGGCCTCCACAGCCAACAGTGGCAATGAATTCTACAGGTTCACCACTCTCTGGATAAATAAATTCCTCCTCATCTCCATTATAAATGGATGACCCTCTATTCTGAGGCTATGCTCTTTGGTCCTAGATTCCCCCCACATAGGAAAGATCCTCCCCACATCCACTCTATCTATGCCTTTAAACATGTAGTAGATTTCAATTTTAAATTTCACCCACTCCCCTCCCCCCCATTCTTCTGAATTCCAGTGAGTACAGGCCCAAAGCCATTAATTGGTCCTCTTATGGTAACCCTTTCATTCCCAGAATCATTCTTGTGAACCTCCTCTGAACCCTTTCCAGTGTCAGCACATCCTTTCTTAGATAAGGTGCCTAAAGATACGCAGGTGATAGGCAGCGAAGGTGGACGCGCTCAGACTGACGGTTTGAGGTGTGTATTTTAACACAAGGAGTGTTGTGAACAAAGCGGATGAGCTTAGAGCGTGGATCAGTACTTGGAGATATGATGTGGTGGCCATTACAGAGACTTGGTTGGCTCAGGGGCAGGAATGGTTACTTCAAGTGCCGGGTTTTAGATGTTTCAGAAAAGACAGGGAGGGAAGCAAAAGAGGTGGGGGCATGGCACTATTGATTATTATTGAACACTAATGTGTCACTGCTGCAGAAAAGGTGGATGTCATAGAAGGATTGTCTACAGAGTCTCTGTGGGTGGAAGTTAGGAACAGGAAGGGGTCAATAACTCTACTGTGTGTTTTTTAAAGGCTGCTCAATAGTAACAGGGATTTTGAAAAGCAGACAGAGAAACAGATCTTGGAAAGGTGTAATAATAACAGAGTTATCATGGTGGGAGATTTTAATTTCCCAAATATCAATTGGCATCTCCCTAGAGCAAGGGGTTTAGATGGGATGGAGTTTGTTAGGTGTGTTCAGGAAGGTTTCTTGAGACAATATGTAGATAAGCCTACAAGAGGAGGAACTGTACTTGATTTGGCATTGGGAAATTAACCTGGACAGGTGTCAACTCTCTCAGTGGGAAAGCATTTTGGAGATAGTGATCATAATTCTATCTCCTTTATGATAGCATTGGAGAGAGATAGGAACAGACAAGTTAGAAAAGCGTTTAATTGGAGTAAGGGGAATTATGAGGCTATCAGACAGGAACTTGGAAGCTTAAATTGGGAACAGATGTGCTCAGGGAAAGGTATGGAAGAAATGTGGCAAATGTTCAGGGGGTAGAAGTAGTTGAGGCCAGTTCAGTTGTGTCATTTAAGGTAAAATTGGATAGGTATATGGACAGGAAAGGAGTGGAGGGTTATGGGCTGAGTGCAGGTAGGTGGGACTAGGTGAGATTAAGAGTTCGGCACGGACTAGGAGGGCCGAGATGGCCTGTTTCCGTGCTGTGATTGTTATATGGTTATATGGGATATTTGTGTGGAGTTCTGCATAGGTATGTTCCAATGAGACAAGGAAGTTATGGCAGGGTACAGGAACTGTAGTGTACAAAGGCTGTAGTAAATCTAATCAGGAAGAAAAGAAAACTTATGAAAGGTTCAGAGAGCTAGGCAATGTTAGAGATCTAGAAGATTATAAGGCTAACAGGAAGGAGCTTAAGAAGGAAATTAGAAGAGCCAGAAGGGGCCATGAGAAGGCTTTGGCAGGCAGGAATAAGGAAAATGCCAAGGCATTCTACAAGTATGTGAAGAGCACGAGGATAAGACATGAGAGATAGGACCAATCAAGCATGACAGTGGAAAAGTGTGCATGGAACCGGAGGAGATAGCAGAAGTACTTAATGAATACTTTACTTCAGTATTCAGAACATGTAGATATTAAGAAAGAGGATGTTCTGGAGTTTTTGGAAAGCATCAAGTTGGATAAGTTGTCGGGACTGGATGAGATGTACCGCAGGCTACTGTAGGAGATGAAGGAAGAGATTGCTGAGCATCTGGCAACAATCAATGGGGACGGGAGAGGTTCCAGAGGATTGGAGGGTTGCGGATGTTGTTCCCTTATTCAAGAAAGGGGGTAGAGATAGCCCAGAAAATTACAGACCAGTGAGTCTTACCTCAGTGGTTGGTAAGTTGATGGAAAAGATCCTGAGAGGCAGGATTTATGAACATTTGGAGAGGTATAATATGATTAGGAATAGTCAGCATGGCTTTGTCAATGGCAGGTCGTGCCTTATGAGACTAATTGAATTTTTTGAGGATGTGACTAAACACGTTGATGAAGGAAGAGCAGTAGATGTAATGTATATGGATTTCAGCAAGGCATTTGATAAGGTCCCCCATGCAAGGCTTATTGAGAAAGTAAGGAAGCATGGAATCCAAGGGAACATTGCTTTGTGGACCCAGAACTGGTTTGCCCACAGAAGGCAAACAGCGGTTGCAGATGGGTCATATTCTGTATCGAGGTGTTTAACCAGTGGTGTGCCTTAGAGATCTGTTCTGGGACTCTTACTGTTCATGATTTTTATAAATGACCTGGATGAGGAAGTGGAGGGATGGGTTAGGGTTATTATGTTTGCTGATGACACAAAGGTTGGAGGTGTTGTGGATAGTGTGGAGGGTGTCAGAGGTTACAGCGGGACATTGATAGAATGCAAAACTGGGCTGAGAAGTGGCAGATGGAGTTCAACCCAGATAAGTGTGAAGTGGTTCATTTTGGTAGGTCAAATATGATGGCAGAATATAGTACTAATGGTAAGACTCTCAGTAGTGTGGAGGATCAGAGGGATCTTGGGGTCCAAGTCTATAGGACGCTCAAAGCAGCTGCACAGGTTAACTCTGTGGTTAAGCAGGTATACAGTGTATTGGCCTTCATCGATTGAGGAATTGAATTTAGGAGCCAAGAGGAAATGTTGCAGCTATATAGGACCCTGCTCAGACCCCACTTGGAGTACTCTGCTCAGTTCTGGTCACCTCACTACAGGAAGGATGTGGAAACCATAGAAAGGGTGCAGAGGAAATTTACTAGCATTTCTGGATTGAAGAGCATGCCTTCTGAAAACAGGCTGAGTGAACTCGGCCTTTTCTCCTTGGAGCGACGATGAGAGGTGACCTGATTGACGTGTATAAAATGATGAGAGGTATTGATCATGTGGATAGTCAGAGGCATTTTCCCAGGTCTGATAAGGCTGCCACAGGAGGGCACAGGTTTAAGGTGCTTGGGAGTAGGTACAGAGGAGATGTCAGGGTTAAGTTTTTTATGCAGAGAGTGGTGAGTGCATGGAATGGGCTGCCGGCAACGGTTGTGGAGGCGGATACGATAGGGTCTTTTAAGAGACTTTTAGATAGGTACATGGAA
Organism: Hypanus sabinus; assembly: GCF_030144855.1. Classification (NCBI taxonomy): domain Eukaryota; kingdom Metazoa; phylum Chordata; class Chondrichthyes; order Myliobatiformes; family Dasyatidae; genus Hypanus; species Hypanus sabinus. The sequence goes on from NC_082714.1 coordinate 247,427, forward strand.
CTTAGAAAAATAGAGGGCTATGGGTAAGGTAGAGATATGTTCGGCACAACTTTGTGGACCGAAGGGCCTGTATTGTGCTGTAAGTTTTCTATGTTTTCTAAAACTGTTCACAATACTCCAAATGAGGCTTCAGCAGTGCTTTATAAAGCTTCAACATTACATCCTTGTTTTCATATTCTGGTCCACTTGAAATGAACGTCAACATTGCATTTGGCTTCCTTATCACAGACTCAGCCTGCAAGATAACCTTTAGAGAATCCTGCACATGGGCTTCCAAATCCCTTTGCACCTTGTATTTCTGAATTTTTTTGTTGCGTGACAGTGGGTACAGAGGGTGTCAAAAAGGAGGAGGTATTTAAACAAACTATTTCAATCATATTGAGGAAGAATGTCAAATCAGAACAAAAAGGATGTGACAACTTGTCCAAAGAGTTAAACAGTACAGAAATGGGCCCTCTGGGCCTCTGTGTCCATAGAGTTATACAGAACAGAAACAGGTTATTTAGCCCATCTGGTCTCTTCAGCCCACCATATCCAGAGAGGTAGACAGTACAGAAACAGGCTATTCGGCTTATCACATCCATACAGTACAACATGAGAGAAAAAGGCACTTCATCTCATCATATCCATAGAGTTGAACAGTAAAGTGCCATTGGGCCCATCACATCAATCGAATAAAACTGTACAGAAACAGGCCCTTTGGCCTATCTCGTCCATAGAGTTAACCAGCACAGAAACAGACAGTATAGAAATAGGCCATTCGGAAATAGTCTCATTTCTTTGGCCCATCTCATCCATAGAGTTAAACAGTACAGAAACAGGTCCTCAGTCTGTTGCATGCATACAATTCAACAGTACAAAATAAGGCACTTTGGCCCATTACATTTGTGGAGTTAAATAGTACAGCAACAGGCCACTTGGTCCAACTTGTCCATAGACTTAATTAGTATATTACCGGCCCTTCCGCCTCTTGTGCCCACAGTGTTAAACAGCAAGGCACAAGGCTCTTCAGCTCATTGTCTCCATGCATTAAACAGAACAGAAACAGGCACTTTGGTTCATCTCAACCATAGAATTAAGCATCACAGAAACAGCCCATTCAGCCCATCTCATTGCTTTGGCCCATTGTGTCCATAGTGCTAGACAGTACAGAAATAGGTCCTTTGGCCCATTTTGATCATAGAGATGAACAGTACAGAAACAGACCATTCAGCCCATTAATCCCTTTGATCCATTGAGTCTGTAAAGTTCAAAAGCACAGAAATAGGCTATTCGGCCCATTTCATTTGTACCATTATACATTACAGAAATTTGCCCTTCGACCTATCTTGTTAACACAGTTAAACACTACAGAAATAAATCCTTTGACCCATCTTGTTAACTGAGTTAAAAAGTGCAGAAACAGGCCCTTCAGTCTACCTCATTGATAGAGTTAAGCAGTACAGAAACAGGCTCTTTGGTCCAACTTGTCCATAGACTACAGAGGTGAACAGCACCCTTTGACCCACATTGTCAATTGAGTTAACCAGTGATGAGGTTCTGTAGAGGATATTTAGGGAGTTAAGTGCTAAATTAAAGGGCAGAACCTCCAGGGTTGTGATCTCAGGATTGCTATGTGTGCCATGCGCTACTGAAGCCAGACTAGGAAGATTATATAGTTTAATGGGTGGCTAAAGAGTTGGTGTAGGAGGGATGACATAAGACTTTTGGATCATTGGGCTCTCTTCCAGGGAAGGTGTGACCTGTACAGAAAGGACAGTTTGTACCTGAACTGGAAGGGGACTAATATTCTAGTGGCAAAGTTTGTTAATGCTGCATGCTGGAGTTTAAACTAGATTTGCAGGGGGATGGGAACCAGAGTGCCAGAACAGTTAGTGAAGATGTTGTGGCGGCAGATATTGGTAAGACCTCAGACAATTTGAGGAATCAAAAGGTTGAGCATGGTACGACTATTGCCCCAAGCTGCATATATTTCAATGCAATGAGTATTGTAGAAAAAGGAGTATTAGCTCAGGGTATGGATCAACATCTGGAATTATGATGTTGTAGCCACCATTGAGTCTTGGTTGGAAGAGGGGCAGGATTTGAAGTTCAGTATTCTGGGGTTCTGTTGTTTTAGATGCAACAGTGGAAGGAATTAAAGGAGGAGGGGTGGCATTACTAGTTAGGGAAAGTGTCATGGCAGTGGTATGTGAGGACAGACTGGGGAACTTGACTAGTGAGGTGTTATGGGTGGAATTGAGAAATAAGAAAGGTATGACCATGTTGATGGGGCTATATTATAGACCACCCAACAGTCCTAGGGACTTAGAGGAAAAAATTTGTAGAGACATCACAGATTTTTGGAAGAAACATAAAGTTGTTATAGTAGGTCATTTTATGTTTCCACATATTGACTGAGAATCCCATGCTCTGAAAGAACTAGCTGGGATAGAGTTTGTCAAATGTGTTCAGGAAAGTTTTCTTCATCAGTAAGTCTCAATGAGAGAGCGTACAATACTGTTTCTTCTATTAGGGAATGAGACAGGGCAGGTGTCAAAAATTTGCGTAGCAGAACATGATGCATCCAGTGACCACAATACCATTAGTTTCAAAGTAAATATGCAAAGAGATAGGTCTGTTGTGCAAGTTGAGATTCTAAATTAGAGAAAGGCCAGTTTTGATGGTATCAGAAATGATCTGGCAAGTGTGGATTGGACAGGCTGTTTTGGAAAGGGTGTACTGCAAGGGTGTACTGGAAAGTGGGAAGCCTTCAAAGATGAGATTTTGAGAGTGCAAAGCTTGTATGTGCCTGTCAGAATAAAAGGTAAAAATAACATGTACAGGGAACTTTGGTTTTTAGGAGCTAACCATGGCCTCGAAAAAGGAGGCGTATAGCAGGTATAGGAAAGTATGGACAAATTATGAGCTTATGAATTACAAGAAATTCAAGAGAACACTTAAAGAGAAATCAGGAAGGCTAAAAGAAGGCATGAGGCTGCCGTAGTAGGCAAGGTTAAGGAGAATCATAAGGGATTCTACAGGTATGTTAAGAGCAAAAGGATTGCAAGGGACAAAATTAGTCCTCTGGAAGATCAGAATGGTAATCAAAATCAGAATCAGGTTTATTATCACTGGCATTTGTTAACTTAGCAGCAGCAGTTCAATGCAACACATAAACTAGCAGATAAAAAAATAATATTACAGTATACTTATATTGAATAGACTTTTAAAAATGTGCAAAAACAGAAATACTGTATATTAAAAAATCTGAGGTAGTTCCAAAGATTCAATGTCCATTTAGAAATCGGGTGGCAGAGGGGGAAGAAGCTGTTCCTGAATCGCTGAGTGTGTGCCTTCAGGCTTCTGTACCTCCTACCTGGTGATAACTGTGAGAAAAAGGCATGCCCTGGGTGCTGGAGGTCTTTAATAATGGACGCTGCCTTTCTGAGACACCATTTCCTGAAGGTGTCCTGGGTACTTTGTAGGCTGGTACCATGTGTGGTGTCAAAACAAATGGGGGAGATCTTAAATGCATTCTTTGCATCTGTATTTACTCAGGAGATGGATACGGTCTCTAGCAGAGAGGCAAAGTGGCATCAACTTCATGGATCCTGAACAGATTACAAAGGAGGAGGTGTTTGCTACCCTGAGGCAAATCAGGGTGAATACTGTAAATTCCCAGGGCTTGACAAGATGTTCCTTTGGACTCTATGGGTGGCAAGTACAGAAATTGCTGGGGCCCTAGCAGAGATATTTGAAACATCCTTAGCAAAAGGAAAGGTACCAGAGGATTGGAGGATAGCCAGTGTTGTTCTGCTGTTTAGAAAAAGCTCTAAACAGAAACCAGGAAATTATAGGCATGACATCCTATGGAGTCTGACATCAGTTATGGGAAGTTATTGTAAGGTATTCTAAGGGACCGAATATATAAGTACTTAGATAGGTATGAATTAATTAAGGTTACTCAGCATGACTTTGTGCATGGTAGGTCATGTCTAACCAATCTTATATTGTTTTTTGAGGAAGTTACCAGGAAAGTGAAATTAAAGCAGTGTATGTTGTTTACATGGAACTTAGTAAGGCACTTGACAAGGTCCTACATGGGAAGAAGGTCAAGAAGGTTCAGTCGCTTGGCATTCAGGATGAGGCAGTAAATTGGATGAGACATTGGCTTTGTGGTAGTAGATGTTTTCCTCTCTGCCTTTGACCAGTGGTGTGTTGCTGGGGTCAGTGCTGGGACCTTTGTTGTTTGTTATCTGTATCAATGATCTGGATGATAATGTAGTTAACTGGATCAGCAAATTTGCAGATGACACCAAGATTGGGATTGTAGTGGACAGTGAGGAAGACTATCAAGTCTTGTAGAGAGATCTGGGATGTTATGTTGAAGTTATGACGAGTGATTCTTGGGTTGGATGTCCAGCTCATTTAAAGAAGTATCTCCCATAGCATCTCCTTTCCAGGTGTAGTGATTGCCACAAGACCACTTTTTGGATGCTACGCAGGAAGTCTCTCACATTTGGCCTCTCCTACACTACTGTGCCCATAGCAACAACTTAACATGGTGTCCCTGTTCTTACTGAGTTTGCTATGCCATGGCATGAGTGAGTGTCCAGTTGTATAACTGGGCAGGCAGGCTGGGCTCGTTTGCCAGGCAGTCTGTCCACGAGAAGGAAAACTCTGATACTCAACCTATAGCCTTGTGGTCACCACAGTTGTCGCACCTCACTGTGCCATTATGGAATGTCCTCTGGCCTGAAGAGTGGAATCGGTCCATATACACCAATTCTCACTATAAACTTACACAGCGCAGGCAAGAAGAACCAGCACTCCTGAAGACTCTTCTTTCCTCCTGGTCTTTGCAAGCGAAGGAGCAGCCATCATTTTGAAATTGTATAAAATGTTGGTGAGGATTAATTTGGAGTACTGTGTGCAGTTTTGGTCACCTACCTGCAGGAAAGATATAAAGGTGTACAGAATGCAGAGAAAATTTACAAGGATGTTGCCGGGTCTGGAGGACCTGAGTTATAAGGAAAGTCAAGTCAAGTCACTTTTTATTTTCATTTCGACTATAACTGCTGGTACAGTACACAATAAAAATGAGACGACATTTTTCAGGACCATGGTGCTACATGAAACAGTACAAAAACTACACTGAACTATGTAAAAACAACACAGAAAAAAAAAACTACACTAAACTACAGACCTGTCCAGGACTGCATAAAGTGCACAAAACCGTGCAGGCATTACAATAAATAATAAACAAGACAATAGACACAGTAGAGGGCAGTAAGTTGGTGTCAGTCCAGGCTCTGGGTATTGAGGAGTCTGATAGCTTGGTGGAAGAAACTGTTACATAGTCTGCTTGTGAGAGACCGAATGCTTCTGTGCCTTTTCCCAAACGCCAGGAGGGAGAAGAGTTTGTATGAGGGGTATGTGGGGTCCTTCTTAATGTTGTTTGCTTTGAGGATACAGTGTGTAGTGTAAATATCTGTAATGGTGGGAAGGGAGACCCCGATGATCTTCTTAGCTGACCTCACTATCTGCTGCAGCGTCTTGCGATCTGTGACAATGCAATTTCCAAACTAGGAAGTGATGCAGCTGCTCAGGATGCTCCCAATACAACCCCCGTAGAATGAGATGAGGATGGAGGGTGGGAGATGCATTTTCCTCAGCCTTCGCAGAAAGTAGAGAAGCTGCTGGGCTTTCTTTGCTATGGAGCTGGTGTTGAGGGACCAGGTGAGATTCTCTGCCAGGTGAACACCAAGCAGTTTGGTGCTCTTAACGAACTCTACTGAGGAGCTATCGATGTTCAGAGGAGAGTGGTCGCTCTGTGCCCTCCTGAAGTCAACAAACATCTCTTGAATATTGAAAGATTGAATATGTGAGGACTCTATTCTTTAGAACATAGAAGACTGAGAGGAGATTTGATAGAGATATACAAAATTATGAGGGTTTAGAGAGGGTAAATGCAAGCAGGCTTTTTCCAACATTCATGTTGGGTGGAACCTCAACCAAAGTTCCCCATGCAAGGCTCCTTCAGAAAGTAAGCAGGCATGGGATCCAAGGAGACCTTGCTTTGTGGATCCAGAATTGGCTTGCACACAGAAGGCAAAGGATGGCTGTAGATGGTTCATATGGTGCATGGAGGTCAGTGACCAGTGGTGTTCTGCAGGGATCTGTTCTGAGACCCCTCCTCTTTGTGATTTTTATAATGATCTGGATGAAGAAGTAGAAGGGTGTTTGCTGATGACACAAATGCTGGGGGTGCTATGGATAGTCTAGAGGGTTGTCAGAGGTTACACTGGGACAGCAATAGGGTGCAGAACTGGGCTAAAAAGTGGCAGATGGAGCTAACTCAGCTAAGTGTGAAGTGGCTCAGCTTGGTAGGTTCAATTTGAAGACAGAATATAATATAAATGCTGAGACTCTTGGCAGTGTGGAGGATATGACAGATCTTGGGGTCCGTGTCCATAGGACACTCAAAGCAGCTGTGCAGGTTGACACTGTTGTTAAGAAGGCATATGGTGTTTTGGCCTTCATCAACTATGGGATTGATTTCAAGAACCGTGAGGTAATGTTACAGCTATATAGGACCCTGGCCAGACCCCACTTGGAATACTGTGTTCATTTCTGGTCACCTCATTACAGGAAGGATGTGGATACTATAGAGGGAGTGCAGAGGAGAATTCCAAGGATATTGCCTGGATTGGAGGGTGCACCTTATGAGAATAAGTTGAGTGTACTTGGCCTTTTCACCTTGGAGTGATGGACGATGAGAGGTGGTCTGATAGAGGTGTATAAGATGATGAGGGGCATTGATTGTGTGGATAGCCAGAGGCTTTTCCCCAGGGCTGAAATGGCTAACACAAGCTTGGAAATAGGTATCAGGGGTATGTTTTTCACACAGAGTGTGGTGGGTGTGTGGAATGCACCGCCAATGGTGGTGGTGGAAGCTGATACAATAGGGTCTTTTAAGAGCCTTTTAGATTGGTACATGGAGCTCAGAAAAATAAAGGGCTATCATTTAAAGAAATCCTATGCAGTCCCTAGAGTACGTTACATAGTTGCCGCAATATTGTGGCCCGAAGGGCCTGTAATGTGCTGTAAATTGCAATGTTCTATGTCAAAGGTCACGGATTATTGTTAAAGGTGAGAAGCTTAAAGGGAACTTGAGGGGAAACTTCTTCACTCAGAGTCATGAGGGTGGTAAGGGTTCCACACTCTCACTCTGAGTGAAGATCTTTCGCTTCATGTTCCCCTTAAACTTTTCGCCTTTCACCTTTAACCTATGATCTATGGTTGTCATTCCACACAACCTCAGGGGAAAAAAGCCTGCTTGCATTTACCCTATTGGTACTTCTCATAATTTTATAACCATATAACAATCACAGCACGGAAACAGGCCATCTCGGCCCTCCTAGTCCGTGCCGAACTCTTAATCTCACCTAGTCCCACATACCCGCACTCAGCCCATAACCCTCCACTCCTTTCCTGTCCATATACCTATCCAATTTTACCTTAAATGACACAACTGAACTGGCCTCTACTACTTCTACAGAAAGCTCATTCCACACAGCTATCACTCTCTGAGAAAAGAAATACCCCCTCGTGTTTCCCTTAAACTTCTGCCCCCTAAATCTCAAATCATGTCCTCTCGTTTGAATCTCCCCTACTCTCAATGGAAACAGCCTATTCATGTCAAAACAGCCTATTTTGTGTACCTCTACCAAATCTCCTCTCAATCTTTTATGTTCTAACAAATACAGTCCTAACCTATTCAGTCTTTCCTTATAACTCAGGTCCTCCAGACCCAGTAACATCCTTGTAAGGTTCCTCTGCACTCTTTCAACTTATTTATAACTTTACTGTTGGTAGGCAACCAAAACTGTACACAATATTCCAAATTAGATCTCAGCAATGTCTTATACAACTTCAACATAACACCCAATTTTCTGTATGGAATAGATTGATTTATGAAGGCTGAAAAATTTCTTTATGATCTGTGACACTACTTTCAATGAATTAAGTACCTGTATTTTCAAATCCCTTTGTTCTACCACACTGCTCAGTGCCCTTCTAGTCATTGTGTAAGACCTACCCTGGTTGGCCCTTCCAAATTGCAAAACCTCACACTTGTCTGTATTAAATTCCATCTGCCATTTCCAGCACATTTTTCCAGTTTATGCAGGTCCCTTGGCAAGCCATGATAGACTTCCTTACTGTTCACTACACTATACCTCCATTCTTGGTTTCATCCACAAATTTGCTGATTGAGTTCACCACATTATCATCCAGTATATTGATATAGGTGACAAACAACAAAGGACCCAGCACCAATCCCTGCAGCACCCAACTAGTCACAAGCCTCCAGTCAGAGAGGCAACCTTCTACTACTATTCTTTGGCTTCTCCCACAAAGCTAATATCTAATTCAATTTTCTGTCTCTTTCTGAATGCCAAGTGACTGAACCTTCTTGACCAGTCTTCCATGCAGGACCTTGTCAAATGCCTTATTAAAGTCCACGTAGACAACATCCACTTCCTTGCCTTCATCCACTTTCCTGCTAACTTCCTCAAAAAGCTCCATAAGAATGATTAGACATGACCTATCCCACACTAAGCCATGCTCACTAAACTTAATCAGTCCATGTCTATCCAAATACTTATATATGTAGCCCCTTACTCTAAAAGACATGGTATCAGAATTAGGCCATTTGGTGCATCGGGTCTGCTCTGCCATTTCATCATGGCTGTTCCATTTTTCCTTTCTGCCCTAATCTCTGCTTTCTCCCAGTATCCCTTCATGCCCCAACTAATCAAGAATTTATCAACCTCTGGCTTAAATATACATAAAGACTTGTACTCCACAGCTGCCTGTGGCAACAAATTCCACAGATTCACCACTCTGGCTTAAGAAATTCCTTCTCATCTCCATTCTAAAAGGATGCCTCTCTATTTTGAGGCTATGTCCTCTGATCTTAGATTCTCCCACCATAGGAAACATCCTTTCCACATCCACACTATCTATTCCACACCATTTGATATATTCTAATCAAGTCACCTGATATTCTTGTGAATTCCCGTGAATACAGGCCCACAGTCATCAAACACTCTCCATATACGTCAAGCCATTTTATCATGGAATCATTTTTATGAATCTCCTCTCCAGTTTTAGCACATCCTCTCTGAAGATAAGGGGCCCAAAACTGCACACAATACTCCAAGTGAGTTCTCACCAGTGCTTTATAAAGTCTCAACATTACATCCTTGCTTTTATATTCCAGTCCTTAATCTTTACAGAATCCTACACAAGGACTCCCAAGACCTTTTGCACTTCAGCTTTTTGTATTTTCTCCATTTAGAAAATAGTCAACCCTTTCACTTCTTCTGCCAAAGTGCATGAGTATACACTTCCCGACGCAGTATTTCATCCTTCTTTGCCCATTCTCCTAATCTGTCTTGTCCTTCTGAAGTATCTCAACTCCCCCAAAACTACCTGCCACTCTGCCTATCGTGGTATCATCTACAAAGTTTTCAACACAGCCATCAATTCCATCATCTAAGTCATTGACATATGACGTACAAAGATTCAGTCCCAACACAGACCCCTGTGGAACACACAAGTCACTGGCAGCCAGCCAGAAAATGCACCCTTTATTCCCACTCTTTGCCTCTTGCCAATCAGCCATGGCTTTATTCATGCTAGAATCTTTTCTGTAATACCATGGGCTTATAGCATATTAAGCAGCCTCCTGTGTGGCACATTGCCAAAGACCGTTTGAAATTCTAACAACATCAACAAATTCTCTTTTCCATCCTGCTTGTTATTTCTTCAATAATTTTCCCTTGAGGGAACTATGCTGACTATGGCCTATTTTATCACGTGCCTCCAAATTCCACAAAACCACATCCTTAACAATCGACTTTCCAACCATTGAGGTCAGACTAACTGGTCTATAATTTCATTTCTTCTGCCTCTTTCCCTTCTTAAAGAATTCGGAAACATTTGCAATTTTCTAGTCTTCCAGAACCATTCCAGAATCTAGAGATTCTTGGAAGATTAATACTAATGTCTCCACAATCTCTTCAGTCACCTCTTTCAGAACCCTGTGGTGTACACTATCTGGTCTAGGTGACTTATCTATCTTCAGACCTTTCAGTTTCCCAAGAACCTTCTCCCTAGTAATGGTAACTTCACACACTCCATGACCCATGACACCTGGAACACCCACCATACTGCTCGTGTCTTCCACAGTGAAGACTCATGCAAAATATTCATTCAGGTAATTATCATTTCCTTATACCCATTACTATCTCTCCAGCATCATTTTTCAATGGTCTGATATCCACTCTTGCCTCTCTTTTACGCTTTATGTATCTGAAGAAACTTCTGGTATGTACTTTAATATTATTGGATTGCTTATTTTCATATTCCACCTTTGCCTCCTTAATGACTTTTTTAGTTGCCTTTTGTTGGTATTTAAAAGCTTCCCAATCCTCTAACTTCCTAAACAAGAGAAAATCTGCAGATGCTGGAAATGCAAGTATAATGCTCTGTGAGGTTTCACAGCTAATGTAATGGCCTTTCTGTAATGTTTCACTGCTAAGGTAATGGTTTCTCTGTAACAGGGCCTTTGGAATGTATGTTAGCCAAAGAGAGGCATGTTGTTCTTTCTTGTGGGTCTGGGAGCAGGGATTTCATGGTCTTTTGTCAATGAGTGATGAGAGAAGATGCAAATAGGAAGAGCTGGTAGACCACTAGACAGAGTGGACTCGGAGCAAGGGTCTGATGGTCAGCGATGCTCAGAGGAGGTTGATGGGGGTCAAATGGGTGATTCCGTGAACCCCAACATGCACTTTAGACTGTTTCCCTAAAGTGGGCCCTTTTTCTTTATATTTTCTTTACTAACCCCATAGTCAGATTCAGAATTATAAAGTTCAATCGTTTAATTGCATATGGTGTATTGTCTAATATTTTGGGGTTCGGGTTTGTAACTGGGCAACACATCACACAGCAGCCACACAAATGAGATTTCTCAGTGTGGCTGGGCCAGAGGCTGTCTTACCCTAGGCAAACGTATGCTGGCCAAACCTCGGAGTTACAATTTTGGGAGCTTGTCTGGCAATGATTCCATTGAATGTTGTGTGATTGCCCTGAACATTGAACCAGTGGGTTGTGTATTTAAATCTGTGTTGGTATGGATGCTAGCGGGCTGGAGCACAGCCTCCATGGGGTTATCATAACTAATGTGTGCATGTTGAGTGGGGTGGCTATTCGTACCCTGGATGAATTATTAATTTGATTTTTGAGTACGGTTAAAGCTGTTGGCAAAGTTGAGGTTGTAGCATGGAAGTTTGATAAAGTGGCTGGCTCAGACCTTGTTTTTGTTCAGACCAGTACTGATGTAACGGCAGTGGAACTGCCGGCTTCTATTGGTGCCCCAGGTGAGGCAGGGCCATGGCCTGTCCATACTGTCAGGGAGGAGGAGAATGTAGCAGAGTGGTTCAAGTCACAAGTCGAGCTTCCTGTAGCTGGGGGTGGAGACTTCAAAGACAGGGTTCTATTGCTTCTGAGGAGTGCGGGGAAGGAATGGTCAGATTTGGAATGTCTAATTAGTTCCCGTCCCCCACAGAAAAGTGAAAATTCTGAGGTAGTATCTGCCTTTACCTCTCTGGTGAATAAATGGAAAAATGCCCAGGTTCAAAGTCCCTGCAATGGTAGGCTCAGCCTATTCTCTGGAATAGTGCCCACCCCTTAAGGGGAAGAGGAGTATGAGACTTGGGTGGAGCAGACCTATCAGTTGTTAGATGAGTGGCAATGTCCTGATGACGTAAAGCAACAGAGATTGGTTGAAAGTTTGAGTGAGTGGGTCGCCAATGTGGTGAGAGCTGTGAAAACACACTGACCCTTAGCTAGCATTGCCAATTATCTGGGTGCATTGGAGAGCGCCTTTGGTATGACAGGGAGCTCACTGGAGCACATGGTGGGGTTTCAGAACATGTGTCATGCGAAGGGGGAGAAGCTTTCCGCTTACATTTTTCAGCTAGAGAGTCAGAGCAAAGGGGTCATTCAGGCGGCTGAGGTGGATCAGTTAAGAATGAACCAGATAGCCTAGGACCTGATTGTTTGGTGTCTCCGACAATTTCATAAGATGCCCCCCTCCTCCATCTTTCGTTGAACTGATCAGAGAGGTACGGAAGGAGGAGGATGTGTTGAATGACGGGAGGACTCCGTCAGCAGGGTACAGCAGTCCTCGGTAGTAGCCCTTTGTGGTGAAGTGACCACAGATAGCCTGCCTTGGGGAGCGGTAGAGGAGATTGTGGCAGAGTCGAGAACTGAGATGTGTTGGCTGTTATAGGTGGGTGTGAACCCCCCCCCCCCCCAATATGATAGAACTGATGGGGGAGTGCGAATCTCATAAGGGAACAAAGGGCTGCAGCTGGTGTCACGCCAGAAGGAGAGTGAGCTCCCGGGTACCTAAGCAAAGAGTTGTGAGAAAACGTAGAGGAGACGCAGTGAAGGAACGGCCTGTTGTCTCTGGGGGGAGCACATTCCCTCCCAGCAATATACGAAGAAACCCCCCCCCCCCCCCCCACAAAAGTGAAAGACCCTATTCCTGAAGGCTTAGTGGGACCATGCTCCAGTGTGTCACTACAGATAAAGGATATTTATGCTGAAGCCATACTAGACATGGGGTCGCAGGTCACGATGTTGTACTGTTCATTTTACAACCGGTATCCGAAGCATTTGCCATTGACCCCATTCAGGGCACTGGAGATCTGGGGGATCATATGACAGTTATTTGTCAGTGAAGCTGGAGTTCTCGGAGGCTGATGTTGGAGTGTCTGAGGTCCTTGGTACATTAGCGCGAGTTTGTCCGGACCCTGTTGAGAAGGGTGGTGTTTCAATTCTGGTGGGCACCAACACTCCTCTTGTGAGGAGGCTCATGGGGGCCTTCAAGGAGAAGGATGGCGAGGGCTTTCTGGGAACATTGTCTGTGCACCCAGTGTTTCAAGCTGCTTTTGAGGAAGTGCATGACTGCATTGGGTCAGATACCGAATTTAGATGAGGGACTGTGTGGTTCACCCAGTCGAAGTCAATGGTGGTATGGTCCAGGAATATAGCCAGAGTGATGGGGTCCTCCAAATTTCCTAGAGTGACTGAGGGCGAGGCCCTCTTAGTGGACACTCCGGAAGACCTCGGGGGGAGGCAGGATTTCCTACTGATGAGGCCCGAGCTGCAGAAGCCCTCGGTTGTACAGGTGAGCAGAATGGCAGTGATTGTCAAGAACAATACGAAGAGGAAGGTCTCTTTCAAGTGGGGGTTGACCCTGACACATCTGTTCCTGGTGATGGTAATGTCTAGTGTCCCTGTGAGACGAGCTGGGGAGAAACTATTGGAAATAGGAGGGAAGTTGACAGCTGAGTCATTCAACTTTGGGGACTCCCCGATGTCTGTGGGTTGGAAGAGCAGGTTGGTAGAGAAGATGTTGAAGCTGAAAGGTGTCTTTTCCACTGATGAGTTTGATGTAGGTTGTTCTAAGAGCACTCATCACACTATCCAGGTGACCAAGGACACCCCATTCAGAGAGAGGTCGTGGCGACTGCCCCCACAGATGTGGAGGACGTTCAGCAGCATCTGTGTAAGCTGAGGTAAGCTGGGATCATCACCAAGTCCTGAAGCCCCTATGCGTCCTCAATGTGTAGGCCTCCGTTAGTCTCGATAGATCATGGATTTGCGCCTTGAAAAGTTTCCAGGGCGCAAGCCTGGGCAAGGTTTTATGGAAGACTGGCAATTGCCCATACTGCAAGTCTCCCCTCTCCATGCTACCGATGTTGTCCAAGGGAAGGGCATTAGGACCCATACAGCTTGGCATCGGTGTCTTCGCAGAGCAATGTGTGGTTAAGTGCCTTGCTCAAGGACACAGACGCAGCCTCAGCCAAGGCTTGAACTAGCGACCTTCAGATCACTCGACGAACGCTTTAACCACTTGGCCACGTGCCAACACAATAGTAGTGGCCCGAAAGAAGGATGGGAAGGTACAAATGTGTGTGGACTTCAGGACTCTGAACAGGTGCACCGTCCCTGACCAGTATACGGCCCTGAGGATCAAAGACACACTGGCCTGCCTGAGTGGTGCGAAGTAGTTTAGTATGCTGGACTTGAGAAGTGGATGTTACTAGATCTCCATAAGTGAGGCCGACAAAGAGAAGACAGCATTTATATGTCCCCTGGGATTCTTCCAGTTTGAAAGGATGCCCCAGGGCACATTGGGAGCCCCTGCAACCTTACAGCGGGTCATGGAGAAGATGGTGGGGGATATGAACTTGCTTGAGGTATTGGGTGTATGTGGTGAACTACATATACCTGTCTGGACTCGCCCCTCTGCTGACTGCTCCTGTGGCTCCTCCCACAGACCCCTGTATAAAGGTGGTTGGAGGCACTGCTCCCCCCTCAGTCTCCAGGATGTTGTGTGGTCGTTTCTTGCAGCTAATAAAAGCCTGTCTTTCGCCTCCCATCTCCGAAAGTTATTGATGGTGCATCAGTGTATTTGAATGACTTCATAGTGTTTGGATCCACCTTGGAGGAACATGAAGCGAGGCTACTGAAGGTGCTTGGTTGCCTGAAAGCTGAAGGGTTAAAACTTTCCGTGGACAAGTGCCAGTTCTGGGCACATAGTCTCATGGGATGGGGTAGATCCGGCTAAGACAGAGGAATGACAACTTGGCAAGACCCCAAACTGTGAGCGCTCTGAGCTCGTTCCTCAGATTCTATGGTTACTATCGGGGATCGGTGAAAGGCTACACAAAAGTGAGTCACCCTTCAACCAGCTTCTGTGCGGTTACCCTCCCTTGGGGAAGAAAAGAAGGGGAAAAAAGGACGGGAAGGTCGAGAGTATCTTAGCCCATCAGAGCCCTTTGGAGCAAGGTGGCATGCAAAATGTGAAGAGTTGTTGAAGGAACTGCTGACCCAAATGCCAGTTCTGGCTTTTGCAGACCCCCGATTACCATATGTACTGCACATGGATGCCATCTGAGAGGGCTTAGGGGGTGTCCAATATCAGGACCAGGCCACCAGGTTGAGACCCGTTGTGTTTGTCAGCCATAATCCATCGCCCTCCAAGAGAAACTATCCCACGCACAAGCTGGAATTTCTAGTGTTGAAATGGGTGGTGGTGGATAAGCTGAGTGACTACCTCTATGGGGCCAAGTTTGAGGTGAGGACAGACACCAACCCCCTAACTTACAGTGGCATGCAAAAGTTACTGTGAATAGCTAAGTAAGTAAAAGATGACCTGATTCCCAAAAGGCATAAAGTTAAAGATGACACATTTCTTTAATATTTTAAGCAAGATTACTTTTTTATTTCCATCTTTTACAGTTTCAAAATAACAAAAAAGGAAAAGGGCCCAAAGCAAAAGTTTAGGCACCCTGCATGGTCAGTACTTAGTAACACCCCTTTTGGTGAGAATTACAGCTTGTAAACACTTTCTGTAGTCAGCCAAGAGTCCTTCAATTCTTGTTTGGGGGTTTTCGTCCATTCTTCCTTGCAAAAGACTTCTAGTTCTGTGAGATTCTTGGGCCGTCTTGACGCACTACTCTTTTGAGGTCTATCCATAGAGTTTTGCTGATGTTTAGGTTGGGGGACTGTGAGGGCCATGGCAAAACCTTCACCTTGCACCTCTTGAAGTAGTCCATTGTGGATTTTGTGGTGGGTTTAGGATCATTATCCTGTTATAGAAGCCATCCTCTTTTCATCTTCAGCTTTTTTACAGATGGTGTGATGTTTGCCTCCAGAATTGACTACATTCTTCCCTCTACTAGTGAAATGTTCCCTGTGCCACTGGCTGCAACACAAGCCCCAGAGCATGATTGATCCACCTACGTGACCAATTCAAGAGGTGTTCTTTTCATGAAATTCTGCACCCTTTTTCTCCAAAGATACCTTTGCTCATTGTGGCCAGAAAGTTCTATTTTAATTTCATCAGTCCACAGGACTTGTTTCCAAAATGCATCAGGCTTGTTTAGATGTTCCTTTGTAAACATCTGACGCTGAATTTTGTGGTGAGGATGCAGGAAAGGTTTTCTTCTGATGACTCTTCCATGAAGGTCATATTTGTGCAGATGCCGCTGCACAGTAGAACAGTGCACCACCACTCCAGAGTCTGCTAAATCTTCCTGAAGGTCTTTTGCAGTCAAACGGGAGTTTTGATTTGCCTTTCTATCAATCCTACGAGCAGTTCTTTCTGAAAGTTTTCTTGATCTTCCAGATCTCAATTTGACCTTCACCGTTCCTGTTAACTGCCATTTCTTAATTATATTATGAACTGAGGAAACAGCTACCTGCAAACACTTTCCTGTCTTCTTATAGCCTTCTCCTGCTTTGTGGGCATCATTTATTTCAATTTTCACAGTGCTAGGCAGCTGCCTAGAGGACTGCATGGCTGCTGATTGTTGGGACAAGGTTTGAGGATTCAGGGTATTTCCAATGCTTTGAAATTTGCATCACTTGGCCTTTCCTAATGATGACTGTGAACAAGGCATAGCCCTAACAAGCTAATTAAGGTCTGAGACCTTAAAAGTTATCTGAGAGTTCAAATCTCTTGGGGTGCCCAAACCTTTGCATGGTGCTCCTTTCCTTTTTTTCACTTTAAAATTGTACAAAAATACACTAATCCTGCTTAAAATATTGAAAAGAATGTTTCATCTTTAACTTTATGACTTTTGGAGATCAGTTCATCTTCTTCTCACTTAACTATTCACTGTAACAGAAATTTTGACCAAGGGTGCCAAAATATTTGCATGCCACTGTATATCCTGACCTTAGCGAAACTGAATGCCGCAGGCCATCGGTGGTTGGCGGCATTGTCTGTCTATGATTTCAGCCTGAAGTACTGGCCGGGAAGCAGGAACATTGATACTGATGCTTTGTCCCGATGGGCGCATGAGGGACTGGTCAGGGACGAGGAGTGGGAGAGCATTTCTGCTCCAGGGGTGAAGGCCCTGTGCCATCACTGTGAAGGCAGAGGGAAAGGAGGGGCAGGATCGAGTGGTGGATCAATTGGGAGCTTCTGATGATGCCATCCTCCAAGTTTAAAGTAACCTGACTGTTCTGAAGACAAATCAGCTGCCGGAATTGAGGTTGGAGGAAGTGGCTGCTCATCGGTACCATTTAGTCAACGGTCGAAAAGGGAGGCATGGCTCAGGCGGAGAAGACGGAACACGTGTTGGTGACCCCACTACTGAGAGAATGGCCTCGGTCGGAGTTGCGGAACCAGATATTATACTGGGTCACATCACGACTGGACCAACCTCAGCGTTCCCAGCTGGTTCTGCTGGAGAGATATCAGAAGATTGCGTTGAAGTCACTTTATGATGATTCTGGATATTTTGGGGTGGAAAAGATGTATGGATTGCTCAGAGACCGGTTTTACTGGCCCCGGATGAAGAAGGTCAAAGAATACTGCAATGTATTCAATGCATACGTTAGAAGACACAGCCTACACAGGCAGCTCCCTGTCCCACTTGCAGAGTGTGGGGCCTCTGGACCTGGTGTGTATGGATTTCCTGTTAATAGAACCTGATGCCAGCGACACGGCAAATGTCCTAGTCATCACAGACTACTACACCAGATATGCTCAGGCTTTTCCTACCAAGGACCAGAGGACATCTAAGTTGGCAAAGGTGTCATGGGAGAAGTATTTCATTTATTATGGCCTCCCCAGGTAGATACATAGTGATCAGGGATGGGATTTCGAGAGCAGACTCATCCATGAGTTACTGGGCATGCTTGGAGTCAAGAAGTCGAGGACCATGCCCTATCACCCACAGGGTGATCCCCAGCCAGGGAGGTTTAATCGGACCTTGCTAGACATACTCAGGACCCTGGAGATCAGCAAGAAGAACAGGTGGAGTCAACATATTGGACATCTGCTCCACAGTTACAACTATACTCGAGATGAAGCTACTGGATGCTGGTTATATTATCTGATGTTTGGGCACGAGGCAAGGTTGCCCATTGACCTTTGTTTTGGGACTGATGAGAGTAACTTACCACCAAAGACTTATCTGAAGTATGCGTCTGACATGAGAAGAGAGCTGAACAGGGCTTTTGAATTAGCTGGGGTCACAGCTGCTAGGCAGAATCAAGGAAATAAGAGAAGGTATGATCAAAAAGTGAGGTTCTCCAAACTCCTGCTGGGAGACCAGGTTCTCATAAGGAATTTGGGGATATCTGGAAAATACAAACTGGCAGACTGCTGGGCAGCATAAGGGGGGGCATGGCTCCATATACCTGTCCAGGAGTCTCCACTATCCACATGATCAATGCCTCTCATCATCTTATACACTTGTATCAGGTCACCTCATCCTCCGTCACTCCAAGGGAAAAAGGCCGAATTCACTCAAACTATTCTCATATGGCATGCTCCCTATTCCAGGCAACATCTTTGTAAATCTCCTCTGCACCCTTTCTATGGTTTCCACATCCTTCCTGTAGTGAGGTGACCAGAACTGAGCACAGTACTCCAAGTGGGGTTTGACCAGGGTCCTATATAGCTGCAACATTACCTCTTGGCTCCTAAACTCAATCCCATGATTGATGAAGGCCAATACACCGTATGCTTTCTTATCCACAGAGTCAACCTGCGTAGCAGCTTTGAGTGTCCTATCGACTCGGACCCCAAAATCCCTCTGATCCTCCACATTACCAACAGTCTTAACATTAATACTATATTCTGCCATCATATTTGACCTACCAAAATGAACCACCTTATACTTATTTGGATTGAACTCTATCTCCCACTTCTCAGCCCAGTTTCGCATTCTATTAAAATCCTGCTGTAACCTCTGACTGTCATGGTCCAGTCCATGAAATCTGCATTCCAGTTCACGGTCTGGTCTGTTTACTCTGGACTCTGGGACTTCCGGCTGTCCCTTGTTTCAGTTAGGTTTAATCATAGGCACCTGATTCTCACCTTGGGGCTGGGAATATAAGTGACCCTGGGGTCGAGTGTGGTTGCTGGTTTGTCTTGTCAGTATCCCCTTGGAGCTGTCTGCTGGTGGAAGGCTAGAGCAGCCATTTGTGATCTCTAGACCTGGTTGGAGGACCACTGCTTCATGAAGCCTTGTTGTCTCTAGTTGGATTTGTCATCATGATATGGATTTGGCCATTTCTGGGGCCAGATGAGTAGCTGTCTGCCACTCCGAGTTAGATATGGATTTGGCTGTTTCCGTAGCTAGCCAAGGTTACTGGCTGCTCTGAGACTCACAGCCACCCTGGATTGAGCTCCCTTCCTGTCCTTGCCTCTGTGGGGTAAGTCAGGCCGTCCTTGCTGTTACTTTGCGGTTGGATCTGTCCCTTCCTGTCCTTGCCTCCGTTGGGTAAGTAGGCTGTCTTTGCTGTTACCCTGAGGCAGGACTGTTCTCTTCCCCTCCCCATCTGAATCCCTGACAGTTTTCTCGGCGGTTTACCTTGGCAATCATCCTGGCCCGGCGTCCATGGAAGGGGCCTGGCCCTGGTAAAGCATCCCGGCCCTGCATCCTAGGAAGGGTCCTGGCCCTGTGCTCTAAGAAGCAGTGCCTCGTCCTGCCCAGGAGTGCCTTGGAGAACCCAAGCCTCGAAGAATGTCCTTGCCTAGTTCTCAGTTCTGAGCCCAAGTCAAGACCCAGGTTCTGGGTCCTTGTCTAGTCTCTGGTTCGGAGTCCAAGCCCAGGCTCCTAGTTCCCAGTTCCTTGTCCTGGTCCTGTTTTCCTAGCCAAAATCCTACCCAAGCATGTGTTCCTTTCCCAGCTCCTAGTCTGTGTCCAGTCCCATCCCTAACTCTAGTACAGGCCGGTTCCAAGTACTTCAGTGTCCGTGCCTTGCATTTGGGACCTTTTGCAATGCCCCCCCCACCGTATGACATTGACAGCCCTCCATACTTCCCACAACAGCTCCAACCTTTGTGTCATCAGCAAATTTACTAACCCATCCCTCCACTTCCTCATCCAGGTCACTTATAAAAATCACGAAGAGTAGGTGTCCCAGAAAAGATCTCTGAGCACACCACTGGTGACCAACCTCCATGCAGAATATGACCCGTCTACAACCACTCTTTCCCTTCTGTGGGCAAGCCAGTTCTGGATCCACAAAGCAATGTCCCCCTAGATCCCATGCCTCCTTACTTTCTCAATAACCCTTGCATGGAGTACCTTGTCAAATGCCTTGCTGAAATCCATATACACTACATCTACTGCTCTACCTTCATCAATGTGTTTAGTCAAATCCTCAAAAAAATTCAATCAGGCTCGTAAGGCATGACCTGTCTTTCACAAAGCTATGCTGACTATTCCTAATCATATTATGCCTCTCCACATGTTCATAAATCCTGCCTCTCAGGATCTTCTCCATCAACTTACCAAACACTGAAGAAAGACTCACTTGTCTATAATTTCCTGGGCTATCTCTCCTCCCTTTCTTGAACAGTGGAACAACACCCACAACCCTCCGATCCTCTGGAACTTCTCCTGTTCTCATTGATGATGCAAAGATCATTGCCAGAGGCTCAGCAATCTCCTCCCTTGCCTCCTACAGTAGCCTGGGGTACATCTCATTTAGTCCTGATGTCCTATCCAACTTGATGATTTCCAAAAGCAAAAGCACATCCTCTTTCTTTATGACTATATGCTCAAGCTTTTCAGTCTGCTGTAAGTCATCCCTGCAATTGCCAAGATCTTTTTCTGTAGTGAATACTGAAGCAAAGTATTCTTTAAGTATCTCTCCTATCTCCTCCGGTTCCATACACACTTTTCCACTGTCACATTTGGTTGGTCCTATTCTCTCACGTCTTATCCTCTTGCTCTTCATATACTTGTAGAATGCCTTGGGGCTTTCATTAATCCTGCTCGCCAAGGCCTTCTCATGTCCCCTTCTGGCTCTCCTAATTTTTTTCTTAAGCTCCTTCCTGCTAGCCTTATAGTCTTCTAGCTCTCTATCATTACCTAATTTTTTGAACTTTTCGTAAGCTCTTCTTTTCTTCTTGACTAGATTTACAACAGCCATTGTACACCACAGTTCCTGTACCCTACAATCCTTTCCCTGTCTCATTAGAACCTACCTATGCAGAACTCCATGCAAATATCCCCTGAACATTTGCCACATTTCTGCCGTACATTTCCCTGAGAACATCTCTTCCCTGTTTATGCATCCAAGCTCCTTCCTAATAGCCTCATATTTTCCCTTACTCCAATTAAATGCTTTCCTAACTTGTGTGCAGACTAATAGTGCAGCCTGTTATATAAATGGGGAGAAAATTCAAATATCAGAGGTGCAGAGGGACTCAGGAGTCCTTGTACAAGACTCCCAGAAGGTTAATTTACAGGTTGACTTGGTGGCAAAGAAGGCAACTGCAATGTTGCTATTCATTTCAAGGAGAATAGAATATAAAAGCAAGGAGATAATGCTGAGATTTTATAAGACACTAGTTAGGCTTGGAATAATGTCAACAATTTTGGGCCCCATATCTCAGAGTGGATGTGTTGTCATTGGAGGGAGTCCAGAGGAGGTTCACGAGGATGATTTCAGGAATGAAGTGGTTAACATATAAGGAGCATTTGGCAGCTTTGGGCCTGAATTTAGAAATTTGTGAGGGGATCTCATTGAAACCTTCTGAGTGTTGAACAGACTAAATAGGATGGATGTGGAGCGGATGTTTCAGAACTAGAGGGCACAGCCTCAAAATTGAGGGGCAACCCTTTAGAACAGAGGTCAGGAGGAATTGTTTTAGCCAGAGTAATGAATCTGTGGAATCCTCTGCTACAGTCAGCTGAGAAGGCCAAGACCATGGGTATATTTAAAGTGAAAATTGATAATTTCCTGATTGTTCAGGACATCAAGGGATATGGTGAGAAGGCAGGTGAATGAGGTTGAGTGGAATCTGAGGTTAGCCATGATAGGACGGCGGAGCAGACTCAATGGGCTGAATGGCCTAATTCTGCTCCTATGTCTTATGTTCTTAACAACTCATTCTGTTGACAGCAATTTTGCCCGTTCATAAGCCTCTCCTTGCTCGAACTCTCACTATACATTGTGTCTGTTTGTAAACCAACTACCTCATCTTCAGCACTATCACTTCAGTTCCCATGCCCCCACCAAATTAGCTTAAACCCACCCAAACAATTCCAGCCAGCCTGCTAAAAAGGATATTGGACCCCCTCGGCTTCAGGTATAACCCATCCCTTTTGTAAAGGTCATACCTGTCCCAGAAGAGATCCCAATGTTCCATAAATCTGAACCCCCTGCCCCTGCACCAGTTTTTCAGCCACGCATTCACCTACCATATCATCCTATTCTTACCATCACTGGCATGTGGCACAGGCAGCAATCCAGAGGTCCTGTTTCTCAGCTTTCTACCTAGCTCCCTAAAATATCCCTTCAGGATCACCTCATCTTGTCTACCTAAGACTTTGGTGTCAATATGTACCAAGACCTAGATGCTCACCCTCAGCCTTGAGAATGCCATAGACATGATCCGAGACATCCCTGATCCTGGCACCAGGGAGGCAACATTCCATCTGGGTCTCTAACACACCCACAGAATCTTGGCTCTGTTCCTCTGTCTAAGGAATCTCCTGTCTTGTGATTACAAGACAGTTTTGGACATTGATAATGTGAGATGCCGCAGGCCAGTTTCCTTTGTTTTGTGGTGGACAGACAGGTGATGCGGCAGCAGCGTAGCCTTGGTTGTAGTGAGGAAAAGACCTCAAGCGGGCTTGCCTGTTGCTGCAGTCCAGGTAAGATGATGCTGGAGGTGGTGTAGCATGGAGTCTGTGCTCATTTGGGAGCTGGCCTCTCCTGTCAGTGCTGCCCTCCAGTATTTAACTGGCAGAAGGACAAGCTGGATTGCTGGAAGCTATACTATCAATTTGCATGTTGCTCGGGGACTTGGACTATACACATTTTTCTCGCAAAATGATGTGTGTGTGTTTTTTTTCCTCTCTTGCTATTTTGAACATATGTTTTGCACTTGGGCCCCAGAGGAGTGGTGTTTCATTTGACCATATCCATGTATGGTCTGAATGGTAATTAAACTTGATTTGATTTGATCAACACTGCAGTCCTCTTCACCTCTCTGCTCTTCTGAACCACAGCACCAGAGTCAGTGCCAGAGACCCGGTCACTGTGTCTCATCCCCCTTGATATTATCTGAAGTTCTATACTTATTATTGAGGGGAAAGGCCACAGGTGTACTCTCCCCAGGCTGTGCATTTCACCTCTTTCTCCTAACAGTCACCCAGTTACCTGTCTCCTGCGAGCTAGAGGTAACTTCCTCCTGTAGCTCCTGCCTATCACTTCCTCATTCCCCCGTATGAGTTGAAGGTCATCAAGCTGGAACTCTCAAAAGAATTGCTGCACCTCTTGCACTTGAATTATTCTTACTGGCCCTTTCAAATGAATCCCTCTTGCTGATTGAATTCTCCTCAAGTCAGAAAAATCTGCCGTGAAACTCTCCCTTCAAAACCTTAATCGCTCTCCTGATTTAAAAAGTAGTTCCTTTCGTGCACCCCTGCATTGTCCAAACACCTTCCAATAACTTTCCAACAACTGATGTCAGACTCACTGGCCAAAAATTTCCTGGATTTTCATTTTAGTGCCTTTTTTTTAAACCGCAGAACAACACTGGCTATCCTTCAAACCTTTGGTACCTCTTCTGTTGCAAAGGATGATTTACATATTTCTGCTTGGGCCCGGGCAATTTTTGCACTTGCCTCCCGTAGGGTCGGAGGGAATACCTTGTCAGGCCCTGGGGATTTAACCACCTTGACTTGCCTCAGGGTGGCAAATACCTTCTCTGTGATCTGTACAGGGTCCGTGAAGTTGATGCTACTTTGTCTCACTTTTATAGACTCTGTATTCAAATCCTGAGTAAATACAGATGCCAAGAATGCATTTAAGATCTCCACCTGTTTTGGCTACACACGTGGATTACCATTCTGAACTTCCAGAAGACCATGGTGTGAGATTTTAATTTCCGTAATATTGATTGGCGTCTCCATAGAGCAAGGGTTTAGATGGGGTGGAGTTTGTTAGGTGTGTTCAGGAAGGTTTCCTGACACAATATGTAGATAAGCCAACAAGAGGAGAGGCTGTATTTGATCTGGTATTGGGAAATGAACCTAATCAAGTGTCAGATCTTTCAATGGGAGAGCATTTTGGAGATAGTGATCGCAATTCTATCTCCTTTACCATAGCATTAGAGAGGGATAGGAACAAAAGAAAGAACAATACAGTACAGGCCATTCAGCCCACAATGTTGTGCCGACCCTTAAACCCTGCCTCCCATATAACCCTCCACCTTAAATTCCTCCATATATCGGTCTAGTAGTCTCTTAAATTTCACTAGTGTATCTGCCTCCACTACTGACTCAGGCAGTACATTCCACGCACCAACCACTCTCTGAGTAAAAAAACCTTCCTCTAATATCCCCCTTGAACTTTCCTCCCCTTACCTTACCTTACCTTGTATTGAGCAATGGTGTCCTGGGGAAGAGGTGCTGGCTGTCCACTCTGTCTATTCCTCTTAATATCTTTTACACCTCTATCATGTCTCCTCTCATCCTCCTTCTCTCCAAAGAGTAAAGCTCCCTTAACCTCTGATCATAATGCATACAGCATCCTGGTAAATCTTCTCTGTACCCTTTCCAATGCTTCCACATCCTTCCTATAGTGAGGTGAACAGAACCAGACACAGTACTCCAAGTATGGCCTAACCAGAGTTTTATAGAGCTGCATCATTACCCCGTGACTCTTAAACTCTATCCTTCAACTTAAGAAAGCTAACACTCCATAAGCTTTCTTAACTACCCTACCTATCTGTGGGGCAACTTTCAGGGATCTGCGGACATATACCCTCAGATCCCTCTGTTCCTCCATACTCCCAAGTATTCTGCCACACAAGTTAGGGAAACGTTTAATTGGAGTAAGAGGAAATATGAAGCTATCATGCAGGAACTTGGAAGCATAAACAAGGAAGGGATGTTCTCAGGGAAATATACAGCAGAAATATGGCAAATGTTCAGGGGATCTTTGCATGGAGTTCTGCACAGGTGGGTTCCAATGAGACAGGGAAAGGATGGTAGGGTACAGGAACCATGGTGTACAAAGTCTGTTGAAAATCTAGTCAAGAAGAAAAGAAAAGCTTACAAAAGGTTCAAAAAACTAGGTAATGATAGAGATGCAGAAGATTATAAGGCTTGCAGGAAGGAGCTTAAGAATGAAATTAGGAGAGCCAGAAGGGGACACGAGAAGGCCTTGGCGAGCAGGATTAAGGAAAGCCCCAAGGCATTCTACAAGTATGTGAAGAGTAAGAGGATAAGACGTGAGAGAATAGGACCAACCAAATGTGACAGTGGAAAAGTGTGTATGGAACCGATGGAACCGGAGAAGATAGCAGAGGTGCTTAATGAGTACATTGTTTCAGTATTCACTACAGAAAAGGATCTTGGCGATTGTAGGGATGACTTACAGCAGACTGAAAAGTTTGAGCACACAGACATTAGGAAAGAGGATGTGCTTTTGCTTTTGGAAATCATCAAGTTGGATAAATCACTGGGACCAGACGAGAAGTACCCAGTGCTACTGTGGGAGACATGGGAGGAGATTGCTGAGCCTCTGGCAATGATCTTTGCATTATCAATAGGGACGGGAGAGGTTCCAGAGGATTGGGGGTTTCAGATGTTGTTCTCTTTTTCAAGAAAGGGAGTAGAGATAGCTCAGGAAATTATACACCAGTGAGTCTTACTCTAGTGGTTGGTAAGTTGATTGAAGAGATCCTGAGAGGCATAATATGATTAGAAATAGGCAGCATGGCTTTGTCAAAGGCAGGTCATGCCTTATGAGCCTTATTGAATTCTTTGAGGATGTGACTGAATACACTGATGAAGGCAGGGCAGTAGATGTAGTGTATATGGATTTCAGCAAGGCATTTGACAAGGTACCCCATGTAAGGCTTATCGAGAAAGTAAGGAGGCATGGGATCCAAGGGGACCTTGCTTTGTGGATCCATAATTGGCTTGCTCGCAGAAAGCAAAGAGTGGTTGTAGATAGGTCATATTCTGCATGGAGGTCAGTGACCAGTAGTGTGCCTCAGGGATCTGTTCTGGGACCCCTGTTCTTTGTGATTTTTGTAAATGACTGGATGAGGGAGTGGAGGGATGTTAGTTTACTGATGACACAAAGGTTGGGGATGTTGTGGATAGTGTGGAGGGCTGTCAGAGGTTACAGCGGGACATGATAGGATGTAAAACTGGGCTGAGAAGTGGCAGATGGAGTTCAACCCAGATGTGAGGTGGTTCATTTTGGTAGGTCAAATATGATGGCAGAATATAATGGTAAGACTCCTGGCAGTGTGGATGATCAGAAGGATCTTGGGGTCCGAGTCCATAGGACGCTCAAAGCAGCTGCTCAGGTTGACTCTGTGGTTAAGAAGGCACATGATGCACTGGCCTTTATCAACAGTGGAATTGAGTTTAAGAGCTGAGAGGTAATGTTACAGCTATGTAGTACCTGGTGAGACCCCAATTGGAGTACTGTGCTCAGTTCTGGTCACCTCTGTACAGGAAGGATGTGGAAACTGTAGAAAGGGTGCAGAGAAGATTTACAAGGATGTTGTCTAGATTGGGGAGCATGCTTTATAGAATAGGTTGAGTGCACTGGACCTTTTCTCCTTGGAGCGGTGGAAGATGAGAGGTTACCTGATAAAGGTGTATAAGATGATGAGAGGCATTGATCGTGTGGATAGTTAGAAGCTTCTTCCCAGGGCTGAAATGGCTAGCATGAGAGGGCACAGTTTTAAGGAGCTTGGAAGCAGGTACAGAGGAGACGTCAGGGTTAAATTTTTTATGCAGAATGTTGAGTGTGTGGAATGGGCTGTCGGTGACAGTGGTGGAGGTGGATATGATAGGATCTCTTAAGAGACTCCTGGATAGATACATGGAGCTTAGAAAAACAGAGGACTATGTGTAACCTTAGGTAATTTCTAAGTAGGTACATGTTCGGCACAGCATAGTGGACTGAAGGGTCTGTATCGTGCTGTAGATTTTCTATGTTTCTAAGACCAATTTGTCCCTTGCAATAATTTTGCACTTAACATATCTGTAGAATCCCGTAGGATTTTCTTTCACCTCATTTGTTCTTACCTGCTATGCACCTCCTTTTTTCTCTTAACTAGGGTCCATATAGCTCCTGGAAACCAAGGTTCCCAACACATGTTATCTTTACCTTTTATTCTGACAGGCACATACAAAGTTTGTACTCAAAATTTTATTTTTGAAAGCCTCCCACTTTCTGAGTACACCTTTGCCAGAAAATAGCCTGTCCCATTCCATATTTGCCAAATAATTTCTGATGCCATCAAAACTGGCCTTTACCGAGTTTAGAATCTCAACCTTTGGACCAGACCTATCTCTTTGGATATTTACTTTGAAACTAATGACATTGTGATGACTGGATGCAAAATGTTCCCCTGCACAATCTTCTGCCACCTGCTGTGAATCATTCCCTAGAATCAGATCCAGTATCACATGCTGTCTCGTTGGGACTTCTATGTATTGATGAAGGAAACTTTTCAGAACATAGCTGACAAACTCTATCCCATCTCGTCCTTTTAAAGTATGGGATTCCCAGTCAATATATGGAAAGTTAAAATCACCTACTGTAACAACCTTATGTTTCTTCCAACAGTCTACGATCTGTTTGCAAATGTATGCCTAGCACTGTTGAGTGCTCTGTAACATAACCCCATTATCATGGTCATAGTTTTCTTATTTCTCAGTTCCACCCACAACACCTCACTAGTCAAGTTCTCCAGTCTGTTCTGATAGAGACCTGCTGTAACATGTTTCCCAACTAGTAATACCACACCTCCTCTTTTAGTCCCTCAGGCTCTGTCATGTTTCAAACAACAGAACCCCAGAATACTGTGCTGATGGCCCTATCCCTTCTGTAATCAAGTCTCGCTAATGGCTATAATGTCATAATACCATGTGTTGATCCATGCCCTGAGCTCATCCCCCTTTCCTATAATACTACTTGCATTGAAATATATGCATCTCAGGACATGAGTTGTACCAGGTTTAACCTTTTGATTCCTGATTTTATCTGAGGTCTCACTAACATCTTCCTCCACAAACTCTCCACTAACTGTTCTGATACTCTTGATCACATCACCCTGCAACGCTAGTTTAAACCGCACTATGCAGCATTAACAAACCTTTCTGTTAGGATATTAGTTCTCCTCCAGTGCAAACCATTTCTTCTGTACAAGTACCACATAATCTAGAAGAAAGCTCAATTATAGAAACATAGAACATAGAAACATAAAAAACCTACAGCACAATACAGGCCCCTCAATCCACAAAGCTGTGCCAAACAAGTCCTTACCTGAGAAACTACCTAGGGTTACCCATCGCCCTCTATTTTTCTGAGCTCCATGTACCTATCCAGGAGTCCCTTAACAAACCCTATCGTATCCACCTCCACTGCCATCGCCAGCAGCCCATTCCATGCACTCACCACTCTGTGTTAATAAAAAAAAACAAACTTACCCCCAACATTTCCTCTGTACCTATTTCCAAGCACCTTAAAACTGTGCCCTCTCATGCTACCAATCTCAGCCCTGGGAAAATGCCTCTGACTATCCACATGATCAATGCCTCTCATCAACTTGTACACCTCTATCAGGTTGCCTCTCATTCTCTGATGCTCCAAGGAAAAAAGGCTGAGTTCACTCAACCTATTTTCATAAGGTATGCTTCCCAATCCAGGCAATATCCTTGTAAATCTCCTCTGCACTCTTTTCTATGGTTTCTACATCCTTCCTGTCATGAGGCAACCAGAACTGAGCACAATACTCCAAGTGGGGCCTGACCAGGGTTCTATATAGCTGCAACATTACTTCTTGGCTCCTAAAGTCAATCCCACGATTAATGAAGGCCAATGCACCATATGCTTTCTTAGCCACAGTCAACCTACACAGCAGCTTTGAGTGTCCTATCGACTTGGACCCCAAGATCCATGTGATCCTTCACATTGCCAAGAGTCTTAACATTAATACTATATTCTGCCATCATTTTTGACCTACCAAAATGAACCACCTCATGCTTAGTTGCGTTGGACTCCATCTGCCACTTCTCAGCCCAGTTTTGCAGCCTATCAATGTCCTGCTGTAACCTCTGACAGCCCTCCACACTATCCACAACACCTCCGACCTTTGTGTCATCAGCAAATTATCTAACCCATTCCTCCACTTCTTCATCCATGTCATTTATAAAAATCACGAAGAGTAGGGGTCCCAGAACAAAAACCTCAGGCACACCACTGATGATTGACCTCCATGCAGAATATGACCCGTCTACAACCACTCTTTGTCTTCTGTGGGTAAGCCAGTTCTGGATCCACAAAGCAATGTCTCCTTCGATCCCATGCCTCTTTACTTTCTCAGTAAGCCTTGCATGGGGTACCTTATCAAATGCCTTGCTGAAATCCATATACACTACAAATACTACTCTTCATCAGTGTGTTAGTTACATCCCCAAAAAATGCAATCAGGCTTGTAAGGCACGACCTGCCTTTGACAAAGCCATGCTGACTATTCCTAATCATATTATGCTTCTCCAAAGTTCATAAATCCTGCCTCTCAGGATCTTCTCCATCAACTTACTGTCCACTGAAGTAAGACTCTCTGGTCTATAATTTCCTGGGCTATCTCTACTCCCTTTCTTGAATAATGGAACAACATCCGCAACCCTCTGATCCTCCCAAACCTCTCTTGTCCTCATTGATGATGCAAAGATCATCGCCAGAGGCACAGCAATTTCCTCCCATGCCTCCTACAGTAGCCTGGGATATATACCGTCTTGTCCCAGTGACTTATCCAACTTGATGCTTTCCTAAAGCTCCTGCACATCCTCTTTCTTAATAGCTACATGCTCAAGCTTTTCAGTCTGCTGTAAGTCATCTCTACAATCACCAAGATCCTTTTCTGTGGGAAATACTGAAGCAAAGTACTCTTTAAGTACCTCTGCTATCTCCTCCAGTTCCATACACACTTTTCCACTGTCACACTTGATTGGTCCTATTCTCTCACATTTCATCCTCTTGCTCTTAGCATACTTGTAGAATGCCTTGGGGTTTTCCTTAATCTTGTCTGTCATGGCCTCTTCTAGCTCTCTTAATTTCTTTCTTAAGCTCCTTCCTGCTAGCATTATACTCTTCCAGATCTCTATCATTACCTAGCGTTTTGAACCTTTTGTAAGCTCTTTTTCTTGATTAGATTTACTATGGCCTTCTTACACCACAGTTCCTGTACACTACCATCCTTTCCCTATCTCATTAGAATGTACCTATGCAGAACGCCATGCAAATATCCCCTGAACATTTGCCACATTTCTTCTGTACATTTCCCTGAGAACATCTGTTCCCAATTTATGCTTCCAAGCTCGTATTAGGGTTAGGGTTAGGGTTACTCCAATTAAATACTTTCCTAACTTGTCTGTTCCTATCCCTCTCCAATGCTATGGTAAAGGAGATAGAATTGTGATCACTATCTCCAAAATGCTCTCCCACTGAGAGATCCGATGTCTGACCAGGTTCATTTCCCAATACCACATCAAGTACAGCCTCTCCTCTTTTAGGCTTATCCACATATTGTATCAAGAAACCTTCTTGAAAACATCTAACAATCTCCACCCCATCTAAACCCCTCACTCTAGGGACATGCCAAATGATATTTGGGGAATTAAAATCTCCTACCATGTCAACCCTGTTATTATTACACCATCTGTCTCCCTATCTACTCATTGATGTCCCTTTTACTACTGGGTGGTCTATAAAAAACACCCAGTAGAGTTATTGACCCCTTCCTGTTCTTAACGTCCACCCACAGAGACTTTGTAAACAATCCCTCCATGTCTTCCTCCTTTTCTGCAGCTGTGACACTAACAGTGCCATGCCCCCACCTCTTTTGCCTCCTCCCCTGTCCTTTCTGAAACATCTAAAGCCTGGCACTCGAAGTAACCATTCCTGCCCCTAAGCCATTCAAGTCTCTAATGGTCACAACATCATAGCTCCAAGTACTGATCCATGTTCTTTTGTTCATAATACTCTTTGCATTAAAATAGACACATCTCAAACCATTGGTCTGAGCGCGTCCCTTCTCTAACACCTGTCTATCCTCCCTCTCACATTGTCTCCGAGCTTTCTCTATTCGTGAGCCAACTGCCTCTTCCTCTGTCTGTTCAGCTTAGTTCCCACCCCTGAGTAATCCTAGTTTAAACTCTCCCCAATAGCCTTAGCAAACCTCCACACCAGGATATTGGTCCCCGTGGGATTCAAGTGTAACCTGTCCCTTTTGTACAAGTCACTCCTGCCCCAAAAGAGGTCCCAATGATCCAGAAATCTGAATCCCTGCCCCCTGCTCCAATCCTTTAGTCATGCATTTATCCTCCACCTCACTCTATTCCTATACTCACTGTCACGTGGCACAGGCAGTAATCCCAAGGTGACTACCTTTGTGGTCCTACTTCTCAACTTTCTTCCTAACTCCCTGTATTCTGCTTTCAGGACATCCTCCCTTTTGCTGCCTATGTCGTTGGTACCAATATATACCATGAACCTCTGGCTGTTCTCCTTCCCACTTCAGAATATCGTGGACGCTATCTGAAACATCCCAGACCTTGGCACCTGGGAAGCAAACTACCATCCCTGCTTCTTTCCTGCATCCACAGAATCAGCTGTCTGACCCCTAACTATAGAGTCCCCTATCACTGCTGCCATCCTCTTCCTTTCCCTACCCTTCTGAGCCACAAGGCCAGACCCTGTGCCAGATGTGCGACCACTGTTGCTTCCCCCAGGTAGGCCATCCGCCCAACAGTACTCAAGCAGGAGTACTTATCGTCAAGGGGTACAGCCACAGGGGTGCTCTCTTGCCTCTGACTCCTGCCCTTCCCTCTCCTGACTGTTACCCACTTATGTCTCCCCAGGCCCTGGTGTGACTACCTGCCTATAGGTCCTCTTTATCACCTCCTCACTTTCTCTGACCAGACGAAGGTTATCAAGCTGCATCTCCAGTTCCCTAACACAGTCTCTAAGGAGCTGCAGCTCTACGCACCTGGCGCAGATGTGACTGTCCGGGAGGCTGAGAGTTCCAACGTCTGACTCTGAGCACTGGCCTCACACACATTCTTCTTGTCTGTATTCTACACAGATAACCTACCTTGCCTCAACCCGTTATTGTCAAAGCTCCCTTGAGCCAAAGCCTTCCTACCCTGTCACTCTCTATTCTAACGCCCACTCTTTTAAGCATGCTCCTTTTAAACTTTTCTCGCTGTTTTCACTGGCTGACATCTATG
The DNA here is from genome assembly GCF_030144855.1 of Hypanus sabinus. Lineage (NCBI taxonomy): Eukaryota > Metazoa > Chordata > Chondrichthyes > Myliobatiformes > Dasyatidae > Hypanus > Hypanus sabinus. Next base: position 279,799 of record NC_082714.1, read on the forward strand.
CACTTGCACAGTCTTGCCCTGATCAAACCACTGAAGAAGTAACCCTGTCCCTTTAATCTCTTATCGATTATCCAAAAAATCTTAAGCCCTCCCTCCTACACCAACTTCTTAACCATATGTTAAGCTGTTTCATCTTCCTGTTTCTGGCCTCACTAGCACTAGTAGCAATCCTGAGATCACAACTCTGGAGGTTCTGCCCTTTAACTTAGAACCTAACGCCCTGAACTCCTTACGCAGAACTTCGTCACTTGCCCAATCCATGTCATTGGTACCTACATGGACCATGACCACGTTTACCCACTTAACTGAGAATGCTGAGGACTTGGCCTGGGATATCCTGGATCCTGGCACCTGGGGAGCAATGTACCATCTGAAATCTCATTCTTATCCACAGAACCTCCTGTCTGTTCCCCTAACTAACAAAACCCCCTATCACCACAGTGTGCCTCTTCTGCCCCTTCCCTTCTGATTCACAGAGCCAGACTCAGTGCCAGGACCCAACCACAGTGACTTTCCTCTGTTAGGTCAACCTTTCAAACAGTATCCATAGTGTTATACCTGTTTTTGAGGGAGATGGCCAAAGGGGTGCTCTGCACTGGCTCCTTAACCCCCTTTTCCTTCCTGAGTGTCACTCAGTTTCCTGTGTCTTGCACCTTGTGTGTAACAACCTCTATATGTCCTATCTACCATCCCTTCAGCCTCCCTAATGATCCAGAGTTCCTCCAGGTCCTGCACCATCCAACTCCTTAATGTGGACTGTTAGAAGCTGCAGCTGGATGCACTTTTGCAATTGTAGTTGTCAGGGACACTGGTTGTCTCCCTGCCTTCTCACATCCTGTAAGATGAGCATTCAACTATCCTGCCTAGCATCTCTACTGTCTTAGTTGAGCAAATATAAGGAAAAGAATGAAAAAAAACTTAAGCTAGAAGGGTCTTGGCCTGAAACATCGACAGCGCTTCTCCCTGCAGATGCTGCCTAGCCTGCTGTGTTCCACCAGCATTTTGTGTAAGCTAGTAACTTGTTGCCTCTTCTACTCGGGCAGTGGACCTGAGTGAAAACCCCTCCTCCCAAACTTCCAATGTCTGGATTGGCCGCTGATCAAAGCTCTATTATGTATGAATGAATAAATTTACCTCAAGACAGCAAATACCTACTCCTCTGTAATCTGTATACTGTCCATGATCTCATGTCCACAGACTCTGTTATTGTGACATACAGTAAGAAGCCTGTCTTGCATACTTTTCATACAGATCATTACATAGTGTATTCAGACAGATCAAAGTAAACTAATAGATATCAATAAGCTTGAAAGAATGCAGAGAAATTTACAGGAACTTTGCTGAGGCTCGACGACCTGAGTTATAGGGAAATGTTGAATAGGTTAGGACTTATTCTCTGGAGTTAAGAGAATGAGGGGAGATTTGTTAGAGGTATACAGAGTTATGAGATTGTCAAATAGGGTAAATGCAAGCAGGCATTTTCCACAGATATTGGGTAAGACTAGAACTATAGGTCATGGGTTAAGGTTGAAAGATTAAATGTTTAAGGGGAACATGACCGGGAGCTTCTTCACTCAGAGGGTGGTGAGAGGTGGAACAAGCTAGCTGTCAGTGAAAGTGGTGCATGCAGGTTCAATTTCAACATCTAAGAGAAGTTTGGATAGGTACATGGATGGGAGGATTATGGGTGGGGGGGGGGGGTGCTATTGTCCAGGTGCAGATTGACGTCACTAGGCAGAAGATGTCAGTATACTAGATGGGCCACATGGCCTGTTTCTGTGCTGTAGTTTCCTGTGACTATGATTCCAAAACGCAGAATAAATTGTTATGGTTACAGAGAAAGAGTAGTGCAGGCAAACAATAGGAGTAAAGTCATAATGAGATAGACTGTGTGGTCAAGTGTCTATCTTATGCTAGAGAACCATTCACTAGTCTTATAATAGTGAGGAAGAAACTGTCCTTCAGTCTGGTTATATGTGCTTTCAGACTTTTGTAACTATGCTTGTTGGGGAGAAGAGAGATGTCTAGAGTGGGTGGGGTCTCCGATTATGTTAGCTGTTTTACTGAGGCAGTGAGAAGTGTTTACAGAGTCCATGGAGAGGCTGGTTTCCGTAATTTGCTTACTTGTGTCCACAGCTCTCTGAAGATTTTTGCAGTCATGGGCAGAGTAGTTGTCATACCAAGCCATGATGATTTCTATGGTTCATCAATAAAAAATAGTAAGGGTGGATGGGTTCATGACAAGTTAACGCTGGCCTAGATCAGCCCTGATCATGCCGAATGGTGGGGCAGGTCTGAGGGGCCGAGTGGCTCTCATATTGAGCATTTGTTTGATTCAATGGCTGGTTGCAGCTGCTGCTTGCGTCAATGGCCTAGTTGGAGAAGATTCAATAGGTGGTGGTTAAACTCTGTGTCTGGAAGCATGTCAGTGAACTGGGAGACGAGATTTAATAAATAGCTGGAGTTAGTGACTGGGCAGAAATTCCATGGGCTTATGGAAGGAGATTCAATGTGGGGAGAATGTCAATGGGCTGTGGGAGAAGATTCAGCCTGTGAGTAGGGAGAATCGGATTGGAAGAACTTCTCAGCCTCTGGCTCAGGACGAGTCACTAAAATTGTTAGATCTTGCTGCTTAGTTAGTCAGCCATATGGAGATTAATGTTCCTCTCACTGCAAGCAATGATTTAGCAAGTGTAAAGTAACACTTTGACATTTCAGCCTCAAATCAGAGCCAATCAGGGGAGTAATATGTCCAATATATTGTCGGAAATATTTGACAATACAGTCTGCAGCTGCAACCTTGAACAATGCCAAGCATGGAAAATGTTCAGCAGAGTTCGGCATACAATTTGAAAAGTAATGAAAGTGCAAAGTATGTCGAGAATGTTGGAAGCTATTGAAAAAGAATGTCATGGTGCTTTGATTTTTTTGATGATTTTGAACCATAGTCAAGACTAGCCAAGACGAAAGAGATTTTGATTGTTGGAAAGAAATGGAAGTCCTTTGGGAAATTTGCTGCAGTAAGGGACTGTTAGCTTGCCTATTAAACAAAACTGGAGAACAGAGGAAATTGCAGAGCACAGCTATGAAGTGGAGGGTTGTTGGGCTGATGTCTGGATACAGCCAGGAGTAAATGCAAATGACAAGTGAACTGTATAAACTTACAGGGCTGAGGGTGGAGGTAGAGCCAATATATTTGATAGTCCAGGAATGGTGTGGGAATATAAATGAACTACAGTTGATAAAGATGCCCAAACAGTTGTAAACAGTGACCTATCACAGAAATACATCTGCAAATGCATATTTAAAAAGCACTATGTTGGAAACATGCCTACCTTACACTGGGCATAGCTTGTAATCGAACTGGCCAGGAATGCAGTTCAGGACAAAGGCCCTTCCTCTGGGATTTCCCATTCATGGATGTATGGGATGTAGGCACTGACTTGGCATGTGGAAGGAATGAAGATTGGATAAAGAAACTGGTGAGAGGGACAGGGCAGTGGAGGAGATGGTTGGGGGTGTGAGTGGTACTTTTGATGCTGCTAACGGGAAACATGGAGGGAAGAATTGTCAAAGGACATAATTGGAACCTGTGGCAGAGTGTTGTCTCGAGCTTCCAAGGATATTCAGGTGCACTGAATATTAACATTAAGCATTTAAAGAAGAAATAAACTCGGTCAAAGATGGCTCCCAAGGAGGACTCAACCCTCAGTGAAGGATTCATGCTGTACTCCTCAGATGCCTAATGAAATATTGTACAGGCAACATCAAAACAAACGTGGTATGCCATGTGATGCTGTTCAGTGGTTTCAGCCTTAAGGTGGACAGATGTGGAGGAACAAACCACATACCAGGTCTCATGGGGAAACTTCCTGCTGTTCCATCATAGAAATACAGAAAATAGGAGGCAAAGTAGATTGTTGGGCCTTTTTTACCATTCTTCATCATCATTGCGACCACCCATTTCAGTCCCTGTCCCTGCTAGCTCCTGTCCTTTGAGTATGAAAAAAAATCTATCTACTGCCTCAGTGAGTGAGGGAAGCATTTACTACTTTTACCAATACTTCACCATTCAAATAACAATCCAGTCTCTAAAACTGCATCTGCCATGTATCTTCCCAGCGACCCAACTTGTCTAAATCACATAAGAACAACACTGAATCCTTCCCACAACTCACACTCACCCACCTATTAACTACTCACTCCCCTCCTTTGTGTAATCTGCAAAACTGAAGTTATTGCAATGAACTTTGTTGTAGGGGGATGGAATAATGAGGGATAATAACTAGTAGATACAGTACCCATGTGGATTGTGGTAACAGGAAACTGAGGACAAGGCCTAGAAGTAGAGACATGGAATGCAGCAGTGATAAGGTCCAAGGTTCAGGAGTTTTAATGGATATGTTATAGCATGCACCCACTGTTGTGAGAGAAAATTGTATTGACTGTAGGTAATCATTTTACTCTGCAATCAGGATCTCGTCTGTATTATACTGTATACCTGCAGCAAAATGTACTTTTACTGAGAATATAAAATCTCTACCAAATTCACGTTCAGCTAGATCAGCTTTGACTAGTCTCCTGGTGTACACCAGTTCTTAATAAATTCCTTGTTATTTCGAACACCAACTTCGAGTAAGCTTTCAGTCTGCACCTACAATTGGTTGGGTGGATGTGATGCCGTCTTTTTAGGTTAGGGGATTACTTAACAATCCACTCCGAATGCATGTTGTGGTAAGTATCCCAAATAAGAAGTAGTATTCTAAAGGTAGGGTGACACTGCACACTGTATGTTATGGTCTATTTCCCAAAGAAGAAGTATTCTAAGTGCAGCATGACACAACTGTGGCAGACAAGAGAAGTCAAAACCAACATAAAAACACAAAAAGAGGGCACATAACATAGCAACAAATAGTGGAAAGTTAGAGGATTGGGAAGCTTTTAAAAACCAGCAGAAGGCCACTAAAAAAAGTCATAAAGAAGGAAAAGATGGAATATGAAGGCAAGCTAGCCAATGATCTGGCAAGTGTGGATTGGGACAGGCTGTTTTCTGGCAAAGGTGAGCTTGGAAAGTGGGAGGCCTTCAAAAATGAAAGTTAGAGAGTACAGAACTTGTATATGCCTGTCAGAATAAAAGGTAAAGATAAGTAGTTTAAGGAACCTTGGTTCAAGAGATATGAGGCTCCTGTTAAGCGAAAAAAAGGTCTATAACAGATATAGGCAGGTGGGAATAAATGACGTGCTTATGGTGTGTAAGAAATGCAAGAGAACACTTAAGAAAGAAATCGGGAAGGCTAAAAGAAGGCATGAAGTTGCTTTAGCAGACAAAGTGAAGGAGAATCCTAAGGGATTCTACAGATATGATAAAAACAAAAGGATTTGAAGGGTCAAAATTGGTCCACTGGAAGATCAGAATGGTAATCTATGTGTGGAGCCAAAACTGATGGGGGTGATCTTAACTGAATTCTTTGCATCTGTATCTACTCGGGAAGCAGATACAGAGTTTTTAAAAGTGAGGCAAAGCGGCATCAACTTCATGGACCCTGTACAGATTACAGAGGAGGAGGCACTTGCTACCATGAGGCAAGTCAGGGTGGATAAATTACCAGGTCCTGACAAGATGTTCCCTTGGACCCTATGGGAGGCAAGGCAGAAATTGCTGGGGACCTAGCTGAGATATTTGAAAAATTGTTAGTGACAGGAGAGGTACCAGAGGACTGGAGGATAGCCAATGTTGTCCTGCTGCTTAGAAAAAAGCTCTAAACAGAAACCAGGAAACTATAGGCCGGTGGGTCTGACATCAATTGTATAAAAATTATTGCAAGATTGATAAGAGATATACAAAATTATGAGGGGTATAGACAGGGTAAATGTAAGCAGACTTCTTCCACTAATGTTGGGTGGGATTACAACCAGAGGTCATGAGTAAGGGTGAAAGATGAGAAGTGAAGGTGAACATGAGGGGAAAATTCTTAACTTACAAAGTCTTGAGAGTGTGGAATAAACCCTCTTACACAAGTGGTAGATGTGAACTCGATTCAATCTTTAAGAAAAGTTTGGATAGGTACGTGGGGTATGGAGGTCTTTGGTCTCAGCGTAGGTAGAGGAGAGTAGCCAGTTTAAATGGTTGGCATGGACTAGATGAGCTGAAGGGTCTGGTTCGGTGCTGTACTCTATGACTATATGACTCAATGATATTAAAAAAATACCAAAGGTTTCTTCAGATTATATAAAGTGAAAAAGGGAGGCTAGAGGAAATATCAGACCACTGGAAAATGATGCACAAGAGGTTTTATTGGAGGACAGGGAAAGGCAGATGAACTGTATTTTGTATCAGTCTTCACTGTGAAAGACACCAGTAGATTACAGGAAATTTGAGTGTGTCAGGGCAGACATGAATTAAGTTGCCAATAAAGGAAGAAGGTGCTTGGGGAACTGAAAGGTCTAAAGGTAGATAAGTCACCTTCCAGCACTATGAAAGAGGTAGCTGAAGTGATTGTGGAGGCATAAGTAATGAAGCTGCTTACCAAGTTACAGGAGAGATACCAGCATGGATAGAGCATTAGTTAATTGGCAGGTGGCAAAGAGTGTGAATAAAGGGAGCCTTTTCTGGTTGGTTGCAAATGACTAATGGTGTGTTGGGACCGATTCTTTTTACGTTATTTGTCAATGATTTAGCTGACCACTAGATATACGAGCAGAATTAGACCATTTGGTCAGTTGAATTTGGTACACCATTGGATCATGGCTGATCCATTTTCCCTCTCAGACCCAATCTCCTGCTTTCTCCCCAAATCGTTTTATATCCTGACTAATCAAGAATCTATCAGCTTCTGCCTTAAATATGCATAAAGACTTGGCTTCCACAGATGCCTGTGGCAAAGAATTCCACAGTTTCACCACTCCTTGGGCTAATGAAATTCCTCCTTATCTCCATTCTAAAGGGATGCCTCTCTATGTCCACTGGTCCTAGACTCCCCCACTATAGGAAATATCCTCTCCGCATCCTCTCTCTCTCTCTCTCTCTCTCTCTCTCTCTTTCTCTCGGCTTTGTGACATTCAATAGGTTTCAATGAGATCCGCATTCATGCTTCTGAATTCCAGTAAGTACAGGTTCATCAAATGTTCTTCATATGACAAACTGTTCAATCCTGGAATCATTTTCGTGAACCTCCTTTGAACCCTCTCCAATGTCAGCACATGCTTTGTAAGGTGAGGGGTCCAAAACTTCTCACAGTACTCCACGTGAGGCTTCCCCAATGTTTTATAAAGTTTCAACATTACATCTTTGCTTTTATATTCTAATCCTCTTGAAATTAATACTAACATCACATTTGCCTTCCTCAACATCATTTCAATCTGCAAATTAACCGTTATGCAATTCTGCACAAGGATTCCCAAATATCTTTGCGCCTCAGAGCTTTGACAGTATGCTCTTTTATTTCTTCTACCAAAGTGCATGACCATACACTATTGACACTGTATTCCATCTGCCACTTCTTTACCTATTCTCCTAATCTGTCCAAGTCTTTCTGTAGCCTCCCTACTTCCTCAAAACTACATGCCCCTCCACCTATCTTCATATCACATGCAAATATTCCAACAAAGTCATCAATTCTGTCATCCAAGTTATTGACATATAAGATAAAAATTGTATGGCACCTTGCCAAGGGCCTTCTGACAATCCAAGTACATAACATCCATTGATTCTACTTTGTCTATCCTGCTTGTTACTTCTTCAAAGAGTTCCAACAGATATCTCAGGCAAGATATTCCCTGAAGAAAACCATGCTGACTTTGGTCTATTTTGTTATGTGCCTCCACGTACCCTGAAACCACATCCTTGACAATTGACTCCAACATCTTCCCAACCACTGAGGTCAGACTAACTGGCCTATAATTTCCTTTCTTCTCCCTCTCTCCCTTCTTGAGAGTGGAGTGACATTTGCAATTTTCCAGTCTTCTGAAAACATTCCAGAATCTAGTGATTCTTGAAAGATCATTACTAATGCCTCTAGAATCTTTTCAGCCAACTCTTTCAGAGCCCTGGTCCAGGTGACTTCTCTACCTTCAGACCTTTCAACTTCCCAAGAACCTTCTCTCTAGTAATGGTAACTTCACAAACCTCATGACCCCTGACACCTGGACCTTCCACCATACTGCTAGTGACTTCCACAGCGAAGACAAATGGAAAATACATATTCTATTTGTCTTCCATTTCCTTGTCCCCCCATTACTACCTCTCCAGCATCATTTTCCAGTGGTCTGATATCCACTCCCACCTCTTTTACATTTTATGTATCTGAAGAAACTTTTGGTGTCTTCTTTAATACTATTGGCTAGCTGACTTTTGCATTCCATCTTTATTTTCTTAATGACTTTTTTTTAGTTACCTTTGATGGTTTTTAAAGCTTCCAACTGATTTTTTTTCCCTCTATTACATGCCCTCTCTTAGGCTTTTAAGTTGGCTTTAATTTCCTTTGCTAGGTACACTTGTGTCAACTTGCCATTAGAATACTTCTTCCTCTTTGGGATGTTAATATCCCGTGCCTTCTGAATTGCTTCCAGAAATTCCAGCCATTGCTGATTTGCCGTCATCCCTGCCAATTTTCTTTACCAATCAATTCTGGGCAACTCCTCTCTCATGCTTCTGTAATTCCCTTTACTCCACTGTAATACTGATACATCCAACTTTAGTTTTTCCTCAAATTTTCAGGTAAATTCAATCATATTATGATCACTGTCCCTCCTAAGGGTTCTTTTACCTTAAGTTCTCCAATCATTTCTGGTTCATTGTACAACACCCAATTTAGAATAGCTGATACCCTAGTGGACTCAACCATAAGCTGCTCTAAAAAGACCACTGTCTTACAAAGCCTCAGCATTACATCCTTACTCTTTTATCTAGTCCTCTCAAAATGAAAACTAACATTGCATTTGCCTTCCTTACCACTGACTCAACCTGCAAGTTAACCTTTCGGGAATCCTGCATGTGGACTCCCAAGACACTTTGCACCTCACCCTTTTGAATTTCCCCAACTAGAAAATAGTCCCTACCTTCATTCCTTCGACCAGAGTACATGACCACGCACTTCCTTACACTATACTCCACCTACTTCTTTGCTCATTCTCCTAATTTGACTAAGTCCATCTGCAGACTCTATTTCTCAGCACTACCTGTCCCTCCTCCTTTTTTCATATCATCTGCAAACTTGGTCACAAAACCATCAATTCCATCATCCAAATCACTGACATAATGTGAAAAGGAATGATCCAAATATTGACTCCTGCAGAACACTACTCGTCACTGGATGCCAACCAGAATAAGCCCCCTTTATTCACATTTTTTGCCTCCTGCCAATCAGCCAATCTTCTTTCTATACTTGTATCTTTTCTGTAATACCATGGGCTCTTACCTTGTGCAGCACTTTTTCAAAGGCCTCTGAAAATCCAAATAAACAACATCCACTGACTCTCCTTTGTCTATCCTGCTTGTTATTTCCTCAAAGAATTCCAACAGATTTGTCAGGCAAGATTTCCCTTTTAGAAAACCATGCTGACTTTGATCTATTTTATCATGCGCCTCCAAGTAGCCTGAAACCTCATCCAACAACTGCCCAACCACTGAAGTCACAGTAACTGGCCTATAATCTCCTTTCTTCTGCCCCCCCCCTCTCTTAAGTATGGCATTTTCTATATTACAGTCCTCTGGACCTATTCCAGAATCTGGTGATTCTTGGAAGATCTTTAATAATGTCTCCACAATCTCTTCAGCTACCTCTTTCAGAACCTGCAGTGTAGTCCATCTGGTCCTCATGACTTATCTACCTTCAGACTTTACAGCTTCCTAAGCACCTTCTCCCTTAGTAATCTCAACTACCCTCACTTCTGCCCCCTGGCACTCTCAAGTTTCTGGCATATTTCTCGTGACTTTCACACTGAAGACTGATACAAAATACTTAATAAGTTCCACCATTTCTTTATCCCCCATTACTACCTCTCCAACATAATTTTTCAGCAGTCCAATATCCATTCTTGTCTCTCTTCTACTCTTTATATATCTGAAAAAAAACTCTTAGTTTCCTCTGATATTTTTGGCTTTCATATTTCATCTTTTCTCTCTTTCTGGCATTTTTAGTTGCGTCTGTTAATTTAAAAAAGCTTCCCAATCCTTTAACTTCCCACTCATTTTGCCCTATCATATGACCTCTCTTTTGCTTTATGCTGTCTTAGACTTCCCTTGTCAGACACGGTTGTGTCATCCTGCCTTTAAAATACCTACTCTTCGTTGGGATGTATCTATATTCTGTGCCTTCCAAATTGCTCCCAGAACCATCAGCTATTGCTGCTCTGCTGTCATCCCTGTTAGTATCCTCTTCCAATCAACTCTGGCCAGCTCCTCTCTCATGCATCTGTAATTCCCTTAACTCCACTGTAATACGAATACATCTGACTTTAGTTTCTCCCTCTCAAACTGAAGGGTGGATTCTATTATGATAACTGCTTCTTAAGGGTTCATTTACCTTAATCTCCCTAATCAAATCTGGTTCATTGCACAATACACAATCCAAACAGATCCCCCAGTGGGATCAACCACAAACTGCTCTTAAAAGACAACTTGTAGTCATTCCACAAATTCCCTCTCTTGGGATCATCTCTTGGAGATGAAGCAATTGGAAACAAATTTCAGCAATGTTGTATCTGGACACATTTTTAAGAGTTTAAGAAATCAAAAATACAATATATATATATATTTTGGAAAAAACACACATAGTTCCACGTATAGAAATAAATCCAATATCCATTCCACCCAGCAAAGAGGCAAGTGGGCAGAAGGAGAAAAGATATGATGGCCTGAACTATTTACAGCCCTGCCTCATGTAGTGACTGCTGTTTAGCTTTACCATAGAACCATAGAACATTACAGCACAGAAACAGGTCTTTTGGCCCTTCTTGGCTGTGCTGAATCATTTTTCTGTCTAGTCCCACTGACCTGTACCTGGACCATATCCCTCCATACACCTCTCATCCATGTACCTGTCCAAGTTTTTCTTAAATGTTAAAAGTGAGCCTGCATTTACCACTTCATCTGGCAGCTCATTCCACACTCCCACCACTCTGTGTGAAGAACCCCCCCCCCAATGTTCCCTTAAACTTATCCCCTTTCACCCCTAACCCATGTCCTCTGTTTTATTTTTCTCCCCTAGCCTCAGTGGAAAAAGCCTGCTTCCATTCACTCTATCTATACCCATCATAATTTTACATAACTCTATAAAATCTCTGCTTATTCTTCTATGCTCTTCTATTTGGAAATAAAGTCCTAACCTGTTCAACCTTTCTCTGTAACTCAGTTTCTCAAGTCCTGGCAACATCCTTGTAAACCTTCTCAGCACTCTTTCAACCTTATTAATACCCTTCCTGTAATTTGGTAGCCAAATCTGCACACAATACTCTAAATTCGGCCTCATCAATGCCTTATACAACCTCATTATAACATTCCAACTCTTATACTCAATACTTTGATTTATAAAGGCCAATAAAAGCTCTCTTTACGACCCTATCTACCTGTGACACCACTTTTAGGGAATTTTGTATCTTTATTCTCAGAGCCCTCTGTTCTACTGCACTCCTCAGTGACTTACCATTTACCCTGTATGTTCTACCTTGGTTTTTCCTTCCAAAGTGCAATACCTCACACTTGTCTGTATTAAACCCAATCTGCCATTTTTCAGCCCATTTTTCCAGCTGGTCCAGATCCCTCTGCAAGCTTTGAAAACCTTCCTCACTGTCCACAGCACCTCCAATCTTTGTATCATCAGCAAATTTGCTGATCCAATTTACCACATTATCATCCAGATCATTGATATAGATGACAAATAACAAAAGACTCAGCACTGATCCCTGTGGCACACCACTAGTCACAGGCCTCCACTCAGAGAAGCAATCCTCCACTACCACTCTCTGACTTCTCCCACTGAGCCAATGTCTAATCCAATTTACTACCTCACCATGTATACCTAGCGACTGAATCTTCCGAACTAACCTCCCATGCGGAACCTTGTCAAATGCCTTACTTAAGTCCATGTAGAGAACATCCACTGACTTCCCTTCATCCACTTTCCTGGTAACTTCCTTGAAAAACTCTGATAGATTTGTTAAACATGACCTACCATGCACAAAGCCATATTGACTCTCCCTAATAAGTCCTTGTCTACTCAAAGACTTGTAGATCCTATCTTAGTACTCCTTCCAATAATTTACCTACAACCGACATCAAATTTACTGGTCTATAATTTCCTGGATTACCTTTAGAGCCTTTTTTAAACAACAGAACAACATGAGCTATCCGCCAGTCCTCTGGCACCTCACCCATAGATACCGACATTTTAAATATATCTACCAGGGCCCCTACAATTTCAACACCGGTCTCCTTCAAGGTCCGAGGGAATACCCTGTCAGTTCCTGGAGATTTATCCACTCTGATTTGTCTCAAGATAGCAAGCACCTCCAATCTGTATAGATTCCATGATTTCACTACCTGTTTGCCTTATTTCCATTGACTCCATGCTAGTTTCTTTAGTAAATACAGACGCAAAAAACCCATTTAAGATCTCCCTCATTTCTTTTGGTTCCATACATAGCTGACCACTCTGATCTTCAAGAGGACAAATTTTATCCCTTACTATCCTTTTGCTCTTAATGTACCTGTAGAAACTCTTTGGATTATCCTTCACCTTGACTGCCAAAACAACCTCATATCTTCTTTTAGCCTTTTAGTCTTCTTTCTTAAGTATTTTTTTGCACTTTTTGTACTCCTCAAGCACCTTATTTGCTCCCTGTTTCCTATACATGTCATACATCTCACTCTTCTTCTTTATCAGAGTTCCAATATCCCTTGAGTACCAAGGTTCCTTATACTTATTCACTTTGCCTTTAATCCTGACAGGAACATACAAACTCTGCACTCTCAAAATTTCTCCTTTGAAGGCCTCCCACTTACCAATCACATCCTTGCCAGAGAACAACCTGTGCCAATCCACACTTTTTAGATCCTTCCTCATTTCTTCATATTTGGCCTTTTTCCAGTTTACAACATCAACCCGAGGACCAGATCCATCTTTATCCATGATCAAGTTGAAACTAATGGTGTTATGATCACTGGAACCAAAGTGTTCCCCTACACACACTTCTGTCACCTGTCCTAACTCGTTTCCTAATAGGAGATCTAATATTGTATCCTCTCTAGTCAGTACCTTTATATATTGATTTATAAAACTTTCCTAAACACATTTTACAAACTCTAACCTGTCTAGACCTTTAACAGTATGGGAGTCCCAATCAATACGTGGAAAATTAAAATCCCCTACTATCACAACTTTATGTTTCCTGCAGTTGGCTGCTATCTCTCTGCAAATTTGCTCCTCCAATTCTCGCTGACTATTGGGTGGTCTATAATACAACCCCATTAATGTGGTCAAACCTTTCCTGTTTCCCAGCTCCACCCATATGGCCTTGGTAGACATGCTCTGTAATCTGTCCTGCCTGAACACTGCTGTAACATTTTTCCTGACTAGCAATGCCACACCCCCCCCACCCTCCATCCCCCTCCCTCAGTCACGTCTGAAACATCAGAACCCTGGAACATTAAGCTGCCAGTCCTGCCCCTCCTGTAGCCAAGTTTCACTAATGGCTATAATGTTGTAATTCCATGTGTTAGTCCATGCCCTCAGCTCGTCAGCCTTCCCCACAAAGCTCCTCGCATTGAAATACACACACCTCAGAAGATTATTACCACCACACACAACCCTTCTATTTGTGACTTTGCATGAACTTTTAACATCATTTATTTTCACCTCTGCTCCACTATCTGCTCTGGCACTCTGGTTCCCATCCCCCTGCAAATCTAGTTTAAACCCCCCACCCCAACAGCACTACAAACCTCCCTGCAAGGATATTAGTCTCCTTGTAGTTCAGGTGTAACCCATCTCTCTTGTTACAGGTCCCACCTGCCCCAGAAGAGGTCCCAATGATCCTGAAATCTGAAACCCTGCCCCCTACACCAGTTCCTCAGCCACGTGTTCATCTGCCAGAGCATCCTATTCTTACCCTCACTGGCACGTGGCACAGGTAGCAATCCTGAGATTATCACCCTTGAGGTCTTGCTTTTTAACTTCCTACCAAGTTCTCTGTACTTACTCTTCAGGATCTCCTCACACTTTCTTCCTACATCATTGGTACCAATGTGTACCATGACATCTGGCTGATCACCCTCTCACTTCAGAATGCTGTGCATGTGATCAGAGAGATCCCTGACCCTGGCACCCGGGAGGCAACAAACCATCTGAGAGTCTCTGTCACGACCACAGAATCTTCTGTCTGTACCTCAAACTATTGAGTCCCCTATCACTACCAGTCTCTTCTTCTTCCACCATCCCTTCTGCACTGCAGAACCAGACTCAGTGGCAGAAATCCAGCTGCCGCTTTGTTTACCACACCATGCCATCGCAGACATCCTGTGCAATTCAACCATCACTTCTTATCTGGACAGTGTGAATGTTCACCCATTACTGTCTAATATTATGCTAATTCTTGCATGACCATCTTATCAATGTAAACTTGAAAATCTTGTAATTTTTGACTTGTAAATCTTGTACATCTTATTTTAAAACCCTAAGACCATAAGGCACAGGAGCAAAATTAGACCATTCAGCCCATTGAATTTTCTCCTCCATTTCATCATGGCTGATCCCAAATCCCAGTCAACCCTATACACCTACCTTCTTGCCATTTCATTTGATGCCCTAAATGATCAGGAAACTGTCAACTTCCGCCTTAAATATACCGATGATCTTGGCCTCCACCTCAGTCTGTGGCTGAGAATTCTACATATTCACTACTCACTGGCTAAAAAATTCCTCCTTATCTCTGTTCTAAAAGGTTACCCCTCTAATTCTGGATATCCTCACCATAGGAAAGACCCTCTCCACATCCACCCTATCTAGTACATTCAATATTTGGTAGGTTTTAATGAGATCCCCACGCATTCTTCTAAATTCCAGTGACTACAGGCCCAAAACTGCTAAATGTTTCTCATATGTTACCTCCTACATTCCTGGAATCATCCTCATGAACCTCTTCTGGACTCGCCAATGACAGCACATCCTTTCTGAGATATGGGGCCCAAAACTTTTGACAATACTTCAAGTGCGGCCTGACTAGTATCTTACAGAGCCTCAGCATTATCTCCTTGCTTTTATAATCTACTCCCCTTGAAATAAATGCCCACATTATATTTGCCTTCTTTACCACAGACTCAACCTGTAAATTGATCTTCTGAGAGTCTTGCATGAGGTCTCTGAAGTCCCTCTGCACCTCTGATGTTTGAACCTTCGCTCCATTTAGATAGTAGTCTGCACTATTATTCTTTATACCAAAATACATTATCATACATTTCCCAACACTCTATTCCATCTGCTACTTTTTTGCCCATTCTTCTAATTTGTCTAAGTCCTGCTACAATTGCATTGCTTCCTTAGCACCACCTACCCCTCCACCTATCTTCGTATCATCCACAACCTTTGTCACAAAGCCATCAATTCAATTATCTAAATCATTGACAAACATGTGAACAGTAGTGGTCTGAATACTGACCCCTGAGGAACACCACTAGTCACCAGCAGCCAACCAGAAAAGACCCCCTTTATTCCTAATTGCTGCCTGCTGCCTGTCAGCCATTTGTCTATCCATGCCAGTATCTTTCCTCTAAACTCAATAAGCAGCCTCCTATGTGACACCTTATCAAATGCCTTCTGAAAATCCCAGTAAATGACATTCATTGCCTCTCCTTTGTCCACCCTGCTTGTAACTTCCTGAAAGCACTCTAACAGATTTGTCAGGCAAGATTTCTCTTGACAGAATCCATGCTGGCTTTGACGTATTTTGTCATTAATCTCCAAGTAGCTCAAAACTTCATCCTTAATGCATGACATCCTGGTACGAGAGGGAAAGCAACCAGAAGTCATGATGCATGTTGGCACCAACGACATAGGCAGGAAGAGGGATGAGGTCCTGAAGTGTGAGTTTCGGGAATTAGGCAGAAGGCTGAGAATAGGACCTCAAAGGTGGTGTTCTCAAGATTGCTGCCAGTATTACGTGATAGTGATGGTAAGAATTGGAGGAGATGGCAGTTGAATGCGTGACTGAGGAGTTGGTGCAGGGGGCAGGGTTTTAGATTTTTTTGGACCATTGTGCTCTCTTCTGGGGAAGGTGGGACCTGCACAGATTGGAAGGGTTGCACCTGAACTCGAGGGGGAGCAATATCCTTGCAGGTAGGTTTGCTAGCATGGTTCGGGAGGGTTTAAACTAATTTGCAAGGGGGATGGGACCCGGAGCGATACAGCAGTGAAAGAATTGCATGGAGTAAAGCCAGTGAGGAAAGAGAAGAAGAAAAAAGGGTGTAAAGGTAGTAAGGCAGAAGGGCTAAAGTGTGTGTACTTCAATGCAAGAAGCATCAGGAACAAAGGTGATGAACTGAGAACTTGGATACATACCATGTAACCATATAACAATTACAGCACGGAAACAGGCCATCTCGGCCCTTCTAGTCCGTGCCGATGCTTACACTCACCTAGTCCCACTGACCTGCACTCAGCCCATACCTATCCAATTTTACTTTAAATTACAATACCAAACCTGCCTCTACCACTTTTACTGGAAGCTCATTCCACACAGCTACCACTCTCTAAGTAAAGAAATTCCCCCCCGTGTTACCCTTAAACTTTTGCCCACAACTCTCAAATCATGTCCTCTTGTTTGAATCTCCCCTATTCTCAATGGAAAAAGCCAATCCACGTCAACTCAATCTATCCCCTTCATTATTTTATACATGGAATTATGATGTAGTGACCATTACAGAGACTTAGCTGGCACCAGGGCAGGAATGGATTATCAATATTCCTGTATTTCAGTGCTTTAAAAGGGATAGAGGGGGTGGGAAAGGGGAGGAGGGGTGGCATTACTGGTCAGGGATCCTATTACAGCTATAGGAAGGGTGGGTAATGTAGCAGGATCCTCTTTTGAGTCAGTATGGGCGGAAGTAAGGAGCAGGAAGGCAGCAGTTACTCTGCTGGGGGTATTCTATAGGTCTCCTGGTAGCAGCAGAGATACCGAGGAGCAGATTGGGAGGCAGATTTTGCAAAGGTGCAAAAATAACAGGGTTGTTATCATGGATGACTTTAACTTCCCTAATATTGATTGGCACTTGATTAGTTCCAAAGGTTTAGATGGGGCAGAGTTGGTTAAGTGTGTCCAGGATGGATTCCTGTCAATAGACAATAGACAATAGACAGTAGGTGCAGGAGTAGGCCATTTGATCCTTCTAGCTAGCACCTCCATTCACTGTGATCATGGCTGATCATACACAATCAGTACCCCGTTCCTGCCCTCTCCCTATATCCCTTGACCCCGCTATCTATAAGAGCTCTATCTAACTCTCTCTTGAATGCATCCAGAAACTTGGCCTTCACTGCCTTCTGGGGCAGAGCATTCCACATATCCACCACTCTCTGGGTGAAGAAGTTTTTCTGCATCTCTGTTCTAAATGGCCTACCCCTTATTCCTAAACTGTGGCCTCTAGTTCTGGACTCACCTATCAGCGGGAACATGCTTCCTGCCTCCAGTGTGTCCAATCCCTTAATAATCTTACATGTTTCAATCAGATCCCCTCTCATTCTTCTAAATTCCAGTGTATACAAGCCCAGTCGCTCCAATCTTTCAACATATGACAGTCATTTCGGGAATTAACCTGGTGAACCTACGCTGCACTCCCTCAATAGCAAGAATTTCCTTCCTCATATTTGGAGACCAAAACTGCACACAATACTCCAGGTGGGGTCTCACCAGGGCCCTGTCCAGCTGCAGAAGGACCTTTTTACTCCTATACTCAATTCCTCTTGTTATAAAGGCCAGCATGCCATTAGCTTTCTTCACTGCCTGCTGTACCTGTATGCTTGCTTTCATTGACTGATATCACCTCTCCCTGGCCTTTAGCATTATCATGGAAAAGGATAGAATCAGAGAGGACAGGAAAATTTTTAATTGGGGAAGGGCAAATAATGAGGCTATAAGGCTAGAACTTGCAGGTGTAAATTGGGATGATGTTTTTGCAAGGAAATGTACTATGGACATGTGGTCGATGTTTAAGGATCTCTTGCAGGATGTTAGGGATAAATTTGTCCCGGTGAGGAAGATAAAGAATGGTAGCGTGAAGGAACCATGGGTGACAAGTGAAGTGGAAAATCTAGTCAGGTGGAAGAAGGCAGCGTACATGAGATTTAGGAAGCAAGGATCAGATGGGTCTATTGGGGAATATAGGATAGCAAGAAAGGAGCTTAAGAAGGGGCTGAGAAGAGCAAGAAGGGGGCATGAGAAGGTCTTGGCGAGTAGGGTAAAGGAAAACCCCAAGGCATTCTTCAATTATGTGAAGAACAAAAGGATGACAGGAGTGAATGTAGGACCGATTAGAGATAAAAGTGGGAAGATATGCCTGGAGGCTGTGGAAGTGAGCAAGGTCTTCAATGAATACTTCTCTTCAGTATTCACCAATGAGAGGGAACTTGTTGACGGTGAGGACAATATGAGTGAGGTTGATGTTCTGGAGCATGTTGATATTAAGGGAAAGAAGGTGTTGGAGTTGTTAAAATACATTAGGATGGTTAAGTCCCCAGGGCCTGATGGAATATTCCCCACGCTGCTCCACGAGGCAAGGGAAGAGATTGCTGAACCTCTGGCTAGGATCTTTATGTCCTTTTTGTCCAGGGGAATGGTACCGGAGGATTGGAGTGAGGCGAATGTTGTCCCCTTGTTCAAAAAAGGTAGTAGGGATAGTCCAGGTAATTATAGACCAGTGAGCCTTACGTCTGTGGTGGGAAAGCTGTTGGAAAAGATTCTTTGAGATAGGATCTGTGGGCATTTAGTGAATCATGGTCTGATCAGAGACAGTCAGCATGGCTTTGTGAAGGGCAGATCGTGTCTAACAAGCCTGATAGAGTTCTTTGAGGAGGTGACCTGGCATATAGATGAGGGTAGTGCAGTGGATGTGATCTACATGGATTTTAGTAAGGCATTTGACAAGGTTCCACATGGTAGGCTTATTCAGAAAGTCAGAAGGCATGCGATCCAGGGAAGTTTGGCCAGGTGGATTCAGAATTGGCTTGCCTGCAGAAGGCAGAGGGTTGTGGTGGAGGGAGTACATTCAGATTGGAGGGTTGTGATTAGTGGTGTTCCACAGGATCTGTTCTGGGACCTCTACTTTTTGTGATTTTTATTAACGATCTGGATGTGGGGGTAGAAGGGTGGGTTGGCAAGTTTGCAGACGACACAAAGGTTGGTGGTGTTGTAGATAGTGTAGAGGATTGTTGAAGGTTGCAGAGAGACATTGATAGGATGCAGAAGTGGGCTGAGAAATGGCAGATGGAGTTCAACCCGGAGAAGTGTGAGGTGGTACACTTTGGAAGGACAAACTCCAAGGCAGAGTACAAAGTAAATGGCAGGATAATTGGTAGTGTGGAGGAGCAGAGGGACCTGGTGGTACATGTCCACAAATCCCTGAAAGTTGCCTCATAGGTAGATAGGGTAGTTAAGAAAGCTTATGGGGTGTTAGCTTTCATAAGTCGAGGGATAGAGTTTAAGAGACGCGATGTAATGATGCAGCTCTATAAAACTCTAGTTAGGCCACACTTGGAGTACTGTGTCCAGTTCTGGTCGCCTCACTATAGGAAGGATGTGTAAGCACTGGAAAGGGTACAGAGGAGATTTACCAGGATGCTCCCTGGTTTAGAGAGTATGGATTATGATCAGAGATTAAGGGAGCAAGGGCTTTACTCTTTGAAGAGAAGGAGGATGAGAGGAGACGTGATAGAGGTGTACAAAATATTAAGAGGAATAGACAGAGTGGACAGCCAGTGCCTCTTCCCCAGGGCACCACTGCTCAGTACATGCCTTTAAGGTAAGGGGAGGGAAGTTCAAGAGGGATATTAGAGGAAGGTTTTTCACTCAGAGAGTGGTTGGTGCGTGGAATGCACTGCCTGAGTCAGTGGTGGAGGCAGATTCACTAGTTTAAGAGACTACTAGACAGGTATATGGGGGAATTTAAGGTGGGGGTTATATGGGAGGCAGGATTTGAGGATTAGCACAACATTGTGGGCAGAAGGGCCTGTAATGTGCTGTACTATTCTATGTTCTATAAATACAAGACTCCCACCATTTTCCCAACCACTGAGGTTAGGCTAACTGGTCCTGCTGAAAGGTCTTGGCCTGAAATGTCAACTGTACTTTTTTCCACAGATGCTGCCTAGCCTGCTGAGTTTCTCCAGCACTTTGTGTGTGTTGCTTGCATTTCCAGCATCTGCAAATTTTCTTTTGTTTGTTTTTGGCCTATCATTTCCTTTCTTTTGCCTTCTTCCCTTCTTAAAGAGTACAGTGACATTTGTAATCTTCCATTCCTCCAGGACCATGCCAGAATCAAGTAATTTTTGTAAGATCAGGACCAAGGCACCCATTATCTCTTCAGCAACCTCTCTGGGGTGTAGTCCATCTGATCTAGGTGATTTATCCACTTTAAGATATTTGAGTTTGCCTAGCACTTTATCTTTTGTAATAGAAATGGCACTCACACCTATTTCCTGGCACTCATGGATCTCTGGTACACTGCTCATGTCTTCCACTGTGAAGACTGATGCAAAGTACACATTAAGTTCATCTGCCATTTCTTTGTCCCCCATTACTAACTTACCTGCATCATTTTCAAGTGGCCTGATATCAACTCTCAACTCTTTTTTACTCTTTATATAACTGAAAAAACTTTTATGCAGTCCTTAACTTCCTTGTCAGCCACCATAGCCTACCCTGTCCTTTAAGGACTCCTTTTTCTGTGGTACATCTCTATCCTGTGCTTTGTGAACTATTCTCAAAAACCTCAGCCATCTCTTCTCTGCCATCATTTCCAGAAGTATCCTCCTCCTCCTATATGATGGGTCATATCCACCTCCTCTCTCATGCCTCAGTAATTATCTTTATTCCTTGACAATACTGATACATATGACTTATGCTTCTCTCTCTGAAATAAGTTAAGTTATTTTCTTATTCTTCTTATTTCTCTTCTAAAATTTGTATATCTGTGCACTTGCAATGCTACTTCAACACTTATTCCTTTGGGATCAAAGTACTTATTTATCAATCTATTTGTTTACACCCCTTCCCTGTGTACTGACCTCTAACCTGTTTACTCCCCTGTCCTGTGCACTGATCCTGACCTGTTTACACCCCTATCCTGTAGACTGACCTCTGAACTGTTTACTTGTCTTGTGTATTAACTCCTGATGTTTGCACCCCTGTTCTGTATACTGTCCTGTTTACAGCTCAGTCCTGTGTACTGATTTCTGACCTGCTTGCACTGCTGTCCTGTGTACTGTTCGCTGCCCAGTAGTTGGTAAGCAGATGGAGAAGATCCTGAGAGGCAGAATTTATGAACATGTGGAGAGACATAATATGATTAGGAATAGTCAGCATGGCTTTGTCAAAGGCAGGTCATGCCTTACGAGCCTGATTGAATTTTTTGAGGCTGTGACTAAACACATTGATGAAGGTAGAGCAGTAGATGTAGCATATATGGATTTCAGCAAGGAATTTGACAAGGTACCCATGCAAGGCTTATTGAGAAAGTAAGGAGGCATGGAATCCAGGGGACATTGCTTTGTGGATCCAGAACTAGCTTTCCCACGGAAAACAAAGAGTGGTTGTAGATGGGTCATATTCTGCATGGAGGTCAATCACCAGTGGTGTGCCTCAGGGATCTGTTCTGGGACCCCTACTCTTTGTGATTTTTATAAATGACCTGGATGAGGAAGTGGAGGGATGGGTTAGTAAATTTGCTGATGACACAAAGGTTGGGGCTGTTGTGAAAAGTATGGAGGGCTGTCAGTGCCATACGGGTCGGGGGGCATTGCGAAAGGACCCAAATGCAAGTCATGGGCACTGAAGTACTCAGAATTGGCCTGTACTAGAGTTAGGGACAGGACTGGACACAGACTAGGTGCTGGGAAAGGTACACGGGGTAGGACTTTGGCTAGGAAAACAGGACCAGGACAAGGAACTGGGAACTAGGAACCTGGACTTGGACTCAGAACCAGAGACTGGACAAGGACCCAGAACCTGGGTCTTGACTTGGCCTAGGAACCCAGAACTAGGCAAGGACATTCTTCGAGGCTTGGGTTCTCCAAGGCACTCCTGGGCAGGATGAGGCACTCCTTCCAGGACCCTTCCTAGGACGTCGGGCCAGGATGCTTTAGTAGGGCCAGGCCCCTTCCATGGATGCTGGGCCGGGATGACTGCCAAGGTAAACCGCTGAGGAAACTGTCAGGGATTCAGATGGGGAGGGGAAGAGGACAGTCCTGCCTCAGGGTAACAGCAAAGACAGCCTACTTACCCAACGGAGACAAGGACAGGAAGGGACAGATCCAACCACAAAGTAACATCAAGGACGGCCTGACTTACCCCACAGAGGCAAGGACAGGAAGGGAGCTCAATCCAGGGTGGCTGCGAGTCTCACGGCAGCCAGTAACCTTGGCTAGCTACGGAAACAGCCAAATCCATATCTAACTCGGAGTGGCAGACATCTACTCATCTGGCCCCAGAAATGGCCAAATCCATATCATGATGACAAATCCAACTAGAGACAACAAGGCTTCATGAAGCAGTGGTCCTCCAACCAGGTCTAGAGATCACAAATGGCTGCTCTAGCCTTCCACCAGCAGACAGCTCCAAGGGGATACTGACAAGACAAACCAGCAACCACACTCGACCCCAGGGTCACTTATATTCCCAGCCCCAAGGCGAGAATCAGGTGCCTATGATTAAACCTAACTGAAACAAGGGACAGCCGGAAGTCCCGGAGTCCAGAGTAAACAGACCAGACCGTGAACTGGAATGCAGATTTCATGGACTGGACCATGACAGTCAGAGGTTACAACAGGATGTTAATAGAATGCAAAACTGGGCTGAGAAGTGGGAGATAGAGTTCAATCCAAATAAGTATAAGGTGGTTCATTTTGGTAGGTCAAATATGATGGCAGAATATAGTATTAATGTTAAGACTGTTGGTAATGTGGAGGATCAGAGGGATTTTGGGGTCCGAGTCGATAGGACACTCAAAGCTGCTACGCAGGTTGACTCTGTGGATAAGAAAGCATACGGTGTATTGGCCTTCATCAATCATGGGATTGAGTTTAGGAGCCAAGAGGTAATGTTGCAGCTATATAGGACCCTGGTCAAACCCCACTTGGAGTACTGTGCTCATTTCTGGTCACCTCACTACAGGAAGGATGTGGAAACCATAGAAAGGGTGCAGAGGAGATTTACAAAGATGTTGCCTGGAATAGGGAGCATGCCATATGAGAATAGTTTGAGTGAATTCGGCCTTTTTCCCTTGGAGTGACGGAGGATGAGGTGACCTGATACAAGTGTATAAGATGATGAGAGGCATTGATCATGTGGATAGTGGAGACTCCTGGACAGGTATATGGAGCCATGCCCCCCCTTATGCTGCCCAGCAGTCTGCCAGTTTGTATTTTCCAGATATCCCCAAATTCCTTATGAGAACCCGGTCTCCCAGCAGGAGTTTGGAGAACCTCACTTTTTGATCATACCTTCTCTTATTTCCTTGATTCTGCCTAGCAGCTGTGACCCCAGCTAATTCAAAAGCCCTGTTCAGCTCTCTTCTCATGTCAGACACATACTTCAGATAAGTCTTTGGTGGTAAGTTACTCTCGTCAGTCCCAAAACAAAGGTCAATGGGCAACCTTGCCTCGTGCCCAAACATCAGATAATATAACCAGTATCCAGTAGCTTCATTTCGAGTATAGTTGTAACTGTGGAGCAGATGTCCAATATGTTGATTCCACCTGTTCTTCTTGCTGATCTCCTGGGTCTCGAGCATATCTAGCAAGGTCCGATTAAACCTCTCTGGCTGGGGATCACCCTGTGGGTGATAGGGCATGGTCCTCGACTTCTTGACTCCAAGCATGCCCAGTAACTCATGGATGAGTCTGCTCTCGAAATCCCATCCCTGATCACTATGTATCTACCTGGGGAGGCCGTAATAAATGAAATACTTCTCCCATGACACCTTTGCCAACTTAGATGTCCTCTGGTCCTTGGTAGGAAAAGCCTGAGCATATCTGGTGTAGTAGTCTGTGATGACTAGGACATTTGCCGTGTTGCTGGCATCGAGTTCTATTAACAGGAAATCCATACACACCAGGTCCAGAGGCCCCGCACTCTGCAAGTGGGACAGGGAGCTGCCTGTGTAGGCTGTGTCTTCTAACGTATGCATTGAATACATTGCAGTATTCTTTGACCTTCTTCATCCAGGGCCAGTAAAACCGGTCTCTGAGCAATCCATACATCTTTTCCACCCCAAAATGTCCAGAATCATCATAAAGTGACTTCAACGCAATCTTCTGATATCTCTCCAGCAGAACCAGCTGGGAACGCCGAGGTTGGTCCAGTCGTGATGTGACCGTATAATATCTGGTTCCGCAACTCCGACCGAGGCCATTCTCTCAGTAGTGGGGTCACCAACACGTGTTCCGTCTTCTCCGCCTGAGCCTTGCCTCCCTGTTCGACCGTTGACTAAATGGTACCGATGAGCAGCCACTTCCTCCGACCTCAATTCCGGCAGCTGATTTGTCTTCAGAACAGTCAGGTTACTTTAAACTTGGAGGATGGCATTATCAGAAGCTCCCAATTGATCCACCACTCGATCCTGCCCCTCCTTTCCCTCTGCCTTCAAGTGATGGCACAGGGCCTTCACCCCTGGAGCAGAAATGCTCTCCCACTCCTCGTCCCTGACCAGTCCCTCATGCGCCCATCGGGACAAAGCATCAGTATCAATGTTCCTGCTTCCCGGCCAGTACTTCAGGCTGAAATCATAGACAGACAACGCCACCAACCACCGATGGCCTGCGGCATTCAGTTTCGCCAAGGTCAGGATATACAGTGGCATGCAAATATTTTGGCAACCTTGGTCAAAATTTCTGTTACAGTGAATAGTTAAGTGAGTAGAAGATGAACTGATCTCCAAAAGTCATAAAGTTAAAGATGAAACATTCTTTTCAATATTTTAAGCAAGATTTTTATTCTGTACAATTTTAAAGTGAAAAAAAGGAAAGGAGCACCATGCAAAGGTTTGGGCACCCCAAGAGATTTGAGCTCTCAGATAACTTTTACCAAGGTCTCAGACCTTAATTAGCTTGTTAGGGCGATGGCTTGTTCACAGTCATCATTAAGAAAGGCCAAGTGATACAAATTTCAAAGCGCTAGAAATACTGCTTTGATAAGGTCCCCCATGCAAGGCTTATTGAGAAAGTAAGGAGGCATGGGATCCAAGGAGACATTGCTTTGTGGATCCAGAACTGGCTTGCCCACAGAAGGGAAAGAGTGGTTGTAGACGGGTCATATTCTGCATGGAGGTTGGTCACCAGTGGTGTGCTCAGAGATCTTTTCTGGGACACCTACTCTTCATGATTTTTATAAATGACCTGGATGAAGAAGTGAAGGGATGGGTAACTAAATATGCGGATAACATAAAGATTGGGGGTGTTGTAGATAATGTGGAGGGCTATCAGAGGTTACAGAGGGACATCGATAGGATGCAAAGCTGGGCTGAGAAGTGGCAGATGGAGTTCAACCCAGATAAGTGTTAAGTGGTTCATTTTGGTAGGTCAAATATGATGACAGAATATCGTATTAACGGTAAGACTCTTGGCAGTGTGGAGGATCAGAGGGATCTTGGGGTCCGAGTCCACAGGACACTCAAGGCTGCTGCGCAGGTTGACTCTCTGGTTAAGAAGGCATATGGTGCATTGGCCTTCGTCAATTGTGGGATTGAGTTTAGCAGCCGAGAAGTAATGTTGCAGCTATATAGGACCAACTTGGAGTACTGGGCTCAGTTCTGGTCACCTGTTACGTACCCCGTAACGGGTTAAAAAGACCCAGCAGAAATGGGCACACCTGGAGTCTGGGTCTTCCATTGTAAACTCTATTTTTATTAGTAACTACGTGATAAAGTAATACAAAACAAGATAAGGTAAACAGGTTAGCAAGGTGTATGCATATATAAGTGAGTAAATAAAGTTCCCAAGCTTTATTCCCAGCTCAGGGGATTAGATGATACAGTCTTATGGTGGAATGGTAAGTAGTCAGTTCAGTTCAGGAATTTGATTTGAGTAGAGTTGCAGAGAGAAAGAGGGAGTTGTTTTGTCTTCCTAGTGCCAATGCTGATGCTGATCCTCCACATCGTCCTCCTGCTCCTGAAACTTAGTCACTGACTTGTGACCACAAAAAGAGGACCGTTGTCCACAATAACGCTATCAACCCAGGCGTGAGTTAACACACCGATGGCATTCCATCGGTCACTCCTTTGTCCACACTGTGAGCAAAAACCCCACCCTTGTTGTGGGCACACAAAGCTCACCAGTGTCTTCCTTGTCTCTGGCGTGCCATGTGTCTGATTAAAAAGTCAACTGACCTTGTATATATCATCAGTGCAGAACACGAGCTGTCCGTCATATAGCTCCACCTTTGTTTCCAAGGCAACTCTCAGATTTTCTCTCTCTCTGTTGCTTTCTCTCCCTGCTGAAATAGCACACAAGCTGTTTGCTCCCTCTCTCTCTTTTTAAAGGCACAGTCCAGTTTAGAATAATCCTTCAGATCTCGTCACACCTCCCTCCTTTTAAGAAAAATTTTGATGAAACAGCAAATTTTTTGTCTTTAGTATCAATTATACAGCTTAAGGCAGTATATGTGTAATTATCAGGTAACATAGCAGAGCAATACAAACTTAAACTTACCATCTAGACAAACAGTCTGCCATAATATTGTCAGTACCTTCTACTTGTTTTGTTTCCATGTCATACTCTTGCAAGATCAGACTCCAGTTAAGATCAGACTTCTATTCTTATCCTTCAGTTTGTTCAGAAACACTAATGGATTGTGGTCCATGTGACAAGATCTGAAGGATTATTCTAAACTGGACTGTACCTTTAAAAAGAGAGAGAGGGAACAAACAGGTGTGCTATTTCAGCAGGGAGAGAGAGCAACAGAGAGTGAGAAAGTCTGTGAGTTGCCTTGGAAACAAAGGTGGAGCTATATGATAGACAGCTCGTGTTCCGCACTGGTGATATATACAAGGTCAGTCAGCTTTTTAATCAGACACATGGCACGCCAGAGACACGGAAGACACTGGTGAGCTTTGTGTACCCACAACAAGGGTGGGGCTTTTGCTCACAGTGTGGACAAAGGAGTGACCGGTGGAACACTATCAGTGTGTTTAACCCTTACCTGGGTTGATAGCGTTACTGTGGAAAATGGTCCTCTTTTTGTGATCACAAATCGGTGACTGTAAGTTTTGGGAGCAGGAGGACAATGTAGAGGATCGGCATCAGCATTGGCACTAGGAAGACAAAGCAACTCCCTCTTTCTGTCTGCAACTCTACCCAGATGTTAACCCGTTATGGGGTATGTAACAAAATTGGGGGCTCGTCTGGGATATGAACACATTGGAGCCAATCTAAAACTTGTTGGGGACTTGAATGACTAGTTGATTTGATTTGGGAAATTCCCTTTTTATTTGTGTGAGTGGATTATCAGCAGAAATGGAGTTTGAGGTTAGTAAGTTTGTGGCAGAACCAACCCTGGAGGCCTTGGATGATGCTAAGAGGGATGTACTGTTGGGTATTGCTCGTAAGTTAAAAATTAAAGTGACCACTCAAATGAAGAAGGCTCAGATACAGCTGTTAATAGCACAGCATTATGTAGCCAAGGGGAAATTCAACGAGGAGGTGTTGGAAATGTTTGCTGAAGGTAAAGTACTTACTGGGGCTGAGGTTCAGCTTCAGGCAGCAAAACTGAATTATGAGTATGAGTTGCATTTAAAACAGCTTGAGGATGATGAAGCAGAAAAGCAGAAGTTACATGAGGCTAGGAAGGCAGACAAAAAGAGGGACGAAACAGAAAGGCGGAGGCAGTATGAGCTGACTAGGATAGAGAGGATACAGCAAGGAGGTCCAGTGCCAGATTGTGTTGATGAGTTGGTGGTGCCATTTAATATCAGCCAAGAAATTATGTTAGTACCACCATTTGATGAAGCTGAGGTCAACTGGTATTTCCTACACTTTGAAAAGGTGGCCCAGACTTGGAAATGGCCAAGGGATGAGTGGGCTGTCATGGTACAAAGTGTGTTGAAGGGGAAGGCTCAGCAGGCGTATCCTGCCCTGATCCTTGAACAGTCAAAGAATTATGAATCAGTGAAAGATGCAGTGCTTAAAGTCCATGAGTTGGTTCTGGAGGTGTATAGACAAAAGTTCAGAGACTTGAAGAAGTCCGGGAGCCAAACTTATGTGGAGTTTCCCATGAAAAACGGGTGTACTTTGATCATTGGTGTACCTCAAAAAGGGTGAATGAAGACATTAACAATTTGAGGGAGTTGATGCTGATTGAAGAATTTAAAAACTGAGTTCCTGACAACATCAAGACGTATTTGAATGAAAAAGAGGCTGTGACCCTGTCAGTCTGTTAGGTTAGCAGATGAGTATGCTTTAACCCACAAGTTAAAATTTTTCCCAAGCAGAAACTACCAAAGTAGCAGGGATAACAAAGAGACCCCATAGGTTAAACCAGAGAGTAAGTTGGGAACTAGTGACAAGAGTAAGGAGGAAGGAAAGCAGTCAAAAGGGAATTTTTCCAGTTTCACCTGTCACTATTGTAAGAAGCCTGGTCATGTGGTGGCAAATTGTTTTGCTATGAAAAGGGAAAAAGGAAAGGAAAAGCAGACAAGCCCAACTGGTTTTGTTCAGTCAGTTGAGATGCCATGGAGAAAGAAAGGGTCTGACCGAGTGCAAGAGGGATTTGAGCGGTTTATCTCAGGGGTTTGTGTCTGTAAAAGAGGGGTCCACCCCGGTTCCAGTGAGAATCTGGAGAGATTCTGGGGCTTTTCAGTCACTAATATTGGATAGTGTTTTGGACTTCAGTGATGAGACAAAAACTGATGAAGTCAATATTATTAAGGGAATTGGAAAGGGGACTGAGTCTGTGCCTTTGCATAAGGTAATGTCGAAATGAAAATTGGTATCAGGACCTGTTAAGATCGGGGTATGATCTGAGTTGCCAATAGAGAACGTTGATGTCTTGCTGGGTAATGACCTTGCAGGTGGGGATGTTTATTCAGCAGTACAGCTAACAGGAAAACCTGTAGCTGACGACCCACACACAGATACTGATGTGTATCCTGCATGCACAGTGACCCGAAACATATCTAAAAAGGCTGCTGATGCAGATAGCAAATACAGAGGTTTAACATGAGAATTTGTCAGAGACTTTTCTACCTTCCATGTTACAACAGGATTCAGGTAATAAGAAGGATGAAAAAGGTTTGTCCTTGTCCAGGGATGAATTTATAGCAGAACAAAGTTGAGATTCTGAAATTGCTGCATTAAAGGAGACAGCTCTCACAGAACAGGAGGTTCAGAGAGAGTCAGCAGGGTATTATCTTAAGGATGGGGTGCTAATGAGGAAATGGAGATCACCCACTGTGCCTGCAAGTGAGGATTGGGCCATTGAACATCAAGTTGTGGTCCTGAAAATTTACAGGCTGAGATTTTAAACATGGTTCATAGTATGCCTTTAGGTGAACATTTTGGAGTGAGAGAGACAGTAAACAGGATTATGAAGGAATTCTACTGGCCTAATTTAAGAAAGGATTTTGTGAATTTTTGCAAGACTTGCCATACCTGTCAGGTTGTGGGAAAACCTAATCAGGTGATCACAGCAGCACCACTTAGACATATACCTGCTTTTGGTGAACTTTTTTCTAGGGTCATGGTGGATTGTGTTGGCCCATTGCCAAGGACTGCCGCTAGTTATGAGTATTTGTTAACCATCATGTGTGCTGCATCTAGGTCAGAAATATCGGGGCCAAGACTGTGGTAAAAGCCCTTATAAAATTTTTCACACTGGTAGGTCTACCTAAAGAAATCCAATCTGACCAGGGTACTAACTTTACTTTGAAAACATTCCAGGGGACAGTTAAAGAGTTGAGAGCTAAGCACATTGTGTCATCTGCACTTCACCCAGAGTCCCAGGGGGCTTTGCAGCGGTTTCACTCCACTCTTAAGATGATGATTAGAACATACTGTGTGGAATATGGAAGAAATTGGGATGAAAGAGTTCCCTTGTCCTATTTATTGTTAGAGATTTGATTTAAGAGTCTTTGGGGTTCAGTCCATTAGAACTTGTTTTTGGTCACAAAGCTAGGGGACCTTTGACCCTACTCAGAGAGCAATGGTCAGATCAGAATGTAAGTATGAGCGTGCTTAGTTATGTTTTGGAATTCAGAGACATACTTAACAAGGCTTGTGACCTTGCAAAGCAGAATTTACAGCACTCTCAGATAAACATGAAACAGTGGTATGACAGGAGAGCAAGAGAATGGAGATATCGTGTTGGAGAAAGAGTCCTGGTGCTGTTCCCCCTCCTTACCAACCCCCTTCAAGCGAGATTTAGTAGACCATATGAAATAATTAAGGAAATTGATTCCTGGAATTATGTTATTAGAATTCTGACTAACAGAAGGCTACACAGCTCGTCCACGTAAATATGATCAAGTGTTATCATGACCCTGAACCAGCACCTGTAAGTACTGTTATGACAACAGAGGAGACTGTGGTGTCTGGTACTGGAATACCAGATAATTTTAATAAGCTCCATGTAGTTTCCACAAGGCTTGGGAATTCTGATGTTTTGAAAAATATTGATGGAAAGATTCAACATTTTTACAGTCAAGGCAGCAAAAACAACTGAAGAGTTTAATTAACAAGTATAAAGATTTAGTCCCTGACATTCCCAGACTGTGCATAGCTGTGGTGCACGACATAGTTGTAGATAAAGTTGATCCCATTAAGCGGCACCCTTACAGAATGAACCAAGACAAAAATAAAATGGTTGAACAAGAAATTAAATACATGCTAACAGCCGGCATAATTAGGCCACGCACTTCAGACTGGGCGTCACCGTGCACAAAGAAGGCATACAGTTCATTGGCTTTCATTAATCGTGTGATTGAGTCTAGGAGCCCAGAGGTAATGTTGCAGCTACATAGGACCCTGGTCAGACCCCACTTGGAGTACTGTGCTCAGTTCTGGTCGCCTCACTACAGGAAGGATGTGGAAACCACAGAAAGGGTGCAGTGGAGATTTACAAGGATGTTGCCTGGATTGGGGTGCACGCCTTATGAGAATAGTTTGACTGAACTTGGCCTTTTCTCCTTGGAGAGATGGAAGATGAGAAATGACCTGATAGAGGTGTATAAGATGATGAGAGGCATTGATCATGTGGATAGTCAGAGGCTTTTTCCCAGGGCTGAGATAGCTAGCATGAGAGGGCACATTTTTAAGGTGTTGGACGTAGGTATAGAGGAGATGTCACGGACAAGTTTTTTTTATGCAGAGAATGTTGAGTGTGTGGAATGGGCCACTGGTGGCAATGGTAGAGGCGGATACGATTGGGTCTTTTAAGAGGCTCCTGAATAGGTATACGGAGCTTAGAAAAATAGAGGGCTATGGATAACCCTAGCTAATTTCTAAGGTAAGGACATGATCGACACAGCTTTGTGGTCCAAAGGGCCTGTATTGGGCTGTAGGTTTTCTATGTTCTATAACCAGTTTTCTCACTGTCCTGTGTACTGACATCTGACCTGTTCATACCCCTGTACTGTGTGCTGACCTCTGACCTGCTTGAACCCGTCCTGTGTACTGACATCTGATTTGTTTACACCACTGCCCTGTGTACTGACATTTGAACTTTTATCTCACTGTACTTGTGGTGATATCATGTGTCACATGTCAGAATGTGATTGGACAGAGTTATGAGCATGCACAGAAATGACAGAATGATCTAGAAGCATGCAGTGTTAAAAACGTGGTTGCTGTTTGCTGTTGTAAATAAAATTTCTAGTTTTAATTCTTCCAGAATATGGTTTGTTCTTTGTAACCCATGGTATGTATAAAGAACACAATGTGGTATCAGAGGTTGGTCTGGAAGAATAATACGTTTGCTAAACGCAGGAGTAGCGAAGAAGATAATCGACAAAAAAAGTGCAAACTTTTTTGTTGTTTGCTAACAGCTTTAAAAATGGAAGTGTTGCAAACCCCATCGACACTTCAGCTGACAAGAAATGTAGCTGAAAACTGGAAAAGATTTAAACAGTGTTTTGAAACTTATTGGCAATCAGAGCAGAATATAAAATGGAACAAAAGAAAGCTGCCATTCTACTCCACATGATTGGTGATGACGCAATTGAGGTATATAACCATTTTACTTTTGGAGATAATTTGAATCTAAAAGCGATAATCAACAAGCTTGTAGCATTTTGTATACCGAAGCACAATGGGATGTATGAGAGATATAAATTCTTTACATGTAAGCAGAAAGCTGGTCAAATGATTGATCAATTTGTTATGGAATTGAGAAACCACAGTAAAACATGCAAGTTTGCAGAGCTGACAGACTCTCTCATCAAAGACAGTATTGTTTGTGGCATTCTGTATAATGATTTGAGAGAAAGACTCTTGAGAGAACCAGACGTAAATTTGGAAAAAGCTTTGATTCTCTGCAAAGCTTCAGAAACCGCAAAGTCGCAGGCTAAAGATCTTTTTATTCAGAACTGCAGCATACACGCTGTGAATAACTGCAAACATGTTAGAAAAAATAATGAAGCGGTAACAAAACTGACAGCGAGCAAGACGTCATCTGAAAGGAAAAAAACTTTGTGATCATTGTGGGTGGCAATATCAGCCAAAAAAGTGCCCAGCGTATGGGAAAATGTGCAATAACTGTGGTAAGAGTAATCATTTTTCATGCTGTTGCAGAAGTAGAAAGGAAATAAAACACGTAAATGCAGTTCTTGAAAATGAACGTGAGGAGTTTTATATTGATGTGCTTTGTGAAAACGAACAAAGTAAGAATGACTAGACTATGCCATTGCAAGTGAACCAAAACATTATTCTGTTTAAATTGGATACTGGAACACAAATAAATATTCTTGCAGAATCTGAGTTTAATGCACTAAAGCCAAGACCAAAGTTATATCAGACAAATATAAAAGTGACTGGGTATTCAGGTGCAGATATTCCAGTTAAGGGAACATATGTGGCAAAAGTATCACACAAAAATATGGAGCACACGCTTTCATTTGTGGTAGTACTAAAAAAAGGTACAGTCAATACTGGGTTTATCTGCCTGTGACAGGCTGAATCTGGTGAAAAGGAACTTAGTCCTGGACTGTGACACAGAGTCAGAGACAGTGATTTAATGAAAGAGACAGAGAACAGTATTTGATTCCAATGTGGCAAAAGTAAAAGAAGTAATAAAGAAAAATCCCAGACCCATCCTTTGTTACCAGCATCTGACAAAGCATTGCCACCAAAACCAAACTTGTCGGTATAGTACAATACTGATCTGAAGCCAAAGAGTGACAAGAATCAGGATCCAATTGAAGAAGTGAAAGCACAAGTGAAGGAATTGAGAAGTTTTATTGAAATGATGAGGTCTCAGCATAAAAAAGAGATCACCCAGTTAATGAATGAATTGCGATTTCTTCACAAAGATCTCAAGAAAGCGCCAACTTCAGAGTTTCCGTTAACTGATGCAGACCAGACAAAACATGAAAATAACAATGAACCAGTAGAACAGTGAGAACCACTTAGAAAATCTACTCGTGTTCATAAACCCCCAGAGAGACTGATAGAGACTTGTTAAGTTATACATTTATTTTGATTATTAGAACCATAGAACATTACAGCACATAAACATGCCTTTTGGCCCTTCTTGGCTGTGCTGAACCATTTTTCTGCCTAGTCCCACTGACCTGCACCTGGACCATATCCCTCCATACACCTCTCATCCATGTACCTGTCCAAGATTTTCTTAAATGTTAAAAGTGAGCCCACATTTACCACTTCATCTGGCAGCTTATTCCACACTCCCATCACTCTCTGTGTGAAGAAGACCCCCACCAATGTTCCCTTTAAACTTTTCCCCCTTCACCCTTAACCCATGTCCTCTGGTTTTTTTGTCCCCTAGCCTCAGTGGAAAATGCCTGCTTGCATTCACTCTATCAATACACATCATAATTTTATATACCTCTATCAAATCTTCCCTCGTTCTTCTACGCTCCAGGGAATAAAAGTTCTAACCTATTCAGCCTTTCTCTGTAACTCAGTTTCTCAAATCCCGGCAACATCCTTGTAAACCTTCTCTGCACTCTTTCAAACTTATTAATATCCTTCCTGTGATTCAGTGACCAAAACTGAACACAATACTCCAAATTTGGCCTCACCAATGTCTTATACAACCTCACCATAACATTTCAACTCTTATACTCAGTACTTTGATTTATAAAGGCCAATGTGCCAAAAGCTCTCTTTACGACCCTATTTACCCGTGACACCACTTTCAGGGAATTTTGTATCTGTATTCCCAAATCCCTCTGTTCCACTGCACTCGTCAGTGCCTTACCATTTACCTTGTATGTTCTACCT
Organism: Hypanus sabinus; assembly: GCF_030144855.1. Lineage (NCBI taxonomy): Eukaryota > Metazoa > Chordata > Chondrichthyes > Myliobatiformes > Dasyatidae > Hypanus > Hypanus sabinus. Next base: position 314,448 of record NC_082714.1, read on the forward strand.
TGGTTTTTGCTTCCAAAGTGCAATACCTCCCACTTGACTGTATTAAACTCCATCTGCCATTTTTCAGCCCATTTTTCCAGCTGGTCCAAATCCCTCTGCAAGCTTTGAAAACCTTCCTCACAGTCCACTACACCTCCAATCTTTGTATCATCAGCAAATTTTCTGCTCCAATTTACCACATTATCATCCAGATCATTGATATAGATGACAAATAACAAAGGACCCAGCACTGATCCCTGTGGCACACCACTAGTCACAGGCCTCCACTCAGAGAAGCAATCCTCCACTACCACTCTCTGACTTCTCCCATTGAGCCAATGTCTAATCCAATTTACTACCTCACCATGTATACCTAGTGGCTGAATCTTTCTAACTAACCTCCCATGCGGGACCTTGTCAAAGGCCTTACTGAAGTCCATGTAGACAACATCCACTGCCTGCCCCTCATCCACTTTCCTTGTAACCTCCTCGGAAAACTCTAATAGATTTGTTAAACATGACCTACCATGCACAAAGCCATGTTGACTCTCCCTAGTAAGCCCATCTATCTAAATATTTGTAGATCCTATCTCTAGTACTCCTTCCAATAATTTACCTACTACCAATGTCAAACTTACTGGCCTGCCATTTCCCAGATTACTTTTAGAGCCTTTTTTAAACAACGGAACAACATGAGCTATCCTCCAGACCTCTGGCACCGCACCCATGGATACAGACATTTTAAATATATCTGCTAGGGCCCCTGCAATTTCAACACTAGTCTCCTTCAAGGTCTGAGGGAATACCCTGTCAGGTCCTAGTGATTTATCTACTCTGATTTGCCTCAGGATAACAAGCACTTCCTGTTTACACCCATCCTTGACCTCTGTTCTGTTTACATCTGCCCTGTGCTGACCTCTGACCTTTTTACATCCCCATCCTTTGTACTGACCTCTGACCTGTTTACACCCCTGACTAATGTACTGATCTATGACTTGTTTCTCACCTGGATAAGGGAAACAAAGAATAACTTACTTATACAAGGAGCAACTGGAGACCGACTCTGTTGGTAACCCTTGGCACACCGGTTGCATGTGATGCCTGTCACACCATCCTTACACGGACACTGTCCTGTTGTTTGATTGCATGTTTTACCAGCAGCTCCAACGGGGTGACAGTCACAGGCTGTGGAACAAAGAAAGGTCACAAGTTATTCGAAGTCGATAAATACAATCACTTGGGAAGTCAAATGGTGTGGCTGACCATGGTATTTCGATCCATCACATCTTTTCTTTAAATCTGTTTCTGAGTAAAGGAATCATATGTAATTCTAAAAGTGCCCAAAGGCAGATCAAATAAATTTTTACACAGGGTCTCTAATTCTAACAGTGCAGCACAAAGACAGGCTCTTCTGCCCACCACATGGTGCGGAATCTACTAAATTAATAACCTACTGGCCATCTGAACTCATCTCTTCACTTACCTATCCAAAAGCCACAAACCTCTATTGTATATTCCTCCACCAGTACCCCAGGCACCAACCACTCTCTCTGTAAATAGACACATCTCCTTTGGACTTACCCCATCTCACCTTTAATACATGCCCTCTGGTATGAGACATTGCAACCCTAAGTAAAAGATACCCATTGTCTGCTCTATCTACAATCTCATAATCTTATAAACATCTATCAGATCTCTCCTCAGCTTCCGCCACTCCAGAAAAAGGAACTCAGCATCTAACTTCTTGCAGCACAGGCCTTCTAATCCAGGGAGCATCCTGGTAAACCTCTTCTGCACCCCGTCCCAAGTCTCCACATCCTTCCTATAACAGGATGCCCAGAACTGAATCTAATACTCTGGTGTGGCCCAACTGGAATTTTATAAGGCTGCAAAGAACTTCCCAACTCTTGAAGTAATTTCCTTGAGTAATAAAGGCAAACACAGGAACCAGTGTTCCAGAGCAGATAGTGGAGAGGTTGTGGGAAAAGATGCTGTTAAGTCTACATATAAAGTCAGAAATCGAAATGTTGAACATGGCGGGATTATTGTTCTCTGTTGTGTATATTTTGATGCAAGGAGTATTGTAGGAAAAGTGGATGAACTAAGGGCGTAGGTCAGCAACTGGATTTATGACATTGAGGCCAATAGTGCTCGGTTGAAGAAGGGGCAGGACTGGCAGCTTTAGACATGATAGAAAGAGAGGGATTAAAGGAGGATGGATGGCATTGCTAGTCATGGAAAATGTCACAGTCAGTCAGGACAGATTGGAGAGCTTGTCTAGTGAGGAATTAAGGGTGAAATTGAGGAATAAGAAAGGGATGACTATGTTCATGGGATTATATTATTGACCACCCAACAGTCAGGGGGATTTAGAAGGGCAAATGTGTAGAAAGAATGCAGACTATTTCAAGAAAAATAAGGTTGAGGTAATAGGTGAATTTAACTTTCTGCATATTGACTGGGACTCTGTACTGTAAAAGGACTAGATGGGATCGAGTTTGTCAAATATGTTCATAAAGTTTCCTTGATCAGTATGTAAAAATCCCAATGAGAGACTGTGTGAAAATAGATTTCATATTAGGGAATGAGGCAGGGCCTGGCGAATGTGGATTGAGACAAGTTGTTTTCTTGTAAAAGTGTACTTGGTCAGTGGGAGGTCTTCAAAAATGAAACTTTGAGATTACAGAGTTTGTATGTTCCTGTCAGAATAAAAGGCAAGGATAACAGGTTTAGGGAACCTTGTTTTTCAAGAGATAATGAGGCCTTGATTAAGAAGGAGGTATATAGCAGGTAAAGGCAGGTAGGAACAAATGAGGTACTTGAGTATAAGAAATGCAAGAACTTCAGAATCAGAATCAGATTGAATATCACTAGCATATATCATGACATTTATTAACTGTAACTGCAGTAGTACAATGAAATACACAATAAATAGAGAATAAAACTGAGTTACATTAAGCGTATCTGTCTATTTAATAGTTAATTTAAAATAAGTAGTGTAAAGTAACAGAAATTTAAGAAGTATTGAGTTAGTGTCCATGGGTTCAATATCTGTATAGGAATCTTATGGCAGAGGGGAAGAAGCTGTTCTTGAATCACTAAGTGTGTTTCTTCAGGCTCCTGTATCTCCTTCTCCATGGTAACTCATGGTAATTCTCCATGAGAATTGGAGGAGCAAAGTTGTAAGGAGATAGCAGATATTTGTAGTAAGCACAAGGTTGTGATTGTGGGAGATTTTAATTTTCCACACATAGACTGAGAAGCCCATTCTGTAAAAGGGCTAAATGGTTTGGAGTTTGTAAAATGTGTGCAGGATAGTTTTTTGCAGCAATGCATAGAGGTACCGACTAGAGAAGGGACAGTGTTGGATCTCCTGTTAGGCAATGAGATAGGTCAGGTGATGGACGTATGTGTTGGGGAGCACTTCGGGTCCAGTGATCACAATACCATTAGTTTCAATAGAATTATGGAGAAGGATAGGACTGGACCCAGGGTTGAGATTTTTGATTTGAGAAAGGCTAACTTTGAGGAGATGCGAAAGGACTTAGAAGAAGTAGATTGGGACAATTTGTTTTATGGGAAGGATGTAATAGAGAAATGGAGGTAATTTAAAATGAAATCTTGAGGGTGCAGAATCTTTATGTTCCTGTTAGGTTGAAAGGAAAGGTTAAAAGTTTGAGAGAGCCATGGTTTTCAAGGGATATTGGAAACTTGGTTCGGAAGAAGAGAGAGATCTACAATAAATATAGGCAGCTTTGAGTAAATGAGGCGCTCGAGGAATATAAAGAATGTACAAAGAATCTTAAGAAAGAAATTAGAAAAGCTAAAAGAAGATACGAGGTTGCTTTGGCAAGTAAGGTGAAAATAAATCCGAAGGCTTGCTACAGTTATATTAATAGCAAAAGGATAGTGAGGGATAAAATTGGTCTCTTAGAGAATCAGAGTGGACAGCTATGTGTGGAGCCGAAAGAGATAGGGGAGATTTTGAACAATTTCTTTTCTTCGGTATTCACTAAGGAGAAGCATATTGAATTGTGTAAGGTAAGGGAAACAAGTAGGGAAGTTATGGAAACTATGACAATTAAAGAGGAGGAAGTATTTAAGGAATATAAAAATGGATAAATCTCCAGGTCCTGACAAGATTTTCCCTAGGACCTTGAGGGAAATTGGTGTAGAAATAGCAGGGGCTTTGACAGAAATATTTCAAATGTCATTTGAAACGGGGATGGTGCTGGAGGACTGGCGTATTGCTCATGTAGTTCCATTGTTTAAAAAGGGTTTTAAGAGTAAGCCTAGTAATTATAGGCCTGTCAATTTGACATCAGTGGTGGGTAAATTAATGGAAAGTATTCTTAGAGATGGTATATATAATTATCTGGATAGACAGGGTCTGATTAGGAATAGTCAGCATGGATTTGTGCGTGGACGGTCATGTTTGACAAATCTTATTGAATTTTTTGAAGAGGTTACGAGGAAAGTTGATGAGGGTAAAGCAGTGGATGTTGTCTATATGGACTTCAGTAAGGCCTTTGACAAGGTTCCACAAGGAAGTTTAGTTAGGAAGCTTCGATTGTTAAGTGTTAATATTGAAGTAGTAAAATGGATTCAACAGTGGCTAGATGGGTAATGCCAGAGAGTAGGGGTGGATAACTATTTGTCAGGTTGGAGGCTGGTGACTAATGGTGTGCTTCAGGGATCTGTATTGGGTCTAATGTTGTTTGTCAATACATTAATGATCTGGATGATGGGGTGGTAAATTGGATTAGTAAGTATGCAGATGATACTAAGGTAGGTGGCATTGTGGATAATGAAGTAGGTTTTCAAAGCTTGCAGAGAGGTTTAGGCCAGTTAGAAGAGTGGGCTGAACGATGGTGGATGGAGTTTAATGCTGATAAGTGTGAGGTGCTACATTTTGGTAGGAATAATCCAATTAGGACATTAGGACATACATGGTAAATGGTAGGGCATTGAAGAATGCAGTAGAACAGAGTGATCTAGGAATAATGGTGCATAGTTCACTGAAGGTGGAATCTCATATGGATAGGGTGGTGAAGAAAGCTTTTGGTATGCTGGCCTTTATAAATCAGAGCATTGAGTATGGGAGTTGGGATGTAATGTTAACATTGTACGAGGCATTGGTAAGGACAAATTTGGAGTATTTTGTACAGTTCTGGTCACCGAATTATAGGAAAACTATCAACAGAATAGAGTACAGAGAAGATTTACTAGAATGTTACCTGGGTTTCAGCACCTAAGTTACAGGGAAAGATTGAACAAGTTAGGTCTTTATTCTTTGGAGTGTAGAAGGTTGATGGAGGACTTGATAGTGGTATTTAAAATTATGAGAGGGATAGATAGTTGACATGGATAGGCTTTTTCCATTGAGAGTAGGGGAGATTCAAACAAGAGGACATGAGTTGAGACTTAGGGGGCAAAAGTTTAAGGGTAACATGGAGAATTTCTTTACTTAGAGAGTGGTAGCTGTGTGGAATGAGCTTCCAGAAGAAATGGTAGAAGCAGGTTCGCTATTGTCATTTAAAGCAAAATTGGATAGGTATATGGACAGGAAAGGAATGGAGGGTTATGGGCTGAGTGCAGGTCAGTGGGATTAGGTGAGAGTAAGCATTCGGCATGGACTAGAAGGGCCGAGATGGCCTGTTTCTGTGCTGTAATTGTTATATGGTTACATGGTAAAACTGTGAAGCGAGCATGTCCTGGATGGTGGGGATCCTTAATGATGGATGCTGCCTCCCTAAAGCACCGTTCCTCGAAGATGTCTTGGATACTACAGAGGCTGGTACCCATGATAGAGCTGACTAATTTAACAAGTTTCTGCAACCTATTTGGATTTATTGCAGTAGCCTCCCACCATCCCAGACGATGATGCAGAAGGATATCAGGAGAGCTAACAGAAGTTGCTCTAGAAGACAAGGTGAAGGAGAATCCTAAAGAATTCTACAGATATATTAAGAGCAAAAGGGTAGCAAGGGACAAAATTGGTCCTCTATAAGATCAGAGTGATAATCTAAGCATGGAATGAAAGAGATGGGGGAGATGTTAAGTGGATTTTTTGTACCTATATTTAATCAGGAGATGGACAGCATCTATAGTAGTGAGGCAAAGAAGGAGGGAGTTGTTGGACTGTGTACAGAAACAAAGCAGGGAGTACTTGCTATCTTGAGACAAATTAAGGTGAATCAATCTCCAGGGCCTGATAAGGTGTTTTCTCAGACCCAGTAGGAGGCAAGTACAGAAATTGCAAGAGCCCTAGCAGAGATATTTAAAACACCTTTAGCCACAGGAGAGGTGCCAAAGGACTGGAGGATAGCTAACATTCTTCTGTTGTTTAAGAAACGCTCAAGGAATAAGCTGGAAAATTACAGGCCAGTGAGCCTGATATCAGTAGTGAGTAAGTTATTATAAGGTATTCTAAAGTAGCAGATTTATAAGTTCAAAGTACAAAGTAAATTTATTATCAAAGATCATATATGTCACTATATACAACTCTGATTTGTTTTCTTGTGGGCATACTCAATAGTTCTTGAAAGTGAGTCTGTAGATATGGACCAATCACAAACACAAGAGAAAATCTGCAGTTGCTGGAAATCAAAGCAACACACACAAAATGCTGGAGGAACTCAGCAGGCCAGGCAGCATCTATAGAAAAAAGTAAATAGTCAACGTTTCAAGACACTTCATCAGGATGGAAGAAAAGAAAGAGGAGGAGTCAGAGCTAGAAGATGGAGGGAAGGGAGGAAGAAACACAATGTGATAGGTGAAACCAGGAGGTGTGAAGTAAAGAGCTGGGAATTTGCAGATGCGATGAGGCTGCTATCAGGTTGGAAGAGCAGCACCTTATATTCTGTCCGGGTAGCTGTCAACTGATGGCATGAACATCGGTTTCTCCTACTTCTGGTAATGCCCCTCCTTCCTCCTCCATTCTCCATTCCCTTTTCCCTCTCACCTTATCTCCTTACCTGCTTATCACCTCCCTCTGGTGCTCCTCCTCCTTTTAATTCTTCCATGGTCTTCAGTCCTCTCCCTTTTCCAGCCCTGTATCTCACCAATCAACTTCCCAGCTCTTTACTTCAACCCTCCCATTCCCAGTTTCACCTATCATTTTGTGCTTCTTCCTCTGCTCCCCCTACCTTCTAGCAGTGACACCTTGTCTTTTTTCTTCAGTCCTGATAAAGGGTCTCGGCCTGAAATGTCAATTGTACTCTTTTCCATAGATGCTGCCTATCTTGCTGAGTTCCTGTGGTATTTAGTGTCTGTTCGATAGGTTGTGGGAATATTTCAATGATGGGGCAAGTGAAACATAGAAACATAGAAAAACAACAGCACAATACAGGCCCTTCAGCCCACAAAGCTTTGGTGAACATGTCCTTATCTTAGAAATTACCTAGGGTTTCCCATAGCCTTTATTTTTCTAAGCTCCATGTACCTATCCAGGAGTCTCTTAAAAGACCCTATCATATCCATCTCGTGCTAGCCATTTCAACCCTGGGAAAAAGTCTCTGACTATAGTGAGGTGACCAGAACTGAGCCCAGTACTCCAAGTGGGGTCTGACCAGCATCCTATATAGCTGCAACATTACCTCTCGGCTGCTAAACTCAATCCCATGATTGATGAAGGCCAATGCACTGTATGTCTTTTTAACCACAGAGTCAATCTGCGTAGCAGCTTTGAGTGCCCTATGAACTCGGACCCCAAGATCCCTCTGATCCTCCACGCTACCAACAGTCTTACCATTAATACTATATTCTGCCATCATATTTGACCTACTAAAATGAACCACTTAACACTTATCTGGGTTGAACTCCATCTGCCACTTCTCAGCCCAGTTTTGCATCCTATCAATGTCCCACTGTAACCTCTGACAGCCCTCAACACTATCCACAACACCTCCAACCTTTGTGTCATCAAAGTGAAGTTGAATGAAATTATCCACTTTGGTTTAAGAGCTTGATTTTTGAGGGGTAGTAACTTTCTGAACCTGGTGGTGCATGTACTGAGGTTCCTGTACCCTTTTCCTGATGGCAGCAGTGAGAAGAGAGCATGACCTGGTTGGTGGGGTTCCTTATGATGGACGCTGCTTTCCTGTGACAATGCTTCATGTAGATGTGCTCAATGATGGGGAGTGCTTTACCTCTGATAGACTAGGCTGTATCCACTACTTTTTGTAGGAATTTCTGTTGAAGAGCATTGGTGTTTCCATACCAGGCTGTGATGCAGCTAGTCAATATAATAGTTTGTCAATGTTTTAGATATCATGCTGAATCTTCACAAACTCCTGAGGAAGTAGAGGCGCTGCAGTGCTTTCTTCATAAATGTTCTTACACACTGGGACCAGGACTGGTCTTCCAAAATGATAACACCAAGGAATTTAAAGTTGCTGATTTTAAATTGGATAGAAAGGGACTTATGAGATTAAGTCAACATGGTTTTGAGTGTGGTAGGGCATGTCTGATCAATCTTATAGAATTTTTCAAGGAAGATACCCAGAAAGTGGATGAAAGCAGGGCAGTGGATGTTGTCTACATGGACTTTAGCAAGACATTTGACGAAGTCCCACATAGGACATTGAAATAATAAACTGGATTAGACATTGAATTTGTGGAGGAAGCTAGAGAGTGGTGGAAGATGGTTTCTTCTCTGACTGAAAACCTGTGACTAGTGTGCTGCACTGGGTCTGTCGTTCGCCATCTATATCAATGATCTGGATGATAATGTGGTTGACTGGATCAGCAAATTCACAGAAGACTCCAAGACTAGGTGTGTAGGTGACAGTGAGGAAGTCTATCATGGCTTGCAGCAGGATCTGGACCAGCTGGAAAAATGGGCTGAAAAATGGCTGATGGAATTTCATGCAGACAGGTGAGAGGTGTTGCACTTTGGGAATGTGGTAGAATGTGAGATTGGGAATACAGGTCCATCATTTATTGAGTCACAGGTGGATAGGGTTGTAAAGAAAGCTTTTGGCACATTGAAAAATAAATCCAGAGGTGTTCTACAATTATATTAATAGCTAAAGGATAGTGAGGGATAAAATTGGTTCCTTAGAGAATCAGAGTGGACAGCTATGTGTGGAGCCAAAGGAGATGGGAGAGATTTTGAACAATTTCTTTTCTTTGGTATTCACTAAGGAGAAGCATATTGAATTGGGTAAGGTAAGGGAAACAAGTAGGGTAGCTATGGAAACCATGATGATTAAAGAAGAGGAAGTGCTGGTACTTTTAAAGAATATAAAAGTGGATAAATCTCTGGGTCCTGATAGGATATTCCCTCGGACCTTGAGGGAAGTTAGTGTAGAAATAGCAGAGGCTCTGTCAGAAATATTTCAAATGTCATTAGAAATGGGGATGGTGCTGGAGGATTGGCGTATTGCTCATGTGGTTCCATTGTTTATAAAGGGTTCTAAGAGTAAACCTAGCAATTATCGGCCTGTAAGTTTGATGTCAGTGGTGGGTGAATTAATGGAAAGTATTCTTAGAGATGGTATATATAATTATCTGGATAGACAGGGTCTGATTAGGAACAGTGAACATGGATTTGTGCATGGAACGTTATGTTTGACAAATCTTATTTAATTTTTTGAATAGGTTACTAGGACAGTTGACGAGGGTAAAGCAGTGGATGTTGTCTATATGGACTTCAGTAAGGCCTTTGACAAGGTTCCACACGGAAGGTTAGTTAGGAAGGTTCAATCGTTAGAAATTAATATTGAAGTAGTAAAATGGAATCAACAGTGGCTGGATGGGAGATGCCAGAGAGTAGTGGTGGATAACTGTTTGTCAGGTTGGAGGCCGGTGACTAGTGGTGTGCCTCAGGGATGTGTACTGGGTCCAATGTTGTTTGTCATATACATTAATGATCTGGATGATGGGGTGGTAAATTGGATTAGTAAGTATGCAGATGATACTAAGATTGTGGATAATAAAGTAGGTTTTCAAAGCTTGCAGAGAGATTTAGACCAGTTAGAAGGGTGGGAGTCAGGCATACAGATGATGTGGCTGACCCATTGCAATTGGTGTTGAGACATGACTGTGGCTATGGAGTTAATGTTACCTTCCTCCAGGATGCTGGAGTTACTATGCCTATTTTTACAACTAACTCTCAGAATCTTTCAGAAGCATCTTTGATGGTAAGTTTCTAGGGATGTTATGTGCCTGTAGTATGTTGTTCATGACTGCATTCCATACAGCAAGGATGGAAGGACTACAGCTTTATAGACCAGAAGCTTGGTGTTTGGGTGCCTAGAGAAATATCTCCTGCAGCTCTTACACAATGATGAATGCAACAGTCATCAACAACAGCAGCTCTTCAGGCCAAGACTGGAGGCAACCAAAGCTGCATCATTGCCCCAACTCTGTTGTTTTCATTGCAACTATTCTTCACCTGACAGGCCAAGGCCTCCCACAAGGAGTACAGATTCTCTACAGGACAGAAAGGGGGCTCTTTAACCTTAACAGGTTCAAGGCAAAGAGCAAGGTGTCAACTACTTCAGTCATGGAGCTCCAATATGCAGACGACAAGCCATCATAGCTCACTCACAGGAGGATCTGCTGTACATAATGGATGATTTTTCCAGAGCCTACAGGTTCCTGGGACTTGATCTAAACATCAGGAAATCCCAAGTATTGCACCAACCTACTCCAGATCAAGCTCCTAAACCTCCAACCATCCAAGTTGAGAACATTCCCCTGGGGAGCACTGAAAAGCCTAATCAGAGTACATACATGTCACCACATGCAACTCTGAGATTCCCTTCCTGTGGGCATACTCAGCAAATCCATAGGACAGTAAATGAAAGCATCAGGAACTCTAAACTGTAACAAATTGTACAAATACAGATATACATAAATAGCAATAAATAACAAGCATGAAATAAAAATATAACAGAGTCCTTAAATGACTGTAACTATCCCCTTTTGTTCAAGAGCCTGATAATTGAGAGGTAGTAATGGTTCTTGAACCTGGTGATGTGAGCCCTGAGGAACCTGTACCTTCTACCTGATGGCAGCTGCGAGTAAAGAGCATGGTCTGGGTGGTGAGGATCTTTGATGATGAATGCTGCTTTTCTACAGCAATGTTTCATGTAGATGTGCTTTATTGTATACAGTTCTGGTCACCGAATTATAGGAAAGATGTCAACAAAATAGAGAGAATACAGAGGAGATTTACTAGAACGTTACCTGGGTTTCAGCACCCAAGTTACAGAGAAAGGTTGAACAAGTTAGGTCTTTATTCTTTGGAGCATAGAAGGTTGAGGGGGGAACTTGATAGAGGTATTTAAAATTATGAGGGGGATAGATAGAGTTGATGTGGATAGGCTTTTTCCATTGAGAGTGGGAGAGATTCAAACAAGAGGATGTGAGTTGAGAATTAAGGGGCAAAAGTTTAGGGGTAACACAAGGGGGAGTTTCTTCACACAGAGAGTGGTAGCTGTGTGGGACGAGCTTCCAGTAGAAGTGGTAGAGGCAGGTTTGATTTTGTCATTTAAAAGAAAATTGGATAGGTATATGGACAGGAAAGGAATGGAGGGTTATGGGCTGAGTGCAGGTAGGTGGGACTAGGTGACGAGTAAGCGTTCGACACGGACTAGAAGGGCTGAGATGGCCTGTTTCCGTGCTGTAATTGTTATATGGTTATATAATAGTCGGGAGGGTTTTACCCATGATGTACTGGGCTGAATCCACAACCTTTTGTAGGATCTTCTGCTCAAAGGCATCAGTGTTCCCATACCAGGCCATAATGCAGCCAGTCAGCACACTTTCCACCGCACATCTATAGAAGTTTGCCAAGGTATATAATGACATGCTAAATCCCTGCAGATTCCTGAGGAAAAAGAGATGCTGTCGTGCTTTCTTCACAATAATATTTATGTGATGGGTCCAGGACAAATCCTCTGAGATAGTGATGCCCAGGAATTTAAAGTTACTGCTCCTCTCCACCTCTGATCTGATGAGTACTGGTTCATGAACCTCTGGTTTCTCTCTCCTGAAATCTACAATCATTTAGAAACATAGAAAACCTACAGCACAACACAGGCACTTTGGCCCACAAAGCTGTGCCAAACATGTCCTTACCTTAGAACTACCTTGGCTTACTCATAGCCCTCTATTTTTTGAAATTCCATGTACCTATCCAGGAGTCCCTTAAAAGACCTATTGTTTCCACCTCCACCAATGCTGCCGGCAGCCCATTCCACGCACTCACCACTCTCTGTGTAAAAAACTTATTCCTGACATCTCCTCTATACCTACTTCCAAGCACCTAAAAACCCTCTTGTGCTAGCCATTTCAGCCCTGGGAAAAAGCCTCTGACTATCTACACAATCAATGCTTCTCATTATTTTGTACACCCTTATCAGATCACCTCTCATCCTCTGTTGATCCAAGGAAAAAAAGGCCGAGTTCATGCAACCTATTCTCATAAGCCATGCTCCCCAATCTAGGCAATATCCTTGTAAATCTCCTCTGCACGCTTTCTATAGTTTCCACGTCCATCCTGCAATGAGGCGACCAGAATTGAGCACAGTACTCCAAGTGGGGTCTGACCAGGGTCCTATATAGCTGCAATATTACTTCTCAGATCTTAAACTCAATCCCACAATTGATAAAGGCCAATGCACCATATGCCTTCTTAACCACAGAGTCAACCTGCGTAGCAGCTTTGAGTGTCCGATGGACTTGGACCCCAAGATCCCTCCGATCCTCCACACTGCCAAGAGTCGTACCATTAATGCTATATTCTGCCATCATATTTGACCTACCTAAATGAACCACTTCACACTTAACTGGGCTGAACCCCATCTACCATTTCTCAGCCCAGTTTTGCACCCTATAAATGTCCCGCTGTAACCTCTGACAGCCCTCTACACTATTCACAACACCCCCACCCTTTGTGTCATCAGCAGATTTACTAACCAATTCCTCCACTTCCTTATCCAGGACATTTATAAAAATCATGAAGAGTAGGTGTCCCAGAAAAGATCCCTGAAGTGCACCACTGGTCACCAGCCTCCATGCAGAATATGACCCATCTACAACCATTCTTTGCCTTCTGTGAGCAAGCCATTTTTGGATCCACAAAGCAATGTCCCCTTGTATTCCATGCCTCCTTACTTCCTCAATAAGCCTTGAATGGGGAATTTTATCAAATGCCTTGCTAAAATCCATATACACCACATCTACTCCTCTACCATCATCTGTGTGTTTAGTCATATTCTCAAAAAATTCAATCAGGATCATCCTGGGCTATCCCTATTCCCTTTCTTGAATAAGGGAACAACATCCACAACCCTCCAATCCTCCGGAACCTTTCCCGCCCTCATTGACGATGCAAAGATTGCCAAAGGCTCAGCAATTTCCTCTTTTGCTTCCTGCAGTAGCCTGGGGTACATCCCGTCCAGTCCCGGTGACTTATCCAACTTAATGTTTTCCAAAAGCTCCAGATCATCCTCTTCCTTAATATCTACATGCTCAAGCTTTTCAGTCTGCTGCAAATCATCCTTACAATCACCAAGATCCTTTTCCGTAGTGAATACGGAAGCAAAGTATTCATTAAGTACCTCTGCTATCTCCTCCAGTTCCATGCACTCTTTTCCACTGTCACACTTGATTGGTCCTATTCTCTCATGTCTTATCCTTTTGCTCTTCACATACTTGTAAAATGCCTTGGGTTTTCCTTAATCCTGTCTGCTAACGCCTTCTCATGGCCCCTTCTAATTTCATTCTTAAGCTCCTTCCTGCTCACCTTATAATCTTCTAGATCTCTATCATTACCTAGTTTTTTGAACCTTTTGTAAGCTCTTCTTTTCTTCTTGACTAGATTTACAACAGCCTTTGTACACCACGGTTCCTGTAGTCTACCATCCTTTCCCTGTCTCATTGAAACATACCTACGGAGAACGCCACGCAAATATCCCCTGAACGTTTGCCATATTTCTTCCGTACATTTCCCTGAGAACGTCTGTTTCCAAATTATGCTTCCAAGTTCCTGCCTGATAGCTTCATATTTCCCCTTACTCCAATTAAATGTTTCTCTAACTTGTCTGTTCTTAACCCTCTCCAATGCTATGATAAAGGAGATAGAATTGTGATCACTATCTCCAAAATGCTCTCCCATTGAGAGATCTGACACCTGACCAGGTTCATTTCCCAATACCAGATCAAGTACAGCCATTTCTCTTGTAGGCTTATCTACATATTGTGTCAAGAAACCTTCCTGAAAAAACATCTAGGAAACTTCACCCCATCTAATCCCCTCATTTTAGGGAGATGCCAATCAATATTTGGGAAATTAAAATCTCCCACGCCAACAACACATTATTATACCTTTCCAGAAACTGTCTCCCTATCTGCTCCTCAATGTCCCTGTTGCTATTAGGTGGTCTTTAAAAAACACCCAGTAGAGTTATTGACCCATTCCTATTCCTAACTTCTACCCACAGAGACTCTGTAGACAACCCCTCCAAGACTTCCTCCTTTTCTGCAGCCTCTGATCAACGGTGCCACACCCCCACCTCTTTTGCCTCCTTTCCTGTTTTTACTGAAACATCAATAGCCTGGTACTTGAAGTAGTCATTCCTGCCCCTGCACCATCTTTGGTCTTACTGACATAGAGTGAGAGGTTGTTGTTATTACACCACTCAGCTAAGTGTTCAGTCTCTCTCCTGTATGCTGATTCTTAACCCCCTTTGATACAGCCCACAAGTGGTGTAATCAGTAAACTTGTACATGGTGTTGAAGCTGTATTTAGCCACACAGTCACAGGTGTAGATTGAGTAGAGCGGGGGCTAATTACAGATCCCTGCAGTGCTCCTGTGCTAATGAAGATTATGCATTGTGAATGTTTTTGCCAATTTGAACTGACTGGGGTCTACAAGTGAGAAAATCCAGGATCCAATTGCTCAAGGGCCATTGAGGCCCCGATCTTGGAGATTAGTTTTGAGGGGATGATAATGTTAAATGCTGCAATCAATAAAGAACATCCTGATCTATGCATCTTTGCTGTCCAGATGTTCCAGGGTTATGTGAAGAATCAAGGAAATCAGATCTGCTGTAGTGCTGTTGCTTCTGTAGGCGAATTGGAGCAGATCTAAGTCACCATTCAGACAGGAGCTTATATGCTTCAACATCAGCCTCTCAAAACACTTCATCACTATGGTTGTTAGTGCTATTGGATGATAGCCATCTAGACACGTTGCCACACTTTTCTTAGGCACTGGTAGGATTGAAGCCTACTTGAAGCAGTTGGGTACTACAAACTACCAGAGCGAGAGGTTGAAAATATTCATGAATATACCAGTTAGTTGGTCAGCACAGGTTGTCAGTACTTGGCCAGGTACTCCATCTGGACCAGATGTTTTCTTTGGATTCACTCTGTTGAAGGCAGCCTGCATGACAACTTCAGATACTGAGATCAAAGGATCATTGGTAGACATGGGGATGCGCGATGCTTCCCCCCTGTTCTGGTGATCAAAGCGAGCATAGAAGGCATTGAGCTCATCTGGAAGCAAAGCTCTGCTGTCCCTCGTGGTGTTAAATTTAACTTTGTAGGAGGTTATGGCATTTTAACCCTACTAAAGCTGTTGAGCATCCCTCATTGAATCCAGTCTAGTCCAGAATCTCCAGTTCACCCGAAAGCTGGCTTTCTGGAGATCATACCTGCTCCTCTTGTAGCACTTTAGATCTCCTGATTTGAATGCCTCTGATCAAGCTTTCGGCAGATCCCGTATTTCATTGTTCATCCAGGACTTCTGATTGGGGAAAACTCTGAATGATTTCATGGGACACACTCATCCATATCGTTTTAACAAAGTCCGTAATGACCCTGGTCATTCAGGTCCTTAGATGAGTTCTTAAACACGGCCAGTCCATTGACTCAAAGCAATCCTATAACCATTCCTCAGCCTCCCGTGACCACCTCCTGGTGGTCTTGATCTCAGGAGCAATACTCTTTAGGCTCTATCTGTATGCAGGTAGCAGGAGTCCAGCCAAATGACCCGACTGGCCAAAGTGCGGTCTCCAGAAAGAACGACAGACATTCCTTATCGTAGTGTAGCAGTGATCTAGTGCGTTGGGACCTCTGGTGCAACAGGGTGCATGCTGGTGATACTTCAACAGGGTTTTCTTCAAACAGGCTTGGTTAAAGTTGCGAACTATAATTTGAAATGTGTCAGGATTGGCTAGGTTTTGTTTACAGACAATTTTGTAGTTTTGCAAATGCTTGCTTATAATCCACTGGTGGCATGTAAACTGCAGTCAGGATCATAAATGAGAATCCCAAGGCAAATAGAATAGCCTACATTTAATCATTAGTTCTAAGCCAGAGGAACAAAAAGTCGACATAACCCCAATGTCCGTGCATAAACGAGAAATGACTGAAAAGCAGACACAGTCTCTTTTCTTACCAGAATTCAAGGTTCGATGCATTATGAAAATCATAAAACCTTCAGGTCTAATAGCTGCTTCTGGTATGTTCACTGTTAACCAAGTCTCAATGCAACAAACAATTGAGGTCTGCCTCTGATACAGCAGCCTTGCCCCGAGATGGTCAATCTTATTTTCAAGTAACTGTACATTCGTTAACAAGATGGTAGGCAAAGTAGGTTACTCACCAGAAGAGCATGACCATAAGATATAGCAACAGAAGTAGGCCATTCAGCCCATTGAGTCTACTCCACCATTCAGTCATGGGCTGACCCAATTTTTCCAGTTATCCCCACTCCCCTACCTTCTCCCCATACCCTTTGATGCCCTGGCTAATCAAGAACTATCTATCTCTGCCTTAAGTGCACCTAATGACTTGGCCTCCACAGCCTCTTGTGGCAACAAATTCCACAAATTCATCACCCTTTGGCTAAAGAAATTTCTCCACATCTCTATTTTGAAAGGGCACACCTCTATCCTGAGGTTGTGATCTCTTGTCCGAGATGCTCCCACCATAGGAAATATCCTTTCCACATCTACCCTGTCTAGGCCTTTCAACATTCAAAAGGTTTCAATGAGATCTCCTCTCATCCTTCTGAATTCCAGTGAGTACAAACCCAGAGCCATCAAATGTTCCTCGTATGATAACTCTTTCATTCTTGGAATCATCCTTGTGAACCTCCTCTGGACCCTCTCCAATGCCAGTAAATCTTTTCTAAGATGAGGGACCCAAAACTGTTCACAATACTCAAGGTGAGGCCTCACCAATTCCTTATAAAGCCTGAGCATCACATCCTTGCTCTTATACTCTAGATCTCTTGAAATGAATGCTAACATGGCATTTGCCTTCCTCACTTCCAACAAATCATGCAAGTTAACCTTTAGGGTGCTCTACACAAGGACTCCCAGGTCCATTTGCAGCTCAGATTTTTGGATTTTCTCCCTATTTAGAAAATAGTCCGCACATTTATTTCTACTACCAAAGTACTTGACCATGCATTTTCCAACACTGTATTTCATTTGCCACTTTCTTGCCCATACTCCTAATCTGTCTAAGTCCTTCTGTTTCCTCAGCACTACCTACCCCTCCACCAATCTTTGTATCATCTGCAAACTTGGCAACAACGTCCTTTATTCCATCATCTATGTGGTGATATTACGTGTCAGAACATGATTGGACAGAGTTCTAAGCATGTGCAGAAATGAGAGAATGATCTGGAACATGGCTTGGTAAAAACGTGGTTTGGTTTTGTTGCTGTAAATAAAAGTACTAATTCTTCCAGAATATGTTTTGTTATTAGAAACCCACAGTTTGTATTAATATAAAGAACACAACATTGTGTCAGAAGTCGGTCTGTTTGCTAACACAGGAGAAGCGAAGATAAGATTCTGAGAAAAGAGCATGAACTGTTTTGGTGCTTGCTAACAGCTTTACAAATGGAAGGTCTGCAACTGCCACCTTCACTTCATTTATCTGAGAATGTAGCTGAGAACTGGAGGAAATTCAAGCAGCATTTTGAAATCTATTTATTGGTGATCGGAGCAGTTAAAAAAAATGGAAAATCAAAAGCTGTGATTCTACTCCATGTAATAGGTGACGACGCAATTAAGGTATATAACCATTTTACTTTTGAAAATGGAGATAATTTGAATCTAAAAGCAATAATGGATAAATTTGAAGCATTTTGTATACCAAAGCGTAATGTGATGTATGAAAGGTACAAATTTTATACGTAAGCAGAAAGTTGGTCAAACAATTGATCAATTTGTTACAGAGTTGAGACACCGCAGTAAAACATGCGAATTTGCAGAACTGACAGACTCTCTCATTAAGGACAGAATTGTTTACAGTATTCTGGATAATGGTCTGATAATGACTGTTAAGAGAACAAGATTTAGATTTGGAAACAGCTTTGTTGCCCTGCAAAGCTTCGGAAATCGTGATGTAGCAGGCTGAAGAACTTTTTTATTGAGAGCTGCAACGTACACGCTGTGCACGAACATATTAGAAAAAATAATGAAGCAACAACAAAACCGACAGAGACCAAGATGTCATGTGATCGCTGTGGGTGGCAGCACTGGCCAAAAAAAGTGTCCAGTGTATTGGAAAATGTGCAACGACTGCAGTAAGAGTAATCATTTTTCACGCTATTGCAGAAGTAGAACGAAAATAAAACAAGTAAATGCAGTGCTTGAAAATGAATTTGAGGAGTTTTATATAGATGTGCTTTGTGAAAACAAACAAAGTAAGAAAGATTGGACTATTCCATTGCAAGCGAATCAAAACAATAGTCTGTTTAAACTTGATACTGGAGCACAAGTAAATGGTCTTGCAGAATCTGAGTTTAATGCATTAAAGACCAAAGTTACATCAGACAAATATACAGTTGACTGGGTATTCAGGTGCAGACATTCCAGTCAAAGGAACGTGTGTGGCAAAAGTATCACACAAAAATATAGAAACATAGAAAACCTACAGCACAATACAGGCCCTTCGGCCCACAAGGTTGTGCTGAGCATGTCCCTACCCTAGAAATTACTAGGCTTACCTATAGACCTCTATATTTCTAAGCTCCACGTACCTATCCAAAAGTCTCTTAAAAGGCACTATCATATCCGCCTCCACCACCTCTGCCGGCAGCCCATTCCACATACTCACCACTCTCTAAGTAAAACACTTACTCCTGACAGCTCCTCTGCACCTACTCCCCAGCACCTTAAACCCATGTCCTCTTGTGGCAACCATTTCAGCCCTGGGAAAAAGCCTCTGACTATCCACGTGATCAATACCTCTCATCATCTTATACACCCCTATCAGGTCACCTTTCATCCTCCGTCGCTCCAAGGAGAAAAGGCCGAGTTCACTCAACCTGTTTTCATAAGGCATGCTTCCCAATCCATGCAACATCCTTGTAAATCTCTTCTGCACCCTTTCTATGGTTTCCATATCCTTCCTGTAGTGAGGTGACCAGAACTGAGCACAGTACTCCAAGTGGGGTCTGACCAGGGTCCTAGATAGCTGCAACATTAACTCTCAGCTCCTAAATTCAATTCCAAGACTGATGAAGGCCAATACACTGTATGCCTTCTTAACAACAGAGTCAACCTGCGCAGCTGCTTTTAGCATCCTATGGACTCGGACCCCAAGATCCCTCTGATCCTCCACACTGCCAAGAGTCTTACCAATAATACTATATATTGCCATCATATATACCAAAATCAACCACTTCATACTTATCTGGATTGAACTCCATATGCCATATGCCACTTCTCAGCCCAGTTTTGCATCCTATCAATGTCCCGCTATAACCTCTGACAGCCCTCCACACTATCCACAACACCTACAACCTTTGTGTCATCAGTAAACTTACTAACCCATCCTTCCACTTCCTCATCCAAGTCATTTATAAAAATCACGAAGAGTAAGGGTCCCATAACAGATCCCTGAGGCATTCCACTGGTGACCTACCTCCATGCAGAATATGACCTGACTAAAACCACTCTTTGCCTTCTGTGGGCAAGCCAATTCTGGATCCACAAAGCAATGTCCCCATAGATCCCATGCCTCCTTACTTTCACAATAAGCCTTGCATGGGGTACCTTATTAAATGCCTTGCTGAAATCCATATACACTACATCTACTGCTCTTCCTTCATCAATGTGTTTAGTCACATCCTCAAAATATTCAATCAGGCTCAGAAGGCATGACCTGCCCTTGCCAAAGCCATGCTGACTATTCCTAATCATATTATACTTCTCCATAAATCCTGCCTCTCAGGATCTTCTCCATCAACTTACCAACCACTGAGGTAAGACTCACTAGACTATAATACCCTGGGCCATCACTACTCACTTTCTTGAATAAAGGAACAACATCCACAACCCTCCAATCCTCTGGAACCTCTCCCGTCCCCATTGATGATGCAAAGATTATCACCAGAGGCTCAGAATTCTTCCTCCCTCACCTCCCACAGTAGCCTGGGTTTACCTCTCACTGGTCCTGACGACTTATCCAACTTGATGCTTTCCTAAAGCTCCAGCAAATCCTCTTTCTTAATATCTACATGCTCAAGCTTTTCAGTCTGCTGCAAGTCATCACTACAATCACCAAGATAATTTTCCATAGTGAATACTGAAGTAAAGTATTCATTAAGAACCTCTGCTATTTCCTCCAGTTCCATATACACTTTCCCACTGTCACACTTGATAGGTCCTATTCTTTTACATCTTATCATCTTGCTCTTCAAATACTTGTAGAATGCCTTGGAGTTTTCCTTAATCTTTCCCGCCAAGGCCTTCTCGTGGCCCCTTCTGGATCTCCTAATTTTTTTTTAAGCTCCTTCCTGTTGGCCTTATAATTTTCTAGATCACTAACATTACCTAGCTCTCTAAACCTTTTGTAAGCTTTTCTTCTTGACTAGATTTATTACAGCCTTTGTACACCATGGTTCCTGTACCCTTCCATAACTTCCCTGTCTCGCTGGAATGTATCTCTGCAGAACTCCACACAAATACCCCCTAAACATTTGCCACATTTCTTCTGTACTTTTTCATGAGAACATCTATAGAACCTTAGAACACTACAGCACAGTACAGACCCTTCAGCCCTCCATGTTGTGCCAATCCATATAATCCTTAAAAGAAAGTACTAAACCCACACTGCCCCATTCCCTCGATTTTTCTTTCATTCATGTGCCTGTCCAAGAGGCTCTTAAATACCCCTAATGTTTTAGCCTCCACCACCATCGCTGGCAAGTCATTCCAGGCACTCAGAACCCTCTGTGTAAACAACTTACCCCTAAACTTCCCTCCCTTAATTTTGTACATATGCCCTCTGGTGTTTGCTATTGGTGCCCCGGGAAACAGGTACTGACTATCCATCCTATCTATGCCTCTCATTATCTTGTAGACCTCTAACAAGTCCCCTCTCATTTTTCTATGCTCCAAAGAGAAAAGTCCCAGCTCTGTTAACCTTGCTTCATATGACTTGTTCTCCAAACCAGGCAACATCCTGGTAAATCTCCTTTGCACCCTCTCCATAGCTTCCACATCCTTCCTATAATGAGGTGACCAGAATTGAACACAATACTCTAAGTGCGGTCTCACCAGAGATTTGTAGAGTTGCAACATGACCTCTCTACTCTTGAACGCAATCCCCCTGTTAATGAAGCCTAGCATCCCATAGGCCTTCTTAACCACCCTATCAACCTGTGCAGTGACCTTGAGGGATGTATGGATTTGAACCCCAAGGTCCCTTTGTCCATCCACACTCTTAAGTATCTGACCACTAATCCTGTACTCAGTCTTCTGGTTTGTCCTTCCAAAATGCATCACCTCACACTTGTCCAGATTGAACTCCATCTGCCATTTTTCTGCCCAACTCTGCAGCCTGTCTATATCCTCTTGTAACCTTCGACCACCTACAGCTCCATCCACAACTCCTCCAACCTTTGTGTCATCCGTAAACTTACTCACCCATCCTTCTGCCTCTACATCCAGGTCATTTATAAAAATCACAAATAGCAGGGGTCCCAGGACAGATCCCTGCAGCACTCCACCAGTCATTAAACTCCAGGCAGAATTCTTTCCTTCCACAACTGCCTTCTGCTTTCTTTCTTTAAGCCAATTTTTTATCCTGCTTCTTTTTATGCTTCCTTTGCTTCCTTTTTCCTCTTGATGAACTGTCTCACATGTTTCATCAGCTATGGTTCCCTTTTCCTACCATTTTTTTCCTTGCCTCAGTGGGACAAACCTATCCTGAACCCAGCTCAAGTGGTCCCTAAACTTCTCCCACATTACTTCTGTGCTTTCCTCTTTGAACATCGGTTTCCAATTTACTCTCACTAGTTCCTGCCTCATCCCTTCAAAGTTAGCCTTTCCCCAGTTAAGCACTTTAGCATTTCATCTGATTTTATCCTTTTCCATAGCTATGCTGAAGCTAAGGGAATTGTGGTCACTCTCACCAAAATGCTCCCCCACCAAGAGGTCTGTTACCTGACCAGGTTCATTACCCAGAACTAGATCCTACAGTATAGCCTCTCCTCTCGTCAGCCAGTCCACATACTGTGTCAGGAATCTTTCTTGAACACACCTGACAATTTCAGCCCCATCTATACCCCTTGCAGTCAGGAGGTAACAGTCAATATGAGGGAAGTTGAAATCTCCTATAACTACTACCCTGTATTTCCTGCACCATTTTAAAATCTGCCTGCTTATCTGCTCCTCGGTGTCCCAAGGGCTATTTGGGGGCCTATAGACTACACCCGGCATAGTGATTGATCCCTTCCTATTTCTGACTTCCACCCAGACTGACTCTGTGGACACTCCTTCTGCAACACCCTCCCTTTCTATAGCCTGACCAGCTATTGCCTGACCAGCAATGCCACTTCTCCTCCTTTTCTACCTCCCATCCTATTCCTTTTAAAACACCTGAACCCCGGGACCTGCATCATCCAGTCCTGCCCTTCCTCCAACCAAGTTTCAGTAACGGCCACAACATTGTAGTTCCATGTACTAATCAATGCTCTAAGTTCATCCTCCTTGTTCCTAATACTCCTAGCATTGAAATAGACACATTTCAACCCCTTTAACTGGCTACAATTATGTTCTGTCCCCTGCCTGTCCTTCCTCATCAACTCAGAACTCTTAGCATCATGCCCTTGTCCTTCTACCTTAATCCGTGCAATCACATTCTGATTCCCACCCCCCTGCCAAACTAGTTTAAACTTTCCCTAACTGCTCTATCAAACATGCCCGCCAGGATATTGGTCCCCCTGGGATTCAAGTGCAACCCGTCCATTTTGTACAGGTCACACCCGCCCCAAAAGAGGTCTCAATGATCCAGAAATCTGAATACATGCCCTCTGCTCCAATCCCTCAGCCACACATTTATCCTCCACCTCATTCTATTCCTATTCTCACTGTCGCGTGGCCACAGGCAGTAATCCCAAGATTACTACCTTTGAGGTCCTGCTTTTCAACTTCTTTCCTAACTCCCTGTAGTCTTCTTTCAGGACCTCTTCCCTTTTCCTACCTATGTCATTAGTACCAATATGTACCCTGACCTCTGGCTGTTTGCCCTCCCACTGCAGGATATCTTGGACGTGATCAGAAATATCCCAATCCCTGGCACCTGGGAGGCAAACTACCATCCGAGTTTCTTTCCTGCATCACAGAATCACCTGTCTTAACCCTTGACTATAGAGTCCCCTATCACTACTGCCTTTCTCTTCCTTTCCCTACCCTTCTGAGTCACAGGGCCAGACTCTGTGCCAGAGGCATGGCCACTGCCACTTCCCCCAGGTAGGCTGTTCACCCCCAACAGTACTCAAACAGGAGAACTTATTGTCAAGGGGTACAGCCACAGGGGTACTCTCTAGTACCTGACTCTTCCCCTTCCCTCTCCTGACTGTGACCCATTTCTCTGTCCCCCATGGCCCCGGAGTGACCACCTTTTTGTAACTCCTCTCTATCACCTCCTCACTCACCCTGACCAGATGAAGGTCATCAAGCTGCAGCTCCAGTTCCCTAACAGGGTCCCTTAGGAGTTGCATCTCGATGCACTGGGTGCAGATGTGGCCGTCCGGGACGCCGGGAGACTCCAGGACCTCCCACATCTGACACCGACCATAGAAAACTGGCCTCACACACATACTAACTCCTTTAGCAATCAGCAACTGCCTCAGCTTGTCCCGTTACTGCGGAAGCCCGTGGAGCCAAAGCCCTTTCACTCCGCTGCCCGCTGGATATGACTGCCTTCTTTCTAAACTGTTGGCGCTCAACTGGCTGACGTCATGCACCTGTGCAGTCTGGCCTCTCTCTTCACCCAAGAACTCAAAATGTCTTCCTGTTGGAAATCCTTAGGTGCCCTCCCGCTGCTTTCTTATTCTGAATCAAAAACTTCTGCAGATTCCTTGCCCTTTTTAAACTGTTGGCGCTCAACCGGCTGACGTCACGTGCCTGTGCAGTCTGGCCTCTCTCTTCACCCGAGAACTCAAAATGTTTTCCCGTTGGAAATCCTTAGGCGCTCTCCCGCTGCCTTCTTGTTCCGAATCTGTTCCCAATTTCAGCTTCCAATTTCCTGCCTGATAGCCTCATAATTCCCCTTACTCCATTTAAATGCTTTTGTAACTTGTCTGTTCCTATCTCTCTCTAATGCTATTGTAAAGGAGATAGAATTATGATCACTATCTCCAAAATGCTCTCCCACTGAGAGATCTGACACCTGACCAGGTTCATTTCCCAATACCAAATCAAGTACAGTCTCTGCTCTTATAGACTTATCTACATATTGTGCCAAGAAACCTTCCTGAACACACCTAACAAACACCACCCCATCTAAACCCCTTACTCTAGGGAGATGCCAATCGATATTTAGGAAATTAAAATCTCTCATCATGACAACTCTGTCATTGTTACACCTTTCCAGGATCTGTTTCTCCATCTGCTCCTCAATATTCCTGTTACTTTTGGGTGGCCTATAAAAAACACCCATTAAATTTATTGACCCCTTCCTGTTCCTAATCTCCACCCACAGTTACTCCATAGACAATCCCTCTGTGACGTCAACCATTTCTGCAGCCGTGACACTATCTCTGATCAACAGTGACACGCCCCACCTCTTTTGCGCTCCTCGCTGTCCTTTCTGAAATATTTAAAACCTGGCACTTGAAGTAACCATTCCTGTCCCTGAGCCATAAGTTGTCTGGTGTCCTTCGAGTGCTTGGTTCCTGTATTTGATTCCAGGATGTCTGTAAGCCCAGTGTTTACTAGAGTCCTGCCAAAGGATTTTGGCCTGAAATGTCAACTGTACTTTTTTTCATACAGTAGACGCTGCCTGGCCTGCTGAGTTCCTCCAGCATTTAGTGTGTGTTGCTCGGATTTCCAGCATCTGCAGATTTTCTCTTGCCAGTGTTAACTAGGTTGTTGACTGGCAACTTATGGCTGGGAATAAAATGTTTCACTTTCTGTGAGTGCATATGTTCCATGTCTAGCACTTGAGTCCTCATCTGCCTTGTGTTGATGTGTCAGTGTCTCTGGTGTCTGGATTAGGTGCCCCAGTTAGGGGGAAAGCTATTTAGGCATTCCATTTAGCGGGTTGAGGTATCCCAGTTAAGGGGTTTCGGTGCCCCAGATAGGGGAGGCAAGCTACTTATGTTGCAGTTCAGGTTTAGGTGCTGAGTAGCTGTTGTCTATGTGCGTGATGTTATTTATTTGTGCCTATTGTTGGATGCCTGGTATCTGCTGTATCTTTTGTTGAGTGTCTGTTCAAATGTACTGTACATCCACAGGTTGGATCACTTCAAATCGGTATTATTTATTGGACCAATTTAAGATATTTTCCTTAAGTAATTACATTGTTCATACTTCAAGGTTGTGTAGTTTCATTCCAAGAAATGGAGTAATCTGAGCAATTCTGACTGATTGCAGAGTAACCTTTGCATCTGTGCAGGAACTCAGACCCAGTGCAATGTGGGAAACAGCGATAGAAGGCACTGCCAACAGACAGCCTCTTCCTGTGTGTATGTGTGTTTTGTATCAGGATGTCTAACATCTGTCTGCCTTGTGTCTGTGTGTCTGGATACTGCAGCCTGTTTGTCTGGATCTTCACATCTGTGCTCTGGACATCAGATATATCTATATGTGTACATTTGCTTCTTTAATGTCTGGGTATCTAGTTCCAACGCCTGTGTGTCTAATGCTTGTTTATCCAGATGTCTGGCTGCTGGGTGCTGAATGTCTGGGGTCCATATGTCTAGTGTCTGAGTGTCTAATGTCTGGTTGCTGGGTGCCTAATATCTGGGGTCCATTTGTCTGGTGTCCAATAGTCTAATGTCTGGTTGCTGGGTGCCTAACATCTAGGTTCCAGACATCTGTTGCCCAAGTGTCAAGTGTCAGGGTGTTCAATTGTCTGGTGTCTAGGTGCCTAATGCCTGGGTATCTAGGGTTTTGTTGTCTGAGTGCCTAATGTCTAGGTTTTCAGACATCTGGTGTTTGTGTGCCTGGGCTCCATTACTTTCCATCTTTGTATTTCAGTTTCTTTTCTTGTTAGTACCTCAGTTTTGTGTACAACTGTGATATTAAGGTGAACAGAAGGGTTGATACAGATATTTTTGGCAGAGGCTGTCTGTTGGCAGTGAGTTCCAAACGTGGCTGCTTCCCACATTGCACGGGGCCTATGCTCCAGGAAAAATGCAAAGGTTACCCTGCAATCAGTCTGAATTGTTCATGTTACTCTGAAACTGCAGAACCTTCAAGTACAAACAAAGTACAGATTTAAGAAAACCTTAAATTGGTCCCATAAATAATAGTGAGGATTTGATGTTGTTCCAGTTTTAGAATCAATGTTTGCAACCCAGAATCCTTCCATTAATTTTATCCAACTCTCCATCTCAAATATCAATCTTTCCCTTTAATCAGTTTTACAAATAAACATGATTCCAAGAGGCATGGCCCTCAGTGCCTGTTTCTTACTCAGACTGTGATCCAGATATTAAATAAAGTCTACTCTACTTTGCCTTGGAGATACGGCACTTTCTACAAGTCTGAGGCAGAGATTCCAAACTTGCCTCACTAGTAAATCCCTTTTGTTCAGCCAGATTTGGGGTACATTCACTGCTGAACTAGGATTTTAATTTTTCTTGCCCTGCAGAGTCATAACCCAGAGACTTACTGGGGAAGAAACCTCAAGTGCACCAATAGTACCAGACTGCTTCAGGAACACACCCGGACCTGGGAAATAAACCCAGCTTCTGTGACCATTGAGCAGAGGGTAAGGCTTGTACATTAGCATCTAGGAGACTCATGAAGGATTGAGAAAACAGGGGTTTTGGGCTGTGCAGATGATCATGGAGTAGATTTATATAGGTTGACAGAGTATTGAGGACTGAAGGGCCCACTGATGTACAGTGGGCCTGTCACACTTGGGGGAAACCAACGGGCATTGTCACACTCCGGAGAAGGATGAGTGGACTCTGTTAGACTCAGGGAAGGACTAATTGGCTCTGTCACACTCAGGGAAGGACCAATCGGCTCTGTCACACTCAGGGAAGGACTAATTGGCTCTGTCAGACTCTGGGATGGACCGATAGTGTTTGTCACACTCAGGGAAGGACCAGTCAGCTCTGTCACACTCAGGGAAAGAAATCAACAATATCTCAGAGGGCCAAACACAATGGGTCAAATGGTCTAATTTTGCCTCAGTATCCCATACCTGATAGTTGCTCACTGCAGGGACTTGTGGCCAAGGTGTCCAGCTGTCTGGTCCCAGTGGGTGTTGAAAGGTCTCAAGAGTGTAGGGCAATCTTGTCTGGATTGAGCCCAACCTGAGTTGTTTATCGAACCCACGACTCCTCGGAAACAAATCCCACGCAACGTGTGGCATCTCTCACTAATGTCCCCTCTGAAAAGAGGGCAGAAATTATTTGTGAGGATGTTGTCAGGATTAAAAGGAGAGGTTGGCCAGACTATGTCTTTAGTGTTTGGAATGTAGGAGAATGAGGGGAGATTATAAAATCATGAGAGGCATAGATAAAGTGGAGGGTAACAGTCTTTTCCAGTACAGGGAGTCATAATTAGAGGGCATGCAGTAGATTCTGGATGAGAGGGGAAAGGTTCAAGAAGGGTCTGAGGGGCAACTTTTTCACACAGAGGATGGTGACTCTATGTAACGCACTGGCACAGGAACTGGCTGATGTGGATACAATAGTATCATTTAAGAAGCATTTGGATAGGTATGTGGGAAGGTGGGGCTTGGAGGGATATGGACAGAGCACAGCAAATTGGGACGAGATGGGTGGGCACCTAAAGGTGTTATGGACTTGTTAGGACAAAAAGACTGTATCTATGCTATATTGCTCTGTGATTTTATGCTGTTCCATGAAGCATGGAGGTACTTACTGTTTGGCCTGCTCCTGAACTCTTTCATCTACCGTCTGGGCATGGCCTGGAAGTCTATCTGCAATCTGGTAGTCAGGAAGGGTCCTTCCCTCTTGCACTAGAGATCTGGATGGAGAGTGCTCCTCAGAGCAGTGCTGTGAAATAGTTCTGGAAGTTGGTTCTCGAACTCCCAGGACACTTTCTGCACATGGAGGAGTCCATGGAACGTGCATGGTGGCAGCCTCTGTCTGCATATGTGAAGGGGCTGCTTCACAAGTTCTGGCTACACTTCAGCCCCACTCTCCTGATCTTTGGGCATCTAGTGCAGAGGAGTGTGGGTTAGTCAGGTGATCTCTTGGTTGGTTCTTCTGGGCCTGGACACTCACAGACGCAGGCAGAAGGCCATCAGTATTCTAGATGATGCCCTCTTGTCTGCTCTCTTCCCTTCAGGAATAGCTTCTTCCCCTTTGCTATATGGTTCCTAAATGGACACTAAACCCATGAACACGACCACACTTCTTTTTCTATATTATTTTTGTTTTTGCACTATTTTAATTTATTTTATATGCATAAAATGCATATATACTTCCTGTATTTGATTTTCTTATTTATTTAGAAGATGTACTTCTCATCTTTTTTCCCAGTCCTGGAAAATGCCGACTGTTTACTCTTTTCCATAGGTGCTGCCAGGCCTGCTGAGTTCCTCTGGAATTTTGTGTGTGTTGCTTGGATTTCCAGCATCTGCAGATTTTCTCATCTTTGTACTTATCTATCCTTCTTACTATATTATCATGTATTGCATTGTACTGCTGCTTCTAAATTAACAAATTTCACTACTCAGGCCAGTGATAATAAACCTGATTCGGAGTATGATTCTTCCAGGAATATTGTATGTCCTTGCCCATTTGTGCCTGGACTTCCTGGAGACGTTAAATAGAACAGTATAGCATAGTACAGATCCTTTAACCCACAATGTTGTGCTGAAATTTTAACCTATTCTAAAATCACTTTAACCTTTCCTTCCCATGTAGACCTTCATTTTTTTTTTCATTGTGCCTATCTAAGAATCTCTTAAATGTCCCTAATGTATCTGCCTCTACCATCATCCCTGGCAGGAATGATGCATTCCATGCATCCACTATTTTCTGTGTAAAATCCTACCTCTGAAATCCTCTCTATACTTTCCTCCAATCAGCTTAAAATTATGCCCTTTCTTCTGGGATTGTTGTCCATCTTGAACAGGGATGACTTCTTCTGAGATTGATGTAAATATTCTGATCAAAGTTGGATAAACATGCAAAAACCATATTTTTTTAATAAAATTAATACATATAACATCCAGTACGTTTCACAGGAAAAATCAAATAACAACCGGCGCCTAACCAGTGGACAGGAGACAGCAACCAGTCACCAGATGATTACTTAAAGAGATGAAGGTTCATGTTGGTCATAAAGGAGAAGAGGACAGTAGAGTTATTCTGAGAGAATTCCACAGCCTAGGGCTTTGGCAGCAGAAGGCACATTTCTCAGTGGGCTGAGTAATACACAGAAAATGAATGGTGCAAAGATCTTGGATGGTTATAGGAATGGAGCAACTGAAATCGATACAGTGGTAGGCAGAGAGGAGCAGACATCTTGAAGACCAAAGTCTATTGTCCAGATCATTATTCAGCATTACAACAACCCCCAATACACTCACAATTCTATGTGGTTGCTACTCCACTCACACCTTCACTCAGTTAATGGTCTAGAATTATATTCCAATGAAAGGAAATGTAAAGTTTGCTTATCTAAGTCCTCTGAAGTAATTTTATTCCATTTGAGTCAACTGCTCTCTGAGTTAATTATTCTCCTTGTTTTCTGAGTTTCCTACTAGATTTACTCAAGACTATTCCACATTCACCATCCCTGATACAGAAGATACTGAAATTAAGTTGGAACATTTTCGTTCCCTGGTCATTGACTTCACCATGATCGGCAGCACACATGCTCCTGTTAATATTAATGCTAAGCTTCAGAGGGTTCAGATCTTCATGTCCCTAGGAGTTAACATCATTAATAGCGTGCCTTGGTCCAACTACACTGATGCCACATCCAAGGGAGCACGCCAGTGTCTCTACTTCCTTAGGAGGCTACAGAATTTGGCATGTTCCCTTTGACCAATCTGGATGCATCAAGGTTTGATATGGTATCTACTCTGCCTATGACCAGGCAGAGAGTTGTGAACACAGCTTAGCACATCACAGGAACCAACCTCCTCTCCATGGACTCCATCTACACTTCTCACTGCCTCAGTAATGCAGTCAGAACAATCAAAGACGCCATCTACCCCAGACATTCTCTTTTCTCCCTCCTCCCATTGAGTAGAGTATACAAAAGCCTGAAGGCATGTACCATCAGGCTCAAGGATAGCGATTTGCAATTGTAACACATATATCTGTACATTTACCAGTGTCTCTCAGTATATTGCTTTCAAAAAGTATCTGGCCACTCAAAGATTTGCACATTGACTTGGGTCCAACAGATAAACAAAACTGGATTTTAGTAAGGTGCTTGACAATGTCCCTCATGGGAGGCTCATCCAACAGGCAATTGGCTGTTTGGATCCAAAATTGGCTTGTCTATAAAAGACAGAGGGTAGTGCTTGGTAGGACTTACTTTAACTTGAAGTCCATAATTAGTGCTGTTCTGCAGGGATGTGTACTGGGACCTCTGCTGCTTCTGATATATGCAAATAACCTGGACGTATAGTTTAGTAAGTTTGCAGATGAAACGACGATTGGTGTGTTGTGGATTGTGTAGAAGACTGGCAAAGGATATAGATCAGTTGCAAGTATTATTGGAGAAATGGCAGAAGAATCTTAATTTCAGCTTTCTAAAGTTCAAAGTTATGCTGTTAGTTTTACCCAAACTCTTCCACGAGAATATTCCATCTGTAGAGAATGTGTTGCAGCAGAAGGGGAACACAGCCAGATGGGAATGATGAAATGGATCTCATAACATGTTGGCTGTTCTGTACTGCATTTCCTCATAAACAGCATTGCCAAAATTCCAGCCTATAACTCACTCCCGGGTATCTGTTTGTCTACTTAGAAAACCCAACCCCCTCCCTGAGGCCCTCAATTAGATTCCGGCCTGAAGTTCCTTCCTACAGTCTCCCACTGCTCTCTTCTCCATGTAAAATCCAAGTGGCCAGTGCCCCCCTACCCAAACAACTTTACCAGTAATATGACATTACTGTGTCCAGAAGAACATATCTTAGAAAAAAACATCAGAGTTCATTGAGCTTATTCATCGTGAGCTCACTAAGTGAATCTGACTGTTAAAGGAGAGATATTTAAGAACATCTCTGACAGTAAGTTTATGAACCTTTCCAAAAATGTGGTTGGAATTTTTTTGAGGGAGAGTGAAAGGTAGAAGAAATAAAATTAAAAACCTGAAACAATCTTTTGCAAACATAGTAACAAGATACAAAGTTGGAAGTCTAAGAATTGCTCAGTTTAATTGAACAAACATAAAATGTAATGAGAATATCAAAAGCATGAGTTACCAGTCTGAGGTTACATCACGCTGAAGAGAGATATAGAGAAAATATTCGACAAGAGCAGAGAAGGATAACAATAACTGCCAACAATAACAAATGTCCTTGGATAGGCTGGCCTCAGTGCAATCTCCAATGAGCAGAACGTGAGCAGCATTTGGTAAATATGGAGAGGGTTTAAGGCAGAGAATATACCCAATGACCTGGCCTCCACAGCTGCCAGCAGTAACAAAACTCACCGCCCTCTGGCTAAAGAAATTTATCCGCATTTCTATTTTAAATGGACACCCCTTTATCCTGATGCTGTGCCCTCTTGTCCTAGACTTCCCCACCAGGGGAAACATCCTTTCCACATCTACTCTGTCTAGGCCTTTCAACATTCGAAGGGTTTTAATGAGATGCCCACTCATCCTTCTAAATTCCAGCAAGTACAGTCCCAGAGCTACAAATGTTCCTCGTATGATAACCCTTTCATTCCTAGAATCATCCTTGTGAACCTCCTCTGAACCCTCTCCAATGCCAGCTCATCTTTTCTTGCAGAACATCCTAAAGATTAATTTGCCGGTTGAGTTAGTGGTGAGGAATTCAAATGCGATTTTAGTATTCATTTCAAGAGGTCCAGAATACAAGAACAGAGATGTGATGCTGAGGCTTTATAAGGCACTGGTGAGGCCTCATCTTGAGTATCGTGAACAGTTTTGGGCCCCTCATTTGAGCTGTGTTCTCTGGTCTTAGACTCCCCTAAAGGCTAATTTGCAGATTGAGTCAGTGATGAGGAAGGCAAATGCAATGTTAACATTCACATTGAGAGGACTAGAATATAAAAGCAAAGATGTAATATTGAGGTTTCATAAAGTTCAAACATTCTGTTCATATCCACTCTATCGAGGCCTTTCACCATTGGATAGATTTCAATGTGGTCACCTCCATTTTTCAGAATTCCAGTGAGTTCAAGCCCAGAACCATTAAATGCTCCTCAAATGATAAGCCTTTCAACCTTCCAGTTAAGATGGCACCACCGAACATGTGTGACAGGTTCCTGGTCATCAACCAGCTAAGAAATCCAACTAAAAACATCAGTAAAAATACCTTTCCTGAGGTAAATTGTTCAACATTATAGCTGCAAACAGTGAAGCGATGAGTGATTGCTGGGGATGAATCAATGCAGATGAGTTCCAACGCTCATACAGCTGGCCTTGGGGCAAGGGAGGATTGCTCCGGGTGCTGTAAGTAGAAGTCGAGACCTGGGTAGAGGAGATCCAAAATTCAACACTTGTAAACTGGCCCGGGTGCAAGGTTGGATCGCTCTCAGTGTCGAGCTGATTTGAAGAGCTTGAGAGCAGCTTAGGGCTGGGTGGTGAATTCTGGGCCCAGAGCGAATTGCTGGGCAGCATGGTCTAGGCCCCACATGCAAAATGCTAGAGGAACTCAGCAGGCCAGGCAGCATCTATGGAAAAAAAAGTACAGCTGACGTTTCAGGCCAAGATCTTTCCTTCCAGTTGACTGCTTTTTTTCCATAGATGCTGCCTGGCCTGCTAAGTTCCTCGAGCATTTTGTGCATTGCTCAGATTTCCAACATCTGCAGATTCTCTCTTGTTTATGGTCTAGGCCCAGGACCTTTTGCAGCAACAGTGCCTGGGTCCCAGTGCAAGGTGCAATGCACTGTTTAGACAATTTAAACACCAGTCCAGATTGGAGCTGAGAGCCGATTTTGCTTGCTTTCCGCAATGTTTACTCTCTCTCGGGGGCATTTGTGTCTTTCGCTTTCCATCATTGGGTCAACGTAAATGCTGGCCCAGATAGACTGAAAAGACTGGGTGTTGGTTGGGACTAGAGCCGATATTGCTCTTTCTCTGCGATGGTCATCTCCATGATGCTGAGGCTATGAAGACAGCCCTGGCTGCTGTTCTCCATGCCTGCTAATATGATGAACTGATAAGCGAGTCTTTGGGCCTACTCCTGACCGCTCTGGGGTTTGAATCTGAGGACACAATTTTGTTTCAAAATGCTGTTGTTCGCTTCAATTGTTTGCATGTTTTGTGTTATTTTCTTTCTCTTGCACATCTTTTATTTTTATTTTGATTTCTTTTCTCGAGATTAGGTTCTTCTGGATTTCTTACTTTGTGACTGCCTGTGAGTAAGCAAATCTCAAGTTTGTGAAATTTATATGCTCTTTAATAATAAATGCAGTTGAATCTTAAATCCTGGAATCATTTTCGTGAACCTCTTTTGAACCCTCTCTAATGCCAGCCCATACTTTCTGGAATAAGGAGCTTAAAACTGTTCACAATACTTCAAGTGGAGCCTCACCTGTGCTTTGTAAAGCTTCAACATTACATTTTTTAAATTCCAGTCCTCTCCAAATGAATGCTAACATTGCATTTGTCTTCCTCACTACTGACTCAACCTGCCAATTAACCTTTAAGGGAATCCTACACAAGGAACCTAACTCACTTTACACCTTACATTTCTGAATTTTCTCTCCATTTAGAAAATAGTCTACCCTTTCATTTCTTCTACCGAACTGCATGAACCTATACTTGCTGACACTGTATTCCATCTGCCACTTCTTTGCCCTCTGAAGCCTCACTACTTCCTCAAAACTATCTGCCCCTCCACTTATCTTTGTATCATCCACAATCACAGCCACAAAACCATCAATTCCATCATCCAAATCATTGACATGCAACTTAAAAGGAATCAATTCCAACACAGACCCCTGTGGAACAACAGTACCCACTGGCAGCCAATCAGAAAAGGCTCCCTTTATTCCTACTCTTTGCTTTCTGCCAATCAGCCACTGCTTTATCCAAGCTAGCAGCTTTCCCGTAATATCATGGGTGCATAACTTGTTAAGTAACCTCTTGTTACAAGTACACAAAATCCACTGATTCTCCTTTGTCCATCCTGCTTGTTATTTCTTCCAAGAATTCCAACAGATTTGTCAGGCAAGATTTTCCCTCATGGAAACCATGCTGACCAAGGTCTGTTTTATCATGTGCATCCTACTACCCTGAAAACATATCCTTAACAACTGTCTCCAACATCTTCCCAACCACTGAAGTCAGACTAACTGACCTATAATTTCTTTTCTTCTGCCTCTCTCCCTTCTTGAAGAGTGGAGTGACATTTGCAATGTTCCAGCCTTCTAGAACCATGCCAGAATCAAATGATCCTTGAAGGATCATTACTAATGCCTCCACAATCTCCGCAGCCACCACTTTCAGAACCCTAAGGTGTATACCATCCGGTTCAGGTGACTTATCTACCTCCTGATTTTTCAGTTTTCCCAAGAACATTCTCTCTAGTAATGTTAATTTCACACACTTCTGCTCCCTGACATCTTGAATGTCCAGCATACAGCTAGTGTCTTCCACAGTGAAGACCATAAGATCATAAGACATAGGAGCAGAATTAGGCCATCTGGCCCATCGAATCTGCTCCATCATTCAATCATGGCTGATCCTTTTATTTCTCCTCCTCAATTCCAGAACCCAGCCTTCTACTTGTAACTTTTGATGCCATGTCCAATCAAGAACCTATCAATCTCTGCCTTAAATACACACAACCATCTGGCCTTCACAGCTGCATGTGGCAACAAATTCCACAAATTCACCACCCTTTGGCTAAAGAAATTTCCCCACATCTCTGTTTTGAAAGGGCACCCCTCTATCCTGAGGCTGTGCCCTCTTACCCTGGACTCTCCCACCATGGGAAACATCCTTTCCATATCTACTCTGTCTAGGCCTTTCAATATTCGAAAGGTTTCAATGAGAGCCCCCCCTCATCCTTCTGAATTCCAGTGAGTACAGATCCAGAGTCATCAAACGTTCCTCGTATAGTATGATTCCTGGAATCATCCTTCCCAATCCTCTTAACTTCCCACTAATGTTTGATCTAATACTTCCAGTCATTCCAACTCCCCTGCCTTCTTCCCATACCCTTTGATGCCCTGGCTAGTCAAGAACCTATCTATCTCTGCCTTAAATACACCCAATGACTTGGCCTCCACAGCTGTTCATGGCAACAAATTCCAACAGATTTACTATACTCTGACAAAAGTAACTTCTCCACATCTCTTCTAAATGGAAGTCCTTCAATCCTGAAGT
This sequence comes from Hypanus sabinus, assembly GCF_030144855.1. Classification (NCBI taxonomy): domain Eukaryota; kingdom Metazoa; phylum Chordata; class Chondrichthyes; order Myliobatiformes; family Dasyatidae; genus Hypanus; species Hypanus sabinus. Next base: position 350,391 of record NC_082714.1, read on the forward strand.
TGTGCCATCTTGTCCTAGACTCCCCTACCATGGGAAACAACTTGGCCATATCTAATCTGTTCTGACCATTTAACATTTGGAATGTTTCTATGAGATCACTCCTCATTCTCCTGAACTCCAGGGAATACAGCCCAAGAGCTGCCAGATGTTCCTCATACGGTAACCCTTTCATTCCTGGAATCATTCTCGTGGATCTTCTCTGAACCCTCTTCATTATCAGTATATCCTTTCTAAAATAAAGAGGCCAAAACCGCACACAATACACTGTGAGGTCACACGAGTGCCTTATAGAGCCTCAATATCACATCCCTGCTCTTATATTCTATTTCTCTAGAAATGAATGCCAACATTGCATTCGCCTTCTTCACCACCGACCCAACCTGGAAGTTAACCTTTAGGGTATCCTACACAAGGATTCCCAGGTCCCTTTGCACCTCTGCTTTTGAATTCTCTCTCCATCTAAATAATAGTCTACCCATTTATTTCTTCCACCAAAGTGCATGACCATACACTGTCCAACATTGTATGTTTGTATTTCATTTGCTACTTCTTTACCCATTCCCCTAAATGATCTAAATCTTTCTGTAGGCTCTCTGTTTCCTCAACACTACCCACTCCTGCAGCTATCTTTGTCAAATCCATTAATCCCATAGTCTAAAACATTGACAAAAAGCAGCTGTCCCAACACTGACCCCTGTGGAACTCCAGCTAGCCAGAATAGGATCCCTTTATTCCCACTCTCTGCTTTCTGCTGATCAACCAATGCTCCACCCATGCTAGTAACTTCTGTGTAATTCCATGGGTTCTTACCTTGCTATGCAGCCTCCTGTGTGGCACCTTGTCAAAGGCCTTCTGAAAATTCAAGTATACCACATCCACTACATCTCCGTTTCCTACCCTGCTTGTAATTTCCTCAAAAAATTGCAATAGTTTAGCCAAGCAGGATTTTCCTTTCAGGAAACTATGCTGGCATTGGCCTATCTTGTCATGTGCCTCCAGGTACTCCATAATCTCATCCCTAACTATCGATTCCAACAACTTTCCAACCACTGACATCAAGCTAACAGATCTATAGTTTCCTTTCTGCTGCCTCCCACCCTTCTTAAATAGTGGAGTAACATTTGCAATTTCCAGTCATCCAGTACAATGCCAGAACCTATCGATTCTCTGAAGACCGATTCTTGAAATGAGCTGCAATAAAAAAGCCATCTTGAAGGCATTCTAGAAATTTCCCCTCTTGGGATCCCTCACCAACTTGATTTTGGCAATCTACCTGCATATTGAAGCCCCCCATGACTATTGTAACCTTGCCTTTTTGACGCATTTTCTCTCTCCCATTTTTATTTATAGACCATATCCTTACTACTGTTTGTGGGTCTGTATATTAATCTTATCTGCACCTTTTTACCTTTGCAGTTCCTTAGCCCTACCTACAATGATCCAACACCTTCTGTCTCTATGCCACCTCTCTCTAATCATTTTATTTCATTTTTTAACCTATAAATCCACAGTACTCCCTCTGCCTATCTGTCTGTCCTTTTGATAGAATGTGTATCTTTGAACATTAAGCTCCAAGGTGTAATCTTCTTTCAGCCACGATTCAGTGATGCCTACAATGTCATACATGCCAATCTGTAACTGTGCTACAAGTTCAGAATCAGGTTTAATATCACTGGCATACATTGTGAAATTTGCAGCAGCAGAACAATACAATAAGTAATAATAGAAAATAAAACTGTGAATTACAGTAAGTATAAATATATTAAATAGTTAAATAAGTAGTGCAAAAATAGAAATAAAGAAATAGTGAGGTAGTCTTCATGGGTTCAATGTCCATTAAGAAGTTGGATGGCAAGGGATAAGAAGCTGTTCCTGAATCATTGAGTGTATGCCTTCAGACTTCAGTATCTCCTTCCTGATGGCAGTAATGAGAACAAGGCATGACCTGGATGATGGTGGTCTTTAATGATGGACACCACCTTTTTGAGGCATTAGAAGATGTCCTGGATACTACTGAGGCTAGTGACCATGATGGAGCTGACTAAGTTTACAACTCTCTACAGCTTACTATGACCCTGTGCACTGGACCCCTGCCCCCCCCCCCATAACAGAGGCAGGCAGTTAGAGTACACTCTATGGTACATCATTAGAAATTTACAACTGTTTTGCTGACACACCAAATCTCCTCAAACCCCTCATGAAACATAGTCACTGTCATGCCTTCTTTATATCTGCATTGATATGTTGGCTGCAGATTAGATCCTCAGAGATACTGACACTGAAGAACTTGAAACTGCTCACTCTGTCCACTTCAGATCTCTCTATGAGGACTGGTGCGTGTTCCTTCATCTTACCTCTTCTGAAGTCCACAATCAGTTCTTTGGTTTATTTATTCATTTTGTGACAATAGGCAAATTGCAGTGGGTCCAGGTCCTTGCTGAGGCTGGAGTTAATTCTAGCTATAACCAATCTCTCAAAGCACTTCAACACCACAGATGTGAGTGCTACTGGATGACAGTCGTAAAAGCAGCTCACCCTGCTCTTCTAGGGGACTGGTGTAATTGTTGCCCTTTTGAAGCAGCTTAGAACTTTTAACTGTAGCAATGAGAGATTGAAAATGTCTTTGAACATCCTCACCAGTTGGTTGGCACAGGTTTTCAGAGCCCCACCAGATACCCCATTGGAGCCCGTCACCTTGTGAGGGTTCACCCTCTTGAAAGACAGCTGGTCGTCTTTCATCTATCTTATTCCATATGCTGTACACATTCAAATATAACACTCTCAGTCCTGTATTCATTCTTCCCAATTTTGTCTGCCTTTTACATTTCAACTCATCCCGTTGACTACAATTTTGCTCTATCATCAGTCTCTCCTTGCTAGTAGTCTCACTACAGAATGCCTGTTTGTGAACCTCATCCTCAGCACTATCACAAACATAAGAAAATCTGGAAATGCTGGAAATATAAGCAACACACACACACTCACAATGCTAGGGGAACTCAGCAGGCCTGGTAGCATCAATGGAAAAGAGTAAACAGTCAATGTTTAGGGCTAAGACCCTTCATCAGTCATGTATGGCCTACAGATTTCCTCCAGCACTATGATAGAGATAGATAGATAGATAGATAGAAAGATAGATACTTTATTCATCCCCAAGGGGAAATTCAACATTTTTCCAGAGTCCCATACACTTATTGTAGCAAAACTAATTACATACAGTATGCATTTCTCCACTAACACTCAGGTTCCCACCCCACTGCCAAATTAATTTAAACCCTCCTGAACAGCTCTAGCAAACCTGCTGACAAGGATACTGGTTCAGGTGTAAATCATCCCTCTTGTAGAGACTGTACCTTCCCCAGAAGAGATTTCAATGATTCATAAATCTGAACTCTTGTCCCCTGCACCAGCCATGCATTCATCTGCCAAATCATCCTATTCTTACCCTCACTGGTGCGTGGCACGGACAACAGTCCAGAGGTTACTCCCTTGGAGGTCCCGTTTTTCAGCTTTCTATCTAGCTCCCTAAAATCAGGACCTTCTTATAAGGTAGCTAAATCTAGTGGGAAGATTGAAGATCGAGAAGCTTTTAAAGATCAGCAGCAAATAACAAAAAGATTGATTAAGAAGGGGAAGATAGATTATGAAAGTAAATTGGCGAAAAACATAAAAGCAGATAGTAAGAGTTTTTATAGCTACATAAAAAGAAAAAGGGTGGCTAAAGTAAATGTTGGTCCCCTAGGAGATGAGACCGGGAAATTAATGGTAGGGGACATGGAAATGGCGGAAATGCTGAACAAATATTTTGTATCAGTTTTTACAGTAGAGGACACTCAAAATATCCCAACATTGGATAAACAGGGGGCTCTAGGGGGAGAGAAGCTAACTACGATTCAAATCACCAAGGAAATGGTACTTGATAAATTAATGGGACTGAAGGTGGATAATTCCCCTGGACCGGATGGCTTGCATCCTAGGGTCTTAAGGGAAGTGGCAGTCGGGATTGTGGATGCATTAGTGATAATTTTTCAAAACTCGCTGGACTCGGCAATGGTCCCGGCAGATTGGAAAAGTGCTAATGTAACTCCTTTATTTAAAAAGGGCAATAGACAGAAGGCTGGGAATTATAGGCCAGTTAGCCTAACATCTGTGGTTGGCAAAATGTTGGAATCGATAATTAAGGAAATAGTAACGGGGCATTTGGATAAACATAGCTTAATAGGACAAAGTCAGCATGGCTTTATAAAAGGGAAGTCATGTTTGACAAATTTGTTGGAGTTCTTTGAGGACATAACGTATAGGGTAGATAAAGGGGAACCAGTGGATGTGGTGTATTTGGACTTCCAAAAGGCATTTGACAAGGTGCCACACCAAAGGTTATTACTTAAAGTAAAAAATCATGGGATTGGGGATAATATTCTGGCATGGGTGGAGGATTGGCTTTCTAACAGAAAACAGAGAGTTTATTCTCAGACTGGCAGTTGGTGACTAGTGGTGTTCCGCAGGGGTTGGTGTTGGGACCCCACTCTTTACAATCTATATAAATGATTTGGAGAAAGGGACTAAGTGCAACATATCGAAGTTTGCTGATGACACAAAGATGGGAGGGAGTGTAATGAGTGCGGAGGACATTGAAACCCTGCAGGGGGACATAGATAGGCTGAGTGATTGGGCAGACATTTGGCAGATGAAATATAATACTGACAAGTGTGAGGTCTTGCACTTTGGCAGGAAAAATAATAGAGCAAGTTATTATCTAAATGGAGAGAAACTGGAAAGTGCTTCTGTGCAAAGGGATCTGGGGATCCTGGTGCAGGAAACACAAAAAGTTAGTATGCAAGTGCAGCAGGTGGTCAAGAAGGCCAATGGAATGCTGGCTTTTATTGCTAGGGGGATGGAGTATAAGAACAGGGAGGTCTTACTGCAGTTGTACAGGGTATTGGTGAGACCACACCTGGAGTACTGTGTGCAGTTCTGGTGTACATATTTAAGAAAGGACATACTGGCTCTCGAGGCAGTGCAGAGAAGGTTCACTAGGTTAATTCCGGGGATGGGTGGGTTGATGAATGATGTGAGGTTGAGTAGATTGGGACTCTACTCATTGGAGTTCTGAAGAATGAGAGGTGATCTTATTGAAACATATAAAATTGTGAAGGGGCTTGATCGGGTGGATGCGGGGAGAATGTTCCCAATGATGGGTGAAACTAGGACTAGGGGGCATAATCTTAAAATAAGGGGATGCCGTTCCAGGACTGAGATGAGGAGAAATTTCTTCACTCAGAGGGTAGTGGGGCTGTGGAATTTACTGCCCCAGTGCTGTGGAAGCTACTACACTCAATAAATTCAAAACGGAGATAGACATTTTCCTGGATAAAAATGGCATTAGAGGATACGGTGAGCGAGCAGGTAAGTGGACATGAGGCTAGGTTTAGATCAGCCATGTGATCTCCTGGACCAGTTTTCGATAGCCTGGATGGGTCGTAGAGGAATTTTCCAGATTTTTTCTCCTCAATTGGCAAATCGTTTTTTTTTCCCCCCGGGTGATCACATGGGTTTGGGTGGGATGAATAATAAAATAAAATGGGCGGCATGGTGCCCTGTTGGTTGGCACTGTTGCCTTGTGGGATTCGGTGAAAACTAGAGTTAAGATTGGATCAGCCATGATCTTGTTGAATGGCGGAGCAGGCTTGAGGGGCCGATTGGCCTTCTCCTGCTCCTATCTCTTATGTTCTTATGTTTATGTTCACCTCTCCTACCTATGCCATTAGTGCTAATATATACCAAGACTCATGGCTTCAGTCAGGAGGGTATCTCTGTTTAAGAAGTTGTTCAGCATCGACTCAGATCTTCACCCTTCTGGACAAGTGGCAAGTACTCCAAGTGAGGTAAGGCTGGGTAAGCTCCTTTAATTAATTTAATTAACTTAGAAGTAGGTAATGGAGGCAGCAGTTAGGGCAGTTGAGTGCTCCGTTTGCAGTATGTGGGAAGTCAGGGCGAGCACAATTGTCCCTGATGACTACACCTGCAAAAGGTGCATCCAGCTGCAGCTCCTGACAAACTGTGTTAGGGAACTGGAGCTGGAGCTGCATGAACTGGATCATTCGGGAGGCAGAGGCAGAAATAAACAGGAGTTACAGGGAGATAGTCACCCCTAAGAGTCAGGAGACAGGTAGCTGGGTAACTGTCAGGAGAGGGAAGGGGATTAGAGAGAATGAGCAGAGAACCCCTGTGGCCAATCCCATCAATAATAAGTATACCGATTTGGGTACTGTTGGTGGGGATGACCTACCAGTGACAAGTTGCAGTGGTTGCATCTCTGGCACTGAGACTGAACACTCAGCTCAGAAGGGAAGGAGGGAAAAGAGGAGAGCAGCAGTGATAGGGGATTCGATAGTTAGGGGGACAGATAGGAAGTTCTGTGGAAGAGATCGAGAATAACGGATGGTCTGTTGCCTCTCTGGTGCCAGGGTCCACGATATCTCGGATTGAGTTCTCAGTATTCTCAGGAGGGAGGGTGAACAGCCGGATGTCGTGGTCCATGTAGGGACCAATGACGTGGGTAGGAAGAGTGAGGAGGTTCTGAAAGGTGAGTTTAGGGAGCTAGGTGCCAAGTTAAAGGACAGGACATCCAGGATAGCAATCTCAGGATTGCTACCAGTGCCATGTGCAGGTGGGTTTAGAAATAGTAAGATAGCGCAGATCAACATGTGGCTGAAGACATGGTGCAGGAGGGAGGGCTTCAGATTTATAGATAATTGGGCAGCTCTCCAGGGAAGGTGGGACCTGTTCCAGCGGGACGGTTTACATTTGAACTGGAGGGGGACAAATATTCTTGCAGGTAGGTTTGCTAGAGAGGCTCCAGTGGATTTAAACTAGATACAAGGTGGGAAGGGAACCAGAGTGTAGGAACAGATGTATGGGAGAAGGAAGGAAAAGAAGATAGTAAAGTTGTTTGCACCGTTAGAGATAAACAGAGAGGAAGAGGTGGAGAATTTCTTAAATGCATTTATTTTAATGCTAGGAGCATTGTAAGAAAGGTGGATGAGCTTAGAGCATGGATGGATATCTGGAAATATGATGTTGTAGCTATTAGTGAAGGATGGTTGCAGGAGGGGTGTGATTAGCAATTAACTATTCCTGGATTTCATTCATTCATGTGTGATAGAATCAGAGGGACAAGAGGGGGAGGTGTTGTCATGCTTGTCAGAGAAAATATTACAGCTGTGCTCTGGCAGGATAGATTAGAGGACTCATATAGGGAGGCTATTTGAGTAGAATTGAGGAATGGGAAAGGTGTAATAACACTTATGGGGGTGTATTATAGTCCACCTAATGGGGAGCAAGAATTGGAGGAGCAAATTTGTAAGGAGATTGTAGATATTTGAGGTAAGCACAGGGTTGTGATTGTGGGAGATTTTAATTTTCCACCCATAGACTGGAAAGCCCATACTGTAAAAGGGATTGATGGTTTGGAGTTTTTAAAATGGGTGCAGGATAGTTTTTTGCAGCAATACATAGTGGTACCAACTAGAGAAGGGGCAGTGTTGGATCTCCTGTTAGGGAATGAGATAGGTCAGGTGACAGAGGTATGTGTTGGGGAGTGATCACAATGCCATTAGTTTCAATATAATTATGGAGAAGGATAGGTCTGGACCCAGGGTTGAGATTTTTGATTGGAGGAAGGCTAACTTTGAGGAGATACGAAAGGACTTAGAAGGAGTGGATTGGGACAATTTGTTTTATGGGAAGGATGCAATAGAGGTCATTTAAAGGTGAAATTTTGAGGGTACAGAATCTTTATGTTCCTGTTAGGTTGAAAGGAAAGGTTAAAAGTTTGAGAGAGCCATGGTTTTCAAGGGATATTGGAAACTTGGTTAGGAAAAAGAGAGAGATCTACAATAAATATGGGCAGCATGGAGTAAATGAGGTGCTCGAGGAGTCTAAAGAATGTAAGAAGAATCTTAGGAAACAAATTAGAAAAGCTAAAAGAAGTTATGAGGTTGCTTTGGTAAGTAAGGTGAAATTAAATCTGAAAGGTTTCTACAGTTATATTAATAGCAAAAGGATAGTGAGGGATAAAATTGGTCCCTTTGAGAATCAGAGTGGACAGCTATGTGTGGAGCCAAAAGAGATGGGAGAGATTTTGAACAACTTCTTTTCTTCGGTATTCACTAAGGAGAAAGATATCGAATTGTGTAAGGTAAGGGAAACAAGTAGGGAAGTTATGGAAACTATGACGATTAAAGAGGAGGAAATACTGGCGCTTTTAAGGAATATAAAAGTGGATAAATCTCCAGGTCCTGACAGAATATTCCCAGGGACCTTGAACGAAGTTAGTGTAGAAACAGCAGGGGCTCTGACAGAAATATTTCAAATGTCATTAGAAATGGGGATGGTGCTGGAGGATTGGCATATTGCTCATGTTGTTCCATTGTTTAAAAAGGGTTCTAAGAGTAAACCTAGCAATTATAGGCCTGTAAGTTTGATGTTAGTGGTGGGTAAATTAATGGGAAGTATTCTTAGAATTGGTATATATAATTATCTGGATAGACAGAGTCTGATTAGGAACAGTCAACACTGATTTGTGTGTGGAAGGTCATGTTTGATAAATCTTATTGAAATTTTTGAAGAGGTACTAGGAAAGTTGAAGAGGGTAAAGCAGTGGACGTTGTCTAGTTCTGCATGGAAGGTTAGTTAAGAAGGTTCAATCTTTAGCTGTTAATATTGAAGTAGTAAAATGGATTCAACAGTGGCTGAATGGGAGATGCCAGAGAGTAGTGGTGGATAACTGTAGTCAGTTTGGAGGCCGGTGTCTGGTGGTGTGCCTCAGGGATCTGTATTGGGTCCAATGTTGTTTGTCATATACATTAATGATCTGGATGATGGGTGGCAAATTGGATTAGTAAGTATACAGATGATACTAAGATAGTTGTGGATAATGAAGTAGTTTTTCAAAGCTTGCAGAGAGATTTAGGCCAGATAGAAGAGTGGGCTGAAAGATGGCAGATGGAGTTTAATGCTGATAAGTGTGAGGTGCTACATTTTGGTAGGAATAATCCAAATAGGACATACATGGTAAATGGTAAGGCATTGAAGAATGCAGTAGAACAGAGTGATCTAGGAATAATGGTGCATAGTTCCCTGAAGGTGGGATCTCATGTGGACAGGGTGGTGAAGAAAGCTTTTGGTATGCTGGTCATTATAAATCAGAGCATTGTGTATAGGAGTTGGGATGTAATGTTAAAATTGTACAAGGCATTGGTAAGGCCGAATTTGGAGTATTGCGTACAGTTCTGGTCATCAAATCTTTGGTACATCAAAGATGTCAACAAAATAGAGAGAGTACAGAGAAGATTTACTAGAATGTTACCTGGGTTTCAGCACCTAAGTTACAGAGAAAGGTTGAACAAGTTAGGTCTTTATTCTTTGGAGCGTAGAAGATTGAGGGGGGACTTGATAGAGGTATTTAAAATTATGAAGGGGATAGATAGAGTTGACATTGATAGGCTTTTTCCATTGAGAATAGGGGAGATTCAAACAAGAGGACATGAGTTGAGAGTTAGGGGTCAACAGTTTAGGGATAACACGAGGGGAATTTCTTTACTCAGAGAGTCGTAGCTGTGGGAACGAACTTCCAGTAGAAGTGGTAGTGCAGGTTTGATATTGTCATTTAAAGTAAAATTGGATGGGTATATGGACAGGAAAGGAATGGAGGGTTATCGGCTGAGTGCAGGTGTTTGGTACAGACTAGAAGGGCCGAGATGGCCTGTTTCTGTGCTGTAATTGTTATATGGTTATATGGTTACTCCATAAAGCTCCTGACTTAAGATTTGCGAAGAGTGAAAAGGATCTGGGTGTCAGTAGATGAGGTAAGCTCACTGCAGAAAAAACCTGACAGCAGAAATGATGTGCACAGATTTGATTTCAACATTTAAGAAAAGTTTGGATAGATACAATGGATGGGAGGGGTACGGAGAGTTATAGTCCAGGTGCAGGTTGATAGGATGAGGCAGATTAATAATTTGGCATAGACTGGAAGCACCAAAGTATGACTGAATTCATATGGCAATTTGAGAGGGAGAAGTATAAATCACATACATTATCATTATCACAATGGAATAAAGGAATTGCAGGGGCATCAGAGAGGAGCTTACTGAGGAGGATTGAAGGGGGTTACTGACGGGACTGACAGGAGAGCGGCGATGGCTGAAGTCTCTGGGAATAGTTCACAAGGTGCAGGATAGATATGTCTTACAGAGTAAAAGTTCTCAAATGGCAAGGATAGGCAACTGTGGCTGATAGTGGAAGTGAAGGACCGCAGAAAAGCCAAGAAAAGGGCAAGCGAAGTGCATGGGAAGTTGGATGATTGGGAATGTTTTAAAATCCAAAAAAAAAGCAACTGAAAAAGCTGTACTAAGGGAAAAGATGAAATATCAGGGCAAACTAGCCAATAATACGGCAGTGATAGTGGACTCTATAGTTAGGGGGTCAGATAGGTGATCCTGTGGATGCAGGAAAGAACACAGATGGTAGCTTGTCTCCCAGGTGTGAGGGTCCAATATATTTCTGATTGGGTCTACGATATTTTGACGTGGGAAGGAGAACAGCCAGAGATCGTGGTACATATTCGTACCAAAGACATAGGTAGGAAAAGGGAGGAGGTCCTGAAAACAGACTACAGGGAGATAGGAAAGAAGTTGAGAGGCAGGACCTCAAAGGTAGTAATCTCGGGATTACTACCTTTGCCACGTGACAGTGAGTATAGGAATAGAATGAAGTGGAGGATAAATGCGTGGCTGAGGGATTGGAACGGGGGGCAGGGATTCAGATTTCTGGATCATTAGGACCTGTTCCGGGACAGGTGTGACCTGTACAAAAATGAAGGGTTGCACTTGAATCCGAGGGGAACCAATCTCCTGGTCGGAAGGTTTGCTAAGGCTATTGGGGAGAGTTTAAACTAGAATTGCTAGGGGGTGGGAACCGAACTGAAGTGATGGAGGATAGGGAGGTTGGCTCACAAATAGTGAGAGCTTGGAGACAGTGCAAACGGGAGGATAGACAGGTGATAGAGAAGGGACCCGCACAGTCTGTTGGTTTGAGATGTGTCTATTTTAATGCGAGAGTTATCATAAATAAAGCAGATGAGCATTGAATATGGATCAGCACTTGGAGCTATGATGTTGTGGCCATTACAGAGACGTGGATGGCTCAGGGGCAGGAATGGGTTACTTAGTGCGCCAGACTTTAGATGCTTCAGAAAGGATAGGGAGGGAGGCAAAAGAGGTGGGGGTATGGCATTGTTGTTCAGAGATAGTGTCATGGCTGCAGAAAAGGAGGAAGTCATGGAGGGTTTGTCTACCGGGTCTCTGTGGTGGAAGTTAGGAATAGGAAGGGGTCAATAACTCTTCTGGGTGTTTTTTATAGACCACCCAGTAGTGGCAGGGACATCGCGGAGCAGATAGGGAGACAGATTCTGGAAAGGAGTAATAATAACAGGTTTGTTGTGGTGGGAGATTTTAATTTCCCAAATATTGATCGGCATCTTCCTTGAGTGAGGGGTTTAGATGGTGTAGGGTTTGTTAGGTATGTTCAAGAAAGTTTCTTGACACAATATGTAGATAAGCCTACAAGAGGAGAGGTTGTACTTAGAAACATAGAAAACATACAGCACAATAAGGCCCTTTGGCCCACAAAGTTGTGCCGAACATGTCCCTACCTTAGAAATTACTAGGCTTACCTATAACCCTCTATTTTTCTAAGCTCCGTGTACCTATCCAAAAGTCTCTAAAAAGACCCTAGCATATCTGCCTCCACCACCATTGCTGGCAGCCCATTCCACACATTCACCACTCTCTGAGCAGAAAACTTACCCCTGACATTTCCTCTGTACCTACTCCCAAGCACCTTAAACCTGTGTCCTCTTGTGGCAACCATTTCAGCCCTGGGAAAAAGCCTCTGACCATCCACATGATCAATGCTTCTCATCATCTTAGACACCTCTATCAGGTCACCTCTCATCCTCTGTCGCTCCAAGGAGAAAAGGCTGAATTCACTCAACTTGTTTTCATAAGGCATGATCCTCAATCCAGGCAACATCCTTGTAAATCTCCTCTGTACCCTTTCTGTGGTTTCCACATCCCTCCTGTAGTGAGGCAACCAGAACTGAGCACAATACTCTGAGTGAGGTCTGACCAGGGTCCTATATAGCTGCAACATTACCTCTCGGCTCCTAAATTCAATTCCACGATTGACTCAGGCCAATACACCATATGCCTTCTTAACCACAGAGTCAACCTGTGCAGCTGCCTTGAGAGTCCTATGGACTCAGACCCCAAGATCCCTCTGATTTTCCACACTGCCAAGAGTCTTACAATTAATACTATATTCTACCATCATATTTGACTTTACAAGATGAACCACTTCACACTTATCTGGGTTGAACCCCATCTACCATTTCTCAGCTCAGTTTTGCACCCTATCAATGTCCCGCTGTAACCTCTGACAGCCCTCCACAGTATCCACAACACCTCCAACCATTGTGTCATCAGCAAACTTACTAACCCATCCCTCCACTTCCTCATCCAGGTCATTTATAAAAATCATGAAGAGTAAGGGTCTCAGAACAGATCCCTGAGGCACATCACTGATCACCTATCTCCATGTAGAATATGACCTGTCTACAACCACTCTTTGCCTTCTGTGGGCAAGCCAGTTCTGGATCCACAAAGCAATGTCCCCTTGGATCCCATGCCTCCTTACTTTCTCAATAAGCTTTGCATGGGGTACTTTATCAAATGCCTTGCTGAAATCCATATACACTGCATCTACTGCTCTTCCTTCATCGTTATGTTTAGTCACATCCTCAAAAAATTCAATCAGGGTTGTAAGGCCTTTGACACAGCCATGCTGACTATTCTTAATCACATTATATCTCTCCAAATATTCATAAATCCTGCCCCTAAGGATTTTCTCCATCAATTTACCAACCACTGAGTTAAGACTCACTGGTCTATAATTTCCTGGTCTATTTCTACTCCGTTTCTTGAATAAAGTAACAACATCCGTAGCCCTTCAACCCTCCAGAACCTCTCCCATCCCCATTGATGATGCAAAGATCATCACCAGAGTCTCAACAATCTCCTCCCTTGCCTCCCACAGCAGACTGGGGTACATCTCATCCGGTCCTAGTGACTTATCCAACTTGATGCTTACCAAAAGCTCCAGCACATCCTCTTTCTTAATATCTACATGCTCAAGCTTTTCAGTCCGCTGCAAGTCATCACTACAATCACCTAGATCCTTTTCCATAGTGAATACTGAAGTAAAATGTTCAGTAAGTACCACCGCTATTTCCTCTGGTTCCATACACACTTTCCCACTGTCACACTTGATAGGTCCTATTCTTTCACATCTTGTCCTCTTGCTCTTCACATACTTGTAGAATGCCTTGGGGTTTTCCTTAATCTTTCCTGCCAAGGCCTTCTTATGGTCCCTTCTGGATCTCCTAATTTCCTTTTTAAGCTTCGTCCTGTTAGCCTTATAATCTTCTAGCTCTCTAACATTACCTAGCTCTCTGAGCCTTTTGTAAGTTTTTCTTTTCTTCTTGACTAGATTTACTACAGCCTTTGTGCACCATGGTTCCTGTATTGCCACATTCCTTCCGTACCTTTCCCTGAGAACATGTTCCTAATTTAAGCTTCCAAGTTCCTGCCAGATAGCCTCATAATTTCCCTTACTCCAATTAACTTATCTGTTCCTATCTCTCTCCAATGCTTCTGTAAAGGAGATAGAATTATGATCACTATCTCCATAATGCTCTCCCACTGAGAAACCTGGCACCTAACCAGGTTCATTTCCCAATACCAAATCAAGTACAGTCTCTCCTCCTGTAGGCTTATCTACATATTGTGTCAAGAAACCTTCCAGAACACACCTAACAAACTCCACCCCATCTAAACCCCTTGCTCCAGGGACACACCAATTGATATTTGGAAAATTAAAATCTCCCACCACAACATTATTATTACATCTTTTCAGAATCTGTCTTCCTATCTGCTCCTCGATGTCCCTGTTGCTATTGGGTGGTCTATAAAAAAAACACCCTGTAGAGTTATTGACCCCTTCCTGTTCCTAACTTCCATCTACAGAGACTCTGTAGACAATCCCTTCGTGACTTCCACCTTTATCCTCCACCTGATTCTATTCCTATACTCACTGTCACGTGGCATAGGCAATAATCCTGAGATCACTACCTTTGTGGTCCTGCTTCGCAGCATTCTTCCTAACTCTCTGTAGTCTGTTTTCCTATGTTTTACCTATGTTGATGGTACTAATATGTACCACGACCTCTGGCTGTTCTCCTTCCCACTTCAGGATATCGTGGACATGATCAGAAACATCCCGGACCCTCGCACCTGGGAAGCAAACTCCCATCCGTGTTTCTTTCCTGTGTCCACAGAATCGCCTGTCTGACCCCTAACTATAGAGTCCCCTATCACTGCTGCCATCCTCTTCCTTTCCCTACCCTTCTGAGCCACAGGACCAGAGTCTGTGCCAGAATTGTGGCCACAGTTGCTTCCCCCAGGTAGGCCATTTCCCCTAACAGTACTCAAGCAGGAGTATTTATTGTTAAGGGGGACAGCCATGGGGTACTCTCTAGCCTCTGACTCCTGCCCTCCCTCTTCTGACTGTTACCCACTTATCTGTCTCCCCAGGCCATGGTGTGACTACCCGCCTATAGCTCCTCTCTATCACCTCCTCACTCTCCCCGACCTGGTGTGGACTATTATATAAATGGGAAGAAGGTTCAAATATCAGAGGTGCAGAGGGACTGCAAGGTCCTCATGCAAGACTCCCAGTAGGTTAATTTACAGGTTGAGTCTGTGGTAAAGAGGGCAAATGCAATGTTGCCATTTATTTCAATGGAAATAGAATATAAAAAAATTGGAGACAATCAAGAGCCTTTATAAGCCACTAGTCAGGCTGCACTTGTCAACAATTTTGGGCTATCATTGGAGAGAGTCCAGAGGAGGTTCACGAGGATGATTCTGGATATGAAGGGGTTAACATATTTGGCGCATTTGGCAGCTTTGGGCCTGTACTCCCTGGAATTTGGAAGAATGTGGGGGATGTCATTGAAACTTACCCAATATTGAAAGGACTAGATAGGGTGGATATGGAAAGGATGTTTCCTCTGGTGTGAGTATCTTGAACTAGAGGGCACAGCCTCACAATTGAGGGCAACCTTTTAGAACTGACATCAGAAGGAATTTTTAGCCAGAGAATAGTTAATCAGTGGAATGTTCTGCTTCAGACTGTGGTGGAGGCCACAGTCGGTATATTTAAGGTAGAAGTTGATAGTTTCGTGATCGGTCAAGACATCAAAGTAAATGGCAAGAAGGCAGGTATATGGAGTGTTGTGGTTTCTGGGACCAGCCATGATGGAATGGCAAAGCAGACTCAATGGGCTGAATGGCCTAATTCTGTTCCTATGTGTTATGGTTATCATAAATTTAGTCAGCTCTTCAATGAACTCCAGCATATTAGTTCAACTTGATTTCCCTTTTCTGAACCCATGCTGCTAACATGCCTGTTCTTATCAGCTGCTTTTCCAGCTCATTCTTTATTAATGTTTCCATTATCTTGCCTATGACACACATTATACTAACTGGTCTATAGTCACCAAGGACAGTGTGGTCATCATTCTTATACACTGGGACAATGTTAGCCCACTTTAAATTGTTACAGATTTCACCAGTCTTCAATGACATTTGAAAAATATATGTTAGGGGTTGTATATATAATCATAAATTTTGAAAAGGTGCCACACATGAGGCTGCTTACATATCGGAGAAAGTTACCGGCATGGTTAGAGCATCAGCTGATCAGTAGGAGGCAGAGACTGTGAATAAAGGGATCCTTTTTTGGTTGGCTGCCAGTGACTAGTGGTGTTCCACAGGGTTTGGTGTTGGGACTGCTTCTTTTTATGCTGTGTATCAATGATTTAGATGATGGAATGGTGACTTTGTTGCCAAGTTTGCAGGTAATATAAAGATTGGTGAAGGGGCTGGTAGTGTTGAGGAAACAGGTAGGCTGCAAAAGGACTTAGACAGATTGGAGAATGGGCATGAGAGTGGCAAATGAAATACAATGCTGGAAAATGCATGGTCATGGTCCTACTTTGGTAGTAGAAATAAATGTGCAGACTGTTCTATAAATCCAAAAAATCTAAGATGTTAGCATTCATTTCAAGAGGTTTAGAATACCAGAGCAGGGATGTGATGCTAAGGCTTTATAAGGCACTGGTAAGTACTCTCTCGAGCATTGCAAACAATTTTGGTCTCCTCATCTAAGAAAAGATTGGAGAGGGTTCAGAGGAGGTTCGCAAGGACAATTCTAGGAATGAAAGGATTATCATACAAGGAACGTTTGATGGCTTTGGGTCCGTACTGGCTGGAATTCAAAAGGATGGGGGAGGGGGGGAACCTCATGGAACCCTTTTGAATGTTGAAAGGCCTAGACAGAATAGATGTGGAAAGGATGTTTCCCATGGTGAGGGAGTCTAGGTCAAGAGGGTACAGCCTCGTGATGGGGGGGGGGGGGGTGTCCATTTAAGAAAGAGATGCAGAGAAATTTATTTTGATAGAGGATGGTGAATTTGCCAAAGTCTGCCCCTATGTCTTATGGTCTTATCAGAGACCTCTTTAAGTACTCTGGGATATTCAATATGTTGTCTGGCCCTGCTTCAGGCTTTTCAGCTAATGCAAGACTTCACTTTCTAAAATCTCTAAGTCAATTAAAACAACTTTATTTTTCTCCACACTTATTGGCATATTGCTAACATCTTTGTAAGTGAATATTTTAGCGAAATATGAGTTGAGTATCTGCTATGTCTTTCCTTAAATAACTTAACACCCCTATATTATTACTAATACACTTAACTTTCTCCTTGACTTTTCTTTTACCACTAAAGTATTGAAAAACCTCTTCAGATCAATCTTAGCACTATCACTATCAGCAATATCCTTCTACATGTACAGCACATTACAGGCCTTTCAGCCCACAATGTTGTGCCGACCCTCAAACCCTGCCTCCCATATAACCTTCCCACCTTAAATTCCTCCATATACCGGTCTAGTAGTCTCTTAAACTTCACTAGTGTACCTGCCTCCACCACTGACTCAGGCAGTGCATTCCAGGCACCAACCACTCTGAGTGAAAAACCTTCCTCTAATATCCCCCTTGAACTTCCCTCCCCTTACCTTAAAGCCATGTCCTCTTGTACTGAACAGTGCTGCCCTGCGGAAGAGGCGCTGACTGTCCACTCTGTCTATTCCTCTTAATATATTGTATACCTCTATCATGTCTCCTCTCATCCTCCTTCTCTCCAAAGAGTAAAGCCCTAGCTCCCTTAATCTCTGATCATAATCCATACTCTCTAAACCAGGGAGCATCCTGGTAAATCTCCTCTGTACCCTTTCCAATGCTTCCACAACCTTCCTATAGTGAGGCAACCAGAAATGGACACAGTACTCCAAGTATGGCCTAACTAGAGTTTTATAGAGCTGCATCATTATATTGTGTCTCTTAAACTCTATCCCTCGACTTATGAAAGCTAACACCCCATAAGCTTTCTTAACTACCCTATCTATCTGTGAGGCAACTTTCAGGGATCTGTATCCCCAGATCCCTCTGCTCCTCCGCACTACCAAGTATCCTGCCTCTTGGAAACCCAAAATTTCTCTCTTTAGCTCTCCTACGGTTAACATCAGTACTATATTTTTCTGTATTCGTTATATAGCAGTTTTTCTTAAATAATTTTAAGGTACATTTTTATTCATCCATGTAGTTGATCTACTGTTTTTATTGCTTCTCCTGACTTTGGGTATGTATATTTCCTGCACTGCATGTACTATCTCTTTAAATCGACCCCATTGTTTCTCAACTGACTCAACGTCAAGCAGTTCCTTCCAGTTTACCTTTCAAAGTCTTGGCCACATGTGCACAAACTTTACCTTTCTGAAATTCAAATTAACGGCTTTAGTTTTCATTGAAATACTCTCCCAAAAAACTTGGAACTAACAACGTTATGATCACTTGTTCCTAAGGGTCAGCAACTTCTGTACTCAGAATTCTATCCTGATTGTTACAGAATATTGAGGCTAGACAGGCCTCCCTTCTTGTTGGTGCATTAACATACTGGGTCAAAAAACATCATTCAACAACTCAATGAATTTGCTTTCAAGTTCAGGTTCAGGTGAAGTTTATTGTCATTTAACTACATAAATGTATATAACCATATAGTGCATATAGAAATGAGACGACATTTCTTCCAACCAGGGTATAAAGCACAGTAGTACACATAACACACATATCACAGGATAACTTATGGAGTTAAAATCTTTAGATGAATCACACATGAATAACAAACTAAAGTGCATTAATAATAAATATTGTAAGGTATGGAACAGGATAAGGTAGGATTAAGGTAAAATAGGAAAGTTCTTCCACAGACTATGGTGGAGGCCAAATCTGTGGGGGTATTTAAGGTGGAAATTGATCGCTTCCTGATCAGTCAAGGCATCAAGGGATATGGTGAGAGGGTGGGTGTATGGAGTTGAGTGGGATCAGGAATTGGTCATGATGGAATGGTGGAGCAGACTCAGTTGGCTGAATGGCCTAATTCTGCTCCTATGGTCTAACTAGAGATTAACCAGTGACACTTTGAATACGATGCAGCTGAGAGCTCAGAAGCCTAATGGTCTGGGGGAAGAAACTGTTTTTCATCCTGACCCTTCTTGTTTTTATGTGTCGTAGTTTCCTGCCTGATGGTGGAAAGTCAAAGAGGATGTTGGATAGATGGGTGGGATCTTTAATAATAATAAATAAGGGCACTGCGTAGGCAGCGCACCTGTTAAATGTCCCCGCCAGGCAGTAGGGAGACCCATTTGATCCTCTCAGCTGTTCTCACAGTCCTTTGTAGGAACTTCTGTTCTGATGCTTGACTACTCCTATACCAGACGGAGGAAGTGGAGGCATTGCTGTGCCTTCTTGTTCAGGGAAGTGATAATGAGGAATCAGGTGAGGTCATCCATGATATGAACACACAGGAACTTGGTGCACTTAACTCACTCTATGTTCAGGAGCCATGTAGTCACAGAGGGGGTTGGTCTGTCTGCACCTTCCTGAAGTCGATAATGAGTTTCTGTGATTCCTGTAATCCATAAATCACTGGGTTCTCCCATTCAATATATGGGAAATTAAATTCACCCATAACTATAACATCGCCCTCAGAACTTGCTTTTTTAATATTCTGATAGAGTTATATACTAAAATCATGATCAGCATTAAGGGGGTCTATAATATACATCCAATGTTATTCCTTTATCCATATCCTTGCTTTTAAAGAACATAGAAACACAGAAAACCAACAGCACAATACAAGCCCTTCAGCACACAAAGCTGTGCCGAACATGTCCTTACCCTGGTTTACCCAAAGCCCTCTATTTTTCTGAGCTCCATGATTCTATCCAGGAGTCTCTTAAAAGACCCTATCATATTCACCTCCACTGCCATCGTTGGCAGCCTATTCCACACACCTTACCAACATATTCTAGTCCTTTAGGAATGAATACTAACATCACATTTGCTTTCCTCACCACAGACTTAACCTGCAAATTAACCTTTAGGGAATCCTGCACAAGGACTCCAAAGTTCTTTTGTGCCTCAGTATTTTATATTTTCACTCCATTTAGAAAATAATCAACCCTTTTATTTCATCTACCAAAGTGCATGACCTACACTTCCTGACAATGTATTCCATCTGTCATTTCGTTGCTCATTTTTCTAATCTGTCTAAGTCCTTCTGTAGCCTCTCTACTTCGTCAGCTACCTGCCCCTCCACCTATAGAAACATAGAAAATAGGTGCAGGAGTAGGCCATTTGGCCCTTCAAGCCTGCACCGCCATTCAGTTTGATCATGGCTGATCATCCACTCAGAACCCTGTACCTGCTTTCTCTCCATACCCCCGATCCCGTTAGCCACAAGGGCCATATCTAACTCCCTCTTAAATATAGCCAATGAACTGGCCTCAACTGTTTCCTGTGGCAGAGAATTCCACAGATTCATCACTTTCTGTGTGACGAAGGTCTACCTCATCTCAGTCCTAAAAGGCTTCCCCTTTATCCTTAAACTGTGACCCCTAAACAATCTTCCTGCAATTAGCCTGTCCAATCCCTTTAGAATTTTATATGTTTCTATAAGATCCCCCCTCAATCTTCTAAATTCCAGCAAGTATAAGCCTAGTTGATCCAGTCTTTCTTCATGTGAAAGTCCTGCCATCCCAGGAATCAACCTGGTGAACCTTTTTTGTACTCTCTCTATGGCAAGGATGTCTTTCCTCAGATTAGGGGACCAAAACTGCACACAATATTCTAGGTGCGGTCTCACCAAGGCCTTGTACAACTGCAGTAGAACCTCCCTGCTCCTGTACTCGAATCCTCTTGCTATGAATGCCAACATACCATTCACCTTTTTCACTGTCTGCTGTACCTGCATGCCCACCTTCAATGACTGGTGCACAATGATACCCAGGTCTCGTTGCACCTCCTCTTTCCCGAATTGGCCACCATTCAGATAATAATCTGTTTTCCTGTTCTTGCAACCAAAGTGGATAACCTATTAAATTGCGTCTGCCATGAACTTGCCCACTCACCTAACCTATCCAAGTCACCCTGCATCTTCTTAGCATCCTCCGCACAGCTAACACCGCTGCCCAGCTTCGTGTCATCTGCAAACTTGGAGATGCTGCATTTAATTTCCTCGCCTAAATCATTAATATATATTGTAAACAACTGAGGTCCCAGCACTGAGCCTTGCGGTACCCTACTAGTCACTGACTGCCAATCCGAAAAGGTCCCGTTTATTCCCACTCTTTGCTTCCTGTTTGCCAACCAATTCTCTATCCACATCAATACCATACCCCCCAATATCCTGTGCTTTAAGTTTGCACACTAATCTCCTGTGTGGGATCTTGTTAAAAGCTTTTTGAAAATCTAAATATACCACATCCATTGGTTCTTCCCTATCCACTCTGCTAGTTACATCCTCAAAAAATTATATAAGTTTCGTTAGACATGATTTTCCTTTCACAAACCCATGTTGACTTTGCCCGATGATTTTACCTCTTTCCAAATGTGCTGTTATCTCATCTTTGATAACTGACTCTAGCATTTTCCCCACCACTGATGTCAGGCTAACCGGTCTATAATTCCCCGGTTTCTCTCTCCCTCCTTTTTCAAAAAGTGGTGTTACATTAGCCACCCTCCAATCCTCAGGAACTAATCCAGAATCTAAGGAGTTTTGAAAAATTATCACTAATGCATCCACTATTTCTTGGGCTACTTCCTTAAGCACTCTGGGATGCAAACCATTTGGCTCTGGGGATTTATCTGCCTTTAATCCCTTCAATTTACCTAACACCACTTCCCTACTAACATGTATTTCCCTCAGTTCCTCCATCTAACTAGACCCTCAGTCCCCTACTATTTCCAGAAGATTATTTATGTCCTCCTTAGTGAAGACAGAACCAAAGTAGTTATTCAATTGGTTTGCCACGTCCTTGCTCTCCATGATCAATTCACCTGTTTCTGACTGTAAGGAACCTACATTTGTCTTAACCAATCTTTTTCTTTTCACATATCTATAAAAGTTTTTACAGTCAGTTTTTATGTTCCCTGCCAGCTTTCTCTCATAATCTTTTTTCCCTTTCCTAATTAAGCTCTTTGTCCTCCTCTGCTGGACTCTGAATTTCTCCCAGTCCTCAGGTGTGCCACTTTTTCTGGCTAATTTGTATGTTTCTTCCTTGGAATTGACACTATCCCTAATTTCCCTTGCAGCCACAGGTGCACTACCTTCCCTGGTTTATTCTTTTGCCAAACTGGGATGAACACTTGTTGTAGTTCATCCATGCGATCTTTAAATGCTTGCCATTGCATATCTACCGTCAACCCTTTAAGTATCATTTGCCAGTCTATCTTAGCTAATTCACGTCTCATACCTTCAAAGTTACCCTTCTTTAAGTTCAGAACCTTTGTTTCTGAATTAATTATGTCACTCTCCATCTTAATGAAGAATTCCACCATATTATGGTCACTCTTACCCAAGGGGCCTCGCACGACAAGATTGCTAACTAACCCTTCCTCATTGCTCAATACCCAATCTAGAATGGCCTGCTCTCTAGTTGGTTCCTTGACATGTTGGTTCAGAAAACCATCCTGTATACATTCCAAGAAATCCTCTTCCTCAGCACCCTTACCAATTTGGTTCACCCAATCTATATGTAGATTGAAGTCACCCATTATAACTACTGTTCCTTTATTGCACGCATTTCTAATTTCCTGTTTAATGCCATCTCCAACCTCACTACTACGTTAGGTGGCCTGTACACAACTCCCACCAGCGTTTTTTGCCCCTTAGTGTTATGCAGCTCTACCCATTTCGATCCCACATCCTCCAGGCTAACGTCCTTCCTTTCTATTGCATTAATCTCCTCTCTAACTTCATATCTCTATCTTTATATCATCTGCAAACTCTGCAACAAAGCCATCAATTCCATCATTCAAATCATTGACATATAACATAAAAGAATCGGTTCAAACAGACCCCTACGGAACACCATTACTCACTGGCTAGAGCTTGATGGCTCTGGGCTTGTACTCACGGGAATTTAGAAAATGAACGGTGACCTCACTGAAACCTATTCACTGTTGAA
Source organism: Hypanus sabinus (assembly GCF_030144855.1). Taxonomy (NCBI): domain Eukaryota; kingdom Metazoa; phylum Chordata; class Chondrichthyes; order Myliobatiformes; family Dasyatidae; genus Hypanus; species Hypanus sabinus. The sequence goes on from NC_082714.1 coordinate 373,163, forward strand.
AGGCCTTGATAGAGAGGATGTGGAGAAGATGCTTCCTATGGTGGGGGAGTCTATAACCAGAGGACACAACCTTACAGTAGGAGGATATCCATTTAGAGTGGAGATGAGGCAGATGTCTTTAGCTAGATAGTGATGAATTTTTGTAATTCATTGCCACAGGTGGCTGTGGAGGCCAAATCAATGGATACATTTAAGGCCCAGGTTGATAGTTTCTTGACTAGTCAGAATCAGGTTTATTATCACCTGTGTGTGCTGTGAAATTTGTTAACTTAGCAGCAGCAATTCAATGCAATACATAATATAGAAGAAGAAGAATGAATGAATGAATGAATGAATAAATAAATAAATAAATGGGTGAATAGATAGTTAACAGTATACATATATTGAATAGATTAAAAGTTGTGCACAAACAGAAATACTATATATCAAAAAAGTGAGGTAGTGCTTACAGGTTTAATGTCCATTCAAGAATCAGATGGCAGAGAGGAAGAAGCTGTTCCTGAATCGCTAAGTGTGTGCCTTCAGGCTTCTGTACCTCCAACCTGAAGGTAACAGTGAGAAAAAGGCATGCCCTGGGTGCTGGAGGTCCTTAATAATGGATGCTGCCATTTGAGACATTGCTGCTTGAAGATGTCCTGGGAACTTTGTTGACTAGTACCTAAGATGGAGCCGACTAAATTTACAACCTTCTGCAGCTTCTTTTGGTCCTGTGCAGTAGCTCCCCCACCCCCCCCCCCCACCAGACAGTGATGCAGCCTGTCAGGATGCTCTCCACAGTACATATATATAAGTTTTTGAGTGGTTTGTTGACATACCAAATCTCAGGGCATGAAGGCAGGGACTAAGGGACTAAGAGGGAAATGGATCAGTCATGATGAAATGGCAAAGCAGATGATGGGCTAAATGGCCTAATTCTGCTCCTATATCTTATGGTCAATGAAGGGACAAGACTGTTCATTAGCCGCAAGATGTGCAAACAAGTTGGATGAACTCAGCATGTCCGGCAGCATCAGTTGAAAGGAGCAGTCAACAATTCAGGTCGAGACCCTTCGTCAGGACTAAAGGGGGGCAGGGGCCCTATAAAGAAGGTGCGGGGAGGGTGGAAAACCAATCAGAGGAAAGATCAAGGAATGGGGGAGGGGAAAGCAGGGAGGGGATAAGCACTATGGGTAGTAGAAGAAGGCAGAGTCATGAGAGGTGATAGGCAGCTAGAAGAGGAGAGACAGAGTGAAGGTGGGATGGGGGAAAGGAGAAGGAGGGAATTACCGGAAGTTGGAGAATTTGATTTTCATACCAAGGGGCTGGAGACAACCCAGACGGTGTATGAGATGTTGTTCCTCCAACCGAAGTTTGGCCTCATCATGGCAGTACTCACCTCTCCTGCCTATCCCCTCCCCCACCCCTTGATCTTCCCTCTGATTGGTTTTCCACCCTCCCCCCCACCTTCTTTATAGGGCCCCTGCCGCCCCTTTCTTTAGTCCTGACGAAGGGTCTCGACCCGAAACATTGACTGCTCCTTTCAATGGATGCTGCCCGAACTGCTGAGTTCATCCAGCTTGTTTGTACGTCTTGATTTGACCACAGCATCTGCAGTATACTTCAAGTTAAGTCAAGTCAACTTTTATTGTCATTTCGACCACAACTGCTGGTACAGTGCATAGTAAAAATAAGACAACGTTTTTCAGGACCATGGTTCACATGACACAGTACAAAAACTAGACTGAACTACGTAATAAAAAAACACAGAGAAAGCTATACTAGACTACAGACCTACACTGGACTGCATAAAATGCACAAAAACAGTATCCGCATTACAATAAATAATAAACAGGACAGTAGGGCAAGGTGTCAGTCCAGGCTTCGGGTATTGAGGAGTCTGATAGCTTGGGGGAAGAAACTGTTATATAGTCTGGTCGTAAGAGCCCGAATGCTTCGGAGCCTTTTCCCAGACGGCAGGAGGGATTAGAGATGGTATGACGGGTGCACAGGGTCCTTCATAATGCTGTTTCCTTTGCAGATGCAGCGTGTAGTGTTGTAGTGTTGAGATTATGCGGGCAGTGGGCGAATCAGCCCTCTTGTGCTTTTTGATCTCGTCACTTGAGATTCATTTTCACGCAACCCTGCCACTTTGATCTGGCCTACGCCTTCACTGACCAGGTCCAACACTTGCCCCTCCTGAAGTAGGACATCGGGTTTGGGGGGGTTTAGCAAGGGTTAATCAGGGTGTGCTTAGGGTTTGTGGGGCTGAAGCCTGGGTTAATCGGGAAGTGCCTAGGGTTTGTGGGGGTGTGTGCCCCTTTTGGACTTTAGGACTAGGTTTGAGTGTTGGGCTGGTGGATGTTTATGTTTGGCTGGGAGAGGTTAGGCTGCAGGGTTTTGAGTGGTGATGTATGAACTGCTATGGCAGATAGGCTTGTATGGGGAAGCCAGGTTAATCTGGCTCATGCCTTTCATTATCGTGGTCCGACACCACTTGGTTCAACGAACCGGGTGTGCACTGGGACGCATCGTCAGTAATGCATCCTCAGATCGTTGGGTGTTTCGGGCCTTTACTTTGTGTTCACTGTTCATTAGCCTGACTGTCCAGTTCCACTGAGCAGCTGTGTTCTTCCAGTATCTGCATGTTTTGCTCAAGATTTCAAACATCTTGTATGTACCTGTGATCTTCTTTCATACTCATGGTTTTATAAGACTGAGCCAGCCTAGCTTCTAATTACGGAGAACCTCCATTTTGTTGATAGTGGGACTTGGCCATTGTAAAATCATTAAATTTCAGAAACAGGGGTTTTGGCACTTGTCTGTCAGACAAAGTGATTTTCTGCCACTTGTGCCAGGAAACTTATTTTCACTTATTATGCCTGAATGATCTTTAGGTCTTGCTGTTGGTAGACAAAGTCTTCTTCATTCGGTGGGAAGTTGTGAGTGCAATTGACCATTATGCAGTCATTAGCAATTATCACTATTTCTGACATTATGATGGAAGAAAAGTTGTTGATGGAGTATCTTGATATGTTTGGGCTTTGGTTGCTGCTCTGAAGAACCCCTGTTATGATGTCCTGGAATCATTGGCCTCCACAAGTCTTCTTCCTCTGTGTGTAGTACAGCTCTTTTCAATGGAATGTTGTCTCCTTGGACCTCATTGACTTCACTTTTACCAGGGTTGCTTGGTGCCACACTTGAAAAATGCCTCCTTGATATCAAGGACAGTGTTTAATACCCCCCTTCCAGAACTTAGCACTGTAATAAATTCTGACTGGTTCTCACCAAATCCATATTTTCATTAAAGAAGAGGCTACTTGCATGTAAATGATTCTTGACAATGAGCTGAATACATGATTCATCACTTTACTGATGAGTGACACTGACAAGTAGAAACTGAAATGTAAGGGATTGCTTCTATTGTTACTTGTATCAATTAACCTGGGTTTGTATCAAAGTGAGCTAGTTCAAACTTCAATAATGGGCAATTTCGCAGAAAAAAGATATGTAATTGTCTAAATTGGGAAGGATACATCTACCAATCATGCAGCTCCAAGACCTATTCTTTAGGGTGTAAAGCCTGATTCTGAATTGAAAACTTCCTTCAAAATTGCTACCTGGTCAAGGAACAGAATTCCATTGTCCATGATGATCCTTGTAAAAGTAAACTTCAAATGTCCAACTACTGGCAGAAATACCATGTCACATCACAGCTTTGTTATATTGTGCCTTATAGTGAGTCATATAGCAAGCACCATATTTGGGCAGGATGCTCAACTCTTGTAACTTGTCTGTTATTAGACATTATCCACACAACATGCATGGATACTTGAAGGAAAAAGAGACAGCAAATGTTGGAACCTGAAACAACAAACAGAATAACAGAAGAACTCAGCAGGTCAAAAGGTCAGCACAAAATAGTGGGCCAAAGGGCCTGTATTGTGCTGTAGTGTTTTATGCTCTAGAGTATCTGTGGATGTAAAAGGCATATGTTAATGTTTCAGTTGAGACTCTACACAAGAACAGATCCTGATGCAGGGTCTCAATCCAAAATGTCGATTTACATCTTGTGCCTTTACAGCTGTTGCTTGGCCGGCTGAATTCTTCCAGAGTTATGTTGTGTCTACTTGAGTGCTGGTTATCAAGGCTGGAAAACTCATTGAGTATGTTGTTATTGATAAATGTGTAAATATTCATCATTCCATCTAACTCTGCTTGTGTCCCTCCGAAACTCCCCAGAAAGTGCCCTCACACCTACGATTGGAATCTTTTGCTGCACTGGAACTTGCCACCTACCTCTGCAAGCTTTACGGTGTGTAATAGCCTTGGTGAGGTCTCGATAGAATCCTTCTTTACAATAGTGGCAATGTCGTCCTGCCGTATTATGTCGGCAATTTAGGCAAACACCTCCACTCTTTCGGCCAGAGAGTTTGTAAAGTTCCATGTTGAATCGGCAGCGCCGGGCATGCAGGTTGCAGCTACATGCTGAAGGAAGTAAACACAGATTTGATCAAAGGTTAATGTTTGCCATGTAGATCAAAAGTACATCAGGTGATGGTGTCAATAGGCAATGATGTAGATCTGTAGAAGTGGAAAGAGGGTGATGGTTTAAAATGACAGCAGTAGAGGCATTTATCTTCCTACATTTATACCAGTGGCATCCCCAATAATCTACCTAGCCTTTATACCCTCTATTTCTTCATAAACACCCAGTTACATGTGAACATGAACAGGACCTGGACCTATCACATCACTTTATCCCCTCTCTGTCTCAGCACTGTCAGCCTTTTCTTCATGCACCCAGTATCAGTTAAACAGAAATTTTCTTCATAGTGCTGTGGATATATACAAGTTGAGATGGCAGATTTTTGCATTCTTGTGAAATTATGGATCATGGAATTAGGCAAGGAAGGGAGCTGAGGACAATAGTCAGATCAAGCATCTGTCAGTAATGGAGTGGAGTGAAGGAGCTGTTAGATCCACAGTTTTAATATCAAGAAATAATCCCACAAAAATTCTCGGCATTTCCTCCTCAGTGGAAAGTTTACAATGGTGCACATTAGTCTGTGTAATCTTACAAGTGGACTGTACATGCACATCACTCCAGAAGTAATCTCAGCAATGTCCACACACATCACTCCAAAACTGGTCAAAGCAGTGTCCACTACACATCAACCCAAAAGTGATCTCAGCAATGTCCACACACATCACTCCAAAACTGGTCAAAGCAGTGTCCACTACACATCAACCCAACAGTGATCTCAGCAATGTCCACACACATCACTCCAAAACTGGTCAAAGCAATGTCCACTGCACATCAACCCAACAGTGATCTCAGCAATGTCCACACACATCACTCCAAAACTGGTTAAAGCAGTGTCCACTACACATCAACCCAACAGTGATCTCAGCAATGTCCACACACATTACCCCAAAAGTGGTCAAAGCAATGTCCTGTATACATCAACCCAAAAGTGGTCTCAGCGATGTCCACTATACATCACTTATACCCTGTTGATGTTACTCCAAGCTTGGTTCCATGTAAGCCCAAAATATATATATATATCACTTCAGAAGTGATCTCAGAAAAGTCCTATAAGCAGATGACAAAATTTGGTTTCATGGTTAGTGAAGAGGGTGTTTTGGGCAACAGCAGGATATAATTTATTTGGATTGCTGAGTACAGCTTTAGCAGACGGAATTTAAAAACATATGGAATTTGACTTCCCAAAAGATCTGTGTCAGAAACCCAGTTATCTCTTCCTTATTTCCCCCAGCATCCTGGGATAGATCCCAACAGGGACTATGGACCTATCCACCCCCCAAAACCTCCTCTTTCTTCATATCAACATGCCTTGCTTAAAACATCAAAGTGCCCTTCTCTGATCTCACCATTATCCACGTCCTTTTTTTTGGTGAATACCAATGTGAAGCACTCGCGTACAACCTCACCCTCTTCTGCTGGATTTCTGCATAAATCTCCCTCTTTTCACTCCGAGTGGACATATGGGAATGAAAGACCATAAGACAAAGGAGCACAAGTCAGCCATTCAGCCCATTTAGTCTGCTCTGCCATTTTATCATGAGCTGATCAATTCTCCCATTTAATCCCACTCCCTTGCCTTCTCACCACAACCTTTGATGCCCTGGCTACTCAGATAGGGTCATCATATGAGAAGCATTTGGTGGCTCTGGGCCTATACTCTTGGAACTTAGAAAAATGAGGAGGGATCTCATTCAAAAGTACCGGATGTTGAAAGGCCTAGATAAAAGTGGATGTGGAGAGGGTATTTCCTATGATGGGGGAATCTATGACTAGAGGACACAGCCCAGAATAGAGGGATGTCCATTTAGAATGAAGATGAGGAGGAACTTCTTTAGCCAGAGGATGATGAATCTCTAGATTTTGTTACCACAGATGGCTGTGGTGGCTAGGTCATTGTGTGTATTTAAGGCAGAGGTTGATAGGTTCTTGATTAGACAGGGCATGAAAGGTTATGGGGAGAAGACAGGAGAATTGGGTTGAGAAGGAAATGGAACAGCCATGATGAAATGGCAGAGCAGATTCAATGGGCTGAATGGCCTAATTCTGCTCCTACGTCTTATTTATCTGTCCCATAATTACCCTCCAGCTAGGATGTAGTCTTTTTCCCAGACAGGGAAGGCTACTGAGCACAGATTTTAGGAAAGCAGAGAAATTTAAAAGAGAAAATATAGAATAGAACATTCAGCTTGGAAATAGGCCATTGACTCATGCTCACCATTCTGCATTATATTACTACCCAGAAATTGGTTCACAGCTGAAATGATTCATGTCCTCTTGCAGCACTTTTAAAAATGGCGCCAGTGACCAAAATCATCAGGTCTCTCCAGTAGTGTGTTCCACCACTTAGAACCATTCTCTGGATGAAAAACATCACCTCATATCTGTTTTATCATCATTTGTTATGGGGAAAGATTTCCTGCAGTTTATCCTCTCCATACCCTTTTTAATTTTGTGTTTCTGATGTCCCCTCTTAAACCCCTTTTCTCCAGGGAGAACAGACTCTGCCTCTCTAGACTATCCTCATCATCAGATCTGCTCAATTCTGGTAAATCTGCTTTGCACTCTCTTCAGCACCATACATCCTTCCTGTACCTTGGCAATACTTCAAAGATGAGGCATCTATCACTAAGGACCCCATGCTTTATTCTCATTGCTATCAGTACCTCCAGCAGCCTGAGGACACACACTCAATGCTTTATAATAGCTTCTTCTCCTCCACTCACTATGTGTGTGTGTGTATATATATATGTAATTATACTTTTCTTATTCTGTATTGCAATGTACTGCTGCTGGCAAACAATAAATTTCACAACGTATGCCAGTGATATTAAATCTGTTTCTGATTCCGGTAACCAGATCTGCACCCAAAACACAGCAGAATTCTGATGAGTTTTATCAAATCAGAACATAACTTTCCTATTTGTATATTCAGTGCTCTGACCAATTTAAGTTAGTATGTCATATCCTTTCCTAACCACGTTCTCCACCTGTGTAGAATATATTGATTGGTTGTATCATGGCCTGGTACGGAAACACAAGTGCCCATGAATGGAAAAGCCGAAAAAAGTAATGGATATAGTCCAGTCTATCAGAGGTAAAGCCCTCTCCACCACTGAGCACATCTACGCAGAGTGCCTTTGCAGGAAAGCAGCATTATCATTAAGGATTCCCGCCATCCAGGACACAGGACATGTTCTCTTCTCACTGCTGCCGTCAGGTAGAAGGTAGAGGAACCTCAGGATCCACACCACCAGGTTCAGGAACAGTTATTGTACTTCAAACATCATTCAACTTCACTCATCCCGTCACTGAACTGTTCCCACAACCTATCAATTCACTTTCAAGAACTCTTAACCTAATGTCTCAATATTTATTGCTTATTTATATATATACATTTATTTATTTATATTAATTTGCTTTTCTTTTCTTTTGTATTTTGTATTCAGTTTGTTGTTGCTTATCATATTCATTGTGAAGAAAACGAATCTCAGTTTGTACGTGGTGACATACAGGTACTTTGGTAACAAATTTACTTTGAACTTTGTGTTGCACAAGGATCTATGGACATATACTCTCAGGTTTCTCTGCTCCCCAATATTATAGAAGAGCCCACTACCCACAGTGTGTCCCCAAGCCCATCACCCAGTGTATCCAAGCCCATCACCCACAGTGTTCCTGAGACCACCACATCCACCTCCTCCCTTGTAGAATGCCCAGTATCTCCCACCCAGCCACCTCCCCAGGGTAAGGTATTTTGGTATTTTGAGTCTTCCACCCACCCACCTCCCTAGTTTAGGGTTTCCTTGGACTCCCACCTTCCCAGTGAAAGGTGTCCAGCGACTCCCACCTCCCAGTGTAGAGTTACTATGTCTCTAAGACCATGCCTACGTCTCCAGAGTAAGGTTTATTGCAGATTGCAATGCTGGAGGAAATCAACTGTTTATTTTTTTCCATAGATGCTGCCTGACCTACTGAGTTCCTCCAGCATTCTGTGAGTGTTGTGCAGAATTTGCAGCATCTGCAGAATCACTCCTGTTTTACTGCTCAACTTTAAATGTTTATCTCAGTCAAACTGTTTCCAGTCACCACTCAGCAAGCTCATCGTGGCCACAAAGTATCAGAAAACCTGAAAGTGAATGCATTTCTTCTAATCTGTGCTACAGATATGAATATAGGCTGTTGGAAATATCCTCTGGGCAACAGAGAGAGCACGTACATTGTGGGTCAACAGTGGCGAGATGCTGGAGGGGAAGAGGTGATTATCTACAAATCACAGCCAGACGGTGACTGTTCAGCCAAACTCCGCTGCACCAGCATAAGTCCACAAACACACAGGCCCGAAGCCAAGATGACAAAGTAATCACCTCCCCATAACTGTTTTTAGAGTTCACTCAACTCAAGGGGAGTAAGCAGATGAGGAAAAGAGGACAAAAATAATCTAAGGGGATGGGTCAAAAGTTAAGAGTTGGGAATGAGTTCAATCCTTTGAGGGAAAGCAGAGCTGAGAAACATGGACACACTGATCAGCAGGGTAATGGGCAGAGACCAGTAACATGGACACACTGACCAGCAGTTCCATTTTGATTACAAAGAAAAATGTGCTAGGCAAACTCAAACATCTTAAGGTGGATAAGACACCTGGGCTAGAGGGATTACATCCCAGAGTCCTGAGAGAGGTTACTAAAGAGATAATGGATGCATTGGTCATGATCTTACAAGAATCACTTGATTCTGCCATGGTCCCGGAGGACTGGAAGACTGTAAATGTGATTCCACTCTTTAAGAAGGGAGGAAGGCAAAAGAAAGGAAATTATAGGCCAGTTAGCCTAACCTCACTGGTTGAGAAAGTGTTGGAGTTTATTATTAAGGATGAGGTTTCAAGGTACTTGGAGGCTAATAAGAAAGTAAGTCAAGGTCAGCATGTTTTCTGTCAAGGAAGATCTTGCCTAACAAATCTTTTAGAGTTCTTCGAGGAAGTCACATGTAGTGTGGACAAAGGAGAGGAAGTGGATGTCACTTACTTGGATTTTCAGAAGGCATTTGATAAGGTACCACACATGAGGTTGCTTAACAAGATACAATCATACGGCATTACAGGATATTGGCATTGATAGAAGAATGGCTGACAGCCAAGAGGCAGTGAGTAGGAACAGAGGGGTCGGTATTGGGACCGCTACTTTTCACATTGTTTGTCAATGTTTGGATAATGGAATTCATAGTATTGTGGCAAAGTTTGCAGAGAATACAAAGATAAGTGGAGGGGTAGGTAGTGCTGAGAAGGCCATACAATTGCACTAGGACTTATACAAAATGGAAGAACAGGCAAAAGAAGTGTCAGATGGAATGCAGTGTTGGGAAATGTATGATATTCCATTTTGGTAAAAGGAACAATAGTGCAGACTATTAAATTAATCGTGAGAAGGTTCAAACATCAGAGGTGCAGAGGGATTTAGGAGTCAAATGAGAGGAAATTTTTGAATGGAAGAAAGACACTACCATGGCTGACAAGTGAAGTCAGAGCCAAAGTAATAGCAAAAGCAAGGGCATACAAGGAAGCCAAAACCAACGGGAAGATAGAGGATTTGGAAGCTTTTAAAAACTTGCAGAAGGAAACTAAGAACGTTATTCGGAAGGAAAAGATGAATTATGAAAGTAAGCTGGTGGCTAATATCAAAGAAGATACTAGAAGCTTTTTTAAGTATATAAAGGGTAAAAGAGTTGAGGGTAGATATAGGACCGATACAAAATGATGCTGGAGATGGCAGAAAACTGAATGTGTATTTTGCATCAGTGTTCACAGTGGAAGACACCTACAGTATACCGGACATTCAAGAATGTCAGGGAAGTGAAGTATGTGCAGTGAAAATTACAACTGAGAAGGTGTTCAGGAAGCTTAATGGTCTGAGGGTGGATAAATCTTCTGGACCTGATGGAATGCACCCTCGGGTTCTGAAGGAAGTAGCTAGAGAGATTGCAGAGGCATTAACAATGATCTCTCAAGAATCGATAGATTCTGGCATTGTACTGGATGACTGGAAAATTGCAAATGTTACTCCGCTATTTAAAAAGGGTGGGAGGCGGCAGAAAGGAAACTATAGACCTGTTAGCCTGACATCAGTGGTTGGAAAGTTGTTGGAATTGATAGTTAGGGATGAGATTATGGAGTACCTGGAAGCACAGGACAAGGTAGGCCAAAGCAATGTGGTTTCCTGCATGTTACTAGCATAGGTGGAGCACTAGCTGATCGGTAGAAAACAGAGAGTGGGAATAAAGGGATCCTATTCTGGCTGGCTGCCGGTTACTAGTGAAGTTCCTCGGGGTCAATGTTGGGACCACTGTGATTAATAGATTTGTGGCTAAATTTGCCAATGATACAAAGATAGGTGGAGGAGTGGGTAGTGTTGAGAAAACAGAGAGCCTGCAGGGAGACTTACAAACATTTGTAGATGGGCAAAGAAGTGGCAAATGAAATACAATGTTAGAAAGTGTATGGTCATGCATTTTGGTGGAAGAAATAAATGGGCAGACTATTATTTAGATGGGGAGAGAGAATTCAAATTGCAGGGATGCAAAGTGACTTGGGAATCCTTGTGCAGGATATCCTAAAGGTTAACCTCTAAGTTGAGTCAGTGGTGAAGAAGGCAAATGCAATGTTGGCATTTATTTCTAGAGGTATAGAATACAAGAGCAAGGATGTGATGTTCAAGCTCTATAAGGCACTTGTGAGGTCACAGTTTTGGGCTCCTTATTGTAGAAAGGATATACTGACACTGGAGGGGGTTCAGAGAAGATTCACAAGAATGATCCCGGGAATGAAAAGGTTCCCATGTGAGGAACGTCTGAAGCTCTTGGGCTGTATTCCTTGGAGTTCAGGAGAATGAGGGGTGATCTCATAGAAACATTCTGAATGTTAAAAAGGCCTGAACAGATTAGATACGACAAAGTTATTTCCCATGGTAGGGGAGTCCAGGACAAGAGAGCACGACTTCAGGATTGAAGGATATCCATTTAGAACAGAGATGTGGAGAAATTACCCTAGTTAGAGGGTGGTAAATCTGTGGAATTTGTAGGCATGAGCAGCTGTGAAGGGCAAGTCATTGGGTGCATTTAAGGCAGAGATAGATAGTTCTTGATTAGCCAGGGCATCAAAGGGTATGTGGAGAAGGCAGGAGAGTGGGGATGACTGGAAGAACTGGATCAGCCCATGATTGAATGGCGAAGCAGACTCGATGGGCCTAATGGCCTCACTCTGCTCCTATATGTTATGGTCTTATGGTCTCATGCAAGATTCCCAGAAGGTTAATTTACAGGTTGAGTCTAAGGTAAAGAAGGCAAGTACATTGGCATTTATTTCAAAGGGAATAGAATATAAAAACAAGGAGATAATGCTGAGGCTTTATAAGATTCTGGTCAGGCCTCATTTGGAGTATTATCAACAGTTTGGGGATCCATATCTCAGAAAGGATATGCTATCATTGGAGAGTCCAGAGGAGGTGCACAAGGATGATTCTGGGAAGGAAGGGGTTAAGATAAGAGGAGCTTTTGGTGGCTTTGGGCCTGTACTCACTAGAATTTAGTAGAATGTGGGGGATCACAATGAAACCAATGGAATGTTGAAAGGACTAGATAGAGTGGATGTGGAGAGGATGTTTCCAATGGTGGGGCCATGCACAACTAGAGGGCACAGCTTCAAAATTGAGGGGTGACCTTTCAGCACGGAGGAAAAGAAGAATCATTTTAGCCAGAGAGTGGTGAATCTGTGGAACAGACTATGGTGGAGGCCAAGTCCGTGGGTATATTTAAGGCAGGTTGATAGTTTTCCGATTGGTCAGGGCATCAAAGAAGACACATGTATGGGATTGAGTGGGATCCAAAAGCAGCCATGAAGGAATGGCACAGCAGACTTAATGGCCTAATTCTGGTCTGAAGCCTGATGGCCTTATGGACAAAATAATCAGTTGGGTAATGGTCAGTGCTCAGTAACATGGACATGATGACCAGCAGGGTAATGGTCTAACTTGATAATCCTCTTTATAGTCCACCTTTATAATCCTCAACAGTTCTGTTTGATTTGAATTTCTGAAAATTTAAATATGCTTCCTTTCTCTTCTTGACTCAATTCACAAGCTCCCTGGACATGCTCTTACTTGGAAAGGTAATGGCCAATGCATCCACTATCTATATAAACAACTCTTTTTGAAGTACTTATTTAAAGATGTATATTTAATTTCACAGTTTTCAACTAATAAATCTTCAGACCACCAGTTCACCAGAGACCACTATTTTGTGCTATTTAAATTCAAAAATAAATTTGTCATCTACAATTTGCTTTTTTCAAAGTTCAAAGTAAATCTATTATGTAAGTATTATATACATCACTATATAATACCCTGAGATTCTGTTTTATACAGGCATTCACCATTTTGGTTTTTTTTGCACTTAGTAGGATGTTTGCCATGACATGATGCTGTAGGCTCACACTGAAGATTAAGATACATGAAATTCATGGTGACTTGGTGTTTGGATTCTGAATTGGCTTGCCCATTGAAGACAGATGCTATGGGACTTAATGTGGCTGGAGGTCCATGATTAGTGGTGTTCCACAGGGACTACACTGGAATCTCTGCTGTTTGTGATGTACATAAATGACTTGGATGTAAGTGAAGATGGGTGGGTGGGTGAGTTTGCAGACAATGGGCAAGAGAGTGGCAAATGAAATACAATTTTGGAAAACAAGTGTAGTACAATTAACATAATGGGTGTGACCTAAATATGGACTCAGCAAATCAAATGATTTTGGAGGTTTGTACTCAATGACTCACCTTGTCAAAGGCCTTCTGAAAATCCAAATGTACAACATCTACTACATCCCCTTTATCTATCCTACTTGCAATCTCCTCAAAGAATTCCAAAAGGTTCATCAGGCAAGGTTTTCTCTTAAAGAACCATAGAATATAGAAATAAACAAAACATTGCAGTCCCTTCAGCCCACAATGTTGTGCTGACCATGTAACCTACTCTGGAAACTGCCTGGAATTTCCCTACCGCATAGCCCTCTATGTGGAGGCATTAGTAATGATCTTTCCAAAATCACTGTACACTAGCATGGTGCCAGAGGACTGGAAAACTGAAAACATCACTCCAAGTCAAGTCACTTTTTATTGTCACTTCAACCATAACTGCTGGTACAGTACACAGTAAAAACAAGACAATGTTTTTCAGGACCATTTTGCTACATGAAACAATACAAAAACTACACTGAAACTATGTAAAACAACACAAAAACTACACTAGACTACAGACCTACACAGGACTGCATAAAGTGCACAAAACAGTGCAGGCAGTACAATAAAGACAATAGGTACAGTAGAGGGGAGTAGGTTGGTGTCAGTCTAAGCTCTGGGTATTGAGGAGTCTGATGGCTTGGGGGAAGAAACTGTTACATAGTCTGGTCGTGAGAGCCCGAATGCCTTTTGCCAGATGGCAGGAGAGAGAAGAGTTTGTATGAGGGGTGCGTGGGGTCCTTCATAATGCTGTTTGCTTTGCGGATACAGCGTGTGATGTAAATGTCTGTAATGGCGGGAAGAGAGACCCCGATGATCTTCTCAGTTGACCTCACTATCTGCTGCAGGGTCTTGCAATCTCCAAACCAGGCAGTGATGCAGCTGCTCAGGATGCTCTCAATACAACCTCTGTAGAATGTGGTAAGGATGAGGGGGTGGGAGATGGACTTTTCTCAGCCTTCGCAGAAAGTAGCTATGCTGCTTTCCTTCCTTTGCTATGGAGCTGGTGTTGAGGGCCCACTCTTTAACAAAGGAGGAAGGCAGCAGAAAGGAAAATATAGACCAGTTAGTCTGACCTCAGTGATTGGGAAAATGTTGGGAGTGAATTCTTAACACTGAAGTTATTGAGTGATACAGGACAAGATGGGAGTAAGTCTGCATGGTTTCCTTAAGAGAAAATCTTGCCTGATGAACTTGTTGGAATCCTTTGATGAGATTACACATAGGACAGATAAAGGGGATGTGGTGGATGTGGTGTATCTGGATCTTCAGAAGGCCTTTGACAAGGCACCAAACATGAGGATGCTTACCAGGTTATGAAATCATGGTATTAAAGGAAAGTTACTGGCATTGGCTGATTGATGGGAGGCAGCGTGTGGGAATAAAAGGATCCTTTTCTGGATGACTGCCAGTGACCAGTGGTGTTCCGCAGGGGTTGGTGTTGGGACTGCTTCTTTTTATGCTGTATATCAATGACTTTGATGATGGAATTAACATTACTAACTAATATCCCTAACATCTCTTGCAGGATGTTAGGGATCAGATGGATCTATTGAGGTATATAGGGGAGCAAGAAAGGAGCTTAAGAAGGGGCTGAGAAGAGCAAGAAGGGGGCATGAGAAGGTCTTGGCGAGTAGGGTAAAGGAAAACCCCAAGGCATTCTTCAATTATGTGAAGAACAAAAGGATGACAGGAGTGAAGGTAGGACCGATTAGAGATAAAAGTGGGAAGATGTGCCTGGAGGCTGTGGAAGTGAACGAGGTCCTCAATGAATACTTCTTTTCGGTATTCACCAATGAGAGGGAACTTGATGACGGTGAGGACAATATGAGTGAGGTTGATGTTGTGGAGCATGTTGATATTAAGGGAGAGGAGGCGTTGGAGTTGTTAAGATACATTAGGATGGATAAATCCCAGGGGCCTGACAGAATATTCCCCAGGCTACTTCACGAGGCAAGGAAAGAGATTGCTGAGCCTCTGGCTAGGATCTTTATGTCCTCATTGTCCAGGGGAATGGTACTGGAGGATTGAAGGGAGGCAGTGGTGGGAAAACTGTTGGAAAAGATTATTAGAGATAGGATCTAAGGGCATGTAGAGAATCATGGTCTGATCAGGCCATGGCTTTGTGAAGGGCAGATCGTGTCTAACAAGCCTGATAGAGTTCTCTGAGGAGGTGACCAGGCATATAGATGAGGGTAGTGCAGTGGATGTGATCTACATGGATTTTAGTAAGGCATTTGACAAGATTCCACATGGTAGGCAAATTCAGAAAGTCAGAAGGCATGGGATCCAGGGAAGTTTGGCCAGGTGGATTCAGAATTGGCTTGCCTGCAGAAGGCAGAGGGTTGTGGTGGAGGGAGTACTTTCAGATTGGAGGGTTGTGACTAGTGGTGTCCCACAAGGATCTGTTCTGGGACCTCTACTTTTCATGATTTTTATTAACGACCTGGATGTGGGGTAGAAGGGTGGGTTGGCAAGTTTGCAGACGACACAAAGGTTGGTGGTGTTGTAGATAGTGTAGAGGATTGTCGAAGATTGCAGAGAGACATTGATAGGATGCAGAAGTGGGCTGAGAAGTGGCAGATGGAGTTCAACCCGGAAAAGTGTGAGGTGGTACACTTTGACAATAGACAATAGACAATAGGTGCAGAAGTAGACCATTCGGCCCCTCGAGTCTGCACCGCCATTCTGAGATCATGGCTGATCATTCACTATCAATACCCAGTCCCTGCCTTGTCCCCATATCCCTTGATTCCCCTATCCATCAGATATCTATCCAGCTCCTTCTTGAAAGCATCCAGAGAATTGGCCTCCACAGTCTTCCGAGGCAGTGCATTCCACACCTCCACAACTCTCTGGGAGAAGAAGCTCTTCCTCAACTCTGTTTTAAATAACTGACCTCTTATTCTCAATCCATGCCCTCTGGTACTGGACTCTCCCAACATCTGGAACATATTTCCTGCCTCAATCCTATCAAATCCTTTAATTATCTTAAACGTTTCAATCAGATCCCCTCTCAATCTCCTCAATTCCAGCGTGTACAAGCCCAATCTCTCCAATCTCTCTGCGTAAGACAGCCCTGCCATCCCAGGAATCAACCTAGTGAATCTACGCTGCACTTCCTCAATTGCCAGAATGTCCTTCCTTAAACCTGGAGACCAAAACTGTACACAATATTCCAGGTGTGGTCTCACCAGGGCCCTGTACAAATGCAAAAGAACATCCTTGCTCTTGTATTCAATTCCCCTTGTAACAAAGGCCAACATTCCATTTGCCCTCTTCACTGCCTGTTGCACTTGCTCATTCACCTTCATTGACTGGTGAACTAGGACTCCTAGGTCTCTTTGCATTTCTCCCTTACCTAACTCGACACCGTTCAGACAATACTCTGCCCTCTTGTTCCAGCTTCCAAAGTGGATAACTTCACATTTATTCACATTGAATGACATCTGCCAAGTATCTGCCCACTCACTCAGCCTATCCAAGTCTCCCTGTATTCTCCTAACGTCCTCTTCGCATGTCACACTGCCACCCAGTTTAGTATTGTCAGCAAATTTGCTGATAGTTTTCAATGCCCTCATCTAAATCATTGACATAAATCATAAAAGAGTCAAATCGAAAGGACAAACTCCAAGGCAGAGTACAAAGTAAATGGCAGGATACTTGGTAGTGTGGAGGAGCAGAGGGATCTGGGGGTACATGTCCACAGATCCCTGAAAGTTGCCTCACAGGTAGATAGGGTAGTTAAGAAAGCTTATGGGATGTTAGCTTTCATAAGTCGAGGGATAGAGTTTAAGAGACGTGATGTAATGATGCAGCTCTCTAAAACTCTAGTTCGGCCACACTTGGAGTACTGTGTCCAGTTCTGGTAACCTCACTATAAGAAGGATATGGAAGCATTGGAAAGGGTACAGAGGAGATTTACCAGGATGCTGCCTGGTTTAGAGAGTATGGATTATGATCAGAGATTAAGGGAGCTAGGGCTTTACTCTTTGGAGAGAAGGAGGATGAGAGGATACATGATAGAGATGTACAAGATATTAAGAGGAAAAGACAGATTGGACAGCCAGTGCCTCTTCCCCAGGGCACCATTGCTCAGTACTAGAGGACGTGGCTTTAAGGTAAGGGGAGGGCAGTTCAAGGGGGATATTAGGGGAAGGTTTTTCTCTCAGAGAGTGGTTGGTGTGTGGAATGCACTGCCTGAGTCAGTGGTGGAGGCAGATACACTAGTGAAGTTTAAGAGACTACTAGACAGGTATATGGAGGAATTTAAGGTGGGGGGTTATATGAGAGGCAGGGTTTGAGTGTCGGCACAACATTGTGGGCCAAAGGGCCTGTAATGTGCTGTACTATTCTATGTTCTATGAATAGATGGCTTTATTGCCAAGTTTTCAGATGATACAAAAATTGGTGGAAGAGCAGGTAGCGTTTTGGAAACAGGTAGGCTGCTGAAAGACTTAGACAGATTAGGAGAATGGGCAAGAAAGTGGCGATGAAATACAATGTTAGAAAATGCATGGTCATGCACTTTGGTAGTAGAAATGAATGTACAGACTATTTCCTAAATGGAGAGAAAATCCAAAAATCTGAGATGAATTCCACAGATTCAAAGCCCTCTGGCTAAAGAGATTTTTCCTCATCTCTGTTCTAAATGTATGTTGCTCGATTCTGAGGCTGTACCCTGTGGTCCTTAACTCCCTCACTATAGGAAACATTCTCTCCACATCCACTCTATCTGGGATTTTCAATTTTTGAAAGGTTACAATGAGATCCCTGCATATTCTTCTAAACTCCAGTGAATATAAGCCCAGAACCATCAAATTATCCTCATATGTTAACCCTTTCATTTCTTCGATCATACTCGCAAACCTTCTCTGAACCCTCTCCAATGCCAACACATTTTTTCCTAGATAAGGGGCTCAAAACTGCTCACAATACTCCAAGTGCTACCTGACCAATGGCTTATAAAACCTCAGCATTACATCCTTGCTTTTGTAGTTTTGTCCTCTTGAAATGAATGCTAACATTGTATTTGACCTCCTTTTAATCGACTCAATCTGCAAGTCAAATTTTAGTGAATTCTGCACGAGAGCTCCCAAGACCCTTTGCATCTCTGAATTTTGAATTTTCTCTCCGTTTAGAAAATAGTCACTGTCTTTATTCTTTCTGCCAAAGTGTATGACTATGCGCTTCCTTACATTATATTCCATCCGTTGCTTCTTTTCCCAATTTGTCTACGTCCTTCTGCAGACTTCCTGCTTTCTCAACACTACCTGCCACTTCACCTATCTTCATATCATCCGCAAACATGCCACAAAGCCATCAAAGCCTTCATCCAAATCACTGACAAATAACAGGAAAAGAAGCATTCCCAACACAGACCTCTGCGGAACACCACTAGTCACTGGCAGCCAACCAGTAAAAGCCCCCTTTATTCCTATTCTTTACCTCCTGCCAATGATCTATCATGCCAGTATCTTTCCTGTAATGCCATGTGATTTTATCTTGCTAAGCAACCTCATGTGCAGCACCTTTTGTGAAAAGGCTTTGTGAAAATCCAAATAAATAACATTCACTGACTCCTTTGTATCTTGTCTGTTATTTCCTCAAAGAATTCCAACAGATTTTCAGGCAAGATATTTCCTTGAGGAAACCATTCTGACTTTGTCCTATTCTACTGTGCCTTCAAGTACCCTGAAACCTTTTTCTTAATAATAGACTCCAATATCTTTCCAACTACTGGTCTATAACTGGTCTATAATTTCCTTCCTTCTACCTCCCTCTCTGCTTAAAAAGTGGTGTGACATTTGTAAATTTCCAGTCCTCAGGAACCACTCTAGAATCTAGTGATTCTTGAAAGGTCATTGCTAATGCCTTCACAATCTCTTCAGCTACCTCTTTGAGATTTTAACATGAAGGTCGATTGGGAAAATCAGGTTGAATATGAGAACCCTGAGGTATAGTCCATCTGGCCAGGCGTCTCTATTTTCAGCTTCCCAAGCACTTTCTCCTTGGTAATAGCAAAGACACCCACTTCCTCCTGGTTTCTGGCTTACTGTTAGTGTCTTCCACAGTAAAGACTGATGCAAAATTCTTTGGGCGGAGCTTAGAGGATGATGGTGCCCAACGGTGACTCCTTTGCTCGCATCTTCGGAAACAGCTCCATTCTATATTTAATATCACTTTTTTTCCTTTTCAGGGTTCTTTTGAAGACCCTGACCTAGAGTTACACACTGACTTCGATTCTTTGCAGAAATGAAACCCGCTTTTAGGATTTCATGACTGGCCACTTTTCGATATGCCAAGGACGCGGCCCAGAAGACTAGCGCGTCTTCAGGGTGCTGGATTTTTGTGGCTCTGGAGGCAGACGGACTTGAGGGTGGTACCAACTTCATCTGTCCCATCATTGAAGTATTCCCACAATCAATGGAAAAGACTCCAGCTCTTCTTGATATTTATTGCTTACATATTATTATTATTATTATTTCTTTCCTTTTGCATTTGCATGGTTTGTTGAATGCCCAAGTTGGTGTGGTCTTTCATTGATTCCACTATGGCTATTGGATTTATTGAGTACACCCAGAAGAAAATTAATCTCAGAGTTGTATATGGTGACATATATGTACTTTGATAATAAATTTACTTTTAATTTTTTGAACTTTTTTGAACTCTTCTCTGTTCTAAAACTAAACTTTCTTCTCACATTGCCTTAGAACTCCTTCCTCTCATCTTAAACCCACATCCTCTTGATTTGACACCACTACCATGGGAAAAGAGTCTAAATGTCAAATCAATCAATGCCCTTTATAATTTTAAAGTCCGCTGTCAGGTCCAGGAAAGCAAGTACAAACTTTTCATCTCTTCACATAATTAAAGTGCTCCAGTGTAGCCATATGGAATCATAGAGTTATACAGGATTCACATCTAAACTAGTCCCATTTCCCCATATAACCGATCTCCTAACCTTTCCCATCTCCCATACCTACCTGTACAACTATCTTCTAAATGTTGCTCATGTATCCAGAGATATTGACACTGTTCCATGAGCAGATGAAGCAGTGATTTGTAAATATGCTGCATCATATCCTGAATATTACATTCTATACTCCAATCAATAAAGTCAAGAATGCCAGGGTCAGGGATCTACGGATTTTAACTCCAGGTGCCCATTGATGCCCTACCATTTACTGTGTATGTCCTACCCCTATTTTACCTCTGAAATGCATTACCTTAAGGGATATCTTGAGATTCTCTTTAATCCCTCCTGCCATGGATATTTCATTGCCTTCCTATTTTCTGTCAGTTCTCTTCTACACCATATATACCTTTCAAAAGACTGTCCTGATCCTAGTAGTCTGAATCAGCTATGGAGTTGTAAAGCACAGGAATGGCTCTTCAGCACACCTTCTTTTTCCTATCTTGGCTATCTATACTAATTAGGTCAATATTCCTCTAGGCTTTGCCTAGATTAGTATCTGTCTAAATTACTCCTCAATGTAACAATTATATCTGATTCCAACTCTGGCTGATTCCATCCCCAAAAGGTTCCACCCCTGAGAGATTCCATCTCTGGCAGATCCACCTCTGGCAAATTCCACTCATGGCAGATTCCACCCCTGGCTGATTCAATCCCTAGAAGATTCCATTCTGACACATTCCACCAGTGACAGTTTCCACCCCTGCCAAATTCTTCCACTGACAGATACCACCCTTGACAAATTCCATCTGACAGATTCCACCCCTGAAAGATTCCACCACTGACAGATGCTGACATGAATTTGTGAAAGGAAAATCATGTCTGACGAATCTTATAGAATTTTTTGAAGATGTAACTGGTAGAGTGGATAGGGGAGAGCCAGTGGATGTGGTATATTTAGATTTTCAAAAGGCTTTTGACAAGGTCACACACAGGAGATTAGTGTGCAAACTTAAAGCACACGGTATTGGGGGTATGGTATTGAGAGGATAGAGAATGGGTTGGCAGACAGGAAGCAAAGAGTGGGAGTAAACAGGACCTTTTCAGAATGGCAGGCAGTGACTAGTGGGGTACCACAAGGCTCAGTGCTGGGACCCCAGTTGTTTACAATATATATTAATGATTTAGACGAAGGAATTAAATGCAGCATCTCCAAGTTTGCGGATGACACGAAGCTGGGCGGCGGTGTTAGCTGTGAGGAGGATGCTAAGAGGATGCAGGGTGACTTGGATAGGTTAGGTGAGTGGGCAAATTCATGGCAGATGCAATTTAATGTGGATAAATGTGAAGTTATCCACTTTGGTTGCAAGAACAGGGAAACAGATTATTATCTGAATGGTGGCCGATTAGGAAAAGGGGAGGTGCAACGAGACCTGGGTGTCATTGTACACCAGTCATTGAAGGTGGGCATGCAGGTACAGCAGGCGGTGAAAAAGGCAAATGTTGGCATTCATAGCAAAAGGATTTGAGTACAGGAGCAGGGAGGTTCTACTGCAGTTGTACAAGGCCTTGGTGAGACTGCACCTAGAATATTGTGTGCAGTTTTGGTCCCCTAATCTGAGGAAAGACATTCTTGCCATAGAAGGGAGTACAAAGAAGGTTCACCAGATTGATTCCTGGGATGGCAGGACTTTCATATGAAGAAAGACTAGATCGACTAGGCTTATACTCACTGGAATTTAGAAGATTGAGGGGGGATCTTATTGAAAGGTATAAACTTCTAAAGGGATTGGACAGGCTAGATGCAGGAAGATTGTTTCCGATGTTGGGGAAGTCCAGTACGAGGGGTCACAGTTTAAGGATAAAGGGGAAGCCTTTTAGGACCGAGATGAGGAAAACCTTCTTCACACAGAGAGTGGTGAATCTGTGGAATTCTCTGCCACAGGAAACAGTTGAGGCCGGTTCATTGGCTATGTTTAAGAGGAAGTTAGATATGGCCCTTGTGGCTAAAGGGATCGGGGGTATGGAGAGAAAGCAGGTACAGGATTCTGAGTTGATCAGCCATGATCATACTGAATGGCGATGCAGGCTCGAAGGGCTTATTTTCTGCACCTATTTTCTATGTTTCTATGCCACCTGACAGATTCCACATCTGACAGATTCCATCGATTACAAATTCCACCCCTGACTGATTCCACCCGACAGCTTAAACCCCTGACTGATTCCACCCAACAGCTTAAACTCCTGACTGACTCCACCTGACAGACTCTATCTTAGTCAGATACCACCCAACAGATTCAAACTGAGAGGTTCCACCTGACAGATTCCAGCCTTGACAGATTCCATCTGAGAAATTCTACCACTGATTCAACCCTGATGATTCCACCCTTGACAGATTCCACTACAGACAGATTCACCCCTGACAGATTAATCTTGACTAATCTATTGGAGTTTTTCGAGGATGTAACCAGGAAGTTAGACAAGGGAGATCCAGTGGATGTAGTGTACCTCGATTTTCAGAAGGCATCTCATAAGGTCCCACATAGGAGATTGGTGGGTAAAATCAGAGCTCATGGCATTGGGGGGAAGACATTGACATGGATAGAAAACTGGTTGGCAGATAGAAAGCAAAGGGTAACAGTGAATGGGTGTTTCTCAGAATGGCAGGTGGTGACTAGTGGGGTGCCACAGGGCTCGGTGTTGGGACCACAGCTGTTTACAATTTACGTCAACGATTTAGATGAAGGCATTGAGAATAACATCAGCAAGTTTGCTGATGATACTAAGCTGGGTGGCAATGTGACATGTGATGAGGATGTTAGGAAAATTCAGGGTGACGGACAGGCTGAGTGAGTGGGCAGATAATTGGCAGATGACGTTTAATGTGAATAAGTGTGAGGTTATCCACTTTGGGAGTAAGAACAGGAAGGCAGATTATTATCTGAACGGTGTAGAGTTAGGTAAGGAAGTAATACAAAAAGATCTAGGAGTCCTTGTTCATCAGTCACTGAAGGTGAATGAGCAAATGCAGCAGGCAGTGAAGAAGGCTAATAGAATGTTGGCCTTTATTACAAAGGGAATTGAGTACAAGAGCAAGGAAATCCTTTTGCATTTGCACAGGGCCCTGGTGAGACCACACCTGGAGTATTATGTACAGTTTTGGTTTCTAGGGTTAAGGAAGGACATCCTGGCTATAGAGGAAGTGCGGCGTAGATTCACGAGGTTATTTCCTGGGATGTCTGGACTGTCTTATGCAGAGAGGTTAGAGAGACTGGGCTTGTACACGCTGGAAATAAGGAGATTGAGAGGGGATCTGATTGCAACATATAAGATTATTAAGGGATTGGACAAGATAGAGGCAGGAAATATGTTCCAGATGCTGGGAGAGTCCAATACCAGAGGGCATGGTTTGAGAATAAGGGGTAGGTCATTTAGGACAGAGTTAAGGAAAAACTTCTTCTCCCAGAGAGTTGTGGGGGTCTGGAATGCATTGCCTCGGAAGGCAGTGGAGGCCAATTCTCTGGATGCTTTCAAGAAGGAGCTAGGTAGGTAACTTATGGATAGGGGAATCAAGGGATATGGGGACAAGGCAGGAACCGGGTATTGATAGTAGATGATCAGCCATGATCTCAGAATGGCGGTGCAGGCTCGAAGGGCCGAATGGTCTATTTCTGCACCTATTGTCTATTGACAGATTCCACTGCTGAAAGATTTCACCCATGACAGGTTCACCCTGGACAGTTTCCACCCCTGACAGATTCCACCCAACAGTTTCCACCCCTGAAATGTTGACCCCCTGCCTGACAGATTACACCTGAGAAATTCCATTTCTGACAGATTCACCACTGACAGACACCACCCCCTAACAGGTTCCATACCTGACGGATTTTACCCGACAGATTACACACCTCACGGTTTCCACCCGACAAAATTCCACCCCTGACAGATTCCATATAACCATATAACAATTACAGCACAGAAACAGGCCATCTCGGCCCTTCTAGTCCACACTGAACGCTTACTCTCAGCTAATCCCACTGACCCGCACTCAGCTCATTACCCTCCATTCCTTTCCTGTCCATATACCTATCCAATTTTGCTTTAAATGACAATACCGAACCAGCCTCTACCACATCTACTGGAAGCTCATTCCACACAGCTACCACTCTCTGAATAAAGAAATTCCCCCTCATGTTACTCTTCAACTTTTGCTCCCTAAGTCTCAACTCAAGTCCTCTTGTTTGAGTCTCCCCTACTCTCAATGGAAAAAGACTATCAACGTCAACTCTATCTATCCCCCTCATAATTTTAAATACCTCTATCAAGTCCCCCCTCAACCTTCTATGCTCCAAAGAATAAAGACCGAACTTGTTCAATCTTTCTCTGTAATTTAGGTGCTGAAACCCAGGTAACATTCAAGTAAATCTTCTCTGTACTCTCTCTATTTTGTTGACATCTTTCCTATAATTCGGTGACCAGAACTGTACACAATACTCCAAATTCAGCCTTACCAATGCCTTATATAATTTTAACATTTCATCCCAACTCCTATACTCAATGCTCTGATTTATAAAGGCCAGCATACCAAAGGCTTTCTTCACCACCCTATCCACATGGTGAAGAAAGCTTCAGGGAACTATGCACCATTATTCCTAGATCACTCTGTTCTACTGCATTCTTCAATGCCCTACCATTTACCATGTATGTCCTATTTGGATTATTCCTACCAAAGTGTACCACCTCACACTTATCAGCATTAAACTCCATCTGCCATCATTCAGCCCAATCTTCTAACTGGCCTAAATCTCTCTGCAAACTTTGAAAACCTACTTCATTATCCACAACGCCACCTACCTTAGTATCATCTGCATACTTACTAATCCAATTTACCACCCCATCATCCAGATCATTAATGTATATGACAAACAACATTGGACCCAGTACCGATCCCTGAGGCACACCACTAGTCACCGGCTACTACTTCACTTTACTACTTCAATATTAATACCTAACGATTGAACCTTCCTAACTAACCTTCCATGTGGAACCTTGTCAAAGACCTTACTGAAGTCCATATAGACAACATCCACTCCTTTACCCTCGTCAACTTTCCTCATAACCTCTTCAAAAAATTCAATAAGATTTGTCAAACATGACCTTCCACGCACAAATCCATGCTGACTGTTCCTAATCAGACCCTGTCTAACCGGATAATTATATATACCATCTCTAAGAATACTTTCCATTAATTTACCCACCACTGACATCAAACTGACAGGGCTATAATTGCTAGGTTTACTCTTAGAACCCTTTCTAAGCAATGGAACCACGTGAGCAATACGCCAATCCTCCAGCACCATCCCCATTTCTAATGACATTTGAAATATTTCTGTCAGAGCCCCTGCTATTTCTACACTAACCTCCTTCAAGGTCCTAGGGAATATCCTGTCAGGACCCGGAGATTTATCCACTTTTATGTTCCTTAAAAGCGCCAGTACATCCTCTTCTTTAATCATCATGGTCTCCAAACTACCCTACTTGTTTCCCTTACCTTACACAATTCAATATCCTTCTCCTTAGTGAATACCGAAGAAAAGAAATTGTTCAAAATGTCCCCCATCTCTTTCAGCTCCACACATAGCTGTCCACTCTGATTCTCTAAGGGACCAATTTTATCCCTCATTATCCTTTTGCTATTAATATAATTGTAGAAACCCTTTGGATTTATTTTCACCTCACTTGCCAAAGCAACTTCGTGTCTTAGCTTTTCTAATTTCTTTCTTAAGGTTCTTCTTACATTCTTTATATTCCTTGAGCACCTCATTTACTCCATGCTGCCCATATTTATTGTAGATCTCTCTCTTTTTCCTAACCACGTTTCCAATATCCCTTGAAAACCATGGCTCTCTCAAACTTTTAACCTTTCCTTTCAACCTAACAGGAACATAAAGATTCTGTACCCTCAAAATTTCATTTTAAATGACCTCCAGTTCTCTATTACATCCTTCCCATAAAAAAATTGTCCCAATCCGCTCCTTTTAAATCCTTTCGCATCGCCTCAAAGTTAGCCTTTCTCCAATCAAAAATCTCAACCCTGGGCCCAGTCCTACCCTTCTCCATAACTATACAGAAACTAATGGCATTGTGCTCACTTGGACCCGAAGTGCTCCCTAACACATACCTCCATCACCTGACCTATTTCATTCCCTAACAGAAGAACCAACACTGCCCCTTCTGTAGTCAGTACCTCTATATATTGCCGCAAAAAAATTATCCTGCACACATTTTACAAACTCCAAACCATCCATCCCTTTTACAGTATGGGCCTCCCAGTCTATATGCGGAAAATTAAAATCTCCCACAATCACAACCCTGTGCTTACTACAAATATCTGCTACCTCCTTGCAAATTTTCTCCTCCAATTCTCGTTCCCCATTAGGTGGTCTATAATACACCCCTATAATACATCCTCAATTCCACCCAAATAGTCTCCCTAGATGAGCCCTCTAACCTATCCTGCCAGAGCACTGCTGTAATATTTTCTCTGAGAAGCAACGCAACACCTCCCCCTCTTGTCCCTCCGATTTTATCACACCTGAAGCAACAAAATCCAGGAATATTTAGTTGCCAATCACACCCATCCTGCAATCATGTTTCACTAATAGCTACAACATCATATTTCCAGGTATCAATCCACGCTTTAAGCTCATCCACCTTTCTTACAATGCTCCGAGCATTAAAATAAATGCATTTACGAAATTCTCCACCTCTTCCTCTCTGTTTATCTCTAATGGTGCAAACAACTTTACTGTCTTCTTTTTCTTCCTTCTCCCATACATCTGTTCCTACACTCTGATTCCCATCCCCCCTTGTATCTAGTTTAAATCAACTGGAGCCTCTCTAGCAAACCTACAAACCCCATTTCCAGAAAAGTTGGGTTATTTTCCAAAATGCAATAAAAACAAAAATCTGTGATATGTTAATTCATGTGAACCTTTATTTAACTGACAAAAGTACAAAGAAAAGATTTTCAATAGTTTTACAGACCAACTTAATTGTATTTTCTATTTTCCTAATATATGCCTCAGAGTCAATGGTACCTTCACATACATGCAACTCACCCATGCCGTGGGCACCATACCATCACAGATGCTGGCTTTTGCACCTTTCGCTGATAACAATCAGGATGGTCATTTTCATCTTGATGCCCATTTTTTTCCAAAAACTAGCTGAAATGTGGACTCATCTGACCACAGCACATGGTTCCACCGTCTTTCGGTCCATCTGAGATGAGCTCGGGCCCAGAGAACACGCCGGCGTTTCTGCATAGAGTTGATATATGGCTTCCTCCTTGCATAATACAGTTTCAAGTTGCATTTCTGGATGTAGCAACAGACTGTGTTAAGTGACAATGGTTTTCCGAAGTACTCCCGAGCACAGGTGGCTATAATTGTCACAGTAGCATGACGGTTTCTTAGGCAGTGCCGCCTGAGGGCTCGAAGGTCACACACATTCAACAGCGGTTTCCGAACTTGCCCTTTACGCACTGAGATGTCTCTGAATTCTCTGAATCTTTTTACAATATTAAGTACTGTAGATGTTGAAAGACCTAAATTCTCTGCAATCTTGCATTGGGAAATGTTCCTTTTGAACTGACTAACAACTCTCTCACAAATTTTGGCACAAAGGGGTGAGCCACGACCCATCCTTGCTTGCAAGGACTGAGCCTTTGACAGATGCTACTTTTATACCCAGTCATGATACCTCACCTGCTACCAATTAGCCTGCTTAATGTGGAGTCTTCCAAACCGGTGTTACTTGAATATTCTGCATACTTTTCAGTCTTATTTTAACTCTGTCCCAACTTTTGTTGAGTGTGTTGCAGCCATCAAATTCTAAATTTGTGTATATTTACAAAATACAATTAAATTGGTCAGTAAAACTATTGAAAATCTTTTCTTTGTACTTTTGTCAGTTAAATAAGGGTTCACGTGAATTAATGTATCACAGATTTTTGTTTTTATTGCATTTTGGAAAATATCCCAACTTTTCTGGAAATGGGGTTTGTACCTGCAAGAATATCTGTCTCCCTCCAAACCTGACAAATTCCACCCCTGACAGATTCCAACCTTGAGAGATTTTACCTGGCAGATTCCACCCCTGACTGAATCCAACCCCTGACGAATTCCAGCCTTGACTGATTCCACCCCTGACAAATTCTACCACTGACAGATTCAACCTAGATGATTCCACCCCTGACAGATTCCACCACAGATAGGTTCATCCCTGACAGATACCACCCCTGTCGGATACCACCCCTGACAGATTTCACCCCGGACAGATTCACCCCGGACAGATAACACTAGACAGATTCGACTCGAAGCAGATACAACTCTTGACATATTTCACCAGTAACAGATTCCACCCCAGATATATTCACCCCTGGCAAATAACAATGCTGACAAATTTCACCCTCAAGTCCACAGACCTACCTTCTCGCCATATCCTTTGATGCCCTGACTGATCAGGAAACTATCAACTTGCACCTTAAATATATGCATGGACTTGGCCTCCACTGCAGTCTGTGGCCGAGCATTCACCTCCGGTTAAATATACTTTCTCCTTACCTCTGTTCAAAAAGGTCGCACCTCAATGCTGAGGTGGTGCCCTTTAGTTCTGGATACCCCCAGCAGAGGAAACATCCTCTCCACATCACCCTATCTGGTCCTTTCAACATTCGGGAGGTTTCAACGAGACCCTCCCGCATTCTTCTAAATTCCAGTGAATACAGGCCCAAAGCTGCCGAACGCTCCTCAAGGTTTAAAAAGGAGAGAAATCTTCCAACGGTCCTTTTAAATTGAAGCAAGTGGCTGAGACTGAAGGAGTAAAGGCATCCTGGAGAGAAGTCAATTTTTTTACTGCTTGGGGAAAAGAGGCTAGGCTGCGCAGGCACGTGATGTTGTGAGATAGCGCGCCAAAGGTTTGAAAAAAGACCGCCACATATGGTGGCCATTGCTGGAGTGGACTGAGTCAGAGTGGGATAGCTTTAGCTCAACAGGCTTCGGCATGAACAGGCAGAGGTGAGGGTAGGTTCCAGTAAGTTTTGCTTTGTTTGTTTAGAGTAGAGAGAATGCCAGGCAGGACGTTGGAATGCTCCTCTTGCAGGATGTGGGAATTCAGGGAGACCTCCGGTGTCCCTGACAACAACACCTGCAAGAAGAGCATCCAGCTGCAGATCCTAACAAACCATTTTAGGGAACTGGAGCAGGAGCTGGATGACTTCTGGATCATTCGGGAGAATGAGAAGTTTATAATTGTAGTTTCAGGGAGGTAGTTACACCAAAGGAGCAGGGCACAGGTAACTGAGTTACCATCAGGTGAGTGAAGGGGAAAGGGCAGGCAGAACAGGGCTCCCCTGTGGCCAACAATAAGTATACCGATTTGGATACTGTTGGGGGGGATGACATACCTGGGACAAGTTGCAGCAGCTGGACCTCTGGCACTGAGTCAGGTTCTGCAGTGAAGAAGGGAGGGGGGAAGAAGAGGAGAGCGGAAGTGATAGGGGACTCGATAGTCAGAGGTACAGACAGGAGGTTCTGTGGTCGTGACAGAGACTCCTGGATGGTTTGTTGCTTCCCTGGTGCCAGGGTTGGGTATATCTCTGATCGCGTACACAGCATTCTGAAATGGGTAGGTGAGCAGCCAGATGTCATGGTACACATCGGTACCAATGACGTAGGAAGCAAGAGTGAGGTGGTCCTGAAGAATGACTATTGAGAGCTTGGTAGGAAGTTAAAAAAACAGGACCTCGAGGGTGGTAATCTCAGGATTGCTACCTGTGCTTTGTGCCAGTGAGGGTAAGAGTAGGATGCTCTGGAAGATGAACACGTGACTGAGGAACTGGTGTAGGGGGCAGGGTTTCAGATTTCAGGATCATTGGGACCTCTTCTGGGACAGGTGGGACCTGTACAAGAGAGATGAGTTACACCTGAACTACAAGGGGATCAATATCCTTGCAGGGAGGTTTGTTAGTTCTATTGGGGAGGGTTTAAACTAGATTTGCAGGGGGATGGGAACCAGAGTGCCACAGCAGATAGTGGAGTGGGGGTGAAAACAATTATGTTAAAGGTTCATGCAAAGTCACAAATAGAAGGGTTGTGTGTGGTGGTAAAAATCTGAGGTGTGTCTATTTCAATGCAAAGAGTATTGTGGGGAAGGCTGATGAGCTGAGGGCATGGATTGACAAGTGGAATTATGACATTATAGCCATTAGTGAAACTTGGCTACAGGAGGGGCAGGACTGGCAGCTTAATGTTCCAGGGTTCCGATGTTTCCCACGTGATAGAGGCAGCAGGACGAAGGTTGGGGGGCGGGGGGTGGCATTGATAGTCAGGGAAAATGTTACAGCAGTGCTCAGGCAGGACAGATTAGAGGGCTTGTCTACTGAGGCCATATGGGTGGAGTTGAGAAACAGGAAAAGTATGACCACATTAATGGGGTTGTATTATAGACTACCCAATAGTCAGCAAGAACTGGAGGAGCAAATCTGCAGAGAGATAGCAGACAACTGCAGGAAACATAAAGTTGTGATAGCAGGGGATTTTAATTTTCCACATATTGATTGGGACTCCCATACTGTTAAAGGTCTAGATGGGTTAGAGTTTGTAAAATGTGTTCAGGAAAGTTTTCAAAATCAATATATAGAGGTACCAGCTAGAAAGAATGCAATATTAGATCTCCAGATAGGAAACAAGTTAGGACAGGTGACGGAAGTGTGCGTAGAGGAACACTTTGGTTCCAGTGTTTATAACACCATTAGTTTCAACTTGATCATGGATAAAGATAGATCTGGTCCTGGGGTTGATGTTCTAAACTAGAAAAAGGGCAAATTTGAAGAAATGAGAAAGGATCTAAAAAGTGTGGATTGGAACAGGTTGTTCTCTGGCAAGGATGTGATGGTAAGTGGGAGGCCTTCAAAGAAAAAAATTTGGGAGTGCAGAGTTTATATGTTCCTGTCAGGATTAAAGGCAAAGTGAATAAGAATAAGGGACCTTGGTTCTCTAGGGATATTGGAACTCTGATATAGAAGAAGAGAGAGATGTATGGCATGTATAGGAAACAGGGAACAAATAAGGTGCTTGAGGAGCATAAAAAGTGAAAAAAAAAACTTAAGAAAGAAATCAGGAGGGCTAAAAGAAGACATGAGGTTGCTTTGGCAGTCAAGGTGAAGGATAATCCAAAGAGCTTCTACAGGTATATTAAGAGCAAAAGGATAGTAAGGGATAAAATTGGTCCTCTTGAAGATCAGAGTGGCCGGATATGTATGGAACCAAAAGAAATGGGAGAGATCTTAAATGGATTTTTTGTGTCTGTATTTACCAAGGAAACTGGCATGGAGTCAATGGAAATAAGGCAAACAAGTAGTGAGGTCATAGAACCTATACAGATTGAAGAGGAGGAGGTGCTTGCTATCTTGAGGCAAATCAGAGTAGATAAATCCCCAGGACCTGACAGAGTATTCCTTCAGACCTTGAAGGAGACTAGTGTCAAAATTGCAGGGGCCCTGGCAGATATATTTAAAATGTCGGTATCTACAGGTGAGATGGCGGAGGATTGGAGGATAGCTCATGTTGTTCCGTTGTATAAAAGGTTCTAAAAGTAATCCGGGAAATTATAGGCCAGTAAGTTTGATGGCAGTAGTAGGTAAATTATTGGAAGGAAAACTAAGAGATAGGATCTACAAGTATTTGGATAGACAGGGACTTATTAGGGAGAGTCAACATGGCTTTGTGTGTGGTAAGTCATGTTTAACCAATCTATTAGAGTTTTTCGAGGAAGTTACCAGGAAAGTGGATGAAGGGAAGGCAGTCGATGTTGTCTACATGGACTTCAGTAAGGCCTTTGACAATGTCCCGCATGGGAGGTTAGTTAGGAAGATTCAGTTGCTAGGTATACATGGTGAGGTAGTAAATTGGATTAGACATTGGCTGATTGGGAGAAGCCAGAGAGTGGTAGCGGAGGATTGCTTCTCTGAGTGGAGGCCTGTGACTCGTGCCACAGGGATCAGTGCTGGGTTCATTGATATTTGCCATCTATATCAATGATCTGCATGATAATGTGGTAAATTGGTTCAGCAAATTTGCTGATGATACAAAGATTGAAGGTGTAGTGGACTGTGAGGAAGGTTTTCAAAGCTTGCAGAGGGAGTTGGACCAGCTTGAAAAATGGACTGAAAAATGGCAGATGGAGTTTAATACAGACAAGTGTGAGGTATTGCAATTTGGAAGGAAAAATCAAGGTAGAACATACAAGGTAAATGTTAGGGCACCGAGGAGTGCAGTAGAACAGAGGGATCTAGGAATACAGATACAAAATTCCCTAAAAGTGGTATCACAGGTAGATAGGGTCGTAAAAAGAGCTTTTGGCACATTGGCCTTTATAAATCAAAGTATTGAGTATAAGAGTTGGAATGTTATGGTGAGGTTGTATAAGGCATTGGTGAGGCCGAATTTGGAGTATTGTGTGTCATTTTGGTCACCTAATTACAGGAAGGATATTAATAAGGTTGAAAAAGTGCAGAGAAGGCTTACAATGAGGTTGCCGGGACTTGAGAAACTGAGTTACAGAGAAAGGTTGAATAGGCTAGGACTTTATTCCCTGGAGTGTAGAAGAATGAGGGGAGATTTGATAGAGGTATATAAAATTATGATGTGTCTACATTAATGATCTAGATGATGGGGTGGTAAATTGGATTAGTAAGTATGCAGATGATACTAAGGTAGGTGGCGTTGTGGATAATGAAGTAGGTTTTCAACATTTGCAGAGTGATTTAGGCCAGTTAGAAGAGTGGGCTGAACGATGGCGGATGGAGTTTAATGCTGATAAGTGTGAGGTGCTACATTTTGGTAAGAATAATCCAAATAGGACATACATGGTAAATGGTAGGGCATTGAAGAATGCAGTAGAACAGAGTGATCTAGGAATAATGGTGCATAGTTCCCTGAAGCTTTCTTCACCATGTGGATAGGGTGGTGAAGAAAGCTTTTGGTATGTTGGCCTTTATAAATCAGAGCAATGAGTATAGGAGTTGGGATGTAATGTTAAAATTTGTACAAGGCCAAATTTGGAGTATTGTGTACAGTTCTGGTCACCAAATTATAGAAAAGATGTCAACAAAATAGAGAGAGTACAGAGAAGATTTATTAGAATGTTCCTGGGTTTCAGCATCTAAGTTACAGGGGAAGATTGAACAAGTTAGGTCGTTATTCTTTGGAGCATAGAAGGTTGAAGGGGGACTTGGTAGAGGTATTTAAAATTATGAGGGGGATAGATAGAGTTGACGTGGATAGGCTTTTTCCATTGAGAGTAGGGGAGATTCAAACATAAGGACATGAGTTAAGAGTTAGGGGACAAAAGTTTAAGGGTAACACGAGGGGGAATTTCTTTACTCAAAGAGTGGTAGCTGTGTGGAATGAGCTTCCAGTAGAAGTGGTAGAGGCAGGTTTGGTATTGTCATTTAAAGTAAAATTGGATAAGTATATCGACAGGAAAGGAATGGAGGGTTATGGGCTGAGTGCAGCTCAGTGGGACTAGGTGAGAGTAAACGTTCGGCACGGACTAGAAGGGCCGAGAAGGCTTGTTTCCGTGCTGTGATTGTTTTTGGTTGTATAGATAGAGTGAATGCAAGCAAGAGTTTTCCACTTAGGCTAGGGGAGAAAAAAACCAGAGGACATGGTTTAAGGGTGAAAAGGGAAGAGTTTAAAGTGAATATTAGGGGAAGCTTCTTCACACAGAACATGTTGGGAGTGTGGAATGAGCTGCCAGTTGAAGTGGTGAATGCAGGCTCACTTTTAACATTTAAGAAAAACTTGGACAGGTACATGGATGAGACTAGTATAGAGGGATATGGTCTAGGTGCAGGTCAGTGGGATTAGACAGAAAAATAGTTCGGCACAGCCAAAAAGGGCCAAAGGGCCTGTTTCTGTGCTGTAATGTTCTATGGTTCTTTGGCTGGTTAAATCAAATCATCAAGTATTGTGCTGGGTCAGTTTTCAAGTGTCACCACACTCCCAGTGCCAATAGCATGTTCACAGCTCATGAACCTTAATTTGTAATAGCACATGCCTCAAACACCTCCTTCAGTAGCTCATTCCATGTATGTACCATCTGTATGAAAAAAAAATGTTCTTTGGGTCCCTTTTAAATCCTTCTATTCTTTCTTCTAGGTTTAGAGAGTCTAAAACTAGAGGGCACAGGACTTAGTGAAAAGGGGAAGATTTAAAAGAGATCCATCATGATGCCTATATGGAATGAGTTCTTAGAGGAGGTGATTGAGGCAGGTACAATTGCAACAGTTAAAAAATATTTGGGCAGATACATGGATCGGAAATACTTAGAGTGGTACAATCCAAATGCAGACAATTGGGACAATATGGTTGATAAGTTCACTGGACTGAAGGGCCTGTTTCCATGTTTCATGACTCAATGGTTCCATAAAAACTCCATACAAACTAGAAAATGGATGTTGCCAAAGCCCTAGTTAGACCATGCTGGGAGTACCATGGACAGCAGCCTGGAAAAAAATCTTGGACAAGAGATACTAGCTTTCCAGGCAGTGCAGGAAGGGTTTTTCAGTGACATCTGAACATTAAAGTTGAATTATAAACAGTAATTCCAAAGCTGAAATAGCATTTCCTGGAATCTGGAAAAGTTAGAGGTATTGACTGAAGCTTTCAAAATGACAAGGGGAGCCAGATATTGATGGCTAGATAAGGAAGAAAATGGAAACATACAAGGTATACCAACTACAATTGAGTGAGAATAGAAGTTTATAAAATTATGAGAGGCATGGATAAAATGAATGGTGATAGTCTTTTCCCCAGGATAGAGGAGTCCAAAACAAGAGGCACAAATGCAAGATAAGAGGGGAGAGCTGTAAAAGATACCTGAGAGGTATATTCTTTACACATAGGATAGTGAGAACCTGGAATGAGCTACTAGTTGAGACAGGTACAATGGCACTATTTAAGAAGCAGTTTGATAGATACATGAAGAGGAGGGGCTTGGAGGGTTATGGGCCAAGTACAAGTAAATGGGACTGGTGGGGAGGATGATGTAGTTAGCATGGACCAGTCGGGCCAAAGGGCCTGTTTACATGCTGTAATACTCTATGACTCCATGAGTCCATCTAAGAATTTAAAGAATGAGGGAGATTACATCACAAGGAAATGAAGAGGGCAAAAACAGATCATGAAATATCCTTGGCAGTGAGGAGAATACTAGGTTATCTTATAGGTATATCAGAAACAATAGAGTAGCTAGAAATAGAGAATCAGAATCAGGGTTTATTATCACCAGCATTCGTCATGAAATTTGTTAACCTGGCAGCAGCAGTATAATGCAATACACGATAATATAGAACGAGAAAGAAGTAAATCAATTACAGTAAGTATATAGAATAACATAGAAACATAGAAACCCTACAGCACAATACAGGCCCTTTGGCCCACAAAGTTGTGCCGAACATGTCCCTACCTTAGAAACTACTAGGCTTACCAAAAACCCTCTGTTTTTCTAAGCTCCATGTACCTATCCAAAAGTCTCTTAAAAGACCCTATGGTATCCACCTCCACCACCGTTGCCAGCTGCCCATTCCACACACTCACCACTCTCTGAGTAAAAAACTTACCCCTGACTTCTCCTCTGTACCTACTCCCCAGCACCTTAAACCTGTGTCCTCTTGTGGCAACCATTTCAGCCCTGGGAAAAAGCCTCTGACTATCCACACGATCAATGCCTCTCATCATCTTATACACATCTCATCTCATCCTCCGTCACTCCAATAGATTAGATTAAAATAGTGCAAAAACAGAAATAATATATATTTAAAAAAAAGTGAGCTAGTGTTCATGGGTCCAATTTTCATTTAGGAGTTGTATGCCAGAAGGAAAGAAGTTGTTCCTGAGACGCTGAGTGTGTACCTTTAGGCTTCTGTTGGTAAGAGATGGAACAACAAGAGGTGACATAGGGGTCAGAGAATGTTGAATCTTTGTGGGTGGAATTAGGAAACTTCAAAGGTAACAAAAAACATTATGGGAATCATTTATAGGTCTCCAAATAGTAGCAAGATGTGGGGTTGAGATTGCAAAGCGAGTTGGAAAGGGCATGTAATAAGGGCAATGTCATAATTGTAATGAGGGACTTCAACATGCAAGGGGATTGGGAAAATCAGGTTAATGTCAGATCACAAGAGAGAGAATTTGTTGAATGCTTGTGAGATGGCTTTTTAGAGCAGCTTGTCCTTAAACCTAATCTGGGAAAGACTATCTTAGATTGGGCGCTGTGTAGTAACGGAAATGGTGGAGCAGACTCAATGGGCTGAATGGCCTAATTCTGTGCCTATGTCTTATGGTAAAAGTAACAAGCAGGATAGATGAAACAGAATTGGTGGATGTTGTGTACTTGGATTTTCAGAAGGCCCTTGAAAAGGTGCCACAATTGAGGGTGCTGAACAAGCTATGAGCTCGTGGTATTAGAGAAAAGTGAATAACTTTGCCACAAAGCCATCAATTCCATTCTCTAAAGCATTGACAAACAATGTGAAAAGTAGTGGTCTCAATACTGACCCACGAGGAACCCAGCAATAGTCCTGAAAACTTGTGCTCCAGGTCTTGCTGCGCTACTAGCCAAGCTGTTCCAGTACAGCTGTAACACCGTCATCCCACCTGGCAATGTGGAAAATTGCCCAGGTAGGTCCTGTACACAAGAAACAGGACAAGTCCAATCTAGCCAATTACCACCCTATCAACCTACTCTGAATCATCAGCAAAGTAATGAAAGCAGTCATCAACAATGTTATCATACAGCTCCTACTCAGCAAAAACCTGTTTACGAATGCCCAGTTTGGGCTCTGTCAAGGCCAAACATGGACCAAAGAGCTAAATAGCAGAGGTGAGATGAGAGTGATAGCACTCGCCATCAAGGCAGCATTTGACCGAGTATGGCATCAAGGTGTGCTAGCTAAAATGGAATCAATGGGAATTAGAGGGAAAACTCTCTGTTTGTTGGAATTATACCGGACACAAAAGAAGATGGTTGTGGTGGTTGGAAGTCAAACATCTCATCCTCAGGACATCACTGTAGGAATTCCTCACTGATTTGCGGAGGGCTATTTAAGGGTGAAGAGATAATTTTGAATGAGGTTGGAGGTGACATCGAATAAATAACAACTTTGGCAAGGTTTGCAAAATGTTGCTTCCTACAAAACGAAACCCAATAGCATGAATGGTTGTGATGCTTCACTACCAGGTGAACTCAATGCCTTCCATGCCTTTGAAAAGGAGAATATAACTACAGCTGTGAAGATCTCTACTGCACCTGATGACCCTGTGATCTCTGTCTCAGAGGCCAATGGTAGGCTGTCTTTAAAGAGAGTGAATCCTCGCAAGGTGGAAGGCCCTGATGGAGTACTTGGTAAGGCTCTGAAAACTTGTGCCAACCATCTGGCAGGAGTATTCAAGGATATTATCAACCTTTCTATGCTTTGGGCAGAAGTTCCCACTTGCTTCAAAAAGGCAACAATTATACCAGTGCCGAAGAAGAATAATATGAGCTGCCTTAATGACTATCGCCTGGTAGCACTCACATCTACAGAGATGAAATGCTTTGAGAGATTGGCCATGATTAGACTGAACTCCTGCCTTAGTAAGGACTTGGACCCATTGGAATTTGCCTATTGCCACAATAGGTCAACGGCAAATGCAATCTCAATGGCTCTCCACATGGCTTTAGACCACCTGGACAAACACCTACAACAGGACTATAGCTCAGTATTTGATACCATCATTCTCGCAGTCCTGATTGAGAAGTTACAGAACCTGGGCCTCTGTACCTCCCTCTGCAATTGGATCCTTGACTTCCTAACTGGAAGACCACAATCTGTGTGGATTGGTGAAGACCTCCTCGCTGGTGATCAACACTGGTGCACCTCAGGGGTGTGTGCTTAGACCACTGCTCTACTGTCTCTATACCCATGACTGTGTGGCTAGACATAGCTCAAATACCATCTATAAATTTGCTGATGATACAACTATTGTTGGTAGAATCTCAGATGGAGATGAGAGGGTGTACAGGAGCAAGATATGCCAACTAGTGGAGTTGTGTCACAGTAACAACCTTGCACTCAACGTCAGTAAGATAAAAGAGGTGATTGTGGACTTTAGGAAGGGTAAAACAAAGGAACACATACCAATCCTCATAGAGGGATCAGAAGTGGAGAGAGTGAGCAGTTTCAAGTCCCTGGGTGTCAAGATCTCTGAAGATCTAACTTGGTCCCAACATATCGATGCAGTTATAAAGAAGACAAGACAGTGATTATACTTCATTAGGAGTTTGAAGAGATTTGGTATGTCAACAAATACACTCAAAAACATCTACAGATGTATCATGGAGATCATTCTGACAGGCTGTATCACTATCTGGTATGTGCGGTGGGTGGGTTGGGGGGAGCGTAGCTACTGCACAGGACCGAAAGAACCTGCAGAGGGTTGTAAATTTAGTCAGCTCCATCTTGGGTACTAGCCTACAAAGTACCCAGGACATCTTCAGGGAGCAGTGTCTCCACCATCTCCAAGACTCAAGTCAGGAATGTAATGGAATACTTGCCACATGCTTGGATGAGGGCAGCTTCATCAACCCTTGTGAAGCTTGACACCATCCAGTACAAGGCAGCCCACTTGATTGGTACCCCTTCCACAGCATCCAACCCCTCCAGCATTGACAAACAGCTGCAGCAGTGTGTACAAGCTACAAGATGCACTGCAACAACACACCAAAGTTCCTAAGGCAGCTCCTTCCAGACCCATGACCACTACCATCTAGAAGGACCAGAACAGCAGATACCTGGGAACACAACCACTTAGTAATCCCCTCCAAGTCTCTCACCATCCTGGAAACATATCGCCGTTCCTTCATTGTCGCTGGGTCAAAATCATGGAATTCCCTCCCTAACACCACTGTGGGTGAACCTACACCTCAGGGACTACAGTAGTTTAAGAAGGCAGCTCATCACCACCTTCTCAAGGGCATCTAGGGATGGGCAATAAATGCTGGCTTAGCTGGCAATGCCCACATCCCATAAATGAATAATAAAAAAAAGTAATGTCTTGCAAACCCTGCTACAGTTGACGTGTATCTGATGTCGACTCCAACCTCACTCAGAATTGTCTCTTCGCTCTTGAAATAGCTCTCTGTAAGTTATACCTGGTTTTCTTGTACAGGCCTGGGTCTCCAGACCGAAGTGCCATAGATCTTGCCTTCAGCAGATGACATAGTTCATCCACAGCTTTTGGTTTGGGAATGTCCAGCAAGTTTTTGTAGGCACATATTCATCCACACAGGTTTTAATTGTAACATGCTGTAAGCTTTCACTGATATTGTAATGGTTTCTCTGTAGCAGCAAAGTTTGGATTATGACTAGAGATAATGGGGTTTGGAATGCTGTTCTTTCTTGTGAGTCTGGAAGAGGGATTTTCGTGGGCTTTTGCCGGGGAGAGAGGAGGAGAGAAGACGTGAATGGAGAGAGTTGGTAGACCGCCAGACAGGGTGGATTTAGAGCAAGGGTCTGCAGGGCAGTGATGATTGGTGGATGAATGGCTTACTAGTGAGCTCCAACATTGTGCAATAGATTGTTTTATAAGATTGGGCCCTTTTTCTTTTTTTCGTTTTCTTTACTAACCATATAGTCAAAGTAAGAATTATAAAGCTTAATCTTTTAATCGCATATTGTGTACTGTTTGTTATTTCAGGGTACTGATTTGTAACAGGGGACACATCCAAACGAGATTTCTTAGGTTTGGCCAGGCCAGAGGCTATCATCCCTTATATTAAGCTGCTAGCCGAAGCGAGAGTTACATAATGAAATCAGTAACAACTGTGACATACTCATCCAGATTCGAAGATGAATCCCGCAATACAGTCCAGTCCACCGATTCAAAGCAGTCCAGTAAGCGCTCCTGTGCTTCCCTTGTCCATACCTTCTTGGTCCTCACTACTGGTACTGCCTATACTCAGGGAGTAGAAGTACAGCCATGTGATCAGACTTTCTGAACTGAGTGCTTGGAATAGTATGGTAGGCATTTTTGATGGTGGTTTAACAGTGCTCCAATGTGTTATTTCCTCTGGTACTACAAATGTTTTGTTGATGTTTATTATTTAGTGACTTTTTCAAGATAGAGTGTGCCTCCTTAGTCAACAATGCAACAATCCATGTGTGGAAATAGATTAATCAAGATATTTTATCACCTTACAATTGTTGCATTACAAATGTGCCTTAAAAACCTTTCTGTTACCAGCTTAACATCCTACAGTAGGCATGTTCCATTTATGACTCAGAGACGAATACAAAAGAGAAGATGGAGATGCAGTGCTGACTTGGGAGAACATCACTGCATTCTTACAGAGGACATGCTAGGGTGCTTCACACAGTGAAATCAGATGGGTTGAGTGATGAGCAAGGGTGATCACTTTGCTGGGGATATAGTGAAGGCATTCAGTAGTAGTAGTCAAAGCATTGAAAAGTCGAGATGTTGTCTGGTTATTTCTCTCTATAAATGCTGCCTAATCTGCTGAGTTCCTCTAACACATTATGTTTGTTGCTCTGGATTGTCAGCATCTACAGAATCTCCTGTTTAAGCTTTAAGAGAAATAGGATTATAGAAGTGGGCATTTAACTTGCCCAATAGTGAGTGCGTTTGCCTTGGATAGGGTGCAATTTATGTAAGAGGTAACTAGACTGCCATTTACATAGCCAATGCACAGAAGGATAGAGTCCTAATGCAGGTAGATCAATTAGTGTAGAAGGGCGAAAGGCTGGTATGGAGGTAATGGGTCAAGAGGGCTGATTCTGTGCTGTACAACTCTGATTGTATGACAACAGGGTAATAGGACAATAGACAATAGATGCAGAAGCAGACCATTCGGCCCTTCAAGCCTGCACTGCCATTCTGAGATCATGGCTGATCATCTACTATCAATACCCGGTTCCTGCCTTGTCCCCATATCCCTTGATTCCCCTATCCATAAGATACCTACCTAGCTCCTTCTTGAAAGCATCCAGAGAATTGGCCTCCACTGCCTTCCGAGGCAGTGCATTCCAGACCCCCACAACTCTCTGGGAGAAGAAGTTTTTCCTTAACTCTGTCCTAAATGACCTACACCTTATTCTCAAACCATGCCCTCTGGTACTGGACACTCCCAGCATCTGGAACATATTTCCTGCCTCTATCTTGTCCAATCCCTTAATAATCTTATATGTTGCAATCAGATTCCCTCTCAATCTCCTTAATTCCAGCGTGTTACAAGCCCAGTCTTTCTAACCTCTCTGCGTAAGACAGTCTGGACATCCCAGGAATTAACCTTGTGAATCTATGCTACACTTCCTCTACAGCCAGGATGTCCTTCCTTAACCCTGGAGACCAAAACTGTACACAATACTCCCGTTGTGGTCTCACCAGGGCCCTGTACAAATGCAAAAGGATTTCCTTGCTCTTGTACTCAATTCCCTTTGTAATAAAGACCAACATTCCATTAGCCTTCTTCACTGCCTGCTGCACTTGCTCATTCACCTTCAGTGACTGATGAACAAGGACTCCTAGATCTCTTTGTATTTCTCCCTTACCTAACTCTACACCGCTCAGATAATAATCTGCCCTCCTGTACTTACTCCCAAAGTGGATAACCTCACACTTATTCACATTAAACGTCATCTGCCAAGTATCTGCCCACTCACTCAGCCTATCCAAGTCACCCTAAATTCTCCTCATCACATGTACAAAAGTGATGTACATCACTTGTACAAAAGTGATGTACATCACTTGTACAAAAGGGTGTACAAGTCCGTGATTGTATGACAAAGGGTAATGGGACAAAAGGCTGTACAACTCCATTATTGTATGACAACAGGGCAGTCAGAGAGGAAGTATTCACACTGATCAAGAGTCTGGGAGCCAGGGCAGAATTTCAGAGTTCCAGCCTAGAGCTCAGCAGTGAAGAATAACAATCTACCCATGCCTACAAAGTGAGAGAAAGTTGGAACTTTCCTTCCCAAACTGGAACTGGTGCAGTTCATTATGTTAAGTGTGGGAATGATCAACTTTTGTGAACCAAATATATTAAAGGACATGGAGAAAAGGAACGTGTGGCACTGAGTTGTAAATAACATTGAGAATAAGAGAACACAATCAAGAAACTGAAACATAGAAACACAGAAAATAGGTGCAGGAGTAGGCCATTTGGCCCTTCGAGCCTGCACTGCCATTCAGTATGATCATGGCTGATCATCCAACTCAGAACCCTGTATCATCCAACTCAGAACCCTGTACCTGCTTTCTCTCCATATTCCC
Source organism: Hypanus sabinus (assembly GCF_030144855.1). Lineage (NCBI taxonomy): Eukaryota > Metazoa > Chordata > Chondrichthyes > Myliobatiformes > Dasyatidae > Hypanus > Hypanus sabinus. The sequence goes on from NC_082714.1 coordinate 415,787, forward strand.
CGATCCCTATAGCCCTAAGGGCCATATCTAACTTCCTCTTAAATATAGCCAATAAACCGGCCTCAACTGTTTCCTGTGGCAGAGAATTCCACAGATTCACCACTCTCTGTGTGAAGAAGTTTCTCCTCATCTAGGAAAGGTCTGCTGTTCTTTCTGTGAGACCTTAATGAACCAAGTGCAGAGAGATTGACTTTGAATCTAATCCATACTGTATCTGCCCTGAGACTGTGTGTTGGGGGTGGAAAGGAGGGAATTTTTAGCTTGCTTCTAACGTCCAGTATACTTTCCTTGAGAGGGTCTGATATTGCCACTGGATTTCTGAAATGTAAATTGATACAATTCTTACCACTGATGCCCTTCCACTTCATTGCTAATGTCACATCAAAGTGTGGACTGCACCATCTGCAATAATGCTTAAGAAACCCAACCAGCAAACTGCAATAACTGCTTCAATAGAGCTCCTAATGTTTACTCACATCTACCATTGGCCTCCACTTTACAAGCACCACAAAGAGCTGCTCATGATTATCATCTGTTAAAATGCACACTAGGCTGGCTCAACAGGAGCCTTTTCATGGTGAGGGGGGCTCCTAAAACTGTCGGCTGTTAAAATGGATTTATTTGAAGATTTTACGAGCTTCCTGAGAAAACGATTACTGTCAGACTCTAGAATTGAGACTGATTCTGTCAAATCTATTTTATAAGTTCTCTGTGCCTGGTTGGCTTTGCCTTGGCTGCTGCCTCTGACCCTTTAGCACGCGAGCATCTGCTTCCAGCCTGTACAAGTGCAGACAGAACTCATTCATGGAATTTCAAACAGCTAATCATGGCCCTGCTTGGGATTGCTGGTAGTCTGTTCCAGGAACACCACACCCATCCCTCCCCAACCACCTCAGAGACACTGAGACCCTGTGAGTGCTTTAGAGTTGTGCTTATATTACTGAATTTGGAGTCCAGCCCAGTTAATCTAGCAAAGTTCTCTTCAGCAACATCTGGCAATGTGTATCAAGAGAGCTGACCTTCACATCAGCCAAACAACAGACTGATTTTGTTGTATTCACAGAACCGTACCTTTCAACCAATATCCAGATCATTCCTTCTGTATCCCTGGCATGCAAAGCTCCACCAGCAGAATGGAGCCAGTAGAGCATGTGGCACAGCAATATACAGGCAGGAAGGAATGATCTTGAGAATCCTCAACAAAGACACTCGGTCATAACCAGAAAGTTAAAGCACATGCGATCCAAAGAAAGCTGGCTGATTGGATCTAAAATTGGTGATAGTGGAGACAAAACAATATTTTTCTGATTGCTAGTCTCTGCACAGTGGTATGCTGCAGGAATCAGAGCTGGGGCCATTATAGTTTGTGATATAGAATCAGAATCAGAATATATATTCATGAACTGGATGTGAATATAGGAGATTTGATTAGTAAGCTTGCAGATGAAAAAAAAATTGGCAATGAAATAGAGAGCGAGGAAGGCTACAACAGAATAAAGATCAAAAGGAAAATTGGGTGGAGTGCTGGCAGATGGAATTTAATTCCAAAAGGTGTGAGGTGATATATTTTGGGAAGTGACATATGGACTTATAGTAAATGGTAGGGCACTAAAGAATGTTGATTTACAGAGGGACCTTGGGGTTTAAGTCCATAGTTTCCTCAAAATGGTAGCATAAGTGGATAGGATACTGGAGAAAGCATATGGTAGGATAGGCTTTATAGGTCGGGGCACAGGATATGTAAATATAAGCTCCGTGGTCACTTTATTAGGTACTTCCTGTGTCTAACAAAGTGGCCAGTGAGTGGATGTTATTGGTCTTCTACTGTTGTAGCCCATCTACTTCAAGGTTCAATGTGTTGTATGTTCAGAGATGCTCTTCTGCACATCACTGTGGTGACACGGTTAATTGATTTACTGTCGCTTTCCTGTCAATTTGAACTAGTCTTGTCATTCTCTACTGACCTCTCTCATTAACAAAGCGTTTTCACCCACAGAACTGCTGCTCACTGGATGTTTTTTTCTGTTTTTTGCACATTCTCTGCAAACTCCTGAGACTGCTGTGTGTGAAAATCCCAAAAGACTAGCTATTTCTGAGATACTCAAACCACTACATCTGGCACCAACAATCACTTCACAGTCAAAAACACTTCTGATGTTTGGTCTGTACAACAACTGAACCTCTTGACCACAACCGCATGCTTTTATTCATTGAGTTGCTGGGAGATGATTGGCTGATGAGATATTTGCATTAACAAGAAGGTGCACGGGTGCACCTAATAAAGTGGCCACTATGTGTATACTCTGTAGCCTGATCAACAAGTCATGCATTGCAACACTTGCAGTTTTATACACAGAATACTGCATGGTATAACTGCTGGCCATGTAACATTTTCCATTGCCACCATCCAGTGTCCCAGATAGTCCTTACAGGTGGGAGAGTTACACATACAAAATGCTGGAGGAAATCAGCAGGACAGGCAGCATTTATGAAAAGGAAGAAAATTTCAGTGTTTCAGGTTGAAATGAGCATCTTGTGTGTGTTCCTCTGGATTTTTGGATTTCCAAAATTTGCCTTCCAGGCAAAGAGATGCCTGAGATGGCTTTTTAGAGCAGTTTGTGGTTGAGCCTACCAGGGGATCAGCTATATTGGATTGAGTGTTAAGTAATGAACCAGAAGTGATTAGTGAGCTTAAGGTAAAAGAACCCTGAGGAAGCAGTAATCACAATATGACTGAAATTTGATAGGGAGAAAGAAAAATCTGATGTTGCAGTATTTCTGGAGTAAGGGAAACTACAGAGGAATGAGAGAGGAGCATCTATTGGAAAAAAGCGCAGGCAACATAGTGGGCTGAGACCCTGGCGACTTCAGCCAAAAATGGCTGTTTCCCATTGATGCTGCCAGGTCTGCTGAGTTCCTCCAGCATTTTGCACATGTTGCTTGGATTTCCAGTACCTGCAGGTTTTCTCTTGTTTGTGATATGAGAAAGGAGTTGGCCATAGAAAATTGGAAGGAGATGTTGGCAGAGAATACAGCAGAGCAGCAATAGAAACATAGAAAACCTACAGCACAATATAGGCCCTTCAGCCCACAAAGTTGTGCTGAACATGTCCTTATTTTAGAAATTACCCAGAGTTACCCATAGGCTTCTATTTTTCTAAGCTCCATGTAGCTATCCAGGAGTCTCTTAAAAGACCCTATTATATCCGCCTCCACCACCATTGCTGGCAGCCCGTTCCACACACACGCCACTCTACGTAAAAAAATTTACCCCTGACATCTCCTCTGTACCTACTTCAAAGCAGCTTAAAACTGTGTCCTCTCATGCTAGCCATTTCAGCCCTGGGAAAAAGCCTATCCACACAATCAATGCCTCTCATCAACTTATACACCTCTATCAGGTCACCTCTCATCCTCTATCACTCTAAGGAGAAAAGGTCAAGTTCACTCAAGTTATTCTCATAAGGCAAGCTCCTCAATCTAGGCAACATCCTTGTAAATCTCCTCTGCACCCTTTCTATGGTTTCTACATCCTTCCTGTAGTGAGGCGACCAGAACTGAGCACAGTACTCCAAGTGGGGTCTGACCAGGGTCCTATATAGCTGCAACATTACCTCTCAGCTCCTATACTCAATCCCACGATTGTTGAAGGCCAATGCGCCATATGCCTTCTTAACCACAGAGTCAACCTGCTCAAGCAGCTTTGAGTATCCTATGGACTTGGACCCCAAGATCCCTCTGATCCTCCACGCTGCCAAGAGTCTTACCATTAATACTATATTTAATGGGATGAGTTTCTGGGAAAAATGAGAAAAATGCAGAACTGCTGTATTCCAAATATATATTTCTTTACTTCCAAAAATAAATACTCAAATGGTAAAATAGTTCAACTGTGGCTGACAAGGGAAGTCAAGACAAAAGTAAGATCAAACGAGAGGGCATACAACAAAGCAAAACTTTGCGGGAAGATAGAGCATTGGGAAGTTTTCAAAAAACCTACATAGAGTAACTAAAAGAACCTGAAATATGAACGCAAGCTAGCTAACAATGCCAAAGTGGACAGTAAAAACTTTTTCAAGTATGTAAAAAATAAACGAGAAAAGGTAGTGGATATAGGACCATTAGAAAATGAGGCTGGAGAAATAATAGCAGAGGACAAGGAGATGGCAGGTGAACTAAATGAGTATTTTGCATCAACTTTCACTGTGCAAGACACTAGCAGTATGCCTGGTGTTGACGGGTGTGAAGGAAGAGAAATGAATACAGCTACTTTACAAAGGAGAAGGTGCTCACACAGCTGAAAGACCTAAAGGTACATAAGTCACCTGGGCCAGATGAACTGCACGCGAGGGTTCTGAAAGAGGAAGCGGTAGAGATTGTTGAGGCATTAGTAATGATCTTTCAAAAATCATTGGACTTTGGCATGGTGCCAGAGGACTAGAAAATAGCAAAAATCAGAACACTCTTTAGGAAAGGTGGAGGGTAGCAGGAAGGAAATTATAGACCAGTTAGTCTGACTTCAGTGGTTAAGAAAGAAGTTGGAGTCAATTGTTAAGGATGAGGTTATGAAGTACTTGGTGACACAGGACAAGATGGGATAAAGTCAGCATGGTTTCCTTAAGGGAAAATCTTGCCTGACAAACCAGTTGGTATTCCTTGAAGAGATTACACATTGGATAGATAAAAGGGATGCAGTGGATTTATATATTCGGACTTTGACAAGATGCCACACATGAGGCTGCCTACCAAGTTCAGAGCCCATAGTATTACAGGAAACTTACTGGCATGATTAGAACATTGGCTGATTGGTAGGAGACAGTGAATGGAAGTAAAAGGATCCTTTTCTGGTTGGCTGCCAGTGACTAGCAGTGTTCTCCAGGGTTGGTGTTGTGATTGCTTCTTTTTATGTTGTATATCAATGATTTAGATGATGGAATAGATGGCTTTGTTGCCAAGTTTGCAGATGGTACAAAGATTGGCAGAGGGGCAGGTAGTGTTAAGGAAACAGATAAGCAGCAGGACTTGGGAGAATGGGCAAGAAAGTGGCAAATGAAATACAATGGTGGAAAATGCATGATTATTGAATTTGTTAGTAGAAATAGATGTGCAGACTATTTTCTAAACATGGAGAAAATCCAAAAATCTAAGATGCAAAGGGACTTGGAAGTCCTTGGGCTAAACATTCTAAAGGTTAACTTGGAAGAAGAGTCGGTGGTGAGGAAGACAAATGCAACATTATCATTCATTTCAAGAGGTCTAGAATACAAGAGCAGGGATGTGATGCTGAGGCTTTATAAGGAACTGGCGAGGCCTCACCTTGACTAGTGTGAGTAGTTTTGGGCTCCTCATCTGAGAAAAGATGTGCTGACATTGGAGAGGGTCCAGAGGAGGTTCACAAGATTCTGGGAATGAAAGGGTTATTATACGAGGAACATTTGATAGCTCTGGGTCTATAATCGGTGGAATTTAGAATGATAATGGTGGATCTCATTGAAACCTTTCCAATGTTGAAAGGCCTAGATGAAGTAGATATGGAAAGGATGTTTCCCATGGTGGGAGAGTCCAGAACAAGAGAGCAAAGCTTCAGAATAGAGGGACCTCCGTTTAAAATAGAGATGCAGAGAAATTTCTTTATCTAGCAGGGTGGTAAATTTGTGAAATTTCTTACCACAGGCATCTGTGGAGGCCAGTTCATTGGGTATACTTAACACAGAGCTTGATGGGTTCTTGATTGGACACAGCATCAAAGGTTATGAGGAGAAAACCAGGGAGTGGGGCTGAAGGGTGGGGGGGTGGGGCACGTAACATTCAACCATGACTGAATGGTGGAGCAGACTCGATTAGCCAAATAGCTAAATTCAACTTCTCTGTCTTATGGCCTTATGGTGAAGTAGTGATTCATTTGCACGATTCCATCATCATCCATTATCAGAGACCCCCAACCACCCAAGACATGCTCTCTTCTTGCTGCTGCCACCAGGTACAGGAGCCTCAGGAGCCACACCACCAGGTTCTGGGACAATTAATACTCCTCTAACATTAGGTGCTTGAACCAGAGGGGATAACTTCACTCAACTTCATTTGTCCCATCACTAAATTGTTCCTACAATCTAGGGACAACACACACAAAATGCTGGTGGAACGCTGCAGGCCAGGCAGCATCTATAGGAAGAAGCACTGTCGACGTTTTGGGCCGAGACCCTTCATCAAGACTCAAGGGTCCTGACGAAGGGTCTTGGCCCGAAACGTCGACAGTGCTTCTTCCTGTAGATGCTGCCTGGTCTGCTGCATTCCACCAGCATTTTGTGTGTGTTGTTTGTATTTCCAGCATCTGCAGATTTCCTTGTGTTTCCTAAGGACTCATTTTCAAAGAACTTTCATCTCATTTTCTCGATATTTATTGCTTAGTTATTTACTTATTATTATTTCCTTTTTCTCTTTCTTTTTGTATTTGCACAGTTTGCTGTCTTTTGTACATTAGTTTTCTATGCTGTTGGTGGATTTATAGAGCATGCCCACAAGAAACTAAATCTCAGGATATTATATAGTGACATACATGAGATTTAATAATAGATTTGCTTTGAACTTTGAACTGTATTGTGCTCAGTGTCCACAATGTGGTCTCCTCTAAACCATGTGGATAGTGGATCAGGCACCAGGAGTTGCATGGTTCGAGTGGCCAGTATGGAGAGACCAAGTGAAGAGTGTGGGGTGACCAAGTGGACAGTGTGCAGTGACCCTGTGGACAGTGTGGAGAGACCAAGTAGACAGTGTGGACAGACCAAGTGGACAGTGTGGATTGACCGAGTGGAAAGTGTGGAGTGATCGACTGGACAGTATGGGGAGCCTGAGTGGACAGTGTGGAGATACAGAGTGAACACTGTGGAGAGAGTGAATGGACAAATTGGAGAGTATGAGTGGACAGCATGAAGAGACCGAGTGAAGAGTGTGGAATGACGAGTAGACTGTGTGAACATTAGGGAGATCTGAGTGGACAGCGTGGAATGACGGAGTGGACAGTGTGGACTGACCAATTGGACATTGTGTAGAGACCGAGTGGGCAGTGTGGAGAGACTGACTGGACAGTGTGGAGAGTGTGGAGATACAGAGTGGACACTATGGAGAGAGTGAATGGACAAACTGGAGAGTATGAGTGGACAGTGTAAAGAGACCGAGTGAAAAAAGTGAAATGATGGAGTAGACTGTGTGGACTTTAGGGAGAGACTGAGTGGACGGTGTGGAATGATTGAGTGGACAGTGTAATGAGACGAAGTGTACAGTGTGCAGAGACTGTTTGGACTGAGTTGGGAGTCTGAGTGGACAGCGTAGAGAAAGCAAATGAACAGCATGGAGAGACCTAGTGAACAGGTTGGAGTGACCGAGTTGACTGACCATGTGGACTGAGTGGGCAGTGTAGAAAATCACTCAGCAGTGGGGGCAGAGCTGTGTACTTTCACCAACTCTATATCGCTCCCATTGCCTTTATGAGAACTTCCGATTGATTGTGATTGGAACAGTCCATCCCAGTGTATTTCAAATTACAATTGCAGACTTTAACCAGCCCTGTTAGAAGAAAGCTTATCCCAGTTACCATTAGCATATAACCCATAGTACAGGGAGGTCCCAAAACAACTGGGCCTCTGTTATACTAAATCAAAGAATGTCTTCAGTTCCATGCCCACACCACATTCAGTAAATCAGATCACTTGGCAAACCTCCTCCTACCTACATACAGATAAGAGCAAAGCTTCAAAGATGAGGTCAACAAAGAAGTGGCTGCAGGGGCTACGTGATTGCTTCAAGTCAGTGGAATGGGCCGTTCAAGGACTGATCTGTAGGTCTGAATGAATACGCTATTGTTGTAATGGACTTTTAAAAGACAAGTGTATTCCCATAAAATCATTCAGATTCTTCCCCAATCAGGAGCCCTGGATGAACCATGAAATAGATCCACAATCTGCTGAGGGCCAGATCAGAGGCATTCAAGTCTGGTGACCAAGAAAGTTAAAACAGGTCCAGATATGATCTCCAGAAAGTTATCTCTGGGGTGAAGTGGCAATTCTGAACTAAACTCGATTCAATGAAGGATGCTCCCCAGTTGTGGCAGGGCTTGAATGCTATAATCTTTTATCAAGTTAAGTCAAGTGACATACATAATAGCAGGGTTTCACTTCCAGATGAGCTCAATGTCTGGTCTGCTCGCTTGGATCAGAAAAACATGGAAGAACTATCACAAACTCCCACAACCCCTGATGATCCTGTGATTTCAATCTCTAAGGCATCCATGCAAGCAGCCTTCAGGAGGGTGAGTCCACAGAAAGCAACCAGTCCAGACTGGGTACCTGGCTGGGCATTAAAAACCTGTACTGATCAACTGACTGGAGTGTTAACTGAGCTCTTTATCCTCTCGCTTTGGCAGTCTGTGGTACCCACCTGCCTCAAGCAGGCTTCAATTACACCAGTGACTAAAAAGAATGTGGTAACCTGCCTCAATGACTGTCATCTAGTAACATTTATATCTACTGTGATGAAGCGTTTTGAGAGGTTGATGATAAATGATGTCAACTCCTGCCTGAGAAGCAACTTAGACCCACTCTAATTTGCCTACCAGAGCAACAGGTCCACATTTCATTGGCTCTTCACTCAAACCTGGAACATCTCGACAGCAAAGGTGCACACATCAACCATAGATCAGCATTCACTACCAATATCTCCTCAAAACTAATCAATAAGCATCAAGACCTTGGCCTCAATACCTCCTGGTGCAATTGGATCCTCGATTTCCTCACTTGCAGACCCCAGTCAGTTCGGATTGGCAACAACATCTCCTCCATGATCTCCATCATCACAGCTGCACCACAAAGCTGTGTACTTAGCCCTTTCCTCTACTTGCCTTACATTTATGACTATGTGGCAAAGCTCAGCTCCAATGTCATATTTAAGTTTGCTGAGGATGCCACTGTTGTATGCTGAATCAAAAGTGATGATGAATCAGCATATCAGCAGATTGAAAATCTAGCTGAGTGGGGTCATAACAATGTATTACTCAATGCCGGCAAGACCAAGGAGTTGATTATTGACTTGAGGAGAAAAAAAAAACAGAGGTCCATGAGCCAGACCTCATCAGAGGAGCAGAGGTGGAGAAGGTCAGTGTTATATACCCCCAGGGTTCATTTTTTTCTGTGGACTGTCACTTTAAAACACCGGGAGAATGAGACTGACTTTTGGACACTATCTTACGGGGCGGGGGAAAGGGAGGGGAGGGGAGGGGAGGGGGAGAGGGAGAGGGAGAGGGAGAGGGAGAGGGAGAGGGAGAGGGAGAGGGAGAGGGAGAGGGAGAGGGGGAGGGGGAGAGAGAGAGAGAGAGAGAGAGAGAGAGAGAGAGAGAGAGAGAGAGATTTGATGGACAATCGATGTTGTGGTTTCTCTGCAGCTTGTTTTTGAATATACAAGGACACACAGACACACACAGTTAGAGTCAAGATGGATTTGGTCAATGGAAGACACCAGTGAGTCGGTCGCTGGTTTAAACTTTCAGTAGCCCAAAAGGGGCGGTTTGAGATCGATCCAGAGTATTGATAAATGACTCTCATAAGTGCTGCAACTAGAAGTTTGCAGAGAGGAGAGGAGAGACAGAAGAAACCTAGTGACTAAAGAGTTCACTGTTTGGACTCTCTCTCCAAGTAGCCTGTGAGGGTGAGTTTGTTTCCATTCAGCTACGAAAGTGTGTTTGTCACAGAGTTAATCCGCAGGAGTGGGTTCTCTGGTGAGGGGAAAACCTTTGTGAATACTGCGTGTGTGTTTACCCTTTGTCTGGGTGAGGTAGTTCACTGAAGAAAGGTACCCCTGCGGCAAATTGCTGTTGGAGTTATTTCGTATGTCGTGGAACTGGATGAATGGCTATCAAGTTGTGTGTGATTGGGGTAACCTTGTGGAATCTATCGGTGTGTCAACCCTTGCCTGGGTGGTGGTTCCCTTAAAGATGGTCCCCTTTGTGATAAGCTACTGTTGGTGATAATCCATACGTGGATTCTGTTTGAGTATCCTGTGGCCACCACTTTGAGATGTCCCGTAGCTGAATTCAGATGTGGTACCACTTATGATGAAAGGATAGTTGTTGAAGATCACTGTCGGCGATATTTTGTGTGTGGAGTGGAACAATTTCAGAGATAAAACCTACTACTATTGTTATTTTGTATTGCTGTCGTGGAATCTGTGGAATTTTGATGTAATTGCCTTCTCACAACATTCACCTTTGGATTACAAACATCTCACATTAAAAAAACCTGTGCATTGGAACTGAACTTTCTTACATACCATCGTAAGGCTGTAACTTTTGCCACCTGAGCTTGAATAATTTGGGAACTTTATTTTTTTACATCTATACAAGCATAACACTGTTAACTCTTGATTTACCAGGTTTAAGTTACTATGGGAGAGATATTAAATGGGTTTTTTGCATCTGTATTTACTAAGGAAACTGGAATGGAGTCTATGAAAACAAGGCAAACAAGTAGGGAGATCATGGAACTTACACAGATTAAAGAGGAGGAGGTGCTTGCCATCTTGAGGCAAATCAGAGTAAATAAATCGCCAGGACCTGACAGGGTATTCCCTCAGACCTTGAAGGAGACTAGTGTTGAAATTGCAGGGGCCCTGGCAGAAATATATAAAATGTCGATATTCACAGGTCAGGTGCTAGAGGATTGGAGGATAGCTCATGTAGTTCCGTTGTTTAAAAAAGGCTCAAAAAGTAAGCCGGAAAATTATAGGCTGGTAAGTTTAATATCGGTAGTAAGTAAATTATTGGAAGAAATACTTAGGATCTACAAGCATTTGGATAGACAGAGACTTATTAGAAAAAAATTTTGTTTCTTGGAATACTAATGGTTTAAATCATCCGATCAAACGGAAAAAAATATTCAAAGTATTCCATAGAATGAATGCCAATGTTATTTTTGTGCAGGAGACTCATGTAAGGAAGGTGGATTGTCAACGTTTTTTTAGGTTTTGGAAGGGAAAACAGTATCACACAAATTCGCAAGCCAAAGTAAGAGGTGTTTCTATTTTTATAGACTCATCAACTTCTTTTATACATCATGAAACAATTTCAGATCCACAAGGTAGATTTTTGCTTATTACTGGTCTACTTTTTAATCAAAAAGTTGTTTTAGTTAATGTTTATGCTCCAAATACTGATTGTCCTGAATTTTTTAAATGCTTATTTACATCCTTTCCTAATCTGAATCAATATAGACTGATAATGGGTGGGGATTTTAACTGTTGTTAAAATAGATCCAAGCCCACCCAAACTCTTCCAAATAAATCAGCTTCTCTTATTAACTCTTTTATGATTGATTCAGCTATTTGTGAAATTTGGCATTTTCTACACCCTAATGACAAAGAGTTTTCATACTTTTCCCATGTCTATCATAATTACTCAAGAATTGATTACTTTTTCATTGATCACCATTTACTCACAGATGTTAATGATTGTAAATATGACTGTATTACCATATCTGATCATGCACCTCTGAAGTTATCTATTAAAATAATGTATTCATATATCAATGCTAAATTTTGGAGGTTTAATCCTATTTTATTGCAGGATTTAGACTTTGTTAACTTTATTAAACATCAAATTGATTTGTTTTTCTCAACAATTTCTACAGCAGAGATCTCTAGTGGAATTTTGTGGGATACTTTTAAAGCATATATTCGTGGACAGATTATTTCATACTCTGCTGGAGTTAGGAAATGAACTAATTCTAAAATATTAACATTAGTTGATAAAATCAAAGCAATTGATAAGATTTATTCAATGACCCCTAGTAAAGAACTTTATAAAGAAAGAGTGCAACTTCAAATGGAACATAGTTTATTATTATCCTCTTCGATTGAAAGTCAGTTAATTAAATCAAAAACTCAATTCTATATGCATGGAGATAAGTCTGGTAAATTACTGGCTAATCAATTGAAAATTGTTTCGGATAAACGACAGATTACTAGGATTCGTAAACAAGATGGTACTCTGACGATCGACCACAAAGAGATAAATAGAGCCTTTCAAGATTCTTATAACTCCTTATATCAATCAGAATTCACTAAGGACTCTTCTATAATAAATGAATTTTTAAGGAAATTGTATACTCCAAAAGTAACTGTTGAGGATAACGTAATTTTAGATACACCTATTACGGAGTCTGAAATAGAAAAGGCTATTTTTTCAATGAATTCTGGTAAAGCTTCTGGTCCAGATGGTTTTCCCGTAGAATTTTTAAAATCTTTTTCTTCTATACTTTCTCCTTGGCTTTGTAAAATTTTTAAAGATGCATTAAGTGTAGGTAAATTACCACAATCTTTTTATGAAGCTTCTATTTCTTTAATTCTTAAAAAAGATAAAGACCCTACTGAATGTGCATCCTATCGGCCTATATCCTCGTTAAATACGGATTTTAAGATTTTCAGTAAAATTTTGGCTATTAGATTAGAAAATATATTACCTTGAATTATTTCTGAAGATCAGACTGGATTTATTAAAAATCGCTATTCATCTTTTAACATTAGAAAATTAATTAATATTATTTATCCTTCTTCATCTAAAATACCAGAATGTGTTATTTCTTTAGATGCTGAAAAAGCATTTGATAGAGTTGAATGGCCATATTTATTTACTACAATGCAACAATTTAATTTTAGTTCAAAATTTATATCATTGATTAAATTAATATACCATAAACCTTTAGCTTCGGTTTTTACCAATAATCAAAGATCCCCTTTTTTGCAGCTATTTCGTGGTACAAGGCAAGGTTGCCCTTTAAGTCCTTTACTATTTGACATTGCTTTAGAACCGTTGGCTATAGCTATTCGTGAATCACCTAATATTCTGAGTATTACCCGTGGGGAGAGGACGTATAAAGTATCATTATATGCTGATGATTTGTTATTATATATATCTGACCCTGAAAGATCTATCCCTGCTATTTCATCTTTGCTTGCTCAATTTACTAATTTTTCTGGTTATAAATTGAATTTTAACAAGAGTGAACTATTTCCATTAAATATGCAAGTTCCAATTTATAAACATTTACCATACAAAATTGTTACAGATTATTTTACTTACCTAGGTATTAAAATTACTAAAAAACATAAAGATTTATTTAAGGTTAACTTTTTACCTTTAATTGATCAAATTAAGCAACTTGCTATTAGGTGGTCTCCACTATCTTTGTCATTGGTTGGTAGAGTTAATGCTATTAAGATGATGATACTACCTAAATTCTTATATTTATTTCAAGCATTACCAATTTTTATTCCTAAAGCTTTTTTTGATACTATTGACTCTAAAATATCTTCTTACTTGTGGCAGAACAAAAATCCTAGATTGGGTAAAAAATATTTACAGAAGCCTAAGAAAGAGGGCTTGGCTTTACCAAACTTAAGATTTTACTATTGGGCAGTCAATATACGGTATTTAATATTCTGGACACAAGAATGGACTATAGCTACTTGCCCACAATGGGTAAATTTGGAATGTAAATCTGCGCAAGATTTTTCACTGATTTCAATCTTAGGATCTTCACTTCCTTTTTCTTTATTCAAATTGAATAAACAGATAACTAATCCTATAGTCAGATATATATTATGAATTTGGTTTCAATTTCGTAAATTTTTTGGTTTGAATAAATGTATTTTATCATGTCCTATAATATCTAATTATTTTTTTCGGCCTTCATCTACGGATCAAGCTTTTCTTTTATGGAAAACAAAAGGTATAACATGTTTTTGTGATCTGTTTCTGGATGATAACATTATGTCCTTTGAACAGCTATCTAATAAATATAATTTACCTAAAACCCATTTTTTTAGATATTTGCAAGTTCGAAATTTTTTGTATAATGAGTTACAGTCTTTTTCGAAAGAATGTCCATTGGACATTACAGATAGAATTTTAGCCCTTAATCCTTATCAAAAAGGTTTAGTAGCCATTATTTATAAGATGATCATGAATTTACAGTTAGATGTATCAGAAAAAATTAAGAAGGAATGGCAAGAAGAGTTGCATTGTCCTATATCTACTGAGCAATGGGAAAAAAAATTATTATTGGTAAATTCATCCTCTATTTGTGTTAAACATGCCCTAATACAATTTAAAGTTGTACATAGAGCTCATATGTCTAAGGATAAACTGGCTCGATTTTATTCTCATCTTGATTCAACCTGCGATAGATGTCATTCTGATGTTGCTTCATTGACTCATATGTTCTGGTCTTGTCCTTGTTTACAAAATTATTGGAAAGATATTTTCAGTATTATTTCAAGAGTTTTAAATATTAATTTTCAACCACATCCTCTTACTGCAATTTTCGGTTTACCGATGACGGATAATAATCATTTATCTGCTTCATCTCAACGAATGATTGCATTTGTTACATTAATGGCTAGAAGATCTATTTTATTGAATTGGAAAGAAATTAATCCTCCAACTGTATTTCAGTGGTTTTCTCAAACTATTTCTTGTTTGAGTTTAGAAAAAATTAGAAGTGTGGTTTTTGATCCTTCAGTTAAATTTGAAGAAACTTGGAGACCTTTTATTCAACATTTTCACATGAGTTGAATTGTCTTTTCCTAAACCTTACTTATATTATCCTTAATTAATTGGATGGAGGTTTGGAGTTATTGGCACTACTGTAAATGTACTTAACATTATTCAATGGCCCATGTTGGTTAGTGGTTTTTTTTCTCTCTTTTTTTGGGGGGGTTTTTCTTTTTTTTTCTCTTTTTACTTCTTTGTTCATTAATGTTCTGAGTTTGAGAGGGTATATATTTTTATTATTATATATCTGAATGTCTATTTAAACTATTAATTATGTACTCTCAAACATTTTGTATTCATGTTTCATTTATGTTTGCTTAAAACTAATAAAAAGATTTAAAAAGAAAAGAAAAAGAAAAAATCAGCAATGCTTTGTGCGTGGTAGGTCATGTTTAACCAAATCTATTAGAGTTTTTTGAGGAAGTTACCAGGAAAGTGGATGAAGGGAAGGCAGTGAATATTGTATACATGGACTTTACTAAGGCCTTTGACAAGGTCCCGCATGGGAGGTTAGTTAGGAAGATTCAGTCACTAGGTATACATGGAGAGGTAGTAAATTGGATTAGACATTGGCTCAATTGAAGAAGCCAGAGAGTGGTAGTGGAGGATTGCTACTCTGAGTGGAGGCCTGTGACTAGTGGTGTGCCACAGGGATCAGTGGTGGGTCCATTGTTATTTGTCATCTATATCAATGATCTGCATGATAATGTGGTGAATTGGATCAGCAAATTTACTGATGATACAAAGATTGGAGATGTAGTGGATAGTGAGGAAGGTTTTCAAAGCTTGCAGAGAGATTTGGGCTAGTTGGAGGAATGGGCTGAAAAATGGTAGATGGAGTTTAATACGGAAAAGTGTGAGGTATTGCACTTCGGAAGGTCAAACCAAGGTACAACATACAAGGTAAATGGTAGGGCACTGAGGAGTGCAGTAGAACAGAGGGATCTGGGAATACAGATACATAATTCCCTAAAAGTGGCATCACAGGTGGGTAGGGTTGTAAAGAGAGCTTTTGGTACATTGCCCTTTATAAATCAAAGTTTTGAGTATAAGAGTTGGAATGTAATGGTGAGGTTGTATAAGATATTGGTGAGACCGAATTTGAAGTATTGTGTGCAGATTTGGTCACCTAATTACAGGAAGGATATTAGTAAGGTTGAAAGAGTGCAGAGAAGGTTTACAAGGATGTTACTGGGACTTGAGAAACTGAGTTACAGAGAAAGTTGAATAGGTTAGGACTTTATTCCCTGGAGTGTAGAAGAATGAGGGGAGATTTGATAGAGGTGTATAAAATTATGAAGTTTATAGATAGAGTGAATGCAAGCAGGGTTTTTCCACTGAGGCTAGGGGAGAAAAAAAAAGAGGTCATGGGTTAAGGGTGAAGGGGGAAAAGTTTAAAGGGAACATTGAGGGGGCTTCTTCATGCAGAGAGTGGTGGGAGTGTGGAATGAGCTACCAGATGAAGTGGTGAATGCGGGCTCACTTTTGACATTTAAGAAAAACTTGGACAGGTACATGGATGAGAGGGGTTTGGAGGGATATGGCCCAGGTGCAGGTCAGTGGGACTAGGCAGAAAAATGGTTTGGCACAGCCAAGAAGGGCCAAAAGGCCTGTTTCTGTGCTGTAATGTTCTCTGGTTCTATGTGATGTAGTTACTAATAAAATAGTGTTTTGTCAACAGCAAAACCAGACTCCAGCTGTGTTCTATTGCTGCCGATACTTTTACAGGTTGCATGTACCTGACAGTCAGCAAATTTAATTTTTCAGTGTTATTACTTCAGAGGGTCCAGCACTTAAGTGCAATTACGAAGACAGCACAGCAGTGCCTCTACTTAGGAGTTTGTGAAGATTTGGTATGACATCTAAATTTCTGACAAACTCCGATAGATGTCTTGTGGAAAGTATATTGACTGTCTGTGTCATGGCTTGTACGGAAACACCAAAACCTTCAAACGGAAAAACCTGCAAAAAGTAGTGCATTCAGCCCAATCCATCATGGGTAAAGCCCTCCCCACCGTTGAGCACATCTATACAAAACACTTTCACAGGAAAACAGCATCCATAATAATGGACACCCCCACCTCCACTCAGGACATTCTTTCTTTCTTAGAGGATTCTTAGGACTCACACCACCAGGTTCAGGAACAGTTATTACTCTCAAACCGGAGGGGATAACTTCACTCAACTACACTTACCCTATCATTGGAATGTTCCCACAACCTATGGACTCTCTATCAAAAACTCTTTATCTCACATTCTTGGTATTTATTGTTTCCTTATTCATTATTATTATTATTTTTTTCTTTTTGTATTTGCACAATTTGTTGTCTTGTGCACACTGGTTGAAATGCCCAATTTGTTGCAGTCTTTCACTGATTCTGTTATGATTTTGTCCAATGGATTTATTGAGTGTGCCCACAAGAAAATGAATCAGGGTTGTATATGTTAAGATATATGTACTTTGGCAACAAATTTGTGGTTAAGAAGGCATATGGTGTATTGGCCTTCATCAACAGTGAGATTGAGTTAACAGCTGAGAGATAATGTTATAGCTATATAGGTCCCTGGTCAGGCCCCACTTGGAGTACTGTGCTCAGTTCTGGTTACCTTGCTGCAGAAAGGATGTGGAAACTATAGAAAGGGAGCAGAAGAGATTTACAAGGATGTTGCCTGGATTGGTGAGCATGCCTTATGAGAACAGGTTGAGTGAACTCGGCCTTTTCTCCTTGGAGCAATGGAGGATGAGAGGTAACCTGATAGAGGTGTATAAGATGATGAGAGGCATTGATAATGTGGATAGTCAGATGCTTTTTCCCAGGGAGGAAATAGCTAACACAAGAGGGCACAGTTTTAAGGTGCTTGGAAGTAGGTACAGAGATGTCAGTTTTTTACACAGAGTGATGAGTGTGTGGAATGAGCTGCTGGCGATGGTGATAGAGGCGGATATGATAGGGTCTTTTAAGAGACTCCTGAACAGGTACCTGGAGCTTAGAAAAACAGAGGACTATGGGTAAATTTAGGTAATTTGTAAATAAGTACATGCTCAGCCCAGCATTGTGGGCTGAAAGGTCTGTATCGCGCTGTAGGTTTTCTATATTTCAATGTTTCTATTTTCTCTTTCAATAAACACTGAGAAAATGTTATCGAGTCCACATGTTTGAGGTGCAAGGGTAAATGTCTTTATAGATCACTGCATGTATTTTGCTGAAGTTGTTCAGGTGTCCCTTGTGTAGGCTGTAAAACCACACACTTAAACTGAGCATGCCCTCCTTACATATTGGGAACAGGTGCCAAGTTATAAACAGTGGCTCACACACATAAAGCTAGCTATCAACTTACAATTAACAGCAGCACATTCATGTGGAACATGAGGTAAACTTCAAAGCACTGTTGAATGCTGAGGGAATTGAAACTATTCCCCCCTTTGACCCCATCACAGTTTTCAATTGGTGACTGGAGCTGCTGCTAACAATCACACTGTCCTAGACACAGTGCTGCTCTCAAACTCAGGCCTGTTAGCTAGTGCCCTTTCAGAACTGTGGACTTCAAGAGCATTTCAGAAAGCTCCATTGGCAGCAGAGAAAGCAATAGTACTAAAGGCTGGAGGATGGTTGGGTTTTGAAACAGTGGTGAAGGATTAAACAAATTTCATGAAATATACCTATGATATTAAACCTGATATTCTGAGTGGGTGGGGACCGGTTAGAACGGGTGTGTGGTGGTGGGTCAGGATGTGTGTGTGGGGACGGGTTAGAACGGGTGTGTGGTGGTGGGTCAGGATGTGTGTGTGGGGACGAGTCAGGATGGGTGTGTGTGAATGGGTCAGGATGAGTGTGTGGGTATGGGTCAGGATGAGTGTGTGGGGGTGTGTCAGGACTGGTGTCTGGAGATGGGTTAGGACGGGTGTGTGTGGTCAGGATGGGTGTGTGGGGACGGGTGAGAATGAGTGTGTGGGGACGGGTCCGGATGGGTGTGTGGGGACAGGTCAGGATGGGTGTGTGGGGACGGGTTAGTACGGGTTGGGACGTGTGTGTGGGGATGGGTTAGGATGGGTGTGTAGGGATGGGTCAGGATGTCAGTGTGGGGATGGGTCAGGACGGGTGTGTGGGGCTAGTCAGGACTGGTATGTGAGGATGTTACAATGGTGCAGAGCCAACAACCTGTCTCTGAATGTGAACTAAACAAAAGCGATGGTTGTTGACTTCAGGAGGGCACGGAGCGACCACTCTCCGCTGAACATCGACGGCTCCTCGGTAGAGATCGTTAAGAGCACCAAATTTCTTGGTGTTCACCTGACGTAGAATCTCACCTGGTCCCTCAACACCAGCTCTCTACTTTCTGCAAAGGCCGAGGAAAGTTCATCTCCCACCCCTCATCCTCATCACATTCTACAGGGGTTGTATTGACAGCATCCTGAGCAGCTGTATCACTGCCTGGTTTGGAAATTGCACCATCTCGAATCGCAAGACCCTGCAGCAGATAGTGAGGTCAGCTGAGAAGATCATCGGGGTTTCTCTTCCCACCATCATGGACATTTACACTACACGCTGCATCCGCAAAGCAAACAACATTATGAAGGACCCCATGCACCCCTCACACAAACTCTTCTCCCTCCTGCCATCTGGGAAAAGGCACTGAAGCATTCGGACTCTCACGACCAGACTGTGTAACAGCTTCTTCCCCCAAGCCATCAGACTCCTCAATACCCAGAGCCTGGACTGACACCTTACTGCCTGGGTAGGTATGTAGTCTAGTGTAGTTTTTTTCTGTGTTGTTTTTTACGTAGTTCAGTCTAGCTTTTGTACTGTTTCATGTAACACCATGGTCTTGAAAAACGTCTCGTTTTTACTGTGTACTGTATCAGCAGTTATGGTCGAAATGACAATAAAAAGTGACTTGACTTGACTTGACAGGCGTGTGGGGTTTGGTCAGGATGGGTTTGTGAGGATGGGACAACCACAGGTATGCAAGGATGATGTGTGGGTATAGGAGAATTACAGGCGCAGTGACGGGTCAGGACGGGGGAAGTGTGCGGACAGTCAAGATGGTTGACAACCCTGGCTGGGTATTTACTGAGCCCAAAGGTCCATGCCTAGCAGAGGGTGGACCTGAGGTAGACAAATTCTTGCCTCGAGTTTTCAACTGCAACCTCTACAGAATGCCTCCAGGCAGTAACCAACGTCCACTATGAATTCCCAGCATAAACTAGATGATGATGTCAACACCATCGATTTATGTGATTTCCAGCCCCACTCTCATGAAAACTGATGTTCTGTCACTGACATACAGAACAGAAAACTTTCCATTTAGACACAGGAGTTCCTATGCTGCAGGGGGCTCTACCTATGTCTCAGCCAGGGCACTGCTTTGGAAATATATCTTTCCTTTCATAGCCAACAGCACAGTGGGAGCTTCCTCACTACACCCATTGCAGTGATCTAGAACCCTAATCAGATACATATACCTAATACCCCCAGAGGTGGACAGTAGATGGTGGCCTTCCAACCCTGCTAGCAGACAGGCACAGTAAAGAATGTGTTTTAAATGTCTACAGCTGATACAAGTGCTTCACTGAATCACTATCAATCACTATCCTTGCGGTCCCCACATAAGATTCTACATCTTGTCTGATGACGACTGTTGATAATTCATTCATCAGCCCACTGCCTTCTGCCTGAAATACTTCTTGTACTCTCAGGGACATTATCTTTCTCCATCAGGACTGTCTCATCCAGCCCTTCACTCACAGCTGGCACTTCCTGGCAAAGCTGTTTTAATGGGTGGGGCAATCATTGTTTGCTGAACTGAGACGCAGCTGAATTTGAATCTTTTACAGATTTTAATTGAAGATTATGTTATTTGAATATTTGGCAATAGTCTGGTTTTCTGCTGTTCTGAAGAACTGACTACTCAGGTAACAAGATGAAAAGTGCAACATTCTCTGTTTATATTAAGTACAACTTCTAGCAAAATCACTCATGCAATAACTATTCTTTTTCAACGACAGTTAACTTCACTGGGAATGAAATGCTTCTTAAGATGCCAAGGGGAAGCTGCCGAAATATATCCCCTTTGTTCCAGAGCCTGATGGTTGAGGGGTAGTAACATGATAACATCAGCGAGAAAGGAGCATGGTCTGGGAGATAAGGATCTTTGATGACAGATGTTATTTTTCTACAGCAACGTTTCATGTATATGTGCCCATGTGTGACATCCTCCACTTTGAGAAGTCAAATGTCAGTGGAAAATATACAGTAAATGGCAGTACCTTTAAAAGGGATCTTGGAGTCCAAGTCCATAGCTCATTGAAAATGGCCATGTAAGTAAATAGCATAGGGAAGAATATGCATGATATACTTGGGTCATTGAGTATAAGATTCAGGAAGTCATGTTGTAGCTGTATAGAATTCTGGTTAGACTGCATTTGGAGTATTGTATGCAATTCTGATTGCTCCATTATAGGAAGAATGGAAGAATTTGAGGAGGATGCAGAAGAGGTTCATCAGGATGCTGCCTGGATTTGAGGGTCTGAGCTATACGGAGTTCTTGGACAAACCTGAGTTGTTTTCTTTGAAACAATGGAGTCTGAGGAAACACCTGGCAGCAGTTTATAAAATTATGAGAGGCATAAAATAGGTAGACAGTCATTTCTAAAATCATTTTCTGAGGGTAGAAATATAAAATACTAGACAGCATACATCAAAGCTGAGAAAGAGAATGTTTAAAAGAGATGTATCGGGTAGTTTTTACTCACAAAGATTGTTAGATAGCTAGGACAGGCTGCCAGGGGTAATAAAAGCACAGATACAGGTCCTTTGGCCCAACCAGTCTATGCCACCCAAATGGTTCCAATTTCCTGTGTTAAGCTCATATCCTTCTAAGCTCCACCCCTCCATGTAATTGCTTCTTAAATGATATATTATTTCTCCAGTCTTTTTTTTTGTATGAATTGCCAAGAGGAGTTGTATTCTTTGTTTATATATAATAGTTCAATATAACTTTTTTGTTCGGAACATCTTTTTGATTCGGAACAAGAAGGCAGCGGGAGAGCACTTAAGGATTTCCAGCAGGAAGACATTTTGAGTTCTTGGGGGAAGAGAGAGGCCAGACTACACAGGGGCGTGACGTCAGCCAGTTGAGCGTGAACAGTTTAAAAAGAAATCAGCCATATCCAGCGGGCAGCGGAGTGAGAGGCAGCAGAGTGAAAGGGCTTTGGCTCCATGGGCTTCTGCAGTAACGGGACGAGATGATGCAGTTGTTGATTGCAAAAGGAGGTAGTATGTGTGTCAGGCCAGTTTTCTGTTGTCGGTGTGAGATGTGGGAAGTCCTCGAGTCTCCCGGCATCCCAGATGGCCACATCTGCACCCGGTGCATTGAGATGCATCACCTAAGGGACTGTGTTAGGGAACTGGAACTGCAGCTTGATGACCTTCGTCTGGTCAGGGTGAGTGAGGAGGTGATAGAGAGGAGTTACAGACAGGTGGTCACTCCGGGGCCAAGGGGGACAGAGAAATGGGTCACAGTCAGGAGAGGGAAGGGGAAGAGTCAGGTACTAGAGAGTACCCCTGTGGCTGTACCCCTTAACAATAAGTACTCCTGTTTGAGTACTGTTGGGGGCGACAGCCTTCCTGGGGGAAGCGACAGTGGCCGTGCCTCTGGCACAGAGTCTGGCCCTGTGACTCAGAAGGGTAGGGAAAGGAAGAGGAAGGTAGTAGTGATAGGGGACTCTATAGTCAGGGGGTCAAACAGGCGATTTTGTGGATGCAGGAAAGAAACTTGGATGGTAGTTTGCCTCCCAGGTGCCAGAATCCGGGATGTTTCTGATCGTGTCCAAGATATCCTGTGGTGGGAGGGAGAACAGCCAGAGGTCAGGGTACATATTGGTACCAATGACATAGGTAGGAAAAGGGAAGAGGTCCTGAAAGAAGACTACAGGGAGTTAGGAAGGAAGTTGAAAAGCAGGACCTCAAAGATAGTAATCTTGGGATTACTGCCTGTGCCATGCGACAGTGAGAATAGGAATAGGATGAGGTGGAGGATAAATGCGTGGCTGAGGGATTGGAGCAAGGGGCATGTATTCAGATTTCTGGATCACTGGGACCTCTTTTGGGGCAGTTTGACCTGTACAAAAAGAATGGGTTGCACTTGAATCCCAGAGGGATCAATATCTTGGCGGGCAGGTTTGATGGAGCTGTTGGGCAGGGTTTAAACTAGTTTGGCAGGGGGGTGGGAAACAGAATGTGAGTGTAGGAACTAACGTAGAAGGACAAGGGCATGATGCTAAGAATTTTGAGTTGATGAGGAAGGACAGGCAGGGGACAGAACATAATTGTAGCCAGTTAAAAGGGTTGAATGCCCTACCATTTACCATGTATGTCCTATTTGGATTATTCCTACCAAAATGTAGCACCTCACATTTATCAGCATTAAACTCCATCTGCCATTGGTCAGCCCACTCTTCTAACTGGCCTAAATCTCTTTGCAAGCTTTGAAAACCTACTTCATTATCCACAACACCACCTACCTTAGTATCATCTGCATATTTACTAATCCAATTTACCACCCAATCATCTAGATCATTAATGTATATGACAAACAACATTGGACCCAGTACTGATCCCTGCGGCACACCACTAGTCACCGGCCTCCAACCTGACAAACAGTTATCCACCACTACTCTCTGGCATCTCCCATTCAGCCACTGTTGAATCTATTTTACTACTTCAATATTAATACCTAATGATTGAACCTTCCTAACCAACCTTCTGTGTGGATCCTTGTCAAAGGCCTTACTGAAGTCCATATAGACAACATCCACTGCTTTACCCTCATCAACTTTCCTCTTAACCTCTTCAAAAAATTCAATAAGACTTGTCAAACATGACCTTCCACACACAAATCCATGCTGACTGTTCCTAATCAGACCCTGTCTATCCAGATAATTATATATACCATCTCTAACAATACCTCAATCTGACAGGCCTATAATTGCTAGGTTTACTCTTGGAACCCTTTTTAAACAATGGAACCACTTTTTGACTGGCACTATTAACCACTATTGACTGGCACCTCCTGAGTGCAAGGGGGATAGATGGGGCTGAATTTGTCAGGTGTGTTCAAGAATAATTCCTGACACAGTATGTGGACTAGCCGACGAGAGGAGAGGCTATACTGGATCTAGTTCTGGGTAATGAACCTGCTCAGGTGACAGACCTCTTGGTGGGGGAGCATTTTGGTGAGAGTGACCACAACTCCTTTAGCTTCAGCATAGCTACAGAAAGGGATAAAATCAGAAATGGTAAAGTGCTTAACTGGGGAAGGGTAACTTTGAAGGGATAAGGCAGGAACTAGCAAGAGTAAATTGGAAACAGATGTTCAAAGGGGAAAGCACAGAAGTAATGTGGGAGAAGTTCAGGGACCACTTGAGCTGGGTTCAGGATAGGTTTGTCCCACAGAGGCAAGGAAAAAATGGTAGGAAAACGGAACCGTGTCTGACGAAACATGTGAGGCAACTCGTCAAGTGGAAAAAGGAAGCATACGTTAGATATCAGAAGCAGGAAGTAGGAGGGGCTTATGAGAGCTCAAAGGGAGCATGAGAAGGCCTTGGCATGTAGGATTAAGGAGAACCCCAAGGCGTTCTATTCATATGTGAAGAACAGGAGGATGACGAGAACAAAGGTGGGACCGCTAAAGGATAAAGAGGGCAACATGTGCCTGGAGGCGGAGGAGGTTGGGGAGGTCCTAAATGAATACTTTGCTTCAGTATTCACAAGTGAAAAGGATCTTGATCAGGATGAGGTCGAAGTAGAGCGGGCCTGTGTGCTGGACAATGTGGAGATTAAAGAAGTGCTGGATCTTCTTAAAAACATTAAGATTGATAAATCCCCAGGCCGGATATGATACACCCCAGGTTGTTGTGGGAATTGAGAGAAGAGATCGCAGGAGCATTAGCTATGATCTTTGAATCCGCTTTGGCTGCAGGGGAAGTGCCGGAGGACTGGAGAATGGCAAATGTAGTTCCCTTGTTTAAAAAAGATAATAGGGAGAAACCTGGGAACTACAGTCTGGTGAGTCAAGGTCCCTGATGAGAGACTCATCCAGAAAGTCATGAGGCATGGGATAAGCTGTTTGGATTAAAAAAAAATTGGCTTAAAGGAAGAAAGCAGAGAGTAGTTGTGGAAGGAAAGTATTCTGCCTGGAGGTCGGTGACTAGTGGAGTGCCACAGGGATCTGTCCTGGCACAACTGCTATTTGTGATTTTTATAAATGACCTGGGTGTAGAGGCAGAAGGATGGGTGAGTAATTTTGCGGATGACACAAAGATTGGAGGAGTTGTGGATGGAGCTGTAGGTTGTTGAAGGTTACAAGAGGATATAGACAGGCTGCAGAGTTGGGCAGAGAAATGGCAGATGGAGTTCAATCTGGACAAGTGTGAGGCGATGCATTTTGGAAGGACAAACCAGAAGACTGAGTACAGGACTAATGATCAGTTACTTAAGAGTGTGGATGAACAAAGGGACCTTGGGGTTCAAATCCATACATCCCTCAAGGTCGCTGCACATGTTGATAGTGTAGTTAAGAAGGCCTATGGGATGCTAGGCTTCATTAACAGGGGGATTGAGTTCAAGAGTAGAGAGGTCATGTTGCAACTCTACAAATCTCTGGTGAGACTGCTCTTAGAGTATTGTGTTCAATCCTGATCACCTCATTATAGGAAGGATGTCGAAGCTATGGAGAGGTGCAGAGGAGATTTACCAGGATGTTGCCTGGTTTGGAGAACAAGTCATATGAAGCAAGGTTAGCAGAGCTGGGGCTTTTCTCTTTGGAGCGTAGAAGAATGAGAGGGGACTTGATAGAGGTCTATAAGATTATGAGAGGCATAGATAGGGTGGATAGTCAGTACCTGTTTCCCAGGGCACCAATAGTAAACACCAGAGGGCATATGTACAAAATTAAGGGAGGGAAGTTTAGGGGAGACATCAGGGGTAAGTTTTTTACACAGAGGGTTGAGAGTGCCTGGAATGACTTGCCAGGGATGGTGGTGGAGGCTAAAACATTAGGGGTATTTAAGAGCCTCTTGGACAGGCATATGGATGAAAGAAAAACGGAGGGTTATGAGGTAGTGTGGGTTTAGTACTTTTGTTTTAAGGATTATATGGGTCAGCACAACATGGAGGGCTGAAGGGCCTATACTGTGCTATAGTGTTCTATGGTTCTATAACATTTACATGATTTTGACAGTATACATCCCTTTGGCTGTTTTGTACATTTAGTGCATTATGTATTTGATATAACCTCCTCTGATTTGTATGTATTCATTGTTTTTTAAAAAGTCAATAAAAAAAGATTGAAAATGAAATGAAAATGACATTATTGTACCTGCCTTGATCACTTCCTCTGGCAGTTTTATCCGAAAACTCACCACCCTCTGGGTGAATAAGTTGCTCCTCAGGCCCCATTTAAATCTTTCCCCTCTCACCCTAAACTATGCCCCCTAGTTTTGGACTCCCCTACCCTGTGGAAAAGACGTTACCCTCTATCTTATCTACACCCCCATAATGTCAAACATTTTTATAAGGTCACTCCCTCATTCTCCTATTTTTCAAGGGATAAAGACCCAGCCAGGCCAACCTCTCTATGTAACTCAGGCCCGCTAGACCTGGCAACATTGTTGAAAACTTTTTCTGCAACTTTTTCAAAGTTCAAAATCAACTTAGTATCAAAGTACAGATGTCACCATACAGCCCTGAGTTTCATTTTCTTGCTGCCATACTCAAGATAACTATAGAATAATAATATATTTATTGAATAGTAAGAAGAACAGAATCAGTGAAAGACTGCACCAACTTGGGTGTTCAACCAGTGTGCAAAAGACAGCCAACTAGGTAATACATAAAGAAAGAAATAATAATAGATAAGCAATAAATATCAAGAACATGAGATGAAAAGTCCTTGAAAGTGAGTCTAATGACGGGGCAAGTAAAGTTAGTGAAATTATTCCCTTTGGTTCAAGAGCCTGATGTTTGAGGGGTTGTAAGTGTTCCTGAACCAGGTGGTGTGAGTCCTGAAGCTCCTGTACGTTCTTCCTGATGGCAGCAGTGAGAAGAGAGTATATCCTGGGTGGTGGGGGTCTCTGAGGATGGATGCTGCTTTCCCGCAACAGCGTTTCATGTTGATGTCCTCAATGGTGGGTAAAGCTTTATCCATGATGTACTGGACCATATCCATTACTTTTTGTAGGATTTTCTGTTCAAGGGCATTGGTATTTCTATACCAGGCTATGGTATACCCTGTCAATATACTCTCCACTGCACATATATAGAAGTTTGTCAAAGTTTTAAATGTCATGTGGAATCTTCACAAACTCCTAAAAAAGTAGAGGTGCTGCTGCATGTTCTTTGTAATTGTACTAATGTGTTGAGCCCAGGACAGCTCCTCCAAAATAATTACATTAAGGAAGTTGCTGACCCACCAATGAGAACTGGCTCATGACCTTTGGTTTCCTTCTTCTGAAGTCAATAATCAGCTCCTTGGTCTTGCTAATGTTAAGTAAGAAGTTGTTGTTCTGAAACTGTTGGCCATGGCGGACTTGAAATATGGACGAAAACGTCGAACTCGAATGGGTCAAGGACAGTGGAAGCAAACAGATCAATTGTCTTTGTTCCTACAATGTGCTTAGAGATGGGGGCTGCTATGTTGAGAAACTGTTTTATGTCCTCCACTTAGTGAGATGAAGTTGCTTTGCTTTCTGTGTTTTGAAGACAACACAATGATGCTTCAGGTAATCTGCTGGACCAGAGATCATTTCCAAATAAGTTAGTTGTGAGATGTTCTTTCGTTGGATATAACATGCAGGTTTGTGAATGTTGGGGTTGGTGCCTGCCTGGAGTGATTCAAGCTTATGCTGATTCAGAACAAAGAGCTGTAAATTATTGACTGTCACTTGCTGGGAAGAGGGCAATAAATGGATGCTGGCTTGTTGAACCAATAAAAATGTGATAAAGGTCAGATGTATGACCTACAGCCAATGACACTGGAATGCTACATTAGAATTGATTAAGAAAATGAATATAAAAGTGGATACTTTGTGCTATCAGTGATAACTCTGTCCTGAGGAAGAAGCCCCCACACCAGGGCTGGGAGAAGGAAGGATTGATTGCCTGGCCAACAGAGATGTCCTAGTTTGGTGTTATAAATTGGACAAGCTGTCTGAGTGAGTATTGGTACAGAGGGAACTGTAGAATTCATGGTTTTAGTTGTTAGCCTGGAGTCAACATGTTACATGGTTGTTCGTACAGGGACAGTAAAGTGTGAGCTTCGATTAATTACAAGTTGCGTGGTGTATTCCCTAATCTAGTTCCATTGAAGAAGGCTCAACAGCACCACTCAGCCAGATTTCCAGTCTCCCTCTTATATGCTGATTCATCACCACCTTTAATTCGGCCTACGGCAGTGGTGTCATTTGCAACTTGAATGTGCCTTTGGAGCTGTGCTTAGCCACACAGTTGGAAGTGTAAAGTGAGTAGAGCAGGGGCCAAGCACAAAGCCAAATTGTGCAGCCTAGCTGATGGAGATTGTGAAGGAGATGTTTTTGCCGATCTGAACTGACCGGGGTCTGTAAATAAGGACATTGAGGATCCAATTGCACAAGGAAGTATTGAGGCTAGTTTCTTGGAGCTTATTGATTGTTTCCAGTTTAACCACATCTGTACCTATAACAGGGTGACCTAAACTGTACACAGTACTCACCAAGAACTTACACAACTCAAACATAACATAATGTCCCAACTCCTGTACTCAGTGCCCTGACTGATGAAGGCCAGCATCCTAAACACCTTTTTCACTACTCTATCAACCCATGACAGTGCTTTCAATATGGGAATGGGAAAGATATCGGAAAATTACTTACATGTTGTGTCAAAGTCTGTGAGATAGGAAACAGTAAGGAAGCACTCTCAGGAGGTTGCCGCCAAATTTAAATGTGCTTGTTTCTGCCTCTTCAGCCAAGACTCACACTGCAATGCCCAGAACCTTTTGGGTAAGGGGTTTGGGAAATGCATCCAGATTCCTAACCCTGCACCCAGTACAATATTCCACTGTTTCCCACAATATTAATAAAGTTTAGGACAAGTTCAAGTTTAATTATCATCCAATCCACCATGGATACTCCTCAATATAGACAAATTAATCAGTACTCCTCTGGGGCCAATGTGCAAAACACAGAAGCAACAATTATACATGACACAAGGTAGGTATAACACATATAAAATAGCAAATAAACATAGAGTCACACAAAAGAATATATATACATAAATATATATGTATATCTACAGGTCAACCTTCTATAATCTGGCACCATTGGGACCTGAGGAATGCCGGATTAGTGAAAATGCCGAATTACAGAAGGATCACATTAAACAATAGCTAACTGCCTCTTCATACCTTTAAAACATCATGTAAATCAGTACAATTTAGATAATAATGAAATAGAAATATTAAATGAGTAGCAAGTGAAATTTTAATAAAGTAACATACTGTACAGGCACAGATAAAATAAAGGGTACAGGTAAATGTACAGGAATTAACTTATACAGAACAGTTGAGCACTTCTACTTCTAAGGTGAGACGTTTAATATACCTTCAGGCAAGGTTACATGCTTGCAAGTGTGGGGTTGTCAGGATCATCATCATCTTCATCTTGAAAAATGAGTGAAGCATCAGGAACTGGTACTGAAACCGGCACAACAGTTTCTTCAAAAACTGTTGACAATGGTGGCAGCACATCTGGGTGAGCAGAAGCAGAAGTCGGAGAAAGGGGGTGTTCCATATGCCACATTTCACGTGACCGCCAGGCAGCTGGGGATTCGGCGCTGGGCTCTTCCCTCTTCACTCACAGTTACTGAGGGAATCCTCGTTAGTTTCTTTTCTTCCACTTAGTAATATGCTTAAATTCAGCAGGTTGCCACATCTGATCTGAGGTTGTAGGCAGAAGAGAACGGAGCGCTGGCTGGGTGATGGCGAAGGGCAGTGCGCGATTGCCAGCAGGTGGGCAAGAAGGCGGACCAGCCCAGCTCGCACCAGCTCCCCCACCACTGGCAGGTGAGAGGGTGGGTGCCAGGCGGCTGCACCTCATGCATATGATATTAATAAATGTAGGAAAACAAGCAGGAATCGCCTGTCTGTGCTTACAAGAGCATGTCAACACGTGAACAGATCTAGCGCAACCAAAACAATGTGTAACAGATTGGTACGGTGGCCCGGGAAATTTGAAATTACAGTTGTGTGGAAAATTTGAAATTAGTGCCAGATTATCGTAGGAACTAGATTACAGGTAGTTGGATTAGTGAAGGTTGACCTGTATTTGAAAGCAGGGACCATACAGAAGACACTAGCAATGCGCCAGATGTTGAAGATCATCAGGAAACAGAAGTGAGTGCAGTTACTATTACGAGGGAGAAGGCACTCAAAAACCCAAAAAACCTAAAGGTACATAAGTCACCATGACCAGATGAACTGCACCCTAGGGTTCTGAAAGAGGTGGCAGTAGAGATTGTGGAGGCATTAGTAGTGATCTTTCCAAAATCATTGGAACAACGGATTGAAAAATCACAAATATCACTCCACTCTTTAAGAAGAGAGGAAGGCAGCAGAAATGAAACTATAGACCAGTTAGCCTGGGATATTATAGGCCAATTAGTGGTTGGGAAGATGTTGGAGTCAGTTGATAAGGATAAAGTTATGGAGTACTTGATGACACAGGACAAGATAGGGCAAGTGTCAGCATGGTTTCCTTAAGGGAAAACCCTGCCTGACGAATCTGTTGGAATTCTTTGAGGAGATTGTAAATAGGATAAATGAGGGGGATGCAGTGGATGTTGTATATTTGGACTTTCCAAAAGCCTTTGACAAAGTATCATACATGAGTCTGCTTACTACGTTAAGAGCCCATGGTACTATAGGAAAGTTACTGACATAGTTAGAGAACTGGCTGATTGGTAGAAGCAGCAAGTTGGAATAAAATTATCTTTTTCTGGTTGGCTGTCAGTGACTAGTGGTGTTCCGCAGGGGTTGGTATTGGGACCACTCCTTTAGATGATGGAATAGATGGCTTTGTTGCCAGGTTTGCAGATGGTATGATGATTGGTGGAGGGGCAGGTAGTGTTGAGGATAAAGGTAGGCTGCAGAAGAACTTAGATTCAGAGAATGGGCAAGAAAATGGAAAATGAAATGCAATGTTGGAAAATGCATGGTCATGCACTTTGATAGTAGAAATAAATGTGCAGACTATTTTCTAAACAGAGTGAAAATCCAAAAATCTGAGATGCAAAGGAATTTATTTGGGAGTCCTTGTGCAGAACACCCTAAGAGTTAACTTGCAGGTAGAGTTGGTGATGAGGAAGACAAATGCAATGTTAGCATTTATTTCAAGAGGTCTAGAATACAAGGCCTAGGAGGTGATTCTGAGGCTTTATAGGGCACTAATGAGGCCTCACGTTGAGTATTATGAACAGTTTTGGTCTCCTCATCTTAGAAAAGATGTGCTGGCATTGGAGAGGGTCCAGAGGAGGTTCACAAGGATGATTCTGGGTATAAAAGGGTTATCATACAAGGAACATTTGATAGCTCTGGGTCTGTATTCGCTAGAATTAAGAATGAGGGGGATTTCACTGAAACCTTTCAAATATTGAAAGGCCTAGACAGAGTAGTAGAAAGGATGTTTCCCATGGTGTTTGAGTCTAGAACAAGAGGATACAGCCTCAGGATAGAGAGACGTCCATTTAAAACAGAGATGCAGAGAAATTTCTTTAGCCAGAGGTTGATGAATTTGTGGAAATCGTTACCACAGACACCTGTGGAGGCCAGGTCGTTGGGTGTATTTAAGGCAGAGTTTGATTGGTTCCTGATTGGACATGGCATCAAAGATTACGGGGAGAAGTCTGGGGAGTGGGGCTGAAGAGGGGGAAATGGATCAGTCACAACTTAATGGTGGAGAAGACTTGATGGGCCAAATGGCCTAATTCTGCTCCCATGGTTATGATTTTATGGTCCCCTTAACTCATTCCTCCCATAATCACACAAGGAATTTACTAGCCACATGTTCTAAAAAACATTTGCAAACTGAACATCAGCGAATCTTGATTCTTGTCAGCCAACATTGTACACTTAAACCTCAACTCTATCCCTGAACTGTAAATCTGTCCTAGTTCAGGAACAGTTATTACCCTGCAATCATCAGGCTTCTGAACCAGTGTGGATAACTTCAACTCTGAACTTCAACCTCAACTCTGAACTGCTCACTGAACACAACCTATGGACTCACATTCAAGGACTCTGTAACTCGTGTTCTCAGTATTATTTGTTTACATCTTTTTTATTTGTATGACTTGTCTTCTTCTGGGCATTGGATGGTTTGTCAGTCTGTTTACATATCATTTTTCATTAATTCTATTGCATTTCTCTATTTTCCTGTAAATGGTAGTATATGGTAACAGACATGTACGTTGATAATAAATTACTTAGACTTTGCTTACTTCTAGTATTTTGTAAAGTTGCCAAGCAAGAGTAACATTTCCTGTGTGGTGTAGCCACAGAGTGTGCAGTGTGGATTGAGGGAGTCCAGCACTGAGGGAATCCTTGATGAGGCCAGAAAGGTGGGAAGACCTTCAGTAACCTTAGAATGGGATGTACTGAACTTCCCAGCTGTCAGCTCATTGCCTTGCTATCAGCCCCCTGCATTCCAATCCCTAACTTTAAAAGGCTTACCGTGTTTATAACAGACCGCAGAGAGAGCTTTTTTTGGCTGTTTAAAACTTTCATCGGGTGGGTTGAAGCCCTGCACCTGTGCCATCCTTGACAGAGCAAACATCATTCAGGAAAGGTATCTGTCAGTATGCTTTCAAATAATTTCATCACAGTGAGTGCAGCGCACATCGAGTTGCTTTGTTACCTTTGTCTTTGGGTCAGGTCTGCTTCAGGCAACTATCTTTCCTGGGGTCGCCAAAGCCCAAAGGATTCCTGCTGAAACACTGGAGGTGCCGATCACACCTCTCACTGGTGGGCAATGCAATGAAAGGGAAATCATTCATTGACATCCAAAACCGTTTGTAATGCCCTGCCCCCCCCCAAGCACACATGAACTCCATCTGGAGGAAACGGTATTTTATCTCCAGTAAAAACCCCACCCAAAAACTGACTGCCCTGTAGCCTGGAGGCTGCAACCAGTTGAGTTCCAGAAAAAGCTTTGATGCAAAAAATAATTTCAGGTTCATTTCCAGTGATTAGATGGGCAGCCTGCATAGTAATGGGTTAATTTAGAGATTCTCTATCACACATCACTTACCAGGAGCAGCAAGAGGGAAAAGCATCATTTCATACCAACAACTGATGATAGTCAGGAACTTTACCACTTCATTCAACGACAGAAAGTAATATCAGTGACCCTAAAGAAAGAAATCTGGTTGATAGTCAAGTAATGTTCCATGCCATGCAACATCTCTGTGTTGGCAACTTTGCAGAGGGAAGCCTGCATCAAGTCTGCAGAAACAATCCTATATTCCAGGAATCTAGAGGATAAAAAGACAGGGCAGTGCCAAGGATCAATCATCATATCTATCCTGAGGTGTTAGAGCAGGCAGACAGAGCTGAGTGTTCAGCAGTAGCAGTAGTACCCTGAGGACATTCAGGTATCTAACAGATACAGAAGTATGGTTAACCACAACAGGGTAACACCTCTCCAGCACATTGTCCACTTCTATGAACAATGTCAATTTGATCACCTAAATACTGCCCACTTCCATGAAAATTAAGACAGACTTTGATCACAGGATAAACCCTGAGTCTTGGATGTCGGAGTTTTCACCACCTCATCTTCAGGAGCTCACATCTAAAAATCTCAAGGAGCAGTGCACAAGTCAAAAGTGAGTCCCTCGCTCTCACTCATCTATATCTTTTCACTTTCACTCCCTCAATCCTTCACTCTAAACCTCCCCTCCCTGTTTCACTGCTCTCCCCCTCTCTTTCCCACCCTTCCTGCCACTCTCCCCATCGGCATCTCCCATCCATCGGAGTAGCACAGACATGCAGCTAGTGGACTTGCTGCATCACAGCTACAGCAACAGGGCTGCAATCCTACCCACCCTGTGCTGATTCTGTGGAGATTGCATACTTTCCCTGTGACTGGATCAATTTCCCCCAGGTGATCTGGTTTCTGCCCACATCCTAGAGTTCTGCAGGTTACCACTGAAATGGCATCTAATGTGTAAGTGAGGGGCAGATAAGAATGTAGGATAGTGTGGTGTTTTTGTAAACGGGTGCCCGAGGGTCAGCATGGGCTCAACGGGCAAAGATCCTGTTTCTGTGCAACATGATCCTATGGTTATTCCTTCCTCCTTCCCTTTCCTAATGCTCTGTCCCTCTCTCCCATCCCTCCCCCCTGTATCTCTATTTTTATCCCTGCTTCTCTCTCTCCTCTCCAACTCCCTTGTGTCTCTCTCCTTCTTGTTATCATGGACAACTTGCTCTGTGCAAGACTTCAGTTGCAGGAGAGCCAGATGTCCAGTGTCAGAAGCTAATAAATCAGAGGAGAGCTATCCCACAGACAGTTTGACCTTTCAGAAGAACATTGATCATTTAATACTTTGACCCTTGGATTTCAAAATTCTATCACTCTCAGTGTGAGCTCTACCACTGTCTGAATTACAGCACAACAGTCTTTTCAGTGAAGACGTCTCAGTCATGAATGTCTGACCATTTATCTTGACACTGTTCATCTCAGTTCAAGATTTTCCGATCAAGGAAAATAACTCATGATAGAAACATTCTTTTGAATGTTCTGTATGATATGTATACATTTCACTGCTTATGACTTAATTATATTATGAAATTAGGGAAAAGAAATCACAGGGCTATTACACACAACCTCTGATCTTTTGATATCCTGTGGTTTGGGATTCGACCTGACCTACTGATTGTCCAGGAAGAGGGGTCACTATGCTGCCCCTTTGACCAGCGTTGGTTCTCACCTCCGTGACAGCCTCTTGCACAGCTTTTGTGTGCCTGTCATACTGACTCCTGCTACCCAAGCCAAACACAATCAAGTGATCGTACTGAGAGTCTGTAAAAGCTGGAAGTACTTAGTAAGTCTGTGAGACAAAATCACCTTTTATCAGGAGTGAGAAAAATAAAAAAATCCAATACGGTTTATGTTGGAGAGAGGGACATAGTTAAAATGATAAAATAATCTTTATTTCACACAAGTGCATTAAAATGTATTGTTTGTGTCAAATCAAATCAGTGAGGATTGTGCTGATGCAGCCTGCAAGTTGCACCATGCTAATATAGCAAGTCCACAACTCACTAACCCTAAACCTTTGGAATGTGGAAGGAAACTGGAGCATCCAGGGAAACCCACAGGGTCAAGTGGAGAATGCACAATCTCCTTACAGGCAGCAGCAGGAATTGAAACCCTATCTTACAGTGGGCTCTGCTCACTTCTCTGCAACGTGCACCTGGCTCCACCAACCACACGTTCTCTCCATCCTCGCTCTTCACAGCTCAGATGAAGGATCATCAGCCTGAACCATTAACTCTGTTTCTTTCTCACTCCACAGATGGATTGAAAACCCTTCAGAGAAAAGAAGAAACGTGAATGCACAGAACTATCAACCAGCTGACCTAATATCAGTAACACAGACAAAATACTGGAGGAACACTACTGTATGTAGGGAATGCATAGTCAATGTTTCGGGCGAGACCCTTCAGCAGGACAGCCCAGTGTCAGTTATCAGTCGACGTGTCAGGCTGAGACCCTTCACTGGGTCAGCCCAGTGTCAGTTGTCAGGAAGTTGCAGGGATTCATTACCACAAAAATGATAACACAGAGAAAGGCACAACATGAATGGGGAGGATCAACTTAACTTTACAAAAGAGAAATGTTAAACAAATTTATTACAGTTCTTTGATGATGCAATAGTTCACCAGTGAATGGTGTGTATTTGAAATACCAAAAGACATTTGACTAGGAGCCATATGAAAGGTTAGTGAAGAAGTTTATTGTGCGAGAGTAGTATATTTCTTTGAAAATGCAATATGTTTACACAGAAAGCAGAGAATAAGGATAAATCATTATTTTTCATGAGACTGTCATGGTCCGGTCTGTAGATTCCTTATT
The DNA here is from genome assembly GCF_030144855.1 of Hypanus sabinus. Classification (NCBI taxonomy): domain Eukaryota; kingdom Metazoa; phylum Chordata; class Chondrichthyes; order Myliobatiformes; family Dasyatidae; genus Hypanus; species Hypanus sabinus. The sequence continues at coordinate 451,552 of NC_082714.1, forward strand.
CCAGTTATTTCCTTCACCCGGTGTTCTGTTGGGCACCTTGATTAAGGCACCTGATCTTCATTTCGTACCGGCAACATTAAAGGCTCCGGGTTACAGCGGTTATTGCTGGACCATTACCAGAAGCACGTCACCGGAAGCCAGTCATCTCACCATAGCCACTGAGGCTATGGTCATCCCGGGACTGCCGAGAATCATGGACTCTAGTTGCTTCGGTGCCTGTGACTGCTTAGCAAATTCAGTTGTTTTCATGTCCAGCTGAGTTGCCAGCTGTTTTTGCCACTGCTCCAAGTAAGGTACGAATTCTGTTGTTTACATGACCAGCAGAGACTTGCTGGTCATTTGCTGCCACTCAGAGCAAAGATACAAATGGATAGTTGTTGTGTGGTTTTGTTTCCTCGTTGTCCAAGTCTGGCAGTTTGCCACTACTCCAAGATGGGTATTCTGTCTCTTCATTGTCCAAGTCCTTCCAGCTGAGTAGGTCTGGCCATTTGCCGCTACTCTGAGTAGGGTATTCTGTCTTTTTGTGGTCTAAGTCCAGTCCGAGTCCAAGATTGTGGTCTGACTTCCAAGTTCAAGTCAAGATCCAAGATCCGAGTCCGAGCCAAGGTCCAAGTTCCGAGTCCGAGCCGAGATCCAAGTTCCGAGTCCGAGCCGAGGGCCAAGTTCCGAGTCCGAGCCGAGGGCCAAGTTCCGAGTCCGAGCCGAGATCCAAGTTCCGAGTCCGAGCCGAGATCCAAGTTCCGAGTCCGAGCCGAGGGCCAAGTTCCGAGTCCGAGCAGAGGGCCAAGTTCCGAGTTCGAGCAGAGGGCCAAGTTCCGAGTCCGAGCAGAGGGCCAAGTTCCGAGTCCGAGCCGAGGGCCAAGTTCCGAGTTCGAGCCGAGGGCCAAGTTCCGAGTCCGAGCCGAGGGCCAAGATCCGAGTCCGAGCCGAGGGCCAAGTTCCGAGTCCGAGCCGAGGGCCAAGTTCCGGGTCCGAGCCGAGGTCCAAGTTCCGAGTCCGAGCCGAGGGCCAAGTTCCGAGTCCGAGCCGAGGGCCAAGTTCCGAGTCCGAGCCGAGGGCCAAGTTCCGAGTCCGAGCCGAGGGCCAATATCCGAGTCCGAGCCGAGGGCCAAGTTCCGAGTCCGAGCCGAGGGCCAAGTTCCGAGTCCGAGCCGAGGGCCAAGTTCCGAGTCCGAGCCGAGGGCCAATATCCGAGTCCGAGCCGAGGGCCAATATCCGAGTCCGAGCCGAGGGCCAATATCCGAGTCCGAGCCGAGGGCCAAGTTCCGAGTCCGAGCCGAGGTCTAAGTTCCGACTCCGAGCCGAGGGCCAAGTTCCGACTCCGAGCCGAGGGCCAAGTTCCGAGTCCGAGCGGAGGACCAAGTTCCGAGTCCGAGCCGAGGGCCAAGTTCCGAGTCCGAGCCGAGGGCCAAGTTCCGAGTCCGAGCCGAGGGCCAATATCCGAGTCCGAGCCGAGGGCCAAGTTCCGAGTCCGAGCCGAGGGCCAAGTTCCGAGTCCGAGCCGAGGGCCAATATCCGAGTCCGAGCCGAGGGCCAAGATCCGAGTCCGAGCCGAGGGCCAAGTTCCGAGTCCGAGCCGAGGGCCAAGTTCCGAGTCCGAGCCGAGGGCCAATATCCGAGTCCGAGCCGAGGGCCAAGTTCCGGGTCCGAGCCGAGGGCCAAGTTCCGGGTCCGAGCCGAGGTGCAAGTTCCGAGTCCGAGCCGAGGGCCGTTCCGAGTCCGAGCCGAGGGCCAATATCCGAGTCCGAGCCGAGGGCCAATATCCGAGTCCGAGCCGAGGGCCAAGTTCCGAGTCCGAGCCGAGGGCCAAGTTCCTAGTCCGAGCCGAGGGCCAAGTTCCGAGTCCGAGCCGAGGTCCAAGTTCCGAGTCCGAGCTGAGGGCCAAGATCCGAGTCCGAGCCGAGGTCCAAGTTCCGAGTCCGAGCCGAGGGCCAAGATCCGAGTCCGAGCCGAGGGCCAAGATCCGAGTCCGAGCCGAGGTCCAAGTTCCGAGTCCGAGCCGAGGTCCAAGTTCCGAGTCCGAGCCGAGGGCCAATATCCGAGTCCGAGCCGAGGGCCAATATCCGAGTCCGAGCCGAGGGCCAAGTTCCGAGTCCGAGCCGAGGGCCAAGTTCCGAGTCCGAGCTGAGGTCTAAGTTCCGAGTCCGAGTCGAGGGCCGTTCCGAGTCCGAGCCGAGGGCCGTTCCGAGTCCGAGCTGAGGTCTAAGTTCCGAGTCCGAGTCGAGATCCAAGTTCCGAGTCCGAGCCGAGATCCAAGTTCCGGGTCCGAGCCGAGGGCCAAGTTCCGAGTCTAGGTTCTTCGTCCAAGTCCTAGTCCAGGTTTTACCGGTTTGTTATCCAATGTTTACGTCCATGTTGACATTTCGTCCTTGCTCCCTGGCCTTCCCAGTAACTATCAATAAACCTAGTTCTACTTATCCTACCTCTGTGTCTGTGTCCTGCACTTAGGTCCGCTCCCATCGCCCCCTTGTAACAGAAAAGGGTGTTTCAGAGGTGAGTGTTGAGGTCTCCGCTATTTATAATATATTAGCAACTAAGTTAAAGAAAAGTGTTTGCAATGTATTTAAGTCCACTGCAAATAGAAAGATAGGTTGGAAGGGAAATTGTAAGGAGATCATAAAGTGCCTGAGTGAACAAATGTTGGCAAATGGCAGGTGTTGAGGATAAATATGAGGATACTCTCAAACCTGATGGTATGAACATCAATTTCTCTAACTTCCAGTAACTTTTCCTCCTCTCCCCTTCCCTCATCTTCTATTCCTCACTCTGGCCTCTCCACTTCACCTCACTTCCTCCTTCCCTTTCTCCCACAGTTCACTCTCCTCTTCTATCAGTCCCTTTCTTCTTTAGCTCTTTACCTTTCCCACCTACCACCTCCCAGCTTCTTACTTCATCCCCTTCCTCCACCACCTACCTTCCCCCTCATCTATCTTCACTTATCACCTACCAGCTTGTACTCCTTGCCCTCCTCTTACTCTCTTATTCTGGCTTCTGCCCCTTCCTTTCCAGTCCTGATGAAGGGTCTTGGCCCAAAATGTGACTGTTGATTCTCTTCCAAAGATGCTGCCTGATCTGCTGAGTTTCTCCAGCATTGTGTGTCTGTTGCTCCGGATTTCCAGCATCTGCAGAATCTTTTCTGTTTATGAAATATGATGGTATTCTGTGGCACTGGCTTATACTGTGTAGGTTAGAAGTACAAGGGCTTGTATAAAATTGTAAAAAGGGATGACAGAGTCACTGCCAAGATGCCAGTCCCTCTGAATGGAGAACTTACTTTCAAAGTGGAGCACTGCCCCAAGATAAGGGGCTAGTATTTAGCTCTGAGATTAGGAGGAAGTTTTTTCCCTCAGAGGGATAGAAATCCTTGGAATGCTTACATCCCAGAGGCATTGTTAAATATATTCTAAACTGAGATTCCTAAGGAAACAGGACATGATCTGCGAGGAATGTTGATAATCATATACTCCCAGTGCAGCCAGGCTGCACTGACAGACAGTACAGTCACCATGGAGGGTATTGGCACTACAGGTGAGGAGCGGGAACCTCCTATTCAACGGGACACCCAGGTCCTGCTTAGTGTGATGTGGCAGGAGCCTGGTAGATGGTGGCTGCAGCAGTCTCTTCAGAAGTAAATCAGAAGATACTGCAGCACAAAAAAAGTAGAACAGAAAATGCAGGAAGCACTGAGCAGGTCAGCCAGCATCTGTGCATCTGGAAACCACCTGAGCAGCAAAGTACTTTACTATTGTCTCAACCCCACAGTGACCCTGTCTCCCAGTCCCAGAACTGGCATTTCCCTCCGTTTACTGCGCTCCACACCCATGGGTCACAGATAGCAAGCATTTAACACCTTCTTATTCCATCAACTGGGCACAAGCCAAAGGGCCTGTTTCCCTGCTGTATCATTCTGTAGACAGGCTTTAGAAAAGAAGGGAGGGAGCAGAAAGGAAATTATAGACCAGTTAGTGGTTGGAACGACGTTGGAGTCAATTGTCAAGGATAAGATTATGGAGAACTTGGTGACACACGTCAATATAGGACAAAATCAACATGGTTTCCTTCAGGGAAAATCTTGCCTCATGAACCTGTTGGAATTCTTTGAGGAGATTACAAGCAGGAAAGATAAAAGGGATGCAATGGATGTTCGATATTTGGATTTTCAGAAGGCCTTTGATAAAATGCCACACATGAGGCTGCTTACCAAGTTAAGAGCCCATGGCATTTCAGGAAATTTAGCATGGTTAGACCATTGGCTGATTGGTAGGGGGCAACGAGTGGGAATAAAGGGACCCTTTTCTGTTTAGCTGTCAGTGACTAGTGGTGTTCCACAGGAGTTGGTTGGGACTGTTTCTTTTTATGCTATATATCAAAACAGGAAGGTTGCAGGACATAGACAGGTTAAGAGAATGGGCAAGAAAGTGGCAAATGAAACACGACACTGGAAAATGCATATTCATGCACTTTGGTAGAAGAAATAAATGTGCAGACTATTTTCTAAATGGAGAAAATCTAAAAATCTGAGATACAAAGGGACTTGGGAGTCCTTGTCCGAAACCCTAAAGATCAACAGATGGCCTAAATCTGCTCCTATGTCTTATAGTCTTATGATCTTATGGTTTTTTAAGCTGATTGGTGGAAAGAAAAGGGAGAATGTTAAAGGTAGGTTCTTTACACAGAGAGTGGTGGGTGCGTGGATCTTCCTGCCAGAGGTGATGTAGACGATAGGTACATTTGGAACATTTAAGAAACACTTAAACAAATGGATGAAATAAAAATTGAGAGTTATAAGACCATAAGATACAGGAGTGAAATTAGGCCATGTGGCCTATCAAGTTTGCTCTGCCATTTCCATAAGACCATAAGATAGGAGCAGGACTAGGCCATTCGGCCCATTGAGTCTGCTCCGCCATTCAATTGTGGGCTGATCCAATTCTTCCAGTCATCCCCACTCCCCTGCTTTCACCCATATTCTTTGATGCTCAGGCTAATTAAGAACCTATCTATCTTTGCCTTAAATACACCCAATGACTTGGCCTCCACAGCCGCTCGTGGCAACAAATTCCACAGATTGACCACGCTCGGACTAAAGTAATTTTTTCGCATCTCTGCTCTAAATGAACGTCCTTCAATTCTGAAGTCATGCCCTTTTGTCCTAGAATCCCCTACCATAGGAAATAACTTTGCCATATCTAATCTGTTCAGTCCTTTTAACATTCAGAATGTTTTCATGAAATCACCGCTCATTCTCCTGAACTCCAGGGAATACAGCCCAAGAGCTGCCAAACATTCCTCATATGGTAACCCCTTCATTCCTGGAATCATTCTGATGAATCTTCTTTGAACCCTCTCCAATGTCAATATATACTTTCTAAAATAAGGAGCCCAAAACTGCACACAATACTCTAAGTGTGGTCTCACGAGTGCCTTATACAGCCTCAACATCACAGCCCTGCTCTTATATTCTATACCTATAGAAACGAATGCCAACATTGCATTCGCCTTCTTCACAACCGACTAAACCTGAAGGTTAACTTTTAGGGTATCTTGCACAAGGACTCCTAAGTCCCTTTGCATCTCTGCATTTTGAATTCTCTCCCCATCTAAATAATAGACTTCCTGTTTATTTCTTCCACCAAAGTGCAAGACCATACACTTCCTGACATTGTATTTCATTTGCCACTTCTTTGCCTATTTTCTTAAACTATCTAAGTCTCTCTGCAGGCTCTCTGTTTCCTCAACACTGCCCGCTCCTCCACCTATCTTTGTATCATCGGTAACTTTAGCCACAAATCCATTAATACTGTAGTCCAAATCATTAACATCATCATAAAAAGCAGCGGTCCCAACACCGACCCCTCTGGAACTCCACTGGTAACCGGCAAACAAGCAGAATAGGAACCCTTTCTACAGAACCATAGAACCATAGAACACTACAGCACAGTACAGGCCCTTCAGCCCTCCATGTTGTGCCGACCCATATAATCCTTAAAAAAAAGTACCAAACCCACACGACCCCATAGCCCTCTGTTTTTCTTTCATCCATGTGCCTGTCCAAGAGGTTCTTAAATACCCCTAATGTTTTAGCCTCCACCACCGTTGCTGGCAAGTCATTCCAGGCACTCAGAACCCTCTGTGTAAACAACTTACCCCTGATGTCTCCCCTAAACTTCCCTCCCTTAACTTTGTACATATGCCCTCTGGTGTTTGCTATTGGTGCCCTGGGAAACAGGTACTCACTATCCACACTATCTATGCCTCTCATAATCTTGTAGACCTCTATCAAGTCCCCTCTCATTCTTCTACGCTCCAAAGAGAAAAGCCCCAGCTCTGCTAATCTTGCTTCATATGACTTGTTCTCCAAACCAGGCAACATCCTGGTAATCTCCTCTGCACCCTTTCCTTAGCTTCGACATCCTTCCTATAATGAGGTGATCAGAATTGAACACAATACTCTAAGTGCGGTCTCACCAGAGATTTGTAGAGTTGCAACATGACCTCTCTACTCTTGAACTCAATCCCCCTGTTTATGAAGCCTAGCATCCCATTGGCCTTCTTAACTACCCTATCAGCCTGCGCAGTGACCTTGAGAGATGTATGGATTTGAACCCCAAGGTCCCTTTGTTCATCCACACTCTTAAGTAACTGACCTTAATCCTGTATTCAGTCTTCTGGTTTGTCCTTCCAAAATGCATCACCTCACACTTGTCCAGATTGAATTCCATCTGCCATTTCTCTGCCCAACTCTGCAGCCTGTCTACATCCTCTTGTAACCTTCGACAACCTACAGCTCCATCCACAACTCCTCCAATCTTTGTGTCATCTGCAAAAATTACTCACCCATCCTTCTGCCTCTACATCCAGGTCATTTATAAAAAATCACAAATAGCAGTGGTCCCAGGACAGATCCCTGTGGCACTCCACTAGTCACCGACCTCCAGGCAGAATACTTTCCTTCCACAACTATCCTCTGCTTTCTTCCTTTAAGCCAATTTTTTTATCCAAACAACCAAGGTTCCACTTATCCCATGCCTCATGACTTTCTGGATGAGTCTCTCATGAGGGACCTTGTCAAATGCTTTGCTAAAGTCCACGTAGACCACATCCACTGCCCTACCCTCATCAATTTCTTTTGTTACCTCTTCAAAAAACTCAATCAGGCTTGTGAGGCATGACCTTCATTTCACAAAGCCATGTTGACTATCCATGAGTAGACTGTACTTCTCCAAATGCCTGTAGATCCTATCCATAAGAATCCTTTCCAGTAGTTTGCATACCACTGACGTATAACTCACTGGTCTACAGTTCCCAGGTTTCTCCCTATTACCTTTTTTAAACAAGGGAACTACATTTGCCATTCTCCAGTCATCCGGCATTTCTCCTGCAGCCAAAGAGGATTCAAAGATCATGGCTAATGTTCCTGCAATCTTTTCTCTCAATTCCCACAACAATCTGGGGTGTATCATATCTGGCCCTGGGGATTTATCAATCTTAATGTTTTTAAGAAGAACCAGCACTTCTTCTTTAATCTCCACATTGTCCAGCACGCAGGCCCGCTCTACTCCGACCTCATCCTGATCAAGATCCTTTTCACTTGTGAATACTGAAGCAAAGTATTCATTTAGGACCTCCCAACCTCCTCCGCCTCCAGGCACATGTTGCCCTCTTTATCCTTTAGCGGTCCCACCTTCGTTCTCGTCATCCTCCTGTTCTTCACATATGAATAGAATGCCTTGGGGTTCTCCTTAATCTTACATGCCAAGGCCTTCTCATGCCTCCTTCGAGCTCTCCTAAGTCCTTTCTTTAGCTCCTTCCTGGCTACCCTATATTTCTCATAAGCCCCTCCTACTTCCTGCTTCTCATATCTAACATATGTTTCCTTTTTCCACCTGACGAGTTGCCTCACATGTTTCGTCAGCCACGGTTCCCTTTTCCTACCACTTTTTCCTTGCCTCAGTGGGACAAACCTATCCTGAACCCAGCTCAAGTGGTCCCGAAACTTCTCCCACACTACTTCTGTGCTTTCCCCTTTGAACATCTGTTCCAATTTACTCTCACTAGTTCATGCCTCATCCCTTCAAATTTAGCCCTTCCCCAGTTAAGCACTTTACCTTTTTGTCTGATTTTATCCCTTTCCATAGCTATGCTGAAGCTAAGGGAGTTGTGGTCACTCTCACCAAAATGCTCCCCCACCAAGAGGTCTGTCACCAGACCAGGTTCATTACCCAGAACTAGATCCAGTATAGTTTCTCCTCTCATCGGCCAGTCCACATACTGTGTCAGGAATCCTTCTTGAACACACCTGAAAAATTCAGCCCCATCTATACCCCTTGCACTCAGGAGGTGCCAGTTAATATGAGGGAAGTTGAAATCTCCCATAATTACTACCCTGTATTTCCTGCACCATTCTAAAATCTGCCTGCTTATCTGCTCCTCAGTGTCCCGAGGGCTATTTGGGGGCCTATAGACTACTCCCAGCACAGTGATTGATCCCTTCCTATTTCTGACTTCCACCCAGACTGACTCTGTGGACACTCCTTCTGCAGCGTCCTCCCTTTCTATAGCCGTGATACTATCCCTAACCAGCAATGCCACTCCCCCCCACCTTTTCTACCTCCCATCCTATTCCTTTTAAGACACTTGAACCCCAGGACCTGCATCATCCAATCCTGCCCTTCCTCCAACCAAGTTTCAGTAATGGCCACAACATCATAGTTCCACGTACTAACCCACTCTCTGTTTTCTGCCGACTAGCCAATGTTCCACCCACGCTAGTAACTTCCCTGTAATTCCATGGGCTCTTATCTTGCTAAGCAGCCTCATGTGCGGCACCTTGTCAAAGGCCTTCTGAAAATCCAAGTACATCATGTCTACTGCATCTCCTTTATGTACACTGCTGGTATTTTCCTCAATGAGTTGCAGTAGGTTTGTCAGGCAGGATTTTCCTTTCAGGGAACTATGCTAGCTTTGGCCTATCTTGTCATGTGCCTCCAGGTACTCTGTAATCTCATCCCTAACTATCTTCCGGAGCACCTTCTCAGTTGTAATTTTCACTGCACAAACTTCACTTCCCTGACACTCTTGAATGTCCAGTATACTGCAGACGTCTTCCACTGTGAAGACTGATGCAAAATATGCAGTCAATTCCTCTGCCATCTCTCATTACAATTACTCCAGTGCCATTTTGTATTGGTCCTATATCTATCCTTAACTCTCTTTTACTCTTTATATACTTAAAAAAAAAAGCTTTTAGTATCTTCTTTGATATTAGTCACCAGCTTCCTTTCATAATTCATCTTTTCCTTCCTAATGACCTTCTTAGTTTCCTTTGCAAGTTTTTAAAAGCTCCCCAATCCTCAATTTTCCAACTAGCTCTGGCTACTATGTATGCCCTCTTTTTTTTTGCTTTTACTTTGGCTTTGACTTGACTTGTCAACCACAGCAGTGTCCTTCTTCCCTTGGAAAATTTCTTCTTATTTGGAATATATCTGTCTTGCACTTCCCTGATTTTTTACAGAAACTCCAGACATTGCTGCTCTGCTGTCCTTCCTGCAAATGTCCCTTTCCAGTCAACCTGGGCCAGTTCCCTTTTCATGCCATTGTAATTTCCTTCGTTCCACTGAAATACCGAAACATTGGATTTTATTTTTTCCCTCTAATATTTCAATGTGAACTTGATCATATTGTGATCACTGACCTCTAAAGGTTCCTTAACCTTAAGCTCTCTTATCACCTCCGGATCATTGCACAACACCTAATCCAGCACAGCTGATCCCTAGTGGGCTCAATAACAAGCTGTTCTAAAAAGCTATCCCTTAGACATTCTACAAATTTTCTCTCTTGAGGTCCAGTACTGACTTGGTTTTCCCATTCCACTTTCATGTTAAAATCCCCAATATTTATCATGACATTATCTTTCTGACACACCTTTTCTATCTCCTGCTGTAATTTGTTATCCACATCCTGGCTGCTGTTTGGAGGCCTGTATACAACTGCCATTAGGGTCCTTTTACCCTTGTCATTTCTTAACTCAACCCATAGAGACTCCACACCTTACAATCCAATGTCATCTCTTTCTAATGATTTAATATTATTTCTTATACACAGAGCCACACCACCCCCTCTGCCTACTAACCTATCTTTCTGATGCACCATATATCCTTGGACGCTCAGCTCCCAATGGTAGCCATCCTATAGCCAAGTTTCACAGATGGCCACAATGTCATATTTGCCAATCTGTAGCTGAATTTCAGGATCGTCCATTTTATTCCTTGTACTGCGTGCACAGCCCTAGGGCTGTGTGCTCAGCTGGTCACGACCCACAACTGTGCAGCAATACACAGCTCGAATCACATTATCAAGTTCGACAATGACACGACCGTGGTGGGTCTCATCAGCAAAAACGACGAGTCAGCTTACAGAGAGGAGGTGCAGTGACTAATGGACTGGACCAAAGCCAACAACCTGTCTCTGAATGTGAATAAAACAAAAAAGATGGTTGTTGACTTCAGGACAGCATGGAGTGACCACTCTCCGCTAAACATTGACAGCTCCTCCGTTGAGATCATTAAGAGCACCAAATTTCTTGGTGTTCACCTGGCAGAGAATCTCACCTGGTCCCTCAACACCAGCTCCATAGCAAAGAAAGCCCAGAAAGAAAGCATCTCTACTTTCTGTGAAGGCTGAGAAAAGTCCATCTCCCATTCCCCCCACCCCATCCTCACCACATTCTACAGAGGATGTATCAAGAGCATCCTTAGGAGCTGCATCACTGCCTGGTTTGGGAATTGCACCATCTCAGATCACAAGACCCTGCGGCAGATAGTGAGGTCAGCTGAGAAGATCATTGGGGTCTCTCTTCCCACCATTGCAAACATTTACACTACGCGCTGCACCTGCAAAGCTAACAGCATTGTGAAGGACCCCACGCACCCCTCATACAAACTCTTCTCCCTCCTGCCATTCTGGCTCTCATGACCAGACTGCAACAGTTTCTTCCCCGAAGCCATCAGACTCCTCAATACCCAGAGTCTAGACTGACATCTACATTATTTATTATATTAGAATTTGTCCTCTGCAGTGCTTATTGTCTTGTTTATTATCAATTAATTAATTAATTAATTATTGTGCACTTTATGTAGTCCTGTGTAGGTCTATAGTCTAGTGTAGTTTTTGGGTTGTTTCATTTAGCACCAAGGTCCTGGAGGAACGTTGTCTTGTTTTTACTGTGTACTGTACCAGCAGTTTATGGTCGAAATGACAATAAAAAGTGACTTCACTTGACTTGACTTGATCATGGCTGATCCAACTTTCCTCTCAGTCCCAATCTCCTGCCTTCTCTCTGTATCCCTTCATGCCCTGAATAATCAAGAATCTATCAATCTCTGCCTTAAATATATGTAACGAAGGCTATGTAGGAGGCAGGGTTAGATTGATCTTAACCTTAGGGTAGGTTAAAAGGTCAACATAACATTGTGACTGACGGATCGGTACTGTCCTGTACTGTTCTATATTTCACTCTACAGATGCTGACTGGCCTGATAACTTCAGCAGTTTCTGTTTAACTGCAGACCTGTTCAACTTCAGTGGTAACACACACACAAAATCCTGGAGGAACTCAGCAGGCCAGGTAGCATCTATAGAAAAAAATACATTCGACATGTCAGGCCAAAACCCTTCAGCAGGACTGGAGAAAAAAAAGCTGAGGAGTAGGTTTAAAAGGTGGGGGGAGGGGAGAGCAAAACATTAGGTGATAGGTGAAACCTGGAGGGGGAGAGATGAAGGAAAGAGCTGGGAAGTTGATTGGTGAAAGAGACAGAAGGCCATGGAAGAAAGAAAAAAGGGAAGGAGCACCAGAGGGAGGCAATGAACAGGTAAGGAGATGAGGTGAGAGAGGGAAAAGGGGATGGGAAATGGAGAAGGAGGGATTGGGAGCATAACTGAAAGTTTAAGAAACTGACGTTCATGCAATCAGGTTTGAGGCTACCCAAATGGAATATAAGGTGTTGTTCCTCCAACCTAGGAGTGGCCTCATCATGACAGTGGAGGAGACCATAGATGGACATATCGGAATGGAAATGTGAAGTGGAATTAAAATGGATGGCTACAGGGAGATCCCGCTTGTTCTGATGGATGGAGCACAGATGCTTGGCGAAGTGGTCTCCCAATCTATGTTGGGTCTCACCGATATACAGAAGGCCACACCAGGAGCATTGAACACTGTATATGACCCCAACAAACTCATAGGTGAAATGTCACCTCACCTGGAAGCACTGTTTAGGGCCCTGAATGGTAGTGAGGGAGGAAGTGTAGGGGCAGGTGTAGCACTTACTCTGCTTGCAAGAATATGTGCCAGGAGGGAGATCAGTAGGGAGGGAACAAGGGATAAGGGAGTTGCATAGGAAGCGATCCCTGCAGAAAGCAGAAAGTGGGGGGAAGGAAAGATGTGCTTGGTGGTGGGATCCAGCTGGAGGTGGCTAATGTTTTGGAGAATCATGTGCTGTACGTGGAAGCTGGTGGGGTGGTAGGTGAGGACAAGAGGAACTCTATCTCTGGAAGGGTGGCAGGAAGATGGGATAAGAGCAGACATGTGTGAAATGGAAGAGATGCGATTGAGGTCAATGTTGATGGTGGAGGAAGGGAAACTCTTTTCTTTGAAAAAGGAGGACATCTCCTTCATTCTAGAATGTAAAGCTTCACCTTGAGAACAGATGCAGCGGAGATGGAGGAATTGAGAAAAGGAGATGGCATTTTTACAAGTAGTTGGGTGGGGTGAGCTGTGGTGTAGGTAGTAGGGAGGGACAAGGTGTGGTCTAGGTAAGTAGGGTGGAACGAGGTGTGTCTAGGTAATAAGGTGGAATGAGGTGAGGTCTAGGTGGAAGGGTGGGTCAAAGCGTGGTCTAAACTTCCCTCCCTTAACTTTGTACATCTGCAGATTGTTTGTAACTTCAGTGGTAGAATCCTTCCTAAGACACCAATAGACCAGGGGTTCCAAACCTGGGGTCCATAGACTCCTTGCTAATGGTATTGGCCCACAGCATGAAAAGATTTTGGGAACCACTGATTTAGACGGACGCCTTAAAGTGCAACAGTCAGTAAAGATTTAACAGGGGAAGCCAGACCTTTGGTAAGAACATACAAAATAGGTCCAAAAAAAGTCTTTTGGCTACTCACTCCTGCTTCATCACTGAACAAGATCAAGGCTCAACTACCTTGTCAACACCTTCCTGCATGCATCTTTAATCCAGTGATTCCCTTAATACCTAAAAATCTAGTGATTGGTATGTTAAAGAATCTCAGCAACAGATGTTAGAATCCCTTCAGTAGAAAATTCCAAAGATTATTTACACTCTGGGTAAAGAAATCACTTCTCTTTGTTTTGAAATGGCCAAGCTACTGTTCCAAAATATTCAGACAGTGACTCGTTATTTTTAGGCCTCACTCTCTCTGAATCTACCTTGTCAAGCCCTAAAAGGGTTGCATGTTTTATTCAGGCCATTTTTTCATTTCTCTAAAATCTAGAAATTACATGCAGTCTCAAGAAATCAATCTGATGACCCTCTGTTGCATTCCCTCTAGCAAAAGTAATTTCTTCCTTGCATGGAGAGACCTTGATGTAATACACCAGAAAGAGTATCCTTGTGGTCCGATAGAATTCAATAAGACAATCTGTACTCTTGTATTCACATCCCTGTGTGCTATTTACCATTGTCCTACTCCTGTACACAATCAATCAGAAATTCAAGTGAAAAGACACCCAATTCTTCCTGAACTCCAACAGCTTTGAATCAGACATGCAAATCTTATTTAATTGATTAAGTTATTTTAAAGCAGATTCTTTCCCACACCCCTATTCTTACCCAAGGTCTTTATTCACAAAGGTCAATAAACTAAGTCAATCACTATAAACTATAGACCAGTGACTCTCACGTCAGTTATAGGAAAATTGCTGGAGAAAATACTTTGGAATAGGATATGAGTTTTTGGAAAATCCATTGTTTTTTGACAAGGTGACAAGAGAAACTGATGAGGGAAGGGCAGTGGATGTTGTCTACATGGATTTTAGTAAGGCATTTGACAAAGTCCTTTGTGGTCAACTAATCCAGAAGACTAACATGCACGGGGTCCATGGCGAATTGGCTATTTGGATTCAGAACTGGCTTGTGCGTAGAAGAAAGTGGATAGTGGTTGAAGGGACTTATCGAGCTGGAGCTCTGTAATTAGTAGAGTTCCACAGGGATCTGTGCTGGGACCTCTGTTGTTTGTAAAATATATAAATGACCTGCCTGAAAGAAAATGTGGATGGGCAAGTGTCATGGTCTGGATTGGGTTCCCTTTAAATTGATCTTGCTTATGTTACGATCCGGACTGTTGACTCCTTGTTTCCCTTTAATTCCCTGATTTCCTGTGTCCCTTGGGCTTGGTGATTAAAGGCAATTTACTCTCAACTGAACTGGCAGTTTATAAGTCTCCATCTTCAGCCATTCTGGGAGAGAGCGTTATGGAGCGTTAATGAAGTCACCGAAGCTAGTGCGAGCCAAAGTCATCTAGCCGGAGCCAACTAAGTTTCTTGCCAGAGCAAGCCAAGTCTCCTCCCGAAGCAAGGGCCAGCAAGCCACCTTCCCTTGCCAGAGCGGGTCTGGCAAGGTTAACCCACCAGGGTGAGTCAGGAGCTCACCACTGCTTGGAGCAAACTTGTGCCCAGTTATAGTACCATCTATCGTTGTGTGGTCTCCGTATCCATGTCCTGTGTTTAAAAGGGGTCCCGGCCCTGTACCCTAGAAGGGTCCTGACCCTGTGTCAAGAAGAGTCCCAACTCCGCCCTGTGTCTAAGGAGGATTCCCAGCTCAGTGTTTTATGTCCTGTGTCTGAGTCTGTCCCGTGAATAAGAAGAGTCCCAGCTCCATGCCCTGTGTCTAAGGAGGAGTCCCAGCTCAGTGTTCTATGTCCTGTGTTTGAGTATCAAGACCAAGCTCCGAGGTTCAAGTATCAAGTACTGGCTCCGAGATCTGTGTACGGAGTCCTTGCTCCAAGGTCCGTGTTCCGAGTCCTGGATCCGATCTCCGAGCTCCAAGTCCTGGCCCAGACCCCAAGTCCTGGCCTAGTCCAGGGCCTGAGTCCTTGTCCATTCCACCTATTCCCATTTCCACTTTGCTCTCCTTGATTTCCCTCTGTTCCATCCTTGCATCACGGCTCTCCTTGTAACTAGTAATAAACTCTATTTAGTTAACCCCTCAAGACAGTGTTTTGTGTCCTGCATTTGGGTCCTCCCCCAGCACCCTTGCCCCCACATTGTGACAGCAGGTTAGTTAATTTGTGGATGTAGCCAAGATTGATAGAGCTGTGGATAGTGTAGAAGACTAGCTAAGTACTGTATAGATTAGCTGCAGATTTGGGCTAAAGAATGGCAGATGGAGTTTAACCCAGGTAAATGTGAGGTGTTACACACCAGTAGGGAAAATGCAAGGAGACAGTCCACTGCTAAGGGCCATAAGGCCATTAGACCATTGGACATAGTAGCGGAAGTAGGCCATTCAGTCCATTGAGACTTCGCCACCATTCCATCATGGCTGATCTTGGATCCCACTCAACCATATACGCCTGCCTTCTCGCCACATCCTTTGATGCCCTGACCGATCAGGAAACGATCAACTTTGCCTTAATTATACTCATGAACTTGGCCTCCACCACAGCCTGTGGCAGAGTATTCCACGGATTCACTGCTCTCTGATTAAAAATAATTCTCTTAACCTCTGTTCTAAAAGGTCACCCCTCAATTCTGAGGCTGTGCCCTCTAGTTCTGGATACCCTCACCAAAGGAAAGATCCTCTTCACATCCACCCTATCTAGAAATTTCAACATTCAATAGGTTTCAATGAGATCCCCCACATTCTTCTAAATTCCACTGAATACAGGCCCAAAGCTGCCAAAAGTTCCTCATACCTTAACCCCTTCATTCCTGAAATCATCTTTGTGAACCTCCTCTGGACTCTCTCCAATCAGAACATATCCTTTCTGAGATATGAGGCCCAAAACTGTTGGCCTGACATGTGTGACATGTGTCTAATAAAGACTCAGCATTATCTCCTTGCTTTTATATTCTATTCCCCTTGAAATAAATGCCAACATAGCATTTGCCTTCTTTACCACAGACTCAATGTGTAATGTAACCTTCTGGGAGTCTTGCATGAGGACTCCCAAATCCCTCTGCACCTCTAATATTTGGACCTTCTTCCCATTTAGATAACAGTCCAGATGATTCTTCATTTTACCAAAATGCATTATCATACATTTCCTAACATTCTATTCCATCTGCTACTTTTTGCCCATTCTTCTAATTTGTTCTTCTGCAATCACGTTGCTTCCTCAGCACTACCTACCCCTCCACCTATCTTTGTATCATCTGCAAACTTTGCCACAAAAGCCATCAATTCCATTATCCAAATCACTGACAAACAATGTGAAAAGTAGCAGTCCCAATACTGACCCTGAGGAGCATCACTAGCCACTGGCAGCCATCCAGAATAGGCACCCTTTATTCTTACTCGCTGCCTCCTACTTGTCAACCATTCCTCTATCCATGCCAGTATCTTTCTTGTAACACCACAGGATTGTATCTTGTTAAGCAGCCTCATGTGTGGTACCTCATCAAATGCCTTCTGAAAATCAAAGTAAATGACAAGCACTGCCTCTCCTTTGTCCACCCTGCTTGTTACTCCTTCGAAGATCGCCAACGGATTTGTCAGGTGAGGTTTACTTTTACAGAAATCATGCTGTCTTTGACTTATTTTATCATTAGTCTCCAAGTATCCTGAAACCTCATCCTTAATAATCGACTCCAACACTTTCCCAACCACTGAGGTTAGGCTAACAGGCCTAAAATTTCCTTTCTTATGCCTTCCTCCCTTCTTAAAGAGTGGAGTGACATTTGCAATCTTCCATTCCTCCAGGACCATGTCAGAATCAAGTGATTCTTCAAAGATCATGAGCAATGCATCCATTATCTCTTCAGCAACCTCTCTCAGGACTCTGGGATGTAGTCCATCTGGTCCACCTTAACACCTTTGAGTTTGACTTGCACTTTTTCCTTTGTAATAGCAATGGAATTCACTCCTGCACCCTGACACTCATGGACCTCTGGCACGCAGTGAAGACTGATGCAAAGTACCCATTAAGTTCATCTGCCATTTTTTGCCCCTCCTCCCATTACTACCTCACCAGTATCATTATCCAGTGGTCCAATATCAACTCTTACCTCCCTTGTACTATTTATAGAACTATAAAAAAATGTTTAGTATCCTGCTTTATAATATTTCCTAGTTTACCCTCATATTTCATCTTTTCCCTTCTTATAGCTTATTTAGTTGCCTTTAGTTGGATTTTAAAAGCTTCCTAATCATCCAACTTCCCCCTCACTTTTGCTACTTTATATGCCTGGTTTAGAGGAGACGTGTTATCATAAGAGGCTGGATAAACTTGTCTTTTTTTCTTTGGAGCATCGAAGGCTGAGGAGAGATCTGATTCAGGTTTACATGATTATGAGAGACATAGATAGAGTGGGCATAGAGTATCTGTTTCCCAGGGTTTAAATGTCTAATACCAGAGGGCATGCATTTAAGGTGAGAGGCGGTAGGTTCAAGGGAGATTTGAGGAATAAGTTTTTTACTCTAAGAGTCATGGATGTGCTGCCTGGTATGGTGGTAAAGGCAAATACATTAGAGGCTTTTAAGAGTTGTTTGGATAAGCACATGGATGTAAAGAAGGTAGAGGGAAATGGACATGGTGTAGGGAGGGAGGAGTTAGTGCTTAGGTATTTTTCATATGTTTTTTAGTTGGTTTGTCACAACATTGTGGGCTGAATAGCTTGTTCCTGAGCTGTATTGTTCTATGTTCTATGTCAGCACTTGGTGATCAATGCACACAATAGGCATGGACTTCATTGAACCTTCTGAGGGGCTAAGGAAACTGGTTGATGAGGGCAACACACACAAAATGTTGGAGGAACTCAGCAGGCCAGGCATTCGTCTATAGAAAAGCATACATTTTCCAGGCAAGACCCTTTAGAGTTAGGGTTACGGTTGATGAGAGAATGCTTTTGGTGTAACTTACGTAGATTTTCAGAAGATTTTTGACAACACCCTTTGTGGTATTCTGGTCAAAAATGTAAATGCCCACAGTGTCCAAGGGAGAGTGGCAAATAGAATCCAAAAACTGGCCCCATGCGAGGAAGCAATGGGGAAAGAGTTGATGGATATTTTTGTATCTGGGAGCCTAAAACTAGAATGACTGGGGTCAGTACTCCGTACTTTACTTACCGTTATTGACATTAATGAACTAGTTCACGCCATGGTCAACGGTACAGAATCTGTGGTGTGGTTGCAAGTGAGGGGCAAGTTTTAAACCACAGTGACAAGTGGACCTTAATCCAGAGAACTGTGTGCTTTAATTGTGTTTCAGTACAGGAATCCATATAGGCAATGGATTAACCAGACTCCGTTTGTGCACAGGATTCCAGCAGGGTGTTTCCTGTCCCATGCAGTCTTGTTCTCTTCATCTGGTGGAATAATTTTGATGCTTGGCTGGGCTAGCTGAATGTTTGGAATTGTTACTTAACTCATCAGAAAAGTAACACCAATTGAATAAATATCCCGGATAGCATTAAAAATGATTTGTCACTAGTTTGGGGTATGCAATGCCTCCTGATGATCCTGTGATCTCTGTCTCAGAGGCCAATGCTAGACTGACTCTAAAGGAGTAAACCCTCGCAAGGCAGAAGGTCCCGATGGAGTACCTGGTAAGGCTCTGAAAACTTGTGCCAACCAACTAGTGAGAGTATTCAAGGACGTTTTCAACCTCTCACTGTTACGGGCGGAAGTTCCCACTTGCTTCAAAAAGGCAACAATTATACCAGTGCTGAAGAAGAATAATGGGGCTGCCTTAATGACTATTGCCCGGTAGCACTCACATCAACAGTGATGAAATGCTTTGAGAGGTTGGTCATGACTAGACTGAACTCCTGCCTCGCCAAGGACCTGGCCCCACTGCAATTTGCCTAGCGCCACAATAGGTCAATGGCAGATGCAATCTTGATGGCTCTCCACACATCTTTAGACCACCTGGACAACTCAAACACCTACGTCAGGATGCTGTTCATTGACTAGAGCTCAGCATTTAATACCATCATTCCCACAATCCTGATTGAAAAGTTGCAGAACTTGAGCCTCTGTACCTCCCTCTGCAATTGGATCCTTGACTTCCTAACAGGAAGACCACAATCTGTGCAGATTGGTGATAACATATCCTCCTCGCTGACGATCAACACTGGCACACCTCAGGAGTGGGTGCTTAGCCCACTGCTCTACTCTCTATACACAAATGACTGTGTGGCTAGGCATAGCTCAAATACCATCTATAAATTTGCTGATGATACAACCATTATTGGTAGAATCTCAGGTGGTGACGAGAGGACGTGCAGGAGTGAGATAAGCCAACTAGTGGAGTGGTGCCGCAGCAACAACCTTGCACTCAATGTCAGGAAGATGAAAGAGCTGATTGTGGACTTCAGGAAGGGTAAGACGAAGGAACACATGCCAGTCCTCATAGAGGGATCAGAAGTGGAGAGAGTGAGCAGTTTCAAGTTCCTGGGCGTCAAGATCTCTGAGAATCTAACCTGGTCCCGACATACCGATGTAGCTATAAAGAAGGTTGAGGCAGCAGCTATACTTTTTTTGGAGTTTGAAGAGATTTGGCATGTCAACAAATACACTCAAAAATTTCTATAGTTGTACTGTGGAGAGCATTCTGACAGGCTACATCATTGTCCGGTATGAAGGAGCTATCTATCACACAGGACCGAAAGAAGCTGCAGAAGGTTGTAAATCTAGTCAGCTCCATCTTGGGTGCTAGCCTACAAAGTACCCAGGACATCTTCAGGGAGTGATGTCTCAGAAAGGCAGCATCCATTATTAAGGACCTCCAGCAACCAGGACATGTTCTTTTCTCACTGTAACCATCAGGTAGAAGATACAGAAGCCTGAAGGCACACACTCAGTGATTCGGGATCAACTTTTTCCCCTCTGCCATACCATTCCTAAATGGCTATTTATCTTTGGACACTCCTCACTGTTTTTAATATTCAGTATTTCTGTTTTTGCACTTTTTAAAATCTATTCAATATGCTTGTTTATTTATTATTATTTTTCAAATTTTATTTTTTTCTCTCTGCTAGATTATGTATTGCATTGAACTGCTGCTGTTAAGTTAACATGTTTTACGTCACATGTTGGTGATAATAAACCTGATTCTGATTCTGATTCCTGACCCCAAAGATGGTGATCTCTGGAGATAAGTACACCAGCTGAACTAAACATCAGTCCCACATTTTAGCTACAAAATGGCTGCTATTTGATCACTGGATCACCAGTTTGTTGACCACAGTCTCATTTCACCCGCCACGTTTCCACAGATGTGACTGTTCTGCTGATGAGGAACAGCAGAACAGTCTGCTGCTTTCTTCTAAGTTTCTCCTAATACAAGGACAACAGTGGCCAGTATTACCTGTCATAATTATGCTCAGGTTCTTGCATCTGGAAGTGCTGATGGTAAATTGAATGAATCAGAGTAGCCTGACCTATCCCCAGATCTGCATTTCCCTTTGAGCAGGGCTGTGTGTGACGGCTCACTGTGAACAGGAGTTGTATGAAGGTGTCACTAAGTGCTGAATCCCGATTAACACACAACATTCAGGACCTTGAGCTGAAACTTTGAAGTGGTAACACAATCACACAATCTGAGCAGCTGCAGATCTCATTAACAGCCACTGCTCTCTCTTAACCTGGTCTCCGTCTTATTCCACAAAATGAGTTTATATATAAAGTAAGAAAAATATGGCTGCCCTTATAGTGGGTGAAACACATTCTCTGGTTTGTAAGGGACTCTGATTAAGCACAGTGTGCTAAGATATGTCATGTTTTTCAGTATTGTGTTGAAATTAGGATCATAAAATGCTCACAATATGTTCCGAAGACTGTGAAGCAGACCATCAGTGCCAAAAATGAGGCCACGATCATTTGTACAATGTCTGTGTAAAAGAGAAATGGGTTACTGTACCATAGTCAAAATAATGTAAATCATAGAGCATGTCTGCACAGCAAGGCAAACACAGCGAGGAAACAGGGAGGGGGAGCCCAGATTCTAAGGAAGTCATCTGTTGACCTATTAATCAACAACCTACATTCAAATCATTATTGTACCCAACAAAGAACAAAGGTCCTGGCGCAGGACCTGTGGTTCAGCAAGATTCTTAAAGCAGGACCTGGTGTTTAGCAAGAGTCCCAGAGCTTGACCTGTGGTTCAGCAAAGGTCCCAGCGCAGAACCTGTGTACACTGTCAGTCAAAGGCCTCCAATCACTCAACACTCCACCATCACTCTTTGCACAGATGTTGCTTGACCTACAGGTGTTTCCAGTATTTTTTGGTTTCACTTCAATCAGTCTTGTCTTATATCACTGAAATTACACTGCCTCAGATTTTTGAACCTGCAGATTTATGCTCATTATCTCTGAAAATGAGTCACAGAATTATACAGCACAAAAACAAGCCTTTCAACCCAACTTGTCCATGCTGACCAAGATGCTATCCAGCCCTATTTTTACTCTTATTCCTACTTCTACTCCCCACCTATTCCAGCTCCTAGTCCTGATCTATATTCGTTCTGTTCCTGCTCCTATTCTCGCTCATATTCTGGCTTTTATCTTGCTCCTATTCCTGCC
Organism: Hypanus sabinus; assembly: GCF_030144855.1. Lineage (NCBI taxonomy): Eukaryota > Metazoa > Chordata > Chondrichthyes > Myliobatiformes > Dasyatidae > Hypanus > Hypanus sabinus. The sequence goes on from NC_082714.1 coordinate 473,319, forward strand.
CATATTCCTGCTCCTAGTCCCACTGTTATTTGATTTTTATGTTGCGACAGCAAGAGAAAATATAATTTGGGTCCATATTCAATAACATATGATTTTGTCATTTAAGTTATGAAGCGACAAGCCTGGCTTTTTAACAAAATTTTCTGGACAACTTATACACTACATAAATTATTTGCAATCAATATTTAGCACACTTTATCCAATTGGACGCACAAAGGCAAGTGAAACTATTCCATAAAACTATGGCAATGTTAACAGAAGTTCACAATTCTCAGCATTACCTAACTACTTAAATTATATCAATACATTTTGTTACTTTGGATCAAATTTATACAGAGATAAATGCTTATGAGACTTGATGTTATGACAATTTAAATTGCCCTTGTGCAGAACACCCTAAAGGTTAACTTGGAGATTGAGTCAGAGGTGAGGAAGGCAAATGCAATGTTAGTGTTCATTTCAAGAGGTCTAGAATACAAGAGCAGAGGTGTGATGCTGAAGCTTTATAACGCACTGGTGAGCCTTCACCTTGAATATTGAGAACAATTTGGGGCTCCTTATCGAAGAAAGGATGTGCAGTCATTAGAGAGGGTTCAGAGGAGGTTCACAAGGATGATTCCGGGAGTGAAAGGGTTGTCATATCAGGAACGTTTAATGGCTTTGGGCCTGTATTCACTGCAAATTAGAAGGATTAGGGGGATCTCATTGAATCCTTTTGAATGTTGAAAGGCTTAGACAGAATAAATGTGGAAAGGATGTTTCCCATGGTGGGGTAGTCTAGAACAACAGGGCATCCATTTAAAACAGAGATGCCGAGAAATTTCCTTAGCCTGAGGGTGGTGAACTTGTGAAATGAATTACCACAAGCAGCTGTGGAAGCCAGGTTATTGGGTGTATTTAATGTGGAGATTAATAGGATCTTGATTGGCCACAGCATCAAAGGTTACAAGAAGGTTGGGGAGTGGGGTTGAGGAGGGAAAAAATAGGATCAGCTATGATTGAATGACAGAGCAGACTCAATGGGCCAACTGGCCCAATTCTATTCCTATGTCTTATGGTCTTATGGTTGTTTGGTCTTATTCCCGTTTCAATTCCTGATCTATTCCCAAACTTATTCCTGACCTATTCCCACTCCTATTCCTACTCGTATTTGCGCTCCTGTTCCTGACTGATTCACACTCCTATTTCTGACTTCTTCCCACTCCTACTTCTTGACCCTATTCCCACTCAAAGTCCTGCTCCACTTCCCATTCCTATTTCCACTCCTACCCCTGCTCCATTGCGCCCATGCTGACCACAGTGTCTTCCTGACCTATTCTGCTCCTAGTTCCACTGCAGCACACCTGCACTAATCACAGTGGTCTTGCTGACCTATTGTCGTTCTTAATCCATAAGGCCATAAGATACAGTAGTGGCATTAGGCCATTTGGTCCATTGAGTCTGTACCACCATTTCATCATGGCTGATTCATTTTTCCTCTCAGCAACAATCTCCTGCCTTCTCCCCGTTTCCTTTCATAGCCTGACCAATCAAGAACCTATCAATCTCTGCCTTAAATATACATAAAGACCTGGCCTCTACAGCTGCCTGTGGCAAAGAATTCCACAGATTCACCACTCTCTGGCTGAAGAAATTCCCCTTCACCTCATTCTGAAAGGACACCCTCTATTCTGAGGCTGTGTTCACTGGTCTTCGACTTTCTCTCCATGCAGAGCAGACTCAATGGGACAAATGGCCTAATTCTACTCCTATTTCTTATAGTCTATTGTCATAGGAAACATCCTCTCTACATTCACTTTGGCAAGGCTTTTCACCATTCAATAGGTTTCTTTTTTTTGTAATTTATTTTTTTATTGCAGTTTATCAAACAAACATTTCCATAAGATGTATTTCAGACATTGTACATATATATCATATAATCATATATATCACAAATCTCCACAAAGTATTTATCTGGGGTATACACTTATAGAAAAGAGTGGAAAGAAAAACCAAGCAAAAGGAAAGAACTATGTACAAGTAGAGAGTGATCTTTTTTTTACAACAGATTCGTTGATTTGTGAGAATAAAATCAGGCCTAGAGCCATCAAGCACTCTTCATATGACAAACCATTCAATCCAGGAATCATTTTCATGAACCTCCTTTGAACCCTTTCCAGTTTCAGCACATCCTTTGTAGAGAAGGGGCCCAAAACTGCTCACTATACTGCAAGTGAGGCCTCATCATTGCGTTATAAAGTCTCACCATTACATTCTTGCTTTTATATTCTTCACCAACGACTCAACCTGCAAATTAACCTTTGGGAAATCCAGCACAAGGACTCAAAAGTCCCTTTGCACCTCAGTTTTTTGTATTTTCTCTCCATTTAGAAATTAGTCAAGATTTTCATTTCTTCTACCAAAGTGTATGACCAGACACTTTCTGACACTAGCATTTCTGCCATTTCTTTGCTCAATCTCCTAACCTGTCTGCCCTTCTATTACTTTTCTACTTCCTCAAAACTACCTGCTGCTCCACCTGTCTTCATATCATTTGCAAACTTTATTCCCACTCTTTGCCTCCTGCCAAACAGCCACTGCTTTATCCATGCTAGAGTCTATCCTGTAATGCCCTGGGCTCATGCCAGGTAAAGCAGCCTCATGTATGGCTCCTTGACAAAGGCGTTCTAAAAACATATCAACCTATTCACCTTTGTCTATCATGCTTGTTATTTCTACTAATCTACCTATCTACCTTCAGCCCATTCAGCTTCCCAAGAAACTTCTCCCTAGTAATGATAACTTCATATACTTTATGATCCTTGAAACTTGGAACTCCCACCATACTGCTAGTGTCTTCCCCAGTGAAGACTGATGCAAAATACTTACTTAGCTCATTTGTCATTTCCTTGTCCCCATTACTAACTCTCCAGCATCGTTTTCTGGCAGTGCAATATCCATTCTCACATCTTTTTTGTATCTTATGTATCTGAAGAAACTTTTGGTATCATATAAAACCATAAGACCATAAGACATAGGAGCTGATTTAGGCCATTTGGCCATCAAGTCTGCCCCGCTATTTAATCATGGATGATCCTTTCCTCCCCGCTTCAGCCCCACTCCTCTGCCTTCTCCCCATACCCTTTGATGCCATGTCCAATCAAGAACCTATCAAGTTTTGCCTTAAATACATCCAACAACCAGGCCTCCACAGCTGCCTGTGGCAACAAATACACCACCTATGGCTAAAGAAATTTCTCCATATCTCTGTTTTAACGGGACGCTTTCCCAAGGCTGTGTTCTCTTGTCCTAGACTAGTTAACCTTTAGAGTGTTATGCATAGGACTCCCAAGTCCCTTTGGATATTCTCTCCATTTAGAAAATAGAACATACAAACCTACCGCACACTACAGGCCCGTCAGCCCACAATGTTGTGCCAAACATGTAACCTACTCTAGAAACAGACCAGAATTTCCCTATCGCATTGTCCTCTATTTTTTCTAAGCTCCATGTACCTATCTAAGAGGCTCTTAAAGGACCCTATTGTATCCACTTCCACCACTGTCCCTGGCAGTACATTCCACGCACCCACCACTCTCTGTGTGACAAATTTACCCCTGACATCCCCTCCGAACCTATTTCCAAGCACCTTAAAAGTATGCCTCCTTATGTTAGCCATTTCAGCCCTGAGAAAAAGCCTCTGACTATCCACACAATCAATACCCCTCATCATCTTATACACCTCTATCAGGTCACCTCTCATCCTCTGTCGCTCCAAGGAGAAAAGACCAAGTTCACTCAACCTATTCTCATAAGGCTTGCCCTCCAATCCAGACACCATCCTTGTAAATTTCCTCTGCACTCTCTCTAAAGTATTTACATCCTTCCTGTATTGAGGTGGCCAGAAATGAACACAGTACTCCAAGTCAGTTCTGACCAAGGTCTTATTTAGCTGTTACATTACCTCACGGCTCTTGAACTCAATCCCACAGTTGATGAAGGCCAACACACCATACGCCTTCTTAACAACAATGTCAACCTGTGCAGCAGCTTTGAGTATCCTATGGACATGGACCTCAAGATCTCTCAGATCCTCCACACTGTCGAGAGTCTTACCATTTATATCATACTTTGTCTTAAAATTTGACCTACCAAAATTAACCACTTCACACACCTGGGTTGAAGTCCATCTGCTCCTTCTCAGCCCAGTTCTGCATCCTATCGATGTCCCGCTGTAACCTCTGACAAACCTCCAGACTAACCTTTGTGTCATCAGCAAACTGCCTAACCCACCCTTCTACTTCTTCATCCAGGTCATTTATAAAAATCATGAAGAGAAGGAGTCCCAGAATAGATCTCTGCAGAACAACACTGGTTACCGACCTCCATGTAGAATATGAACCATGCTAAAATTGTCTGTACATTTATTTCTTCCACAAAAGTGCATGACCATGAATTTTTCAACATTGCATTTCATTTACCACTTACTTGCCAATTCTCCTAATCTGTCTAAGTCCATCTGCAGCCTACCTATTTCCTCAACACTCCACCAATCTTTGTATCATCTGCAAACTTGGCAACAAAGCTATCTATTCCATCACCAAAACCATTAATATACAGTATAAAAAGAAGTGGACCCAAAACTGACCCCTGCAAAACACCACTAATCATTGGCAGCCATCCAGAAAAGGTCCCTTTTATTCCCACATGCTACCTCCTACCTATCAGCCAATGCTCTAACCATGTTAGTAACTTTCCTGTAATACCATGGACTCATAACTTGGTAAGTAGCCTCATGTGTGGCACCTTGTTAAATACCTTCTGAAAGTCCAGATATACAACATCTACTACATCCCTTTTATCCATCCTACTTGCAATCTCCTCAAAGAATTCCAATAGGTTTGTCAGGCAGGATTTTCCCTGAAGGAAACCATGCTGACTTTGCCCTATCTTGTCCTGTGTCACCAAATACTCAATAACCTCATCCTTAACAATTGACTCCAACATTTTCCCAACCACTGAGGTCAGGCTAACTGGTCTACAATTTCCCTTCTGCTGCCTCTGTTCTTTCTTAAAGAGTGGAGTGACATTTTCAATTTTCCAGTCCTCTGGCACTATGATAGAGTCCAATGATTTTTGAAAGATCATTATTAATGCCTCCACAGTCTCTACAAATACCTCTTTCAGAATCCTGGTGTGCAGTTCATCTGGTTATGTATGTACCCTTAGGTCTTTCAGATTTTTGAGCACCTTCTCCCTTGTAATAATAACTGCACTCACTTCTCTTCCCTCACACCTTTCAACATCTGGCAGACTGCTAGGGTCTTCCTCAGTGAAGAATGTGGCAAAATACATTCTTGTCAGTATCGGTGTGGATCCACACTGGGAGTTATAGACAATAGACAATAGGTGCAGAAGTAGACCATTCGGCCCCTCGAGTCTGCACCGCCATTCTGAGATCATGGCTGATCATTCACTATCAATACCCAGCCCCTGCCTTGTCCCCATATCCCTTGATTCCCCTATCCATCAGATATCTATCCAGCTCCTTCTTGAAAGTATCCAGAGAATTGGCTTCCACCGTCTTCCGAGGCAGTGCATTCCACACCTCCACAACTCTCTGGGAGAAGAAGCTCTTCCTCAACTCTGTTTTAAATAACTGACCTCTTATTCTCAATCCATGCCCTCTGGTACTGGACTCTCCCAACATCTGGAACATATTTCCTGCCTCAATCCTATCAAATCCTTTAATTATCTTAAACGTTTCAATCAGATCCCCTCTCAATCTCCTCAATTCCAGCGTGTACAAGCCCAATCTCTCCAATCTCTCTGCGTAAGACAGCCCGCCATCCCAGGAATCAACCTGGTGAATCTACGCTGCACTTCCTCAATTGCCAGAATGTCCTTCCTTAAACCTGGAGACCAAAACTGTACACAATATTCCAGGTGTGGTCTCACCAGGGCTCTGTACAAATGCAAAAGAACATCCTTGCTCTTGTATTCAATTCCCCTTGTAACAAAGGCCAACATTCCATTTGCCCTCTTCACTGTCTGTTGCACTTGCTCATTCACCTTCATTGACTGGTGAACTAGGACTCCTAGGTCTCTTTGCATTTCTCCCTTACCTAACTCGACACCGTTCAGACAATACTCTGCCCTCTTGTTCCAGCTTCCAAAGTGGATAACTTCACATTTATTCACATCTGCCAAGTATCTGCCCACTCGCTCAGCCTATCCAAGTCTCCCTGTATTCTCCTAACTTCCTCTTCGCATGTCACACTGCCACCCAGTTTAGTATCGTCAGCAAACTTGCTGATATAGTTTTCAATGCCCTCATCTAAATCATTGACATAAATCGTAAAGAGCTGTGGTCCCAATACAGAGCCCTGTGGTACCCCACTAGTCACTTCCAGCCAGTCTGAGAAACACCCATTCACTGCTACCCTTTGCTTTCTATCTGCCAACCAGTTTTCTATCCATGTTGAAACCCTGCCCCCAATGCCATGAGCTCTGATTTTACTCACCAATCTCCTATGTGGCACCTTATCGAATGCCTTCTGAAAATCTAGGTACACAACATCTACTGGCTTACCCTCATCTAACATCCTTGTTACACCCTCAAAAAACTCCAACAGATTAGTCAAGCATGATTTGCCCTTGGTAAATCCATGCTGGCTCAGCCTAATCCTATTTCTGCCATCTAGATGTGCCACTATTTCGTCCTTAATAATGGACGTTAGGCTAACAGGGCGATAGTTCTCCGTTTTCTCCTTCCCTCCCTTCTTGAAAAGTGGGACAACATTAGCCACTCTCCAATCTTCAGGAACTGATCCTGAATCTAAGGAACATTGGAAAATGATTACCAATGCATCCGCAATTTCCTGAGCCACCTCTTTTAGAACCCTCGGATGCAGACCATCTGGACCCGGGGATTTATTAGCCTTCAGCCCTACCAGTCTACTCATCACAGTTTCTTTCCTAATGTCAATCTGTCTCAGTTCCTCTGATATCTTATGACCCTGGCCCATCCATACATCTGGGAGATTGCTTGTGTCCTCCCTGGTGAAGACAGATCTAAAGTATGCATTAAATTCTGTTGCCATTTCCCTGTTTCCCATAACAATTTCTCCCAATTCATTCTTCAAGGGGCCAACATTGTTCTTAACTATCTTCTTTCTCTTCACATAGCTAAAAAAGCTTTTGCTATCCCCTTTTATATTCCTGGCTAGACTGAGCTCATACCTGATTTTTTCTTTCCGTATTGCTTTTTTAGTTAAGATCTGCTGTTCCTTAAAACTTTCCCAATCATCTGTATTCCCACTCATCTTAGCCCTGTCATACTTCTTTTTCTTTAATGCTATACAATCTCTGACTTCCTTTGTCGACCACTGTGGCCCCTTCCCCCTCTTTGAATCCTTCCTTCTCATTGGAATGAACTGCATTTGCATCTTTTGTATTATGCCCAAGAATATCTGCCAATGCTGATCCACTGTCTTTCCTGCCAGGGCATCCGCCCATTTAACTTTGGCCAGCTCATCCCTCATGGCTCCGTAGTCTCCTTTATTTAATTGCAACACTGACACTTCTGATCTTCCCCTATCCCTCTCAAATTGTAGATAAAAACTTACCATGTTATGATCACTACTTCCTAATGGCTCCTTTACTTCAAGATCACTTATCAATTCCTGTTCATTACACATCACCAAGTCCAAAATAGCCTCGTTCCTGGTTGGCTCAAGCACAAGCTGTTCCAAAAATACATCCCTTAGACACTCCACAAACTCCCTATCCTGGGGTCCAGCACCTACCTGATTCTCCCAGTCCACCTGCATGTTGAAATCTCCCATAACGACTGCATTACCTTTAGCACATGCCAGTGTTAACTCCCTAATCAACTTGTACCCAATATCCACGCTACTGTTTGGGGGCCTGTACACAACACCCATTAGGGTCTTTTTACCCTTACTGTTCCTCAGCTCAATCCACACAGACTCTACTTCCCCTGTTCCCAAGTCACCTCTTGCTAAGGACTGAATCTCATTCCTCACCAACAGGGCCACCCCACCCCCTCTTCCCGTATTTCTGACTCTACGATAGCACGTATACCCTGGTACACTCAATTCCCAGGCCTGATCCCCTTGCAGCCATGTCTCCGTTATCCCAACAATATCGTAGTCCCCCATTTTTATCTGAGCTTCAAGCTCATCTGTCTTATTTCTGACACTACGCGCATTCAAGTATAGAATTCTTAGCCCATTCCTCCTCTCTTTGCTTAAAACACTGTCTACTGTACCTAACCCAGCTCCTTGAACTTCCATCGGGCAAATTGCACCCTGAATTTTGATGACCTTCTCAAGATCACCCAAACCTTGTACACATTTAACCCCATGCACCTTCTGACCAACCCTCAGGATCTGGATCCCTGCCCCCTGCACATCTAGTTTAAACCCCCCCGAGCAGCACTGGCAAATACTCCTGCAAGAATGTTAGTACCCCTCCGGTTCAGATGTAGACCATCCCTTCGAAACAGATCCCAATTTCCCTGGAACAAAGACCAATTATCCAAAAACCTGAACCCTTCCTTCCTGCACCATGCTCTCAGCCTCGTATTAATGTGCATAATCATTCTATTCTTCGCCTCACTCGCACGTGGCACGGGTAGCAATCCCGAGATTGTCACCCTGGAGGTCCTGCCTTTCAGCTTCACTCCTAACTCCCTGAACTCTCTAAGCAGGACCCCCTCACTCACCTTACCTACATCGTTGGTCCCTACATGGACCACTACATCTGGGTTCATGCCCTCACTCTCAAGAATAGCCTGCACCCGATCTGAGATGTCCCGGACCCTGGCACCAGGGAGGCAACATACCATCCGAGACTCCCGATCTGCCCCACAAAATCTCCTATCTGCCCCCCTAACTATAGAGTCCCCTAAAACTATTGCTCTCTTCTCTTCCCTTCTCCCCTTTCTAGTTGAGGGTTCAACCTCTGTGCCAGAGGCAGGACCACTACAACTCATCCCCATCAACAGTATCCAGTACGGTATACTTATTGTTAATGGGAATGGCTGCAGGGGTGCTCTGCTCTCTCTGCCTGCTTCCCCTGCCTCTCTGGACCGTCACCCATCTGCCTACTTCTTGGTTTTTTGGTGTGACTACCTCCTGATAACTCCTATCTATCTCTGCCTCCACCTCCCGAATGATCCGTAGTTCATCCAGCTCCTGCTCCAACTCCCTAACTCGGTCTGATAGGAGCTGCAGCTGGACGCACCTTTTGCAGGTGTGGTCATCAGGGACAACTGTGTTGACCCTGACCTCCCACATATTGCATACGGAGCACACCACTGCTCTGACTGTCTCCCCCATACCTGAACTGGATTAATGGAATAAGTCTAAAAAACACCTAGTGACCTTACCTTCTTCCCCTCAGCGAGCAATCACACAAGCTTACCGAAGTCCCCTTACGCCGAAGCCCATTTAGCCAAAGCCCAGGACTCTGCTTCCATGGACTACGCTGCCCACTCTGAAAAGAAGTCCTGCCTTTTAAAGTGCGCGCTCGACGCTGACGTCACTCGCGCCTGCGCAGTTTCCACTCCTCCACAGGTATTGACCAGGTAGGCTTAAATCCTACCTACACGGTCGAATTCTCTGAGCTCCCAGCTGAATCACAAGCTGTAACTTGCTCCCGATTCAAATGAGTTAGTTCATCTGCCATTTTCTTGGCCTCCATTTTTATTTCTGAAGCCTCATTTTCTAGTGGTCCTATATCCACTGTCTTCTCTCTTTTATTTTTTACATACTTTTACTATCTACTTTGATATTGTTTGCTAGCTTGACTTCATATTTCATCTTTTCCATCCTAATGATTCTTCTAGTTGCTCTTTGTAGGTTTTTAAAAGCTTCCCAATCCTCTATCTTCCTGCTAATTTTTGCATTAGCTTTGACTTCCCTTGTCAGCCATAGCTGTACAATTTTGGCATTTGAGTATTTCTTTGTTTTTGGAATACATCTATCCTGCACCTGCACCAAACAACTCATGCCATTGTTGCTCTGCTGTCATCCTTGCCAACAGCTCCTTCCAATTTATTTTGGCCAACTCCTCTCTCAAACCACTGCAATATCCTTTACTCCACTGAAATACTGCTACATCAGACTTTACTTTCTCTCTATCAAATTTCAAGTTGAACTCAATCATATTGTGATCACTGTCTCCTGTTTATTTTACCTTAAACTCTCTAATTACCTTCAGTTCATTACATGACACCCAATCGAGTATAGCTGATCCTCTAGAAGGCTCAATGACAAACTGCTCTAAAAAGCCATATCTTAGGCATTCAACAAACTCACTCTCAAGATCCAAGACCAACCTGATTTTCCCAATTGATCAGCATGTTGAAATTTCTCATAACATTGTCCTTTTGACACACGTTTTCTATTTTCTGTTGTAATCTGTGGTCCACATCCTAGCTAATTTTGGAAGTTCTGTATATATCTGCCACTAGGGTCTTTTTACCTTTGCAGTTTCTTAACTCAGCCCACAAGGATTCAACAGCTTCCGATCCTTTGTCACATCTTTCTACTGATTTGATGCCATAGCAGCAGAGCCACATCAGCCCCTCTGCCTACTTTCCTCTCCCTCTGATACACATGTAACCTTGGACCTTCAGCTCCCAACTACAACCATCCTTCAGTCACGATTCAGTGATGGCCACAACATCATACCCAAGAATCTGTAAAAATGCAACAAGATCATCTACCTTATTTCTTATACTCTGTGCATTGAGATGTAACACTTTTAGTGCTGTATTTGTTACCCTTTTTGATTCTCACCCTACTGGCTGCAATTATGTTCTATCATCTGCCTATCCTTCCTGACAGTCTGACTGCACACTGTCTTTGCGTTTTTAACATCCATCCGATCCTGAGTCCCTTCACTCTAGTTTCCAACCCACTGCAAAATTAGCTTAAACCCTCCCCAACAGCTCTAACAAATCTGTCCTCGTGAATATTGGTCCCCTTCAGGTTCAGGTGCAACCCATCACTTGGGAAGCAACATACCATTTGGGTGTCCCGTTCATGACTACACAATCTCCTGACTGTCCCCCTGACTACTGAGTTCCCTATCATAACTGCTCCCTTCTTCTCCCTCTTTCCCTTCTGGTATTCCACTGGGAGGTCAACCCCTACAACAGTATCCAAAATGGTATACTTATTATTGAGGAGACTAGCCACAGTGGTGCTCTGTGCAAACTGCATATTCACATTTCCATTTCTCCTGGAAGTTACTTAGCTACTCGTCTCATGCAACTTCGGGGTGACTACTTCCCTGTAACTCTGATCGATTATCTCTTCGGTATCCCATACAAGCTGAAGGTCATCCAGTTGCTGCTCCAGATCCCAAACACAGTCTTCAAGGAGCTGCAGCCAGATGCATTTCACACAGATGTAGTTCCTTGGGAGAATCTGGTTTCCCAGGACTCCAACATCTGGCATGAACATTCTTGCAACATCCTTATTGGATGTTATTATTATTATTATAACAACATTATTATTGGATAGCATACTTCCATATCCCATCTTTACCTTCTTAATGACTGTTTTAGATGCCTTTTGCTGATTTTAAAAGCTTCCCAATCCTTTAACTTCCTACTATTTTTTGCTCTATCATATGCCCTCCTTTTGCTTTAGATTTCTCTTATGAGCCATGGTTTTATCATCTTGTTTTTAGAATACTTCTTCCTCTTTGGTAAGTATATTTCCTGTGCCTTCCAAATCGCTTTCAGAAATTTCAGCCATTGCTGCTCTGTCACCATCCCTGCCAGTGTTCTTTTCCAATCAATTCTGGCCTCTCATGCCTCTATAATTCCCTTTATTCCACTATAATACTGATAGATCTGATTTTAGCTTCTCCTTCTCAAATTTCAGGATGAAGTTGCTCATATTATGACCACTTTCCCCATTTTCTTTTACCTTAAGCTCTCTAATCAATTCTGGTTCATTGCTCAACGCCCAATCCAGAATAGCTGATCCCCTCGTGGGCTCAACCACCAGTTACTCTAAAAAAAATCATCTGATAGGCATTCTAGAAATTATCCTACTTGGGACCCAGCACCAACCTGACTTTCCCAATCTACCTGCATATTGAAATGCCATATGACTATTGTAACTTTGCCCTTTTGGCATGCATTTTCTCTCTCCTGTTGCTATTTGTAGACCACATCCTTACTACAATGATTCAACACCTTCTGACCCTGTGTCACTTCTTTCTAATGATTTCATTTCTGTTTTCACCAACTGAGTAATGCCACCCTCCTGTCATCCTGCCTGTCCTTTCAATACAATGTGTATCCTTGGACATTAAGCTCCCAACTATAATCTTCTTTTAAAATGGTGTCAAAATGGTTGTTGTGATGTGTCTAGTATGCTTGTGTGGTGGGTAGTGCTTGTTACTTTCATTTTTGGCTTCCACCGTTCACCGCTGGTCAGCAGTCTTGTGAAAAAGAGAGCTAAGTGCTGAAGTATCTCCCTGCCAGTGCACAGCCTCTCCAACAGCACGGAAAACGAACTCCTTTCAGACTCAAGCTGAACTACAGAGAGCAGAAAGGAGGTCCGGCCCTTACACACACGTGTGTATATGCCCTGGTGCTCACGAACCAGATTTCCAGCTATGGGTAAATAGCTGTGGGTAATGTCTTGTGGACAGCCTTGGAAGAGATGAAGGCTATGGGAGTAAACCCAGACAGCAATTCTGGAGTGGAGCCCCTAAGGCGGCTGGACGTCACTGAACATCCTTCCAGCAGCTCCTGCAGCCAAGCTGGTGCCAAACATACTCCTTCATTAGCTTTCCTTTGGACTACACCAGAGAGGCTAAGAGGGGGATCTTGACAACTGGGCATCTCAGGATCTCCCTACCTACCGCCCAGGCTTGAGATTATGATCATCATCACCCATTGCCTTTCGAGACAGAAGGATGCCAACAACAACAACAATAATCTTCTTTCAGCCATGATTCAAAAATGCCTACAACATCATACCTGCCAATTTGCAACTGTGCTACAAGTACATCTAGCTCAGAATCAGAATCAGGTTTATTATCACTGGCATGTGACGTGTAATTTGTTAACTTAGCAGCAGCAGTTCAATGCAAAACATAATCTAGCAGAGAGAGAAGAAAATAATAAATAAAATAAAATAAAACATAATAATAAACAAATAAATCAATTACATATATTGAATAGATTTAAAAGAATGTTCAAAAACAGAAATACTGTATATTTAAAAAAAAGTGTGGTAGTGTCCAATGCTTCAATGTCCATTTAGAAATCAGATGGCAAAGGGGAAGAAGCTGTTCCTTTAGGCTTCTATAACTCCTGCCTGATGGTAACAGTGAGAAAAGGACATGCCCTGGTCCTGGAGGTCTTTATAATGGATGCTGCCTTTCTGAGACACCACTCCCTAACGATGTCCTGGGTATTTTCTAAGCTAGTGCCCAAAATGGATTAGCAACCTCCTGCAGCTTCTTTCAGTCCTGTGCAGTAACCCCGCCATACCAGACAGTGATGCAGCCTGTCAGAATGCTCTCCACAGTACAACTATAGAAGTTTTTGAGTGTATTTGTTGACATGCCAAACCTCTTCAAACTTCTAATAAAGTATAGCCACTATTTTGCCTTCTTTATAACTAAATCGACTTACTGTGACCAGGTTAGATCCTCAGAGATCTTACTGTCCGCATTGCCATGTACCCTTAGGGTTCATATTTTCTGTGGACTATCACTTTAAAATGTCGGGAGAATGAGACTGTCTTTTTGAAACTGTTTGAGCTGTTACAGAGAAAGAGGGATGAAGCCTGCCTTGAGATGGTGTTTATACGAACTCTAAAGCTTGTTTTGAATATACAAGGTCACACCAGAGACGAGGAAGACACTGACTCTGGTTGAGCTTAGAGTGCCCATGACAAAGGTGGGGTTTTTGCTCACAATGTGGACAAAGGGGTGACCAGTGGGGAGCTATTGGTGTGTTTAACCCTTGCCTGGGTTGATAGTTTACCAGAAAAACCTGCATTCTTGTTTGTGTGGTCACAGTCGGTGACTTTAATAAGTTTCGGGAGCAGGAAGGGCCCTTCTCTCAGCTCTATAATCCTATGAATCTAAGTGTACAATATTATTTGGGGCCTAACGAAAGTAAATAACTGAGTGATCAAAAATCAAGAGCTATATATTTAAGTTATTGGTGGAAATATTAGAAGGTTGAAGAATCCTTCTTCATTGCGAATAATTTCTATCCTTTGTAACATCCTCATATATCTCCTCTGTGCCTTGGGGAGTTACAGTTGCATAGTAGTTAGCGCCACACTATTAAAGTTCAGAATGTCAGAGCTCTATTCCACTGGGTTGCTACAACAACAAAAAAACTTTGACCAGTAACCAAATACTGTCTGGGATTGATTTAAAGGGAGGCAGGGGCAAGCACAGTAGCTGTCGTTTAACTGGACAGCCATAGTGGTGATCTTGGGGCTTTAGCTCTTCAAGGCTCTAGCAAAGAGAAGCTTCAGTCAAAGAGACAAAGGAAAGAAAAGCTTAAGGTTAAGTCTTTTTCCCTTCCCTTCTTTATATCTGCTCAGCTAGGACATTAGAGATGCCAGCCAGGATAATGGAATGCTTCTCTTTCAGGATTTGGGTGACCCGGACGACTACAAATGTGTGAAGTGCAACCAGATGCAGCATTCCACATTAAGGAGTTGGAGCTAGAACTGGAAACTGGATGAACTCTGGATCATTCGGGAGGTTGAGTGAGTGATAGAGAGGACATAGAGAGAGGTAGTTACACCCATGGTGCAGGACACTGGAAACTGGGTGACAGTCAAGAAGGGGAATGGGGTGAAGGAGCCAGTGCAGAGGACCCCTGTAGCCATTCCCCTCAACAACAGTATATTACTCAGATTCTGTGGGGGGGGGGGGGAAGGGTTGACCGAACAAAGGAAAGTCATGATGCTTGGGTCTCTGGCACTGAGTCTGCCTCTGTGTCTCAGAAGGGAGGTGGGGAGAAGAGGCATGTTTGGTGATAGAGGACTCGTTAGTTAGGGGAACAGACAGCAGGTTCTGTGGGCAAGAATGAGATTCCCAGATGGCCTCACAGGTAACAGGGCCCAGGATATCTTGAATCAAGTCCTCAGCATTCTTAAGTGGAAGGGTGAACAGCCAGAAGTTGATAGGGGACTCTATAGTTAGGGGGTCAGAAAAACAATTCTGTAGACGGAGGAAAGAAACACGGATGGGTGTTTGCCTCCCAGGTGCCAGAGTATGGCATGTTTCTGGTCACGTCCATGAAGGAGAACAGCCAGAGGTCATGATACATATTGGTAACAATGACATAGGCAAGAAAAGGGAAGAGCTCCTAAAAGCAGACTACAGGGAGTTAGGAAGGAAGTTGAGAAGCAGGATCACAAAGGCAGTCATCTCAGGATTACTACCTGTGCCACGCGACTCTAAGTATAGGCATAGAGTGAGGTCGAGGATAAATGCGTTGCTCAGAGTTTGGTGCAAGTGCCAGAGATTCAGGTTTCTGGATCATTGGGACCTCTGTTGGGGCAGGAGTGACCTGTATAAAAAAGAAAGATTGCATTTGAATCCCAGGGGTACCAATATCCTGGCGGGGAGGTTTGCTAAGGCTTTGGGGAGAGTTTAAACTAGGATTGCTGGGGGGTAGGAACCAAACTGAAGGGACAGAGGAAGAGGCGGTTGGCTCACAAATAGAAAAAGCTTGGAGACAGTGAGAGAGGGAGGATAGGCAGGTGATAGAGAAGGGACACGCTCAGACCGATGGTTTGAGATGTGTTTATTTTAATGCAAGTTGTGAACAAAGCAGATGAGCTGAGAGCGTTGATCAATACTTGCAGCTATGATGTAGTGGCCATTAAGACACCTGGATGGCTCAGGGGCAGGAATGGTTACTTCGAGTGCCAGGCTTTAGATGTTTCAGAAAGGACAGGGAGGGAGGCAAAAGAGGTGGGGGTGTGGCACTGCTGATCAGAGATAGCGTCACAACTGTAGGAAAGGTGGAAGTCACGGAGGGATTGTCTACTGAGTCTCTGTGGGTAGGAGTTAGGAACAGGAAGGGGTCAATAACTCTACAGGGTGTTAAGGAGAGACCACCCTAAAGTAACAGGATACCGAGGAGCAGATAGGAAAACAGATTCTGCAAAGGTGTAATAATAAGAGGGTTGTTGTGGTGGGAGATTCTAATTTCCCAAATATCAACTGGCATCTCCCTATAGCAAGGGGTTTAGATGGGGTGGAGTTTGTTAGGTGTGTTCAAGAAGGTATCTTGACACAATATGTAGATAAGCCTACAAGAGCAGAGGCTGTACTTGATCTGGTTTTGGGAAATGAACCCGGTCAGCTGTCAGATCTCTCAGTAGGAGAGCATTTTGGAGATAATGATCACAATTCTATCTCCTTTACCATAGCATTGGAGAAGGATAGGAACAGACAAGTTAGAAAAGCGGTTAATTGGAGTAAGGGGAAATGTGAGGCTATCAGGCAGGAACTTGGGAGCATAAATTGGAAACACTGTTCTCAGGGAAATGTACGGAAGAAATGTGGCAAATGTTCAGCAGATATTTACTTTACATTCTGCATAGGTATGTTCCAATGGGACAGGGAAAGGATGGTAGGGTACAGGAACCGTGGTGTATAAAGGCTGTTGTAAATCTAGTCAAGTGTGGCACGTGACCAAGTGGTTAAGGTGTTGGACTAACGATCTGAAGGATGTGAGTTCGAGCCCCAGCCAGGGTAGAGTGTGTGTCCTTGAGCAAGGCACTGAACCACACACTGCTCCAGTCCACCCAGCTGAAAATGGGTACCGGCAAAAATGCTGGGGGTTAACCTCGCGATAGACTAGTGTCCTATCCGGGGGAGAGTCTCGTACTCTCAGTCGCTTCACGCCATGGAAACCGGAAATAAGCACCGGCCTGATGAGCCTATATGGCTCGGGACAGACTTTAACTTTAAATCTAGTCAAGAAGAAAAGAAGACCTAATGAAAGGCTAGCAAGAAGGAGCTCAAAAAAGAAATTAGGAGAGCCAGAAGGGGCCATGAGAAGGCCTTGGCGGACAGGATTAAGGAAAACCTAAAGGCATTCTTCAAGTATGTTCAGTGCAAGAGGATAAAACGTGAGAGATAGGACCAATCAAGTGTGACAGTGGAAAAGTGTGTATGGAACCAGAGGAGACAGCAGAGGTACTTAGTGAGTACTTTGCTTCAGTATTCACTCTGGAAAAGTAGTTGGCAACTGTAGGGATGACTTACAGTGGACTGAAAAGCCGGAGCATATTGATATTAAGAAAGAGGATGTGCAGAGGCTTTTGGAAAGCATAAGTCAGATAAGTCACCGGGACCGGACGAGATGTACCTCAGACTACTATGGGAGGTGAAGGAGGAGATTGCTGAGCCTCTGGCGATGACTTTGCATCATCAATGGGGATGAGAGAGGTTCAGGAGGATTGGAGGATTGTGGATGTTTTTCAAATTATTCAAGAAAGGGAGTAGAGATAGACCAGGAAATTATAGACCAGTGAGTCTTACTTCGGTGGTTGGTAAGTTGAATGAGAAGATCCTGAGAAACAGGATTTATGAACATTTATGAGGCATAATATGATTAGGAATAGTCAACATGGCTTTGTCAAAGACAGGTCATGCCTTACAAGCCTGACTGAATTTTTTGAGGATGTGACTAAACACATTGATGAAGGTAGAGCAGTAGATGTAGTGTATATGGATTTCAGCAAGGCATTTGACAAGGTACCCCATGCCAGGCTTATTGAGAAAGTAAGGAAACATGGGATCCAAGGGGAAATTGATTTGTGGATCCAGAACTGGCTTGTCCACAGAAGGCAAAGAGTGGTTGTAGATGGCTCATATTCTGCATGAAGGTTGGTCACCAGTGGTGTGACTCAAGGCTTTGTTCTGGGACCCTTACCTTTCGTGATTTTTATAAATGACCTGGATGAAGAACTGGAGAGATGGGTTAGTAAGTTGCTGATGACAAAAAGGTTGGAGGTGTTGTGGATAGTGTGGAGGGCTGTCAGAGTTTACAGCGGGACATTGATAGGATGCAAAACTGGGCTGAGAAATGGCAGATGGAGTTAAACCCAGATAAGTGTGAGGTGGTTGATTTTGGTAGGTCAAATATGATGACAGAATATAGTATTAATGGTAAGACTCTTGGCACTGTGGCAGATCAGAGGGATCTTGGGGTCCGAGTCCATAAGACACTCAAAGCTGCTGCACAGGTTGACTCTGTGGTTAAGAAAGCATTCGGTGCATTGGCCTTCATCAATCACGGGACTGAGTTTAGGAGCTGAGAGGTAATGTTGCAGCTATATGGGGCCCTAGTCAGACCCTACTTGGAGTACTGCTCTCAGTTCTGGTTGCCTCACTATAGAAGGATGTGGAAACCATAGAAAGGGTGCAGAGGAAATTTACAAGGATGTTGCCTGGATTGGGAGCGTGCCTTATGAGAATAGGTTGAGTGAAATTGGCCTATTTTCCTTGCAGCAACAGAGGATCTGAGGTTACCTGATAGAGGTGTATAAGATGATGAAAGGCATTGATCTTGTGGATAGTCAGAGACTTTTTCCCAGGGCTGAAATGGCTGGCATGAGAGCGTACAGTTTTAAGGTGCTTGAAAGTAGGTATAGAGGCTATATCAGGGGTAAGTTTTTTTACGCAAAGTGATGAATGTGTGGAATGGGCTGCCAGTGACTGTGGTGGAGGCAGATACAATAGGGTCTTTTAAGAGACTCCTGGACAGGTACATGGAGCTCAGAAAAATAGAGGGCTATGGGTAACCCTAGGTAATTTCTCATATAAGGACATATTTGGCACAGCTTTGTGGGCTGAAGGGCCTGTATTGTGCTGTAGGTTTTCTATGTTTCTATGTTTCTAATTGATGGTTAATGTTAGGTCAAATGACTTGGGTGGGACGAGTGATGAGGTTCTGCATAGGGAGTTCAGGGAGTTAGGTGTTAATTTAAAGGACAAGACCTGCAGGGTTGTGACCTCAACCTGCTAGTGAGACCAAAACTCGTAAGATTATACAGTTTAATATGTGACTGAGTTGGTTTAGAAGGGAGGGTGTAAGATTGGGTGTAAGATTTTTGGATCTTTGAGTTCTCTCGAGGAAAGGTGGGACCTGCTGAGAATAGATGGTTTGCACTTGAATTTGAGAGGGACTAATAGCCTAGTGGGCAGGTTTGTTAATGCTGCACAGTGGGGTTTAAACTGGAGTTGTAGGGGGATGGGAACCAGAGTGTCAAAACAGTTAGTGGAGAGATTGTTGAGGCAGATGTTGTTAAGACCTCGAAGTTAGGAATCAAAAGGCTGAGCATGGTGTGACTAGTAGACTCCCTGACGGGAGTTGTATACAGACTCCAAAACAGTAGTAAGGATGTGGTCTACAAATTACCATAAGACCATAAGACATAGCAGCAGAAATAGGCCATTTGGCTCATCGAGTCTGCTCCACCATTTCATCATGGCTGATCCATTCTTCCTCTGAGCCCTAATCTCTTGCCTTTGCCTTGTATCCCTTCATTCCTTGACCAGTCAAGAACCTATCAACTTCTGCCTTAAATATACATAAACGCTTGGCCTCTACAACTACCTGTGGCAAAGAATTCCACAAATTCACCACTCTCTGGCTAAAGAAATACCTCTTCACCTCCATTCTAAAAGGACACCCTTCTATTCTGAGGCTGTGTCCTCTGGTCTTAGACTCTCCCACCATAGGAAACATCCTCTCCACATTCTCTCTACCAAGGCCTTTCACCATTCAATAGGTTTCAACGAGGTCACCTACATTCCTCTGAATTCCAGTGAATACAGGCCTAGAGCCATCACATGACAAGCCATTCTATATTGGAATCATTTTCGTGAACCTCCTCTGAACCGTCTCCAGTTTCAGCACTTCCTTTCCAAGATAAAGAGCCCAAAACTACTCACAATACTCCAAGTGAGGCCTCACCAGTGTCTATAAAGTCTCAACATTACATCCTTGTTTTTACAATCTAGACTTCTTGAAAGTTCCAATGGGAGACAGAAAATGCAAACCAAAAGGGCAAAATTACAATAGTCATGGGGAATTTCAATATGCATACAGATTGGGAAAATCAGGTTGGTGCTAGTGTATCAGTATTACAGTGGAGTAAAGTGAAAGAGGGAGAGCATATAATAAAGCAAAAATTAGAAGGAAGTTAGAAGATTTTGGAGTTTTTAAAAACCAACAGAAGGCAACTAGAAGTCAATAATAAGGTAGAGATGGAATACGAAAGTAAGTGAGCCAATAATACTAAAGAGCATACCAAAAGTTTCTTCAGATACATAAGGTGTAAGAGAGGTGAAGGTGGATATCGGACCACTGGGAAATGATGCTGGAGAGGTTGTAATGGAGGACAAGGAAATGGTTGACGAACTGAATAAGTATTTTGCATGAGTTTTCACTGTGGAAGTCACTAGCAGTATGCTGGAAGTTCCAGGGGTCATGAAGTGTGTGGAGTTACCATTACCACAGAGAAAGTTCAACAGAAGCTGAAAGGTGTGAAGGTAGATAAGTCACCTGGACCAGATGTTGTACACCCCAGGGTCCTGAAAGAGGTAGCCAAAGAGATTGTGGAGGCATTCATAATGATCTTTCAAGAATCACTAGATGCTGGAATAGTTCTGGAAGACTGAAAAATTGCAAATGTCACTCCACTCTTCAAGAGGGAGAAAGGCAGAAGGACAGAAACTATAGACCAGTTAGTCTTACCTCAGTGGTCAGGAAGATATTGGAGTTGATTACTAATCATAAGGTCTCAGGATATTTGGAGGTACATGATAAAATACATCGTAGTCAGCATGGTTTCCTTAAGGGAAAATCTTGCCTGTCAAATTTATTGGAATTCTTTGAAGGAATACCAAGCAGAATAGACAAAGGAAAATCAGCTGATGTTGTCTGTCTAGATTTTCAGAAGACCTTTGACAAGGTGCCACACATGAGGCTGCTTAACAAGCTATGAGCCCACGGTATTACAGGGTAGAGTCTAGCATGGATAAAGCAGTGGTTGATTGGCAAAGAGTGGAAATACAGGGAGTCTTTTCTGTTTGGCTGCCAGTGACTAGTGGTGTTCCACAGGGGTTTGGGTTAGGACTGATTCTTTTTATGCTCTATATCGACAATTTGGATGATGAAATTAATGGCTTTGTTGCATAGATACGTGGAGGGCCAGGTAGTTTTGAGGAAGTAGAGGGCTACAGAAGGACTTAGACAAATTAGGAGACTGGGCAAAAAAATGGCAGATGGAATTCAGTGTCAGGAAGTGTATGGTCAAGCACTTTTGGTAGAAGAAATAAAAGGGTTGGTTATTTTCTAAATGGAGACAAAATACAAAAAAAAGAGGTGTAAAGCAACTTGAGTCCTTGTGCAGGAATCCCTAAAGGTTAATTTGCAGGTTGAGTCTGTGAAGAAGGCAAATGCAAAGCTAGCATTCATTTCACTGTAATACTGATAGATCTGACTTCAGCCTCCCCTTCTCAAATTTCAGGGTGAATTTGAACATATTATGATCATTTGCCCTTAAGGATTCTTTTACCTTAAGTTCTCTAATCAGTTCTGGTTCATTGCACAACACCCAATCCAAAATAGTTGATCCCCTCGTGGGCTCAACCACAAGCTGCTCTAAAAAGTCATCTTGTAAGCACTCTAGAAATTCCCCCTCTTAGAATCCAGCACCAACCTGATTTTCCCTATCTAGTTATGAATTGAAATTCCCCCATGACTATTCTAACATTGCCCCTTTTGGCATGCATGGAAAAGCAAGGATGTAATGTTAAGACTTTATAAAGCACTGGTGAGCAGTTTTGAGTCCTTTATCTTAGAAAGGGTATGCTAAAACTGGAGAAGGTTCAAAGGATGCTCACAAAAATGATTCTAGTATTGAACAGCTTGTCATATGAAGAATGTTTAATGATACTGGGCCTGAATTCACTGAAATTCAAAGAATGAGGGTGACTTCAATGAAATCTATTGAATAATGATAGGCCATGGTAGACAGAATGTGGAGAGGAAGTCTCCTATGGCGGGACAGTCTAAGACCAGAGGATCACAGCCTCAGCATAGAGGTGAGTCCTTTTAGAATGAAGAATTGGAGGACTTTCTTTAGCCAGAGAGTGGTGAATATGTGAATTCTTTGCCACTGGCAGCTGTGGAGGTCAAGTACTTATGTATATTTAAGGCAGGGGTTGATAGCTTCTTGATTAGACAGGGCATGAAGGGATATGGGGAAAAGTCAGGAGATTGGGGCTGAGAGGAAAATTGGATCAGCCATGATGACATGATGGAGCAGACTCAATGGGCCAAATGGCCTAATTTTGCTCCTATATCTTATGGTCTTATGGTGAGCAGGTTTGTTCTTTCTTCCTATGTGTGAATTGTTTTCTCCGGGTGCTCTGATTTCCTCTCACAGTCTAAAGATGTATTGGCTGGTAGGTTAATTGGTCATTTTAAATTGTCCTAGGGTTAAATCAGTGGGTTGCTGGGCAGTGTGGCTCAGTGGGCTGGAAGGTCCTATTCTGCATTTTATCTCTAAAATAGAGTACTGTAGATAACATCACTGTTCCTTACTTTGCTCTCCATCTTTGTCCATTCAATGTTTACAGGTTCTTTGACAGCAACACACGATAGTGTCTCAGAGTCATAGAAAAGTACAGCACAGAAACAGGCCGTTCAGCTAACTCAGTGCTGCATTATTTAAACTGCGATGTATTGCTTTCACTCCCTTCATCCCAGTCACCAGCTGGCCAAAAACTGTGCATAGTTCCCCAGTGTGGCCTCACCAACTTCTTATGTACCTGTAATATCATTTCCCAATTCCTATACTCACTGCCTTGACTGAAGCAGATGGCTAACATAGAAACATAGAAAACCTACAGCACAATACAAGCCCTTTGGCCCACAAAACTGTGCCAAACATGTCCATAACTGAGAAATTACCCTGGGTTACCCATAGCTCTGGGTTACCCATTTTTCTGAGTTCCATATACCTGTCCAAGATTCCTTAAAAGACCCTTTCATATCTGCCTCCACCACCATTGCTGGCAGCCCATTCCAAGCACTCACCACTCTCTGTGTAAAAAACTTACCCGACATCTCCTCTGTACCTACTTCCAAGCACCTTAAAACTGTGCCCTCTTGTGCTAGCCATTTCAGCCCTGGGAAAGACCCTCTGACTATCCACACAATGAATGCCTCTCATCATCTTATACACCTCTATCAGGTCTCCTGTCATCCTCTGTCACTCCAAGAAAAGAAGCCCAAATTCACTCAACCTATTCTCATAAGACATGCTCCCTAATCCAGGCAACATCCTTGTAAATCTCCTCTGCACCCTTTCTATGGTTTCCACGTCTTTCCTGTAGTGAGGCAACCAGAACTGATCACTAGTGTGGTCTGACCAAGGTCCTATATAGCTGCAACATTACTTCTTTGCTCCTAAACTCAATCCCACGATTCATGAAGGCCAATGCACTGTATGCTTTCTTGACCACAGTCAACCTGCACAGCAGCTTTGAGTGTCCTATGGACTTGGACCCCAAGATCCCTCTGATCCTCCACGTTGCCAAGAGTCTTACCATTAATGCTATATTCTGCCATCATATTTGACCTACCAAAATGAACCACTTCACACTTACCTTGGTTGGACTCCATCTGCCACTTCTCACCCCAGTTTTGCATCCTATCAATGTCCCACTGTAACCTCTGACAGCCCTCCACACTATCCACAACACCCCAAACCCTTGTGTCATCAGCAAATTTACTAACGCATCCCTCCACTTCCTCATCCAGGTCAGTTATAAATATCACAAAGAGTAGGGGTCCCAGAACAGATCCCTGAGACACACCACTGGTGACTGACCTCCATGCAGAATGTGACCCATCTACAACCACTCTTTGTCTTCCATAGGCAAGCCAGTTCTGGATCCACAAATCAATGCCCCCTTGGATCCCATGTCTCCTCACTTTCTCAATAAGCCTGCATGGAGTACCTTATCAAATGCCTTGCTAAAATCCATATATGCTATATCTACTGTTCAACCTTCATCAATGTGTTCAGTCACATCCTCAAAAAATTCATTCAGGCTTGTAAGGCACGACCCACCTTTCACAAAGCCATGTTGACTATTCCTAATTATATTGTGCCTCTCCAAATGTTGATAAATCCTGTCTCTCAGGATCTTCTCCAACAACTTAACAACCACTGATGTTAGACTCACTGGTCTATAATTTCCTGGGCTATCTCTACTCCCTTTCTTGAATAAGGGAACAACATTTGCAACCCTCCAATCCTCCGGAACCTCTCCCGTCCTTACTGATGATGAAAAGATCTTCTCCAGAGGCTCAGCAATCTGCTCTCTCATTTCCCACAGAAGCCTGGGGTACATCCTGTCTGGTCCCAGTGACTTATCCAACTTGATGCTTTCCAAAAGCTCCAGCACATCCTCTTACTTAATATCTACATGCTCAAGCTTTTCAGTCCACTGTAAGTCATCCCTACAATCACCAAGATCCTTTTCTGTAGTGAATATTAAAGCAAGATAGTGAGTACCTCTGCTATCTCCTCCGGTTCCATACACACTTATCCACTGTCACACTTAATTGGTCCTATTCTCTCACGTCTTATCTTCTTGGTCTTCACAGACTTGTAGAATGCCTTGGGGTTTTCCTTAATTCTGCCCACCAAGGCCTTCTCATGGCTCCTTCTGGCTCTCCTAATTCCTTTCCTAAACTCCTTCCTGCTAGCCTTATAATCTTCTCGATCTCTATCATTACTTAGCTTTTTGAACCTTTGGCTGTGTGATATTGTGAAAATTATAATCAGCTTTATTTTCACTGATTTATATAATACTCTGTGTCAGCAGTACAGAGCAAAGGCCTTTAAATTTATAAGTTACAAAAATAAATAACGAGCACAAAGAAAGAAATAACAAAGTCATGTTTATGGGTTCACAGACCATTTAGAAATCTGACAGCAGAGGGGAAGAAGCTGTTCCTGATTTACTGATTGTGGGTATGGAGAGTACATCTATTCTAGCCTCTCAAATGCTGTATTGTATCAGACACATCTCACTGGTAACATGCTCTCAGCTGCTACTTGTCATACAAACCCGCAATCAGAAAACAGTCTTCTTAACCTTTCATAGTGCCTGTGTCTGATGTGAACTCAGCCGGTGATTGTGCGAAGTCCTAATCCAGCCTTTCTCTTCATTCACAGGAGGGTATTGTACTTGCCGCTCTTCACCAACAAAAGTACCTTCAAATAAATATTCTGATAGCATGACCCTATGACTCTAACTTTCTAATCCTGCTTTAATGGGTCTTTGGGGCGTATTAGAAGACGTCACTGCAAACAGGGAGCAGTTCCTATGATAATTTGGCCCAGCCGAACCTCAAAGACTTAATTCACTCTCTGTCCCCTGAGTTCTCATGATGGCTCAATACTGGAACTTAGCCAGACGCATCACAGCTATAGATTGTTTTTTCAGAACCCAATCAGGTTCATGCATTAGTTTATTTGCAGGAAAAGTTGTCATCTTATGTCCAAATACAGCTGAGATGTTGAAGCATCTGCTCTGTGTTGTTAGCAATCAGACAGAGGAAACAATCAAACAAGATGTCTTTTATTCACCTGAACACCAGTGTCTAGATATAACCATGCGTCTTGCTCAGAAGTGATGCATTCTGTTCTTAAAAGTACTCTTAAACACTGCACTTCTTCCCCTTCAGAGGAATGGTCTCCATATAATCAATGTTTTACACACTTATACAGACAGTTCCTTGGTTGCATTCGTACACAGTAACAAATTCAACTAACTATAAATTGGTTCTTAAACTTCTGCTCATACCACTCTCTTCCCGGACAGAGCTTGCTCATCTCACCTCTCACTCCAAAGGTCCTCATTCACCAGATTGTCTCTTGCAATTCTGACCTACTCCAACCAGATTCTAACATGGCACATTTTCCCCACCAGCATTTCAAAAGTAATGTTCTCTTTAAGAACACTGCTCAGCTCTTCTGTCCTAGCCAATGACTCCCCATCTTCTGCCACTTTTCTATGCAACCACAGGAGATATAAAACTTGTCCTTTCCTCCTCTTCCCCTTCCCTGTATCCAAGGAGTCAGAAGATGTTTCCAATGATGTGTGTTCACCCGCACCTCTTCCAAGTGCATGTTAACTGACACTCATAATGTGATTTCATCCACAAAGAAGAAACCATATAGACTGAGCGAATGCATTGTGAATCACATGTATTAGTCCACAGGGGTGATCCTAAGCTATGTACTTATTACCCGCCATTATAACTTCACACTCTGACCTTTCCCCACTCTGGTTGTGGCCCTCTGCCACAGCAAAACACAATATATTGTTGAGCTAAAACCTTCTGTCTGGGCATAGCACAGTTTCTGGCACTCTCCCAAGTGAGAAAAATCACTTTTGCAACCTCTATCAGAATGGAACAAACAGTCACACAATACAGACACAGGTCCTCAGAATGGACCATTTTCATACAGTACAGAGACAGGTCCTCAGAATGGACCATAGATTATCACAGTATAGAAAATGGTCCTATAATAGACAATAACATCACTCAGTACCGAGACAGGTCCTCAGAATAGACCATAGTCATACAGTACGCTGACATTTCCTCAGAATGGATAATAGAGTCACACAATAAAGAGAGTGGTTCTGAGCATTGAACATAGCGTCATACTACACAGAAACTGATCCTCTGAATGGACCATAGTCATATAGTACAGACAGAGGTCCTTAGAATGGACAATAGAGTCATACAGTACAGAGAATGGACTAAAAGTCATATAGTAGAGACACTGGTCCTCAGAATGGACCGTAGAATCATACAGTACAGACACAATTCCTCAGAATGGACCACAGGGTGATACAGAATAGAGATAATTCCTCAGAATGGACCATAGAGTCACACAGCATAGAGATAATTCCTCAGAATGGACCATAGAGTCACACAGCATAGAGATAGAGACAGGTTCTCAGAATGAACCAGTGAGAGAGGTCTTTCTGCCCAATTCATCCATGTCTAAGTTGTCTACCTCAGCCAGTCCCATTTACTGCACATTTCCCCAATTCTTGACTAGCCACTGTAGTGCCCTCCTGCCAGCTGTAGT
Source organism: Hypanus sabinus (assembly GCF_030144855.1). Lineage (NCBI taxonomy): Eukaryota > Metazoa > Chordata > Chondrichthyes > Myliobatiformes > Dasyatidae > Hypanus > Hypanus sabinus. The sequence continues at coordinate 500,534 of NC_082714.1, forward strand.
GCTATTTCAGTACTATACACTGGTGCAGATTGTTTGGATGCTCTCGAGTATCTGTAGAGTGACATGGGTATGGATGTATAGTCCAGCTCTCTTCAGTTTCTTCAGAAAATAGAGGCACTGCTGAGCTTTCTTTGAGTGTAGAACATGCTCTAGGACCAGGAGAGGTTGTGTGTATGTGTACTGCCAGAAGTTTGAAACTGCTCAATTTCCACTGCTGTGCCACAGATGTAAAGAGGCTGTGAGTAGTGTGAATCCTTCTGAAGTCAATAATCATCTCTTTTGACATTGAGGAAGAGGTTATTTTGCCTGGCACCAGGCCCCATCTCTCTGTAGGCTGTCTCCTCATTGTTGATGATATGTGCCAGCACTGTCATGTCATTGGAGAACTTGACAGTGTGATTAATTGGCATGAACATTGACTTACCATATAACCATATAACAATCACAGCACAGAAATAGGCCATCTCGGCCCTCCTAGTCCATGCCGAACTCTTAATCTCACCTAGTCCCACCTACCCGCACTCAGCCCATAACCCTCCACTCCTTTCCTGTCCATATACCTATCCAACTTTACCTTAAATGACACAACTGAACTGGCCTCTACTACTTCTACAGGAAGCTCATTCCACACAGCTATCACTCTCTGAGTAAAGAAATGCCTCCTCGTGTTTCCCTTAAACTTCTGCCCCCTAACTCTCAAATCATGTCCTCTCGTTTGAATTTCCCCTACTCTCAATGGAAACAGCCTATTCACGTCAACTCTATCTATCCCTCTCAAAATTTTAAATACCTCGATCAAATCCCCCCTCAACCTTCTACGCTCCAATGAATAGAGACCTAACTTGTTCAACCTTTCTCTGTAACTTAAGTGCTGAAACCCAGGTAACATTCTAGTAAATCGTCTCTGCACTCTCTCTAATTTATTGATATCTTTCCTATAATTCGGTGACCAGAACTGTACACAATATTCTAAATTTGGCCCTACCAATGCCTTGTACAATTTCAACATTACATCCCAACTTCTGTACTCAATGCTCTGATTTATAAAGGCCAGCGTTCCAAAAGCTTTCTTCACCACCCTATCTACATGAGACTCCACCTTCAGGGAACTATGCACTGTTATTCCTAGATCACTCTGTTCCACTGCATTCCTCAATGCCCTACCATTTACCCTGTATGTTCTATTTGGATTATTCTTGCCAAAATGTAGAACCTCACACTTCTCTAACTTCTGTTAATGCCCCTCCTCCCCTTCTTACCCCATCCCTAATATATTTAGCTTTATTCCTCCCTCCTTTTTCTTCTCTCTTTCTGCCCATCATACTGCCTGTTTTCCATCTCCCTCTGGTATTCCCCTCTCCCTTTCTTTCTCCCTAGGCCTCCTGTCCCATGACCTTTCCCTTCTGTAGCTCTGTATCCCTTTTGCCAATCACCTTTCCGGCTCTCAGCTTCACCGCACCCCCTCCGGTCTTCTATCATTTCACATTTTCCCCTCCTCCTCCTACTTTCAAATCTCTTACTGTCTTTCCTGTCAGTTAGTCCTGACGAAGGGTCTCAGCCCGAAACGTTGACAGCTCTTCTCCCTATAGATGATGCCTGGCCTGCTGCGTCCCAACAGTATTTTTTGTGTGTGTTGCTTGATTACTCGGCTGTTTGGCCACACAGTCATGTGTGAGCAGAGTGTATAGCAATGGGCTCAGCAAACCCTGGTGGGGACCTGAGTTGAAGATGATGGGGAGAACCTGACTATCTGAGTTCAATCGGTGAGGATGTCTAACACCCTGTAACCCTTTGATGCCCAGACTAATTAAGAATCTATCAACCTCCACTTTAAATATACCCAATGACTCGGCTTCCACAGCCATGTGTGGCAGTGAATTCCACAGATTCACCACGCACTCATCCATGCTAACCGTAATGTTCACATTAGGCCCGTAATCTTCCACACTTTTCCCATTAGATGAATGGTCTAACATCTCAGAGGCGCAACTCTTTACATCAGAGCAATAATCAATGTTTACAATAAATGATTAAGCCACAATCATTTGGAAATAAAAAGAGGTTTGGTGATCTGTGTGGAGGGCAGTAATGAATGAGGAGATATAAGCAGGCTGGTGAGTGATGGAACAATGTAAGAATGTCCAGTATTATCCTTCGTTATTCCTTTTTTCTTCCTCATTACTCCTTCCTTTTCGCTATTTATTTTTGATTTATAGAATTTTATGACCTTGCCCTGTACTGCTCCCAGAGAACAACATATTTTATGTCATGTGTCAGTGACAATAAATCTGAATATGATTTTGTTAGGAGTCAGCGATAACAGGTTTCGGAGAGCTTCGTCAATAATGGGCCGAGGCAAGGTAAGTTACCTGTGAGGAATAGAAACAGGAAGTATGTCTGTGAGGCTGGTGTTCTGTACTAGGTATCAGATGTGGGAAGTCTGGGAGACTCCCAGACTGCACCAGATGTGTCGAGTTGCAGCTCCTTAGGGACCGTGTTAGGGAACTGGAGATGCAGCTTGATAATCTTCGTCTGGTCAGCGAGACTGAGGAGGTGATAGAGAGGAGTTATAGCCAAGTAGTCACACGGGGGCCTCGGGAGACAGATAAGTGGGTAACAGTCAGGAGAGAGAAAGGCAGGAGTCAGATACTAGAGAGTATCCCTGTGGCTGTCCCCTTTAACAATAAGTACTCCTGTTTGAGTACCGTTGTGGGGGGAGACAGCCTACCTGGGGGAAGCAACAGTGGCTGCACCTCTGGCACAGAGTCTGGCCCTGTGGCTCAGAAGGGTAGGGAAAGGAAGAAGGCAGCAGTAATAGGGGGACTCTATAGTTAGGGGGGGGGGGGGTCAAACAGGCAAGAGGCCGTGGTATATATTGGTAGCAACGACATAGGTAGGAAAAGGGAGAAGGTCCTGAAAACAGACTACAGGGAGTTAGGATGGAAGTTGAGAAGCAGGACCTCAAAGGTAGTAATCTCGGGATTACTGCCTGTGCCACATGACAGTGAGTATAGGAATAGAGTGAGGTGAAGTATAAATGTGTGGCTGAGGGATTGGAACGGGGGGCAGTGATTCAGATTTCATTGGGACCTCTTCTGGGGCAGGTGTGACCTGTACAAAAAGGGCAGGTTGCAATTGAATCCAAGGGGGACCAATATCCTGGCACAGAGGTTTGCTAAGGCTATTGGGGAGAGTTTAAACTAGAATTGCTGGGGGGTGGGAACCGAATTGAAGAAACAGAAGAAGGGATGGTTGGCTCACATATAGAGAAAGCTTGGAAGTGCGAGAGGGAGGATAGGCATGTAATAGAGAAGGATACGCTCAGACCAATAGTTTCAGATGTGTCTATTTTATTTTATTGCAAGAAGCATCATAAACAAAGCGGATGACCAGTACGGAGCTATGATGTTGTGGCCATTACAGAGAGTCGGATGGCTCAGGGACAGGAATGGTTACTTTGAGTGCCAGGCTTTAGATGTTTCAGAAAGGATGGTGGGGGAGGCAAAAGAGGTGGGGGCATGGCACTGCTGATCAGGGATAGTGTTATGGCTGCAGAAAAGGAGGAAGTCATGGAGGGATTGTCTACTGAGACTCTGTGGGTGGAAGTTAGGAACAAGAATGGGTCAATAACTCTATTGAGTGTTTTTTATAGACCACCCAATAGTAACAGGGACATCGAGGAGCAGATAGGGAGACAGATTTTGGAAAGGTGTATAATAACAGGGTTGTCGTGGTGGGAGATTTTAATTTCCCACATATTGATTGGCATCTCCCTAGGACAAGGGGTTGAAATGGGGTGGAGTTTGTTAGGTGTGTTCAGGAAGGTTTCCTGACACAGTATGTAGATATGCCTACAAGAGGAGAGGCTGTACTTGATGTGGTATTTGGAAATGAACCTGGTCAGGTGTCAGATCTCTCAGTGGGAGAGCATTTTGGAGATAGTGATCATAATTCTATCTCTTTTACAATAGCATTGGAGAGAGATAGGAACAGACAAGTTAAAAAAGCGTTTAATTGGAATAAGGGGAATTATGAGGCTATCAAGCAGGAAATTGAAGGCCTAAATTGGAAACAGTGTTCTCAGTGAAAAGTATGATAGAAATGTGGCAAATACTCAGGGGATATTTGTGTAGAGCTCTGTATAGGTACATTCCAATGAGACAGGGTACAGGAACCGTAGTGTACAAAGGCTGTAATAAATCTAGTCAAGAAGAAAAGAAAAGCTTACAAAAGGTTCAAAATACTAGGTAATGATAGAGATCTAGTAGATTATAAGGCAAGCAAGAAAGAGTTTAAGAATGAAATTAGGAGAGCCAGAAGGGGCCACGAGAAGGCCTTGGCGAGCAGAATGCACCAAGGCATCTACAAGTATATGAAGAGCAAGAGGATAAGATGTGAGAGAATAGGACCAATCAAGTGTGACAGTGAAAATATGCGTATGGAACTGAGGAGACAGCTGAGGTATTTAAACAATACTTTGCTTCAGTATTCACTAAGGAAAAGGATCTTGGCTATTGTAGGGATGACTTACAGTGGATTGAAAAGCTTGAGCATATAGACATTAAGAAAGAGAATGTGCTAGAGCTTTTAGAAAGCATCAAGTTGGATAAGTCTCCGGGACCAGACAGGATGTACCCCAGGCTACTGTGGGAGGTGAGGGAGGAGATTGCTGAACCTTTGGCAATGATCTTTGCATCATCAAAGGGAACAGGGGAGGTTCCAGAGGATTGGAGGGTTGCAGATGGTGTTCCTTTATTCAAGAAAGGGAGTAGAGATAGCCCAGGAAATTATAGACATGAGTCTTACTTCAATGGCTGGTAAGTGATGGAAAAGATCTGAGAGAAAGGACTTATGAACATTTGGAGAGGCATAATATGATTAGAAATAGTCAGTATGGCTTTGTGAAAGGCAGGTTATGCCTTACGAGCCTGATTGAGTTTTTTTGAGGATGTAACTAAACATGTTGATGAGGGTAGAGCAGTTGATGTAATGTATATAGATCTCAGCAAGACATTTGATAAGGTACCCCATGCAAGGCTTATTAAGAAAGTAAGGAGGCACTGCAAGGGGACCTTGCTTTGTTGGTCCAGAATTGGCTTGCCCACGAAAGGCAAAAAGTGGTTGTAGACATATTCTGCATGGAGGTCAGTGACCCAGTGGTGTGCCTCAGGGATTTGTGTTGGGACCCTTCTCTTCATGATTTTTATAAATGACCTGGATGAGGAAGTGGAGGGATGCATTAGTAAATTTGCTGATGACACAAAGTTTGGAGGTGTTGTGGATAATGTGGAGGGCTGTCAGAGGTTACAGTGGAACATTGGTAGGATGCAAAACTGGGCTCAGCAGTGGCAGATGGAGTTCAAACAGATAAGTGTGAGATGGTTCATTTTGGTAGGTCAAATATGATGACAGAATATAGTATTAATGGTAAGACTCTCGGCAGTGTGGAGGATCAGAGGGATCTTAGGGTCTGAGTCCATAGGACACTCAAAGCTGCTGTGCAGGACGACTCTGTGGATAAGAAGGCATACAGTGTATTGGCCTTCATCAACCATGGGATTGAGTTTAAGATCCAAGAGGTAATGTTACAGCTATATAGGATCCTGGTTAGACACCACATATGCTCAGTTCTTGTCACCTCACTACAGGAAGGATGTGGAAACCATAGAAAGGGTGCAGAGGAGATTTACAAGGATTGGGGAGCAGCCTTATGAGAATAGGTTGAGTGAACTTGGCCTTTTCTCCTTGGAGTGATGGAGGATGAGAGGTGACCTGATAGAGGTGTATAAGATAATGAGAGGTATTGATTGTGCGGATTGTCAAAGGCTTTTTCCCAGGGCTGAAATGGCTATCACGAGAGGGCACAGTTTTAAGATTTTTGGAAGTAGGCACAGAGGAGATGTCAGTGGTAAGTATTTTTACACGGAGAGAGGTGAGTGCATGGGATGGGCTGCTGGCAACGGTGGTGGATGCAGATACAACAGGGTCTGTTAAGACACATGGAGCTTAGAAAAATAGAGGGTTATGAATAACCTTCGGTAATTTCTAAAGTACGTACATGTTCAGCACCGTATTGTGGGCCAAAGGGCCTATATTGTGCTGTAGTTTTTGTATGTTTCTATGAGGCAATGTAAATCTGAGGGCAAATTTTTTCAGATGGGCAGGGAATATACATGCTGCAGTCAGTGAAAGCAGCAGGTTGAAAAAATTGTTCAAATCGTCCCTGAGATCCTGGATATAACAAACAAGGTACGAGGTCAAAGAAGTAATACTAAACCTGTAATACAAACACTGGCTGGCCACAGCTGAAGGATGTGGTCCAACTCTAAGTTCCACAGTTTAGTAAAAACAACAGGGCAGAGGAGATTTACTGAAATGATTCCAGGCAACTAAAACTAACATAAAAACAAAGTACTTTTATAATGTGAACAGTCTGCATTAGCATAGTAATAGAATTTACTGTTCTGAAATAGCACAGTATTGTGAATGGATAAGTTTTGGAATAGTACAGTATTGTCAATGGGCTCATTCTGGAATACCACAGTACTGTGAATGGATAAGTTCTGGACTACCACAGTGCTGGGTTTGAGTAGGTTCTGGAATAGCACACTACCGTGGAAAGGTAGGATAAGACCATACGATATAGGAGTAGAAGTAGGCCATTCAGCCCATCGAGTCTGTTCCGCCATTCAATCATGGGCTGATCCAATTCTTCCAGTCATCTCCACTCCCCTGCTTTCACCCCATACCCTTTGATTCCCTGGCTAATCAAGAACCTATCTATCTCTGCCTTAAATACACCCAATGACATGGCCTTCACACTGCTCATGGCAACAAATTCCACAGATTTACCACCCTCTAATGAAAGTAATTTCTCCATATCTCAGTTCTAAAAGGATGTCCTTCAATCGTGAAGTCGTACCCTCTTGTCCTAGAATCCCCTACCATAGGAAATAACTTTGGCACATCTGTTCAGGTCTTTTAACATTTGGAATGTTACTATGAGATTCCACCCCCCCCCCCATTCTCCTGAACTCCAGGGAATGCAGCCCAAGAGCTACCAGACATTCCTCATATGGTAACCCTTTCATTCCTGGAATCAGTCTTGTGAATCTTCTGTGAACCCTCTCCAATGTCAGTATCTCCTTTCTAAAATAAGGAGCCCAAAAACGCACACAATACTCCAAGTGTGGTCCCGTGAGTGCCTTATAGAGCCTCAACATCACATCCCTGCTCTTATATTCTATACCTCTAGAAACGAATATCAACATTACATTCGCCTTCTTCACAACCAACTCAACATGGACATTAACCTTTAGGGTATCATGTACAAGGACTCCCAAGTCCTTTTGCATCTCTGCATTTTGAATTCTCTCCCCATCTAAATAATAGTCTGCCCATTTATTTCTTACACCAAAGTGCACCATAGAAGACAATCTGTTTGAATGCACCATGTCTTGGTATGGCAACTGCTCTGCCTGTAAACTTCATGGACAAAAAAACTGAGTACATAGCTCAACACTTCATAGAACATAGAAACCTACAGCACATTACAGGTCCTTCAGCCCACAATGTTGCGCCAATCAGGTATCCTACTGCAGAAACCACCTAGAATTTCCCTAATGCATCGCCATCTATTTTTCTAATTTCCATGTACCTATCTAAGAGTCTCTTAAAAAACCCTATTGTACTCAATCCCATGGTCGATGAAGGCCATCACACCATACGCCTTCTTAACAACACTGTTAACCTGCGCAGCAGCTTTGAGTATCCTATGGACACAGACCCCAAGATCTCGCTGATCCTCCACACTACCAAGAGACTTAACATTAATATTATATTCTGTCTTCAAATGTGACCTACCTAAATGAACCACTCCACATTTATCTGCCACTTCTCAGTCCAGTTCTGTATCCTACTGATGTCCCACTGTAACCTCTGACAACTCTCCAGACTTTCCACAACACCCCCAACTTTTGGCTCATCAGCAAATTTACTAACCCACCCTTCTACTTCCTCATCCAGGTCATTTTTAAAAATCAGAAAGAAGAGAGGTCCCAGAACAGATCCCTGCAAAACACCACTGGTTACCATCCTCCATGCAGAATATGAACCCTCTACAATCAACCTTTGTTTTCTGTGAAGAAATTTTGGATCCACAAAGCAAGGTCTCCTTGGATCTCATGTCTTTCTACTTTCTGAATGAGCCTTGCATGGGAAACGTTATCAAATTAGACCATAAGGCATAAGGCATAGGCCCAGAATCAAGCCATCTGGCCCATTGAGTCAACTCCGCCATTCAAACATGGCTAATCCTTTTTCTCCCCCTCCTCAGCCCCAATCCTCCCCGTAACCTGTGATGCCATATCCAATCAAGAACCTATCAATCTCTGCCTTAAGTATACTTAATGACCTGGCCTCTACAGCTGCATGTGGCAACAAATTCCATAAATTCACCACTCTATGGCTAAAGAAATTTTTCTGCATCTCTGTTTTGAAAGGGAGCTCCTCTATCATGTGGCTGTGCCTTCTTATTCTAGACTCTCCCACCATGGGAAACGTCCTTTCCATATCTACTTCGTCTAGGGCTTTCAACATTCAAAAGGTTTCAATGAGATCCCACCTCATCCTTCTGAATTCCAGCGAGTACAAACCCAGAGCCTCTGCCTACCTTCCTATCCCTCCAATATAACATGTAACCTTGGACATTAACTCTCAAATACAACCATCTTTCAGCCTCCATTCAGCAATGGCCACAACATCATACCCGACAATCTGTAATAAATGCCTTACTATATACTATGTCCAGTGTTCTACCTTCATCAATGTGTTATTACATCTTCAAAGAATTCAATCAGGCTCGTAGGGCATGGCCTGTCCTTGACAAAGCCATGCTCACTATCCTTAATCAGATCATGTCTCTCCAAATGTTCATAAATCCTGCCTCTCAGGATCTTTTCCAACAACTTGCCCACCACTTGAAGTGACTCATCATCTATAATTTCCTAGGTTCTCTCTACCCCCTTTCTTGAACAAGGGAACCCTCCAATCCTCTAGTACTTCTCCCATCCCAATTGATGATGCAAAGATCATCACCAGAGTCTCAGCAATCTCCTCCATCACTTCCCATAGTAGTCTGGGGTATATCTCGTCTGGTCCCAGTGAATTATCTAACATAATACCTTTCAAAAGCTCCAGTGCATCCTCTTTCTTAATGTCTATACACTCAAGTGTCTCAGTCTGCTGTAAGTCATTCCCACAATTGCCAAGGTGCTTTTCACTGGTGAATACTGAAGCAAAGTATTCATTAAGTACCCCTGCTATCCCCTCCGACTCTATCCACGTGTTTCTACTATCACATCTAATTAGTTCTATTCTCACATAGTTCATCACCTTGTTCTTCACATACCTGAACAATGCTTTGGGATTTTCCGGAATCCTGCTCACCAAGGCCTTCTCATGGCCCCTTCTAGCTCTCCTATTTTCATTCTTGAGCTCTTTCCTGGCACCCTTGTAATTTTCTGGAGCTCTAACAGTACCGGGTTTCTTGAATCTTTTGTAGCTTTTCTTTCCTTCTTAACGAGATTTTCTGCATCCTTTGTACACCGTGGTTCTTTTACCCTACCACCCCTTCCCTGCCTCAATGGAACATGCCTATGCAGAACACCATGCAAATGTTCCCTGAACATTTGCCACATTTCTGTCATGCATTTCCCTGAGAACATCTGCTCCCAATTTATGCTCCCAAGTTCCTGCCTAATAGCATCATATTTCCCCCTACCCCAATTAAATGTTTTCCCAAGTTGCCTGCTCCTATCCCTCTCCAGTGTTATGGTAAAGGAGATAGAGTTGTGATCACTACCTCCAAAATGTTCTCCCACCAAGAGATCTGACACCTGACCAGGTTCATTTCCCAGTAGCAGATCAGGTACAGCCTCTCCTCTAGTTGGCTTATCTTCCTGAACACACCTAACAAACTCCACCCCATCTAAGCCCCTTGCTCTAAGGAGACGCCAATCGATACTAGGAAAGTTGAAATCTCCCATCACAACAAACCTATTATTACTGCACCGTTCCAGAATCTGCCTCTCTATCTGCACCTCGATGTCTCCTTTACTATTGGGGGGGGGGTGTCTATAAAAACAGTAGAGTTATTGCCCCCTTCCTGTTTCTGACTTCTACCCACATTGACTCAGTAGACAATCCCTCCATGACTTCCTCCTTTTCTGCAACTATGATACTATCCCTGATTAGTATTGCCTGATCGAACAGGTTACTAGAAAAGTTGACGAGGGTAAAGCAGTGGATGTTGTCTATATGGACTTCAGTAAGTTCTCTGACAAGATTCCACACAGTAGGTTAGTTAGGAAGGTTCAATCGTTGGGTATTAATATTGAAGCAGTAAAATGAATTCAACAGTGGCTGGATGGGAGATGCCAGAGAGTAGTGGTGGATAACTGATTGTCAGGTTGGAGGCTGGTGACTAGTGGTGTGCCTCAGGGATCTGTACTGGGTCCAATGTTGTTTGTCATATACATTAATGATCTGGATGATGTGGTGGTAAATTGGATTGGTAAGTATGCAGATGATACTAAGATAGGTAGCGTTGTGGATAATGTAGGTTTTCAAAGCTTGCAGAGAGATTTAGGCCAATTAGAAGAGTGGGCTGAAAGATGGCAGATGGAGTTTAATACTGATAAGTGTGAGGTGTTACATTTTGGTAGGAATAATCCAAATAGGACATACATGGTAAATGGTAGGGCATTGAGGAATGCAGTAGAACAGAGTGATCTAGGACTAATGGTGCATAGTTCCCTGAAGGTGGAATTTTATGTGGATAGGGTGGTGTAGAAAGCTTTTGGTATGCTGGGTTTATAAATCAGAGCACTGAGTATAGGAGTTGGGACGTAATGTTAAAATTGTACAAGGCATTGGTGAGGCCAAATTTGGAGTACTGTGTACAGTTCTTGTCACTGTATTATAGGAAAGATGTGAACAAAATAGAAAGAGTACAGAGGAGATTTACTAGAATGTTACCTGGGTTTCAGCACCTAAATGATCTGTACGAGCTTCCAGTAGAAGTGGTAGAGGCAGGTTCAATTTTGTCATTTAAAAAAAAATTGGATAGGTATATGGACAGGAAAGGAATGGAGGGTTATATAACCATATAACAATCACAGCACGGAAACAGGCCATCTTGGCCCTCCTAGTCCGTGCCGAACCCTTAATCTCACCTAGTCCCACCTACCCGCACTCAGCCCATAACCCTCCACTCCTTTCCTGTCCATATACCTATCCAATTTTACCTTAAGTGACACAACTGAACTGGCCTCTACTACTTCTACAGGAAGCTCATTCCACACAGCTATCACTCTCTGAGTAAAGAAATACCCCCTCGTGTTTCCCTTAAACTTCTGCCCCCTAACTCTCAAATCATGTCCTCTAGTTTGAATCTCCCCTACTCTCAATGGAAACAGCCTGTTCACGTCAACTCTATCTATCCCTCTCAAAATTTTAAATACCTCGATCAAATTCCCCCTCAACCTTCTATGCTCCAATGAATAGAGACCTAACTTGTTCAACCTTTCTCTGTAACTTAATTGCTGAAACCCAGGTAATATCCTAGTAAATCGTCTCTGCACTCTCTCTAATTTATTGATATCTTTCCTATAATTCGGTGACCAGAACTGCACACAATATTCCAAATTTGGCCTTACCAATGCCTTGTACAACTTTAGCATTACATCCCAACTTCTGTACTCAATGCTTTGATTTATAAAGGCCAGCGTTCCAAAAGCCCTCTTCACCACCCTATCTACATGAGACTCCACTTTCAGGGAACTATGCACAGTTATTCCTAGATCTCTCTGTTCCTCTGCATTCCTCAATGCCCTACCATTTACTCTGTATGTTCTATTTGGATTATTCCTGCCAAAATGTAGAACCTCACACTTCTCAGCATTAAACTCCATCTGCCAACGTTTAGCCCATTCTTCTAACTGGCATAAATCTCCCTGCAAGCTTTGAAAATCCACCTCATTATCCACAACACCTCCTACCTTAGTATCATCGGCATACTTACTAATCCAATTTACCACCCCATCATCCAGATCATTTATGTATATTACAAACAACATTGGGCACAAAACAGATCCCTGAGGCACCCCGCTAGTCACCGGCCTCCATCCCGATAAACAATTATCCACCACTACTCTCTGGCATCTCCCATCTAGCCACTGTTGAATCCATTTTATTATTCCAGCATTAATACCTAACGACTGAACCTTCTTAACTAACCTTCCACGTGGAACTTTGTCAAAGGCTTTGCTGAAGTCCATATAGACTACATCCACTGCCTTACCCTTGTCAACATTCCTCGTAACTTCTTCAAAAAATTCAATAAGGTTTGTCAAACATGACCTTCCACGCACAAATCCATGCTGGCTACTTCTAATCAAATCCCATCTATCCAGATATTTATAAATACTATCTCTAAGAATACTTTCCATTAATTTACCCACCACTGATGTCAAACTGACAGGTCTATAATCGCTAGGCTTCCTTCTAGAACCCTTTTTAAACAATGGAACCACATGAGCAATACGCCAATCCTCCGGCACAATCCCCATTTCTAATGACATATCAAAGATCTCCATCAGAGCTCCTGCTATTTCTACACAAACTTCCCTCAAGGTCCTGGGGAATATCCTGTCAGGACCCGGAGATTTATCCACTTTTAAATTTCTTAAAAGCGCCAGTACCTCCACCTCTTTAATTGTCATAGGTTCCATAACTTCCTTACTTGTTTCCCACACCTTAGACAATTCAATATCCTTCTCCTTAGTGAATACCAAAGAGAAGAAATCATTCAAAATCTCTCCCATCTCCTTCGGTTCCACACATAGCTGACCACTCTGATTCTCTAAGGGGCCAATTTTATCCCTCACTATCCTCTTGTTTTTAATATAACTGTAGAAACCTTTCGGATTTACTTTCACCTTATTTGCCAAACCAACCTCGTATCTTCTTTTAGCTTTTCTAATCTCTTTCTTAAGATTCCTTTTACATTCTTTATATTCCTCGAGCAATTCCTTTATTCCATGCTGCCTATATCTATTGTAGACATCCCTCTTTTTCTGAACCAAATTTCTAATATCCCTTGAAAACCATGGTGCTCTCAAACCTTTAACCTTTCCTTTCACCCTAACAGGAACATAAAGATTCTGTACCCTCATAATTTCACCCTTAAATGACCTCCATTTCTCTATTACATCCTTCCCATAAAACAACTTGACCCAATCCACTCTCTCTAAATCCCTTCACATCCCCTCAAAGTTAGCCTTTCTCCAATCAAAAATCTCAACTCTAGGTCCAGTCCTGTCCTTCTCCATAATTATATTGAAGCTAATGCTATTGTGACCACTGGACCCGAAGTGCTCCCCAACACATACATCTGTCAGCTGACCTATCGCATTCCCTAACAGGAGATCCAACACTGCCCCATCTCTAGTCGGTACTTCTATGTATTGTTGCAAAAAACTATCCTGCACACATTTCACAAACTCTAAACCATCCAGCCCTTTTACAGAATGAGCTTCCCAGTCTACGTGTGGAAAATTAAAATCTCCCACAATCACCACCTTGTGTTTACTACAAATATCTGCTATCTCCTTACACATTTGCTCTTCCAACTCACGCGCCCCATTAGGTGGCCTATAATACACTCCTATCAGTGTTACTGCACCTTTCCCATTCTTCAATTCCACCCAAATGGCCTCCCTAGAGGAGCTCTCTAATCTATCCTTCCAAAGCACCGCCATAAGATTTTCTCGGACAAGCAATGCAACACCTCCTCCTCTGGCCCCTCCTACTCTATCACAGCTGAAGCAACTAAATCCAGGAATATTTAGTTGCCAATCACACCCTCCCTGCAACCATGTTTCACTAATAGCTACAACATCATAATTCCAGGTATCAATCCATGCTTTCTCATCCACCTTTCTTACAATGCTCCTAGCATTAAAATAGATACATTTAAGATACTCTCCATCTCCTCCTCTCTTTCCATCCCTAACAATGCATTCAAATTTATTATTCTTTTCTTTCTTCTCCCCTACATCTTCGGGCTGAGCGCATCCCTTCTCCATCACCTGCCTTTCCTCCCTCACACACTGTCTAGTTACTTGCTCCACTGGTGAACTAACCTCCTCTCCCATAGTCTCCTCAAATAGTCTCCCGCCCCCCCATCTTACTAGTTTAAAGTCTGCCCTGTAGCCTTAGCAAACTTCCCTGCTAGGATATTGGTCTCCCCACGATTCAAGTGTAACCCGTCCTTCTTGAACAGGTCACTCCTGCCCCAGAAGAGGTCCCAATGATCCAGAAACTTGAATCCTTGCCCCCTGCTCCAATCCCACAGCCATGCATTCATCCTCCATCTAATTCTATTCCTACTCTCACTGTCGCGTGGCACAGGCAGTAATCCCGAGATTACTACCTTTGCGGTCCTTCTTCTTAACTGCCTTCCTAACTCCCTATACTCTCGTTTCAGGACCTCTTCCCCTTTCCTTCCTATGTCATTGGTACCTACATGTACCATGACCTCTGGCTCTTCACCCTCCCACTTCAGGATATCTTGGATGCGATCAGAAACATCCCGAACCCTGGCACCAGGGAGGCAAATTACCATCCGGGACTCCCGGTCACCTCCACAGAAACGCCCGTCTGAGCCCCTGACTATTGAGTCCCCTATTACTATGGATCTCTTTCTTCTAACCCTACCCTTCTGAGCTACAGGGCCGTCCTCTGTGCCGGAGGCTCGGCCACTGTCACTCCCACCAGGAAGGCTGTCCCCCCCAACAGTACTCAAACATGAGTACTTATTGTCAAGGGGTACAGCCACTGGGGTACTCTCTAGTACCTGCCTCTTCCCCTTCCTGATTGTAACCCACCTATCTGCCTCCCGTGGTCCCAGAGTAACCACCTGCCTGTAACTCCTCTCTATCACCTCCTCACTCTCCCTGACCAGGTGAAGGTCATCGAGCTGCAGCTCCAGTTCCCTAACTCGGTCCCTCAGGAGCTGCAGTTCGGCGCACCTGGCGCAGATGTGGACGTCCGGGAGGCTCAGAGACTCCAGGATCTCCCACATCCGACACCGAGAACAACAAGCTGCCCTCACACTCATACTTCCCGAATAACTGAAAATACAAGAACTAAAAGATAAGTCTACTGTGCCCTCTTCCGCCTAAGCCCTCTGAGCCCAAGCCCTATACTCTGCGCCCGGCTCACTCCGCTGCCCGCAAATGAAGCTGCCCGCTTCTTAAGGCGGCGTTCTTTATATATCTTCCCTCCTTCCCGGGCCTCCTTCACGCGCCTGCGCAGTCCCGCTTCTCAGAACTCCGATCTGAGAAGCAATTGGACAATTTGAAAATGGCCGCCACCGCACTTCCTCTCAAAGCCTTGCTGTCCTCTTCCAAAAGAGGACACTCTTTTATGGGCTGAGTGCAGGTAGGTGAGACTAGGTGAGAGTAAGCATTCGGCACGGACTAGAAGGGCCGAGATTGTTATGTGGTTATATAGTAGTGCCACTCCCCCACCTTTTTTGCCTCCCTCCCTGTCCCTTTTGAAACATCTAAAGCCTGGCACACTCAGCAGCTATTCCTGCCCCTGAAACATCCATGTTCTGTAATGGCTACAATGTCACAGTTCCACATACTGATCCAAGCTCTAAGTTCAACCGCCTTGTTTATGATACACCTTGCAGTAAAATAGACACATCTCAAACCATCAGGCTGAGTGTATCTTTGCTCTGTCATCTGCCTATCCTTCCTCACAAACTCCCTACAAGTTGTCTCTACTTGTGCACCAACCACCCCATACGCTTCCTCTTCACTTTGGTTCCCACCCGCTTCAAATCCCCAATAACATTAGGAAACCTCCCTCTCAGAATATTGGTTCCCTTTACTCCAGGTGAGGTAAGGCCGGGTAAACTCTTTTAATTAATCTAATTAGATTAGGAGTAGGTAATGGAGGCAGCAGTTAGGGCAGTTGAGTGCTCCATTTGCAGTATGTGGGAAGTCAGGGCGAGCACTGTTGTCCCTGATGACTACACCTGCAAAACGTGCATCCAGCTGCAGCTCCTGACAAACTGAGTTAGGGAACTGGAGCTGGAGCTGGATGAACTTCGAATTATTCGGGAGGCAGAAATAGACAGGAGTTTCAGGGAGATAGGACCCCTAGGAGTCAGGAGAAAGGTAGTTGGGTGACTGTCAGGAGAGGGAAGGGGAATAGACAGGAAGAGCAGAGCACCCCTGTGGCCGTTCCCATCAACAGTAAGTATACTGTTTTGGATATTGTTGGTGGGGACGACCTACCAGGGACAAGTTGCAGTGGTTGCGTCTCTGGCACCGAGACTGGAAGGGAAGGAGGGAAAAGAGGAGAGCAGAGGTGATGGGGATTCAATAGTTAAGGGGACAGATAGGAGGTTCTGTGGAAGAGATCGAGAACCCTGGATAGTCTGTTGCCTCCCTGGTGCCAGGGTCCGCGATATCACTGATCAAGTTCTCAGTATTCTCAAGAAAGGGTGAGCAACCAGATGTTGTGGTCCATGTAGGGACCAATGAGGTGGGTAGGAAGAGTGAGGAGGTCCTGAAAGGTGAGTTTAGGGAGCTAGGTGCCAAGTTAAAGGACAGGACCTCCAGGATAGCAATCTCAGGATTGCTACCAGTGCCACGTGCCGGTGGGTTTAGAAATAGTAAGATAGTGCAGATCAATACGTGGCTGAAGGCATGGTGCAGGAGGGAGGGCTTCAGATTTATAGATAATTGGGCAGTTTTTCAGGGAAAGTGGAACCTGTTTCCGCGGGACAGTTCACATCTGAACTGGAGGGGGACAAATATTCTTGCAGATAGGTTTGCTAGAGGGGCTCCAGTGGATTTAAACTAGATATGAGGGGTGAGGGGAACCAGAGTGTAGGAACAGGTGTATGGGAGAAGGAAGAAAAAGACAGTAAAGTTCTTTGTATTGTTAGAGATAAACAGAGAGGAAGAGGTGGAGAATTTCTTAAATGCATTTATTTTAATGCTAGGAGCATTGTAAGAAAGGTGGATGAGTTTAGAGCATGGATTGATACCTTGAAATATGATGTTGTAGCTATTAGTGAAACATGGCTACAGTAGGGGTGTGATTGGCGACTAAATATTCCTGGATTTCATTGCTTCAGGTGTGATAGAATTAGAAGGACAAGAGGGAGAGGAGTTGCGTTGCTTGTTAGAGAAAATATTACAGTGGTGCTTTGGCAGGATAGATTAGAGGGCTCGTCTAGGGAGACTATTTGGGTGGAATTGAGGAATGGGAAAGGTGTAGTAACACTTATAGGGGTGTATTATAGGCCACCTAATGGGGAGCGATAATTGGAAAAGCAAATTTGCAAGGAGATGGCAGATATTTGTAGTAAGCACAGGGTTGTGATTGTGGGAGATTTTAATTTTCCACACATAGACTGGAAAGCCCATACTGTAAAAGGAATGGATGGTTTGGAATTCGTAAAATGTGTGCAGGATAGTTTTTTGCAGCAATACATAGAGGTACCAACTAGAGAAGGGGTAGTGTTGGATCTTCTGTTAGAGAATGAAATAGGTCAGGTGACAGAGGTATGTGTTGGGGAGCACTTCGGGTCCAGTGATCACAATGCCATTAGTTTCAATATAATTATGGAGGATAGGACTGGACGCAGGGTTGAGAGTTTTGATTGGAGAAAGGCTAACTTTGAGGAGATGCGAAAGCATTTAGAAGGAGTGGATTGGGACAATTTGTTTTATGGGAAGGATGTAATAGAGAAATGGAGGTCATTAAAGGTGAAATTTTAAGGGTACAGTATCTTTATGTTCCTGTTAGGTTGAAAGGAAAGGTTAAAAGTTTGAGAAAGTTATGGTTTTCAAGGGATATTGGAAACTTGGTTAGGAAAAAGAGAGATATCTACAATAAATATAGGCAGCATGGAGTAAATGAGGTGCTCGAGGAATATAAAGAATGTAAGAAGAATCTTAAGAAAGAAATTAGAAAAGCTAAAAGAAGATACGAGGTTGCTTTGGCAAGTAAGGTGAAAATAAATCCAAAGGGTTTCTACAGTCATATTAATAGCAAAAGGATAGTAAGGGATAAAACTATGACGATTAAGGAGGAGGAAGTACTGGCACTTTTAAGGAATATAAAAGTGGATAAATCTCTAGGTCCTGACAGGATATTCCCTAGCACCTTAAGGGAAGTTAATAGAAATAGCAGGGGCTCTGACTGGAATATTTCAAATGTTATTAAAAACGGGGATGGTGCCGGAGGATTGGCGTATTGCTCATGTGGTTCCATTGTTTAAAAGGGGTTCTAGCAGTTATAGACCTGTCAGTTTGACATCAGTGGTGGGTAAATTAATGGAACTTATTCTTAGAGATGGTATATATAATTATCTGGATAGACGGGGTCTGATTAGGAACAGTCAGCATGGATTTGTGCGTAGAAGGTCAAGTTTGACAAATCATTGAATTTTTTGAAGAGGTTACGAGGAAAGTTGACGAGGGTAAAGCAGTGGATGTAGTCTATATGGACTTCAATAAGGCCTTTGACAAGGTTCCACACAGAAGGTTAGTTAGGAAGGTTCAATCGTTAGGTACTAATATCTAAGTAGTGAAATGGATTTAACAGTGGCTGGATGAGAGATGCCAGAGAGTAGTGGTGGATAACTGTCAGGTTGGAAGCCGGTGACTAGTGGTGTGTCTCAGGGATGTGTACTGGGTCCAATGTTGTTTGTCATATACATTAATGATCTGGATGATGTGGTGGTAAATTGGATTAGTAAGTATGCAGATGATACTAAGATAGGTAGCGTTGTGGATAATGAAGTAGGTTTTCAAAGTTTGCAGAGAGATTTAGGCCAGTTAGAAGAGTGGGCTGAACGATGGCAGATGGAGTTTAATGCTGATAGGTGTGAGGTGCTACATTTTGGTAGGAATAATCCAAATAGGACATACATGGTAAATGGTAGGGCATTGAAGAATGCAGTAGAACAGAGTGATCTAGGAATAATGGTGCATAGTTCCCTGAAGCTTTCTTCACCATGTGGATAGGGTGGTGAAGAAAGCTTTTGGTATGCTGGCCTTTATAAATCAGAGCATTGAGTATAGGAGTTGGAATGTAATGTTAAAATTGTACAAGGCATTGGTGAGGCCAAATTTGGAGTATTGTGTACCGTTCTTGTCACTGAATTATAGGAAAGATGTCAACAAAATAGAAAGAGTACAGAGGAGATTTACTGGAATGTTACCTGGGTTTCAGCACCTAAGTTACAGGGAAAGGCTGAACAAGTTAGGTCTTTATTTTTTGGAGCGTAGAAGGTTGAGAAGGGACTTGATAGAGGTATTTAAAATTATGAGGGGGATAGATAAGAGTTTACGTGGATAGGCTTTTTCCATTGAGAATAGGGGAGATTCAAACAAGAGGACCTGAGTTGAGAGTTAGGGGGCAAAAGTTTAAGGGTAACACGAGGAGTAATTTCTTTACTCAGAGAGTGGTAGCTGTGTGGAATGAGCTTCCAGTAGAAGTGGTAGAGGCAGGTTTGGTATTGTCATTTAAAGTAAAATTGGATAGGTATATGGACAGGAAAGGAATGGAGGGTTATGGGCCGAGTGCGGGCCAGCGGGACTAGGTGAGAGTAAGTGTTCAGCACTGACTAGAAGGGCTGAGATGGCCTGTTTCCCTGCTGTAATTGTTATATGGTTAAGGTGCAACCCATCCCACTTGTACAGGTCACCCCTTCCCCAGAAAAGGTTCCAATGATCGAAGAACCTGAAACCCTACTCCCTGCACCATCTCCTCAACCATTCATTCATCTGCACTATCTTCCTGTTCTGACCTTCCCTAGCTCATTGCACCGGAAGTAATCCAGGGATTACCACCTTGGAGGTCCTGCTCTTCAGCCTCTTTCCTAACTCCCTAAACTTACTGCACAGGACCTCTACCCCTTTCCTGCCTATGTCATTGGTAAGAACATGTACCACAATTTCTGGCTGCTCATCCTCCCTTTCAAGGATATTCTGCAAACACTCAGAGATAGCCTGGACCCTAGCACCCGGGAGGAAACACACTATCCAGGCATCTTTTTTGCTGCTGTAGAATCTCCTATCTGTCCCCTTAACTATCAAGTCTCCTATGACTTCTGCTCCACCTGACTTCACCCTACCTTTCTGAGGCTCAGAGCCAACCAAAGTGCTATTGGTTTGGCTCTGCTACCTTGACCAGATAGGTTATCCCCCTCAGCAGTATCCAAGGGGGTAAACCTGTTTCTGAGGGGAATGGCCATGGGGGAACCCTGCACTGACTTCTTTCTCCCTTTATCTCTCTCAGTGTTCACCCATCTCCTCCCTGAATTCTGCACTCTGGGTGTAACCACCTGCTGAAAGTTGCATCTATCCATCGCTCTGCCTCCCGGATGATCCTTAGTTCATCCAACTCTAGCTCCAGCAACTTAATGCAGTCTTTCAGGAAATGGAGCTGGCTGCACTTCCCATCTGTGTAGTCATCGGGAAAACAGACTGGTTCCATGAATTCCCACATCCTACAGGAGGAGCATTCCACTGCCATATCTGCCATTCGGCCTGCACTATACAATGGGCAACCAAATCAGTAATAATGAAAAGAAAAATCTACCCTTCTTTACCTGTTTCTTCGGCTTCAACTTCTTCTCATCAAAGCCTCTTGAGTCAAAGCCTGATGTTCCTACTATCACCGCTGGCCTATTCCCAACAATTTTTTTTTAACTGATCGGGGAAAAGAGGCTAGACTGCACAGGTGCGTGACGTAGCACACAAAAGGTTTAAAAAGGAGAGGAATTTTTCAACAGTCTTTTAAATCGAAGCAAGAGGTGGAGAGCGAAGGACTAAAGCCATCTCAGAGAGAAGCCAGTTTTTAACTGATCAGGGAAAAGAAGTTAGACTGCGCAGGTACGTGACGTAGCATGCCAAAAGGTTTAAAAAAAAGACAGCCACATACAGCGGCCATCATCGTAGCAGCTATTGTAAGAGTGGACTGAGTCAGAGTGGGACGGCTTTGGCTCAATAGGCTTCGGTGTGAACAGGCAGATGGGAGGGTAGGTTCCAGTAAGTTTTGTTTTGTTCATTTAGAATAGAGAGAATGCCAGGCAGGATGTTGGAATGCTCCTTTTGCAGGATGTGGGAAGTCAGGGAGACATCAGGTACCCTTGACAATGACACCTGCAAGAAGTGCATCCAGCTGCAGCTCCTAACAAACTGCGTTAGGGAACTGGAGCAGGAGCTGGATGACCTCCGGATCATTTAGGAGAATGAGAAGTTTATAAATAGTAGTTTCAGGGAGGTAGTTACGCCAAAGGAGCAGGACACAGGTAATTGGGTTACCATCAGGCGAGGGAAGGGGAAAGGGCAGGCAGAACAGGGCTCCCCTGTGGCCATTCCCCTCAACAACAAGTATACCGATTTGGATACTGTTGGGAGGATGACATACCTGAGACAAGCTGTGGAAGCTGGATCTCTGGCACTGAGTCTGTTCTGCAGTGCAGAAGGGAGGGGGGAAGAAGATGAGAGCAGTAGTGAAAGGAGACTCGATAACTTGAGGTACAGACAGGAGTTTCTGTGGTCGTGACAGAGACTCCCAGATGGTTTGTGGCTTCCTGGGTACAAGGGTCAGGGATGTCTCTGATCGTGTGCACAGCATTCTGAAATGAGAGGGTGAGCAGCCAGATGTTGTGGTACACATCGGTACCAATGATGCAGGAAGAAAGAGTGAGGAGGTCCTGAAGAGTGAGTATAGAGAGCTTGGTAGGAAGTTAAAAAGCAGGACCTCATGGGTGGTAATCTCAGGATTGCTGCCTGTGCTTTGTGCCAGTGAGGGTAAGAATAGGATGCTCTGGAGGATGAACATGTGACTGAGAAACTGGTGTAGGGGGCAGGGTTTCAGATTTCAGGACCATTGGGACCTCTTCTGGGGCAGGTGGGACCTGTACAAGAAAGACGGGTTACACCTGATCTACAGGAGGACCAATATCCTTGCAGGGAGGTTTGTTGGTGCTGTTGGTGGGGGGGGGGGTTTAAACTAGATTTGCAGAGGAATGGGAACCAGAGTGCCAGAGTAGATAGTGGAGTAGGGCTGAAAATAAATGATGTTAAAGGTTCATGCAAAGTCACAAATAGAAGGGTTGTGTGTGGTGGTAATAATCTTCTGAGGTGTGTCTATTTCAATGCGAGGAGTATTGTGGGGAAGGCTGATGAGCTGAGGGTGTGGATTGACACGTGGCATTATGACATTGTAGCCATTAGTAAAACTTGGCTACAGGAGGGGCAGGACTGGCAGCTTAATGTTCCAGGATTCCGATGTTTCAGACGTGACAGAGGCAGAGGGATGAAGGGTGGGGAGGGGGGTGGCATTGCTAGTCAGGGAAAATGTTACAGCAGTGCTCAGGCAGGACAGATTAGAGGGCTTGTCTACCGAGGCCATATGGGTGGAGCTGAGAAACAGGAAAGGTATGACCACATTAATGGGGTTGTATTATAGACCACCCAATAGTCAGTGAGTATTGGAGGAGCAAATCTGCAGGGAGATAGCAGACAACTGGAGGAAACATAAAATTATGATAGTAGGGGATTTTAATTTTCCACGTATTGATTTAGAATCCCATACTGTTAAAGGTCCAGATGGGTTAGAGTTTGTAAAATGTGTTCAGGAAAGTTTTCTAAATCAATATATAGAGGTACCAACTAGAGAGGATGCAATATTAGATCTCCTATTAGGAAATGAGTTAGGACAGGTGACGGAAGTGTGTGTAGGGGAACACTTTGGTTCCAGTGATCACAACGTCATTAGTTTCAACTTGATCATGGATAAAGATAGATCTGGCCCTCGGGTTGAGGTTCTAAACTGGAAAAAGGCCAAATTTGAAGAATGAGAAAGGATCTAAAAAGCGTGGATTGGGATAGGTTGTTCCCTGGCAAGGATGACATTGGTAAGTGGGAGGCCTTCAAAGGAGAAATTTTGAGAGTGTAGAGTTTGTATGTTCCTGTCAGGATTAAATGCAAAATGAGTAAGAATGAGGAACCCTGGTTCTCCAGGGATATCAGAACGCCGATAAAGAGAGAGATGTATGACATGTATAGGAAACGGAGCAAATAAGGTGCTTGAGGAGTATAAAAAGTGCAAAAAAAAACTTAAGAAAGAAATCAGGAGGGCTAAAAGAAGACATGAGGTGGCTTTGGCAGTCAAGGTGAAGGATAATCCAAAGAGCTTCTACAAGCATATTAAGAGCAAAAGGATAGTAAGGGATAAAATTGGTCCTGTTGAAAATCAAAGTGATCGGCTATGTATGGAACCAAAAGAAATGGGGGAGATCTTAAATGGGTTTTTTGCATCTATATTTACTAAGGAAACTGGCATAGAGGCAATGGAAATAATGCAAACAAGTAGTGAGGTCATGGAACCTATACAGATTGAAGAGGAGGAGGTGCTTGCTGTCTTGAGGCAAATCAGGGTAGATAAATCCCCAGGACCTGACAGGGTATTTCATCGGACCTTGAAGGAGGCTACTGTTGAAATTGCAGGGGCCCTGGCAGATATATTTAAAATGTCAGTATCTATGGGTGAGGTGCTGGAGGATTGGAGGATAGCTCATGTTTTTTAAAAAAGGCTCTTAAAGTAATCCTGGAAATGGCAGGCCAGTAAGTTTGACGCCGGTAGCAGGTAAATTATTGGAAGGAGTACTAAGAGATAGGATCTACAGGAGATAGTGTTTAGATAGACAGGGACTTATTAGGAAAAGTCAACACGGCTTTGTGCATGGTAGGTCATGTTTAACAAATCTACTAGAGTTTTTCGAGGAGGTTACACGGAAAGTGGATAAAGGGAAGGCAGTGGATGTTGTCTACATGGACTTCAGTAAGGCCTTTGACAAGGTCCCGCATGGGAGGTTAGTTAGGAAGATTCAGTTGCTAGGTATACATGGTGAGGTAGTAAATTGGACTAGACATTGGCTCAATGGGAGAAGTCAGAGAGTGGTAGTGGAGGATTGCTTCTCTGAGTGGAGACCTGTGACAAGTGGTGTGCCACAGGGATCAGTACTGGCTCCATTATTATTTGTCATCTATATCAATGATCTGCATGATAATGTGGTTAATTGGATCATCAAATTTGCTGATGATACAAAGGTTGGAGGTGTAGTGGACAGTGAGGAAGGTTTTCAAAGCTTGCAGAGGGATTTGGACCAGCTGGAAAAATGGGCTGAAAAATGGCAGTTGGAGTTTAATACAGACAAGTATGAGGTATTGCACTTTGGAAGGAAAAACCAAGGTAGAACATACAAGGTAAATAGTAGTGCGCTGAAGAGTGTGGTAGAACAGAGGGATCTAGGAATACAGATACAAAATTCCCTAAAAGTGGTGTCACAGGTAAATAGGGTAGTAAAGAGAGCTTTTGGTACATTGGCCTTTATAAATCAAAGTATTGATAATAAGAGTTGGAATGTTATGGTGAGGTTGTATAAGGCATTGGTGAGGCCGAATTTTGAGTACTGTGTGCAGTTTTGATCACTGAATTACAGGAAGGATATTAATAAGGTTGAAAAATTGCACAGAAGGTTTACAAGGAAGTTGCCAGGACTTGAGAAACTGAGTTACAGCAAAAGGTTGAATAAGTTAGGACTTTATTCCCTGGAGCATAGAAGAATGAGGGGAGACCTGATAGAGGTATATAAAATTATGATGGGTATAGATAGAGTGAATGCAAGCAGGGCTTTTTCACTGAGGCTAGGGGAGAAAAAAACCAGAGGACATGGGTTAAGGGTTAAGGGTGAAAGGGGAAAAGTGTAAAGGGAACATTAGGAGGGGCTTCTTCACATAGAGAGTGGTGCGGTGTGGATTGAGCTGCCAGATGAAGTGGTAAATGCAGGCTCACTTTTAACATTTAAGAAAAACTTGGACAGGTACATGGATGAAAGGTGTACGGAGGGATATGGGCCAGGTACAAGTCAGTGGGACTAGGCAGAGAACTGGTTCGGCACAGCCAAGAAGGGCCAAAAGGCCTGTTTCTGTGATGTAATGTTCTATGGTTCTAATGGCCACCCCAGTAGTCCCTTCTGTACTTTTATTTAATTCGCAATTAAATAAATTGCTCCCGCAATCAGGCCTCCAGAATGTCCAAGCACCCACGAAGCTCTCCTCTTATCCAAGCACTGAATTGTGAATAACTTCATCATGGAAACCAGTGTCTCCTCTATGGACTCTGTCTACACTTCTCACTGCCTTAGTAAAGCAGCCAGCATAATCAAAGACTTCACCAACCCTAGAAATTCTCGTTTCTCCCTTCTCCCATTGGTCAGAAGATACAAAAGCCTGAAAGCATGTACCACCATACTTAATGACACCCTCTATCCCACTGTTAGTTGACTACAGCATGGTCCCCTAGTATAAGATAGATTCTATCTATCTCATTATGATAGTGCACCTTATTGTCTACCTGCATTGCACTTCCTCTCTTAACTATTACATTTTATTCTGCATTGTTACTGCTTTTTCTTGTACTATCCCAATGCACTGCATAGTGAACCTGTGTGCAAGACAAGTTTTATCTTGGTACATGCCACGACAATAGATCAATTTCATTTCCTTCACTCCAGTCCTAATGAAGCATCTCGACCCAAAGTGTCAACACGTGCCTTTTGCTTCCACATATCCTGCCTGACCCATTGAGTTCTCAATTCCAATTCCGACACTCCAGTCCCGATGATGTGGTGTACTTGGATTTTCAGGTGACCTTTGACAAGGCTTATCAAGTTACCAGCATGGATAGAGCATTGGCAGACTGGCAGGAAGTAAAAAGTGGGAATAAAAGGAGCCTTTTATGGTTGGCTGCCGGTGAGTTGTGGTGTTACACAGGGGCCTGAGTTGGGACCGATTCTTTTCACATTATAGGTCAATGATTTGGATGACGGGATTGACAGCTTTATGGCCAAGTTTGCAGACAACCTGAAGACAGGTGAAGGGGCAGGTAAAGTTGAGAAAGCAGACAGGCTACAGAAGGATTAAATTAGAAGAATGGGCAAAGAAGTGGCAGATGGAATACATTGTTGGGAACTGTATGGTCATGCACTTTGATAGAAGAGATAAAAGTAGACTATTTTCTAAATGAAGAGAAATTTCAAAAATCCGAGGTGCAAAGAGACATGGCAGTCTTCACACAGGATCCCTTAAAGGTTAAGGTTCACATAAGTGTTTCCAGGATTGAATGGCTTGTTATATGAAGAGCATTTGATGGTTCTGGGCCTGTATTCAGTAGAATTCAGAAGAATGAGATGACCTCATTGAAACCAATTGAATGGTAAAAGGGTAATAGAGTGGATGTGGAGAGTTTGTTTCCTATGGTGAAAAGGTCTAAGACCAGAAAACACAGCCTCAGAATAGAGGGACATCCTTTCAGAATGGTGATGAGGAGGAATTTCTTTAGCCAGAGAGTGAATCTGTGGAATTCCTTGCCAAGAGCAGCTGAGGAGGTATACTTAAGGCAGAGGGTGACAGTTTTTTGATTGGTCAGGGCATGAAGGGATAGGGTGAAGGCAGAAGACTGGGGCTGAGAGGAAAATTGGATCAGCCATGATGAAATGGCAGAGCAGAATGAATGAGCCAAATGCCTAAGTCTGCTCCTATATCTTATAGTCTTATGGATCCAAAGTATCAACACATCCCTTTTGCCACCACAGTCCCTGCCTGACCCACTGAGTTCTCCCCGCATTTTAATTTTTGCTCCAGGCTGTCACTTTGACTTTTTACATATATTGTTTAGGGAGGTGGGGGTGGAAGGTGCTCCTTCCCTCCACTAGCCTGTAGATTACCTTTGGGCAAGGTGTAGTACCTGCTTAGCTCCCTGATCAGGGTCAGTGAAGCCAATGGAGTAGGTGGTGAATAGCTATATGAGCAGTTGGTGTATATCACAAGTCCGGTTATGTAACCACTATCTGTCCCACTGAGTTCTTCCTGTATTTTAATTTTTGCTCCAGATTGCCATTTTGCCTTTTTAAAGTTGTTGAAAATTTGAAATTTAAACAGAGAATTGTGGAAACACCAGTAGGTTGGACAGTATCTGTAAATGAAGGTTCTTCCACCTGGTTCATTAACCGTTTCTCTTCTACGGATGCTGCCTGACCCACTGAGTGTTCTGTACCATTTCCTGTTAATATTTCACACAGTCATTTATCCAGGGGGCGAGCGGGTAGGGAGTCTTTTTCCCAAATCTTCCCGTGTATCTTCACATTACCCTGTTTTTTCCCTTCAATTCACAGACCTCCCCCCACTTTCCTCACCCCTTCCCACCACATATCTACAAAGTGTGTATTCACCTCCCCCTTCTTCAGTGCAGTGAGCGAAGTGGATTGGAAATGAATGGCAAATGTTTAACATGACAAAAGGCGAGGCCAGAACCGAGGGACGTCATGAGCAAAACTCGGCAAATGTAGAATTAATGAGATTATGGGAGTGAGAGTCCAGAGCAGAGAGGTGACAATGGATTGTGTGTAGAAAGTGTGAAGGGTTGAACTAACTGAGAAAATCAGGAGATATTCAGCAAACTCAATCCTTTAAATACACCTTCATTATCATCTCAATTGGATGGCATATGCCACCAGCAACACTCAAAAAATCTTCTGCAACTTGCTGTGGCATTAGCCCAGTCAATGCCCCCACCCCCCACCCTCTGCCCCTTTGTATTAGTGTGTGAGAGCACACTCACCAGGCCTGTACATCATAAGCTGCTCTGACAGACTGCACCTGGTGTAGGCAGCTGTTCAAAGCCCTGGTGAGCAAGGCATTCACCAGCCGCGCCAGTGCCTGCCACGGCTCACTGCCAACACCCCGTCCAAGGACACAAACAACCAACGCCCGCAGCAAGACACAATGATTCCTCATTTCACACTAAATCGAGCATCTTTTTACTGCAAGTCATCGAATGAAAGGTATGAAAAACGTCCCACTGAGGGTTGTAAAGTATGCTGGAAGAGAGGTGAGAATGTCTGGTCATTCTAAGGGCTTGTCGTGACCTCAAAAACTGACAGCCAGTGAGGTACTTTTGTGGTACTGTGCAAGGCCAGGTGGAGTGTTTAGCACAGGGCGCTGGGATTTATTCTTGCCACAGAGAAGGAACAGCTTTTCTTTGTATAAATTCCACATGAAACATTGCCAAGACAGGGACGGCACTCAGCATGATGCAGATTAAAGCTACTCTAACGGAGTCTCATCAAACACTCTCTGGGTAGTGATTGAATGATCACGTGCCCACAATCACAGAATCTGTTGACCCATGGAGGATGGGAAAGCATTTTTAACCCCATCACCCCAAAGGAACAGTTAGGGAAATGTTGCAAACTCCTGGTAGATGGATGGAGGTTGCATTCCTGCTGGAGGAGGTCAGACCTTCAGAGTACAACACTGTGGACCTCCTCTCTGTGGGAGATCACCTGAATTCACTTACATGGATGGCAAGGTTGAATGGAAAAGTCGCTTCTCAGCTGGGGTGCTAGATAAGACTGTTTCCTACCAAGGCATAATTTGAGCTGTTGCTGCCAAGAATGGTTAAGGAAGGCATGTAATGTGTTCACCTTCATTAGTCCAAGGATTAAGTTCAAAAGCTGCAAGGTAATGCTGTAACTCTATAAAACCCTGGTTAGACCACACTCAAACATTTATGTTCGGTTTTAGTTTCCTCATTGTAGGAAGGATGTAGCAGCTTTAGAGAGGGTGCAGAGCAGATTTACCAGGATACTGCCTGGATTACACCATAGACCATAAGACAGAGGAGCAAAAATAGGCCTTTTGGTCCATCAAGTCTGTTCCACCATTTAGCTGATTCTTCTTTCCCCTCCTCAGCCCTAATCCCAAGCCCAGTAACTTTTCATGCCAAGTCCAATAAAGAACCCATCAATCTCTGCCTTAAATACACCAAACAACCTGGCCTCCACAGCTGCCTGTGTTAACAAATTCCACAAATTCACCACCCTCTGGCTAAATAATTTCTCTGCATCTCTGTTTAAAATGGATGCCCCTCTATCCTGAGGCTGTGCCTTCTTGTCCTAGACACCCCCAACATGGGAAACATCATTTCCACATCTACTCTGCCTAGGGCTTTCAACGTTCAAAAGATTTCAATGAGATCCCCCCCCCCCATTCTTCTAAATTCCAGCCAGTACAGACCCAGAGCCATCTAACATTCCTCATATGATAACTCTTTCATTCCCAGAATCATCCTTGTGAACTTCTTCTGAACCAATGTCAGCACACCTTTTCCGAAATGAGGAGCCCAAAACTGTTCACAATACTCAAGGTGAGGCTTCAGCAGTGACTTATAAAGCCTCAGCATCATATCTGTGCTCTTGTATTCTAGACCTCTTGAAATGAATGCTAACATTGTATTTGCCTTCCTCACCACTGATTAGGGTGTTCTGCACAAGGACTTTGCATCTCAGATTTTATGGATTTTCTCCCCATTTAGAAAATAATCTGCACATTTATTTCTACAACCAAAGTGCATGACCATGCATTTTCCAACATTGCATTTAATTTGCCACTTTCTTGCCCATTCTCCTAATAAGTCCTTCTGCATCCTTCCAGAAATCTTCATATTATCTGCACACTTGGCAACAAAGCCATCTATTCCATTATCTAAATCATTGATATACAGAAGAAAAAGAAGTGGTCCCAACACTGACTCCTGCGGAACACCACTAGTTATTGGCAGCCAACCAAAATAGGATCCTTTTATTTCCATTCTTTTCCTCCTACCAATCAGCCAATGGTCCAATCACGACAGTAACTTTCCTGTAACACCATGGGCTCTTAAGTTGGTAAGCAGCTTCATGTGTGGCCTTGCTTGCTGAAGGCCTTCTGAAAGTCCAAATATATAACATCCACTACATCCCCTTGATCTATCCTACTTGTAATCTTCTCAAAGAATTCTAACAGTTTCATCAGGTAAGATTTTCCCTCAAAGAAACCATGCTAACATTGTCCTATCTTGTCCTATGTCACCAAGTACTCCATAACCTCATCCTTATCATCCTTTATATCTTCCCATCTACTGAGGTCAGGCAAACTGGTTTATAATTTCCTTTTTGCTACCTTCCTCCTTTCTTAAAGAGTGGACTGACTTTTGCAATTTTCCAGTCCTTTGGCACCATGGCAGAGTCCAATGATTTTTGAAAGATCATTACTAATGTCTCCACAATCTCTAGTACTGCCTCTTTCAGAACCTTCAGGTGTAGTTCATCTGTTCTGGGTGACTTATGTACCTTTAGGTATTTCAGCTTCTTGAGCAGTTTCTCCCTTGTAATAGTAACTTTTACCATCCACTTTGATATTGTTTACTAGTTTGATTTCATATTTCATCTTTTCTCTCCTAATGATTCTTTTAGTTGCTCTCTGTAGGTTTTTAAGTTGCAGCAAGAGGCGGAGAGGGAAGAGGTAAAAGAAGCTTGGAGAGAAGCTGTTTTTTTTAAAAACTGATCACAGCAAAGAGGCTAGACTGCACAGGCACGTGACGTAGCTCACCAAAGACTTAAAAAGAAAGACTGCCATATACAGCGGCCATCGTCGGAGTGGACTGAGGCAGAGTGGGTCGGCTTTGGCTCAATCAGGCTTCAGCGAGAACAGACAGGGAGGGAGGTTAGTGTAGAAATAGCAGGGGCTCTGACAGAAATATTTCAAATGTCATTAGAAACGGGGATGGTGCTGGAGGATTGGCGTATTGCTTATGTGGTTCCATTGTTTAAAAAGGGTTCATTTTGACGTCAGTGGTGGGTAAATTAATGGAAAATATTCTTAGAGATGGTATATATAATTATCTGGATAGACAGGGTCTGATTAGGAACAGTCAACATGGATTTGTGCATGGAAGGTCATGTTTGACAAATCTTATTAAATTTTTGAAGAGGTTATGAGGAAAGTTGACGAGGGTAAAGCAGTGGATGTTGTCTATATGGACTTCAGTAAGACCTTTGACAAGGTTCCACATGGAAGGTTAGTTTGGAAGGTTCAATCGTTAGGTTGAAGTAGTAAAATGGATTCAACAGTGGCTGGATGGGAGATGCAAGACAGTAGTGGCGGATAACTGTTTGTCAGGTTGGAGGCTGGTGACTAGTGGTGTGCCTCAGGGATGTGTACTGGGTCTAATGTTGTTTGTCATATACATTAATGATCTGGATGATGGGGTGGTAAATTGGATTAATAAGTATGCAGATGATACTAAGATAGGTGGCGTTGTGGATAATGAAGTAGGTTTTCAAAGTTTGCAGAGAGATTTAGGCCAGTTAGAAGAGTGGGCTGAACGACAGCAGATGAAGTTTAATGCTGATAAGTGTGAGGTGGTACATTTTGGTCGGAATAATCCAAATGTGCTAAAGGTAATGCAGTCGTTATGGGAGATTTCAACATGCAGGTGAACTGGGAGAATCAGGTAGGTGCTGGACCCCAGGATAGGGAGTTTGAGGAGTGTCTAAGGGATGTATTTTTGGAACAGCTTGTGCTTGAGCTAACCAGGAACGAGGCTATTTTGGACTTGGTGATGTGTAATGAACAGGAATTGATAAGTGATCTTGAAGTAAAGGAGCCATTAGGAAGTAGTGATCATAACATGATAAGTTTTTATCTACAATTTGAGAGGGATAAGGGCAGATCAGAGGTGTCAGTGTTGGAATTAAATAAAGGAGACTACGGAGCCATGAGAGAAGAGCTGGCCAAAGTTAAATGGGCGGATGCCCTGGCAGGAAAGACAGTGGATCAGCAGTGGCAGATATTCTTGGGCATAATACAAAAGATGCAAAAGCAGTTCATTCCAATGAGAAGGAAGGATTCAAAGAGGGGGAAGGGGTCACAGTGGTTGACAAAGGAAGTCAGAGATTGTATAGCATTAAAGAAAAAGAAGTATAATAGGGCTAAGATGAGTGGGAATACAGATGATTGGGAAAGTTTTAAGGAACAGCAGATCTTAACTAAAAAAGCAATACGGAGAGAAAAAATCAGGTATGAGCTCAGTCTAGCCAGGAATATAAAAAGGAGATAGCAAAAGCATTTTTTTAGCTATGTGAAGAGAAAGAAGATGGTAAGAACAATGTTGGCCCCTTGAAGAATGAATTGGGAGAAATTGTTATGGGAAACGGAAATGGCAACAGAATTTAATGCGTACTTTAGATCTGTCTTCACCAGGGAGGACACAAGCAATCTCCCAGATGTATGGATGGGCCAGGGTCATAAGATATCAGAGGAATTGAGACAGATTGACATTAGGAAAGAAACTGTGATGAGTAGACTGGTAGGACTGAAGGCTAATAAATCCCCGGGTCCAGATGGTCTGCATCCGAGGGTTCTAAAAGAGGTGGCTCAGGAAATTGCGGATGCATTGGTAATCATTTTCCAATGTTCCTTAGATTCAGGATCAGTTCCTGAAGATTGGAGAGTGGCTAATGTTATCCCACTTTTCAAGAAGGGAGGGAAGGAGAAAACGGAGAACTATCGCCCTGTTAGCCTAACGTCAGTCGTGGGGAAGATGCTTGAGTCCATTATTAAGGACGAAATAGTGGCACATCTTGATGGCAGAAATAGGATTAGGCCGAGCCAGCATGGATTTACCAAGGGCAAATCATGCTTGACTAATCTGTTGGAGTTTTTTGAGGGTGTAACAAGGATGTTAGACGAGGGTAAGCCAGTGGATGTTGTGTACCTAGATTTTCAGAAGGCATTCGATAAGGTGCCACATAGGAGATTGGTGAGTAAAATCAGAGCTCATGGCATTGGGGGCAGGGTTTCAACATGGATAGAAAACTGGTTGGCAGATAGAAAGCAAAGGGTAGCAGTGAATGGGTGTTTCTCGGACTGGCTGGAGGTGACTAGTGGGGTACCACAGGGCTCTATATTGGGACCACAGCTCTTTACGATTTATGTCAACGATTTAGATGAGGGCATTGAAAACTATATCAGCAAGTTTGCTGACGATACTAAACTGGGTGGCAGTGTGACATGCGAAGAGGACGTTAGGAGAATACAGGGAGACTTGGATAGGCTGGGTGAGTGGGCAGATACTTGGCAGATGTCATTCAATGTGAAGTTATCCACTTTGGAAGCAGGAACAAGAGGGCAGAGTATTGTCTGAACGGTGTAGAGTTAGGAAAGGGAGAAATGCAAAGAGACCTAGGAGTCCTAGTTCACCAGTCAATGAAGGTGAATGAGCAAGTGCAACAGGCAGTGAAGAGGGTAAATGGAATGTTGGCCTTTGTTACAAGGGGAATTGAGTACAAGAGCAAGGATGTCCTTTTGCATTTGTACAGGGCCCTGGTGAGACCACACCTGGAATATTGTGTACAGTTTTGGTCTCCAGGTTTAAGGAAGGACATTCTGGCAATTGAGGAAGTGCAGCGTAGATTCACTAGGTTGATTCCTGGGATGGCAGGGCTGTCTTACGCAGAAAGATTGGAGAGATTGGGCTTGTACACGCTGGAATTGAGGAGATTGAGAGGGGATCTGATTGAAACGTTTAAGATAATTAAAGGATTTGATAGGATTGAGGCAGGAAATATGTTCCAGATGTTGGGAGAGTCCAGTACCAGAGGGCATGGATTGAGAATAAGAGGTCAGTTATTTAAAACAGAGTTGAGGAAAAACTTCTTCTCCCAGAGAGTTGTGGAGGTGTGGAATGCACTGCCTCGGAAGAGGGTGGAGGCCAATTCTCTGGATGCTTTCAAGAAGGAGCTAGATAGATATCTGATGGATAGGGGAATCAAGGGATATGGGGACAAGGCAGGGACTGGGTATTGATAGTGAATGATCAGCCATGATCTCAGAATGGCGGTGCAGACTCGAGGGGCCGAATGGTCTACTTCTGCACCTATTGTCTAAATAGGACATACATGGTAAATGGTAAGGCATTGAAGAATGCAGTAGAACAGAGTGATCTAGGAATAATGGTGCACAATTCCCTGAAGGTGGAATCTCATGTGGGTCGGGTGGTGAAGAAAGCTTTTGGTATGCTGGCCTTTATAAATCAGAGCATTAAGTAAAGGAGTTGGGATGTAATGTTAAAATTGTACAAGGCATTGGTGAGGCTGAATTTGGAGTATTGTGTACAGTTCTGGTTACCGAATTGTAGGAAAGATATCAACAAAATAGAAAGAGTACAAAGATTTACTAGAATGTTACCTGGGTTTCAGCACCTAAGTTACAGGGAAAGGTTGAACAAGTTAGGTCTTTGGAGCGTAGAAGGTTGAGGGGGGACTTGATAGAGGTATTTAAAATTATGAGGGGGATAGATGGAGTTGACGTGGATAGGCTTTTTCCATTGAGAGTAGGGGAGATTCAAACAAGAGGACATGAGTTGAGAGTTAGGGGGCAAAAGTTTAAGAGTAACACGAGGGGGAATTTCTTTACTCAGTGGTAGCTGTGTGGAACAAGCTTCCAGTAGAAGTGGTAGAGGCAGTTTCAGTATTGTCATTTAAAGTAAAATTGGATAGGTATATGGACAGGAACGGAATGGAGGGTTATGGGCTGAGTGCAGGTCAGTGGGACTAGGTGAGAGTAAGCGTTCGGCATGGACTAGAGGGGCCGAGATGGCCTGTTTCCATGCTGTAATTGTTATATGGTTATATGGTTTTACAAGCTCCCCAGTTCTCTGTCTTCCTGCTAATTTTTGCTTTGTTGTATGCCCTGTCTTTTGCTTTTACATTAGTTTTGACTTCCTTTGTCAGCCAAGTTGTACTATTTTGGCATTTGAGTATTTCTTTGTGTTTGGAGTTTATCTATCCTGCACCTTCCTCATTTTTACAGAAACTCACACCATCACTGCTCTGCTGTCAGCACCTCCTTCCAATTTACTTTGACCAGCTCCTCTCTCATACCACTGTAACTTCCTTTACTGCACTGAAATACTGCAACATCAGACTTTACTTTCTCCCTATCAAATTTCAAGTTGAACTCATTCATATTGTGATCACTGTCTCCTAAGGGTTATTTTACCTTAGCTCTCCAATCGCCTCTAGTTCATTACATAACAGCCATTCCAGGATTGCTGATCCCCTGGTAGACTCATGTCCTATGAAGATAAACTAACTGAGCTTAGACCTTTCTCTTTAGGTGAAGGAGAATGAGAGGTGACTTTATAGAGATGTACAAGATGATAACAGGCAAGATCAAGTGGATAAACAGAGATTGTTTGTTCATTTTCATGGCTCCTGCCTGACCTGCAGAGTCCCTCCAGCATTTTATGTATGTGTCTTTTTCTCAGGGCAGAGATGGCTAATAAACAAGGGCATAGCTCTAAGGTGATTGGAGGAAAGCACTGGGGAGGATGTCAGATGTAGGCTTTTTTAACATAAGGGAGTGTTGGGTGTGTGGAACGTGCTGCCTGGGTTGCTGGTGGAGGCAGGTATATTAGGGACATCTAAGAGACCCTTAGTGACATGGATGAGAGAAAAATGGAGGGCTATGTGGGCGGGAAGGGTTACATTGATCTTGGAGTACGTTTAAAGGTTGGCACAATATCATGAGCTGATGGGCCTGTACTGTCCTGTAATGTTCTATCTTCATATGTTCCAAGATTCAGAAACAGTTTATTTATTTCAGTTGGGTTGAGGAATATTGAGTTATACATTAAGTCCCATTTATAGTAATCCTAGACCCTCCTTACATTCCCATGACTTCCCCAGATCCTACCTCTCACTTACATATAATGGGCAATTCACAATGGCAGATTAACTAGAGTACTTACACATTTTTTGGGAAGAGGGAGTAATCCAGAGCACCCTGAAGAAACTTGGACAATCACAAGAAGAAGGTACAACTCCACACAGACAATCAGTCCTGCAGAACTGAGCCAGGACCTTTATCCCAAGACAGAGATGGCACGTACTAGAAAACATTCATTTAAGGTGAGAGGGGTAATTTCAAAGGTGATGTGTGGGAAAGTTTGTATTTACACAGAGGGATGGTGGACATTTCAGTTCTTTAGACCTGTACAAAGACAATGGCTGAAGTTATTGCCCTCTTGGCCACTGTAACAACCTCCAAAGTTCTGGGGCTACTGACCTTTTATCGTATACATTAATGACTTTGCATTAATGCTAAAGCAGCAATTCAGAAATGGTGAAATGTGTGGATAGCACAAAATTAGGATATAACAGATTGAAACCAGTTGGGAAGCCTCTGTGGCCTCCAGCAAAACAAGATATTGTTGTTGCAGGAATTTTATTGTGCTCTAATTAGTTGAT
The DNA here is from genome assembly GCF_030144855.1 of Hypanus sabinus. NCBI lineage: Eukaryota > Metazoa > Chordata > Chondrichthyes > Myliobatiformes > Dasyatidae > Hypanus > Hypanus sabinus. The sequence goes on from NC_082714.1 coordinate 536,832, forward strand.
ACATTTCTCCCTCATTGGTGGCAAAGTGCTTTGGGAGTTCCTGAACTTGTCAACAACTTTATAGAAGTACAAAGATTTTTTTCACCCAACATTCCTCTTTACATTGGTTACCATGGTGAACCAATCACAACCAAGTTCACTTTTTGGGACCCCAGCTACTGAAGCCTTTGTATAAATAGTTGTTCCTGGTTTCAGTGAATAGCCTGAATCTCATGTTAAGATCCCTGGAATTCCCATTGTTCCATGAAATCCTGAAATTCCCAACATGGCCAGTACATTACCCCCCCAGTCTATTGTTTCTAAAGGAACACAAGCTTATGGCTTCTCCCTACAAACCCAGATGTCCAAGGACAATCCTTGGACTAGAGGGAGGCCATTCACTCCTAGTTTGTTCTGCCAGTCTGATCATCCAAGTTCAGTACCTCCTTCTCAAGTAATTCCTTCGTTACATCAGTCCTTAGGACTATATCTGATTTTTTGAAAATGCATAAAATATTTTCCTCACTTGAATGCTTTAATAAAGAATTCCACAGTTTTATCACTCTCAGAGTGAACTCAAGTCCCAACCCTCTGGCTGTGATCCCTGGTTCCAGATTTCCCCACCATCGGGAACCTTCTTCTATTGTCTGATCTGAAGTGTCCTGTCAGGATTTTCTAAATGTCAGTGCGCTTCCTCTTCTTTTGTTTAAACTCTAATGAGTTCTCTTCTCTCATCAGTGCTCCTGTCCCAGAAGTTAGTCTACAAACCTTTGCAGGACTCCCTACAGAACATGAATATCCTTGCTCAGAGAAGACAAACAGTGCACATAGTACTAAGGGTGTGGTTTTATAGGGGCTATGCAACTGCTGTAAGGCATCCCTGATCCTACATCACTCATCCTATTCTCTCTTAACCAATGACTCAACCTGCATGGTTACCTTCATACCTAGAGGACAAGCACACTCCTGTCTCACTATGTTTGACCTTTTGATTTCTCCTCATGTCTCAACTATCAGATAATTTGCCTTCCTGCTCTTGCCACCAGAGTAAATATTACATTGCAAAGCACCCAAATACCCCTGAAGCAGGGGTACCCAAACGTGTTATTGCCATGAACCCCTGCCATTAGCCAAGGGGTCTGTGGACTCCAGGTTGGGAAACTCTGTGCCTGGAACTTCTCTAACGTACCTCATAGAGTGAGGTAATGATGTCCACCAGAGTCCAAGCATGTACATACCATGGCCAAGAAAGCTCACAAGTGCCTCTAATTCCCCTGGAGGCTAAAGAGATTTGTCATGTCTCTATCAAGTATGTCACATCAACCATTAGCAAGTTTTACCAACCCACCATAAAAAGCTTCACAGCTTGGTACATCAACTCCTAAACACAAGAAAATCTGCAGATGTTGGAAATCCATAGATGCTGCCTGGCCTACTGAGTTCCTGCAGCATTTTGTGTGTGTTGCTTGGTATGACAAATGCTTTGCTCAAGACCACAAGGAACTGTAGTGAGTTGTGGACACAGCTTAGCACATCAAGGAAACCAGTCTCACTACCAAGCACACTGTCTACTCTTCTACCCATCTCAGTAAAGCAGCAGTATAACCACAAACCCTAGATATTCTCTCTTCTCCCCCCTCTCATTGAGCATAAGATAAAAAAGTCTGAAAGTGTGAACCACCAGGCTCAGGAACAGCTTCTATCCCACTGTTATAAGACTATAGAATGATTCCCTGGTACAATGGAGAAAAGAGAATTACAGAGGCACGACAGAGGAGTAGGCCAGAGTTGGTTGGAAAAGCACACTGGCAGGGATGATGGCACAGCAACAATGACCGGAATTTCTGGAGTAATTCGGAAAGTACAGGATATATACATCCCAAAGAGGAAGAAATATTTTAAAGGAAAGATGACACAGCTGTAGCTAACAAGAGAAGTCAAAACCAACAAAAAAGCCAAAGGGTGGGCATATAATAGAGCAAAACTTAGTAGGAAGTTAGAGGATTGGGAAGCTTTTAAAGACCAAGAGAACACAACTAAAAAAGTAATTAAGAAGTTATCAAGATGGAATACGAGAATAAGCTAGCCAATAATATTAAAGAGGATACCAAAAGTTTCTTCAGAATTAGAATCAGATTTATTATCATCAGCATGCAACGTGAAATTCGTTAACTTAGCAGTAGCATTTCAATGCAATACATAATCTAGAAGAGAAAAAAATAATAAAATACAAATAATAATAAACAAGTAAATCAATTACAGTATACATATATTGAATAGATTTTTTAAAATGGGTAAAAAACAGAAATACTGTATATTAAAAAAAGCGAGATACATGAAGTGTAAAAGAGGTGAGAATAGATATCAGATCACGAGAAAACAATGCTGGAGAGGTGGTAATAAGAAATGGCAGATGAACTGAATAAGTACCTTGCATGTCTTCACTGTGGAAGACACTAGCAGTATGGTGAAGTTCTGGGTGTCAGGGGTCATAAAGTGTGTAAAGTTACCATTTCTAGAGAGAATTAGAATTAGAATTTCTTACATCTATCTCACACCATGAGGGAGTAAAAATCTTAACGTTGCATCTTCGTCACCATGTACAAACAATAAGGAAGGGAAATGTGGGAGGATATTGCCCAAACAGTGATTGTATACAGAATTGTTCTGTATACACGTATGTACAGTCAGACATGCAATCTGATCAATGGGGATTGCTAAATCTGATGGCTTGGCGAAAGAAGCTGCCCCATATCCCTTTGGTACTGGTCTTAATGCAGTACCATTTGCCAGATGGAAGCAGCTGGAATCCTTGATGATCCTCAGGGCCCTTTTTGTGCACCTGCTGCTGTAAATGTTCTAAATAGAGGAAAGTTCACACCCACCAATATGCTGGGTTGTCCACACCACTCTCTGCAGTGCCCTGCAATTAAGGGTAGTACATTTCTGTACCAGGCAGTAACACAGTCAGGATGCTCTTGATGGTACTGAGGATTTGGGGACTCATGCCAAACTTTTTCAGCTGTCTGAGGTGAAAGGGGCACTGTTGTGCTTTTTTCACGACAACCAGCATGTATATTCCAGGTGAGAATCTATAACCATATAACAATTACAGCACAGAAACAGGCCATCTCGGCCCTTCTAGTCCGTGCCGAACGCTTACTCTCACCTAGTCCCACTGACCCGCACTCAGCCCATAACCCTCCATTCCTTTCCTGTCCATATACCTATCCAATTTTACTTTAAATGACAATACTGAAACTGCCTCTACCACTTCTACTGGAAGCTCGTTCCACACAGCTACCACTCTCTGAGTAAAGAAATTCCCCCTCGTGTTACCCTTAAACTTTTGCCCCCTCTCAACTCATGTCCTCTTGTTTGAATCTCCCCTACTCTCAATGGAAAAAGCCTATCCCCCTCATAATTTTAAATACCTCTATCAAATCCCCCCTCAACCTTCTACACTCCAAAGAATAAAGACCTAACTTGTTCAACCTTTCCCAGTAACTTAGGTCTTAGGTGCTGAAATCCAGGTAACATTCTAGTAAATCTTTGTACTCTCTCTATTTTGTTGACATCATTCCGACAATTCGGTGATCGGCCTTACCAATGCCTTGTACAATTTTAACATTACATCCCAACTCCTATACTCAATGCTCTGATTTATAAAGGCCAGCATACCAATAGCTTTTTTCACCACCCTATCCACATGAGATTCCACCTTCAGGGAACTATGCACCATTATTCCTAGATCATTCTGTTCTACTGCATTCTTCAATGCCCTATCATTTACCATGTATGTCCTATTTGGATTATTCCTACCAAAATGTACCACCTCACACTTATCAGCATTAAACTCCACCTGCCACCATTCAGCCCACACTTCTAACTGGCCTAAATCTCTCTGCAAACTTTGAAAACATACTTCATTATCCACAATGCTGCCTACCTTAGTATCATCTGCATACTTACTAATCCAATTTACCACTCCATCATCCAGATCATTAATGTATATGACAAACAACATTGGACCCAGTACACATCCCTGAAGCACACCACTAGTCACCGGCCTCCAACCTGACAAACAGTTATCCACCACTACTGTCTGGCATCTCCCATCCAGCCACTGTTGAATTCATTTTACTACTTCAATATCAATATATAACGATTGAACCTTCCTAACCAACCTTCTGTGTGGAACCTAGTCAAAGGCCTTACTGAAGTCCATATAGACAACATCCACTGCTCTACCCTCATCAACTTTCCTCGTAACCTCTTCAAAAAATTCAATAAGACTTGTCAAACATGACCTTCCACACACAAATCCATGCTGACTGTTCCTAATTAGACCCTGTCTATCCAGATAATCTACTCACTAATCTACTTACCCTCTTAACTACAGTTCCATTGATGTCAATGGGGCTAGCCTGTCTCTGTTCCTCCTGTAATCCATGATCAACTCCTTCATTTTTTTCAACATTGAGGGAGAGATTCTTGGAAAACTGGAAGATCTGAAGGTAGATAAGTCACCTGCACTAGATGATGTACACCCTAGAGTTCTGAAAGAGGAGGCTGAAGAGATTGTGGAGGTATTAGTAATGATCTTTCAAAAATTACTAGATTCTGGAATGGATCCAGAAGACTGGAAAGTTGCAAATGTCACTCCAATATTCAAGAAGGGAGAAAGACAGAAGAAAGGAAATTATAGGCCAGTTAATCTGACTTCAGTGGTTGGGAAGATGTTGGAGTTGATTATTAAGGATAAGGTCTCAGGGTATACAGAGAGGTACATGATAAAATAGGCTGTTGTCAGTATGGTTTCCTCAAAGGAAAATCTTGACAAACAAATCTGTTGGAATTCTTTGAAGAAAGACAAAGGAGAATCTGTTGAATCTGTTGATTCTCCTGTACTTGAATTTACAGAAGGCCTTTGATAAGGTGTCACACATGAGGCTGCTTAACAATTTATGAGCCCATGGTATTACAGGGAAGATTCTAGCAAGGATAAAGCAGTAGCTGATTGACAGGTGGTAAAGAATGGGAATAAGGGAGCCTTTTTTGATTGGCTGTTGGTGACTAGTGTTGTTCCACAATGGCCTATGTTGGGACTGATTTTTTTTAACATACTATGTCAATGATTTGGATGATTGAAATGAGGCTTTGTTGAAAAGTTTGCAGATGATATGAAGATCAGTGTTGGGCAGATGGTTTTGAGGAAGTAGAGAGGCTATAGAAGGTCATATATTAGGCAAATGGACAAAGTGGTAGATGGAATAAAGTGTCGGGAAGTGTATGGCCATCCACTTTGGTAGAAGAAATGGAAGTGTAGACTATTTTCTAAATGGAAAGAAAATACAAAAAAAAAATGAACTGCAAAAGGACTTGGGAGTCCATGTGCTGGATTCCCTGAAGCATAATTCACAGGTTACGTCTGTGGTGAGGAATGCAAATGAAACATTAGCATTAATTTCAAGAGGACTAGAATATAAAAGCAAGGATATAATCCTGAGACTTTATAAAGCACTGGTGAGGCCTCACTTGGAGCATTGTGAGCAGTTTTGTGCTTGAGAAAGGATGTGCTGCACCAGCAGGGTTCAAAAGATGTTCACAAAAATGATTCCAGGATTGAATGGCTTGTCATATGAAGACTGTTTGATGGCTTTGGGCCTGTATTCACTAGAATTCAGAAGAATGAGGGGCAACCTCATTGAACCCTATCGAATGGTGAAAGGCCTTGATAGAATGGATGTGGAGAGGATGTTTCCTATGGTGAAAGAGTCCAAGACCAGAAGACACATCCTTTTAGAATAGAGAGGAAGAGGAATTTCTTCAGCTAAAGAGTAAAGAAACTTGCCACAGGCAGCTGTGGATGTCAAGTCTTTATGTATATTTAAGGTAGAAGTTGACAGATTCTTGATTGTTCAGGGCATGAAGGGATACAAAAAGGCAGGAGATTGGGGCTGAGAGGAAAATTGGATAAGCCATTATGAAATGGCAGAGCAAACTCGATAGGCAGAAAGGGAAGGGGTGGCCACTAGACAGTGTAGCAGTAGGCAGGTAGTGCAGGACTCCCCTGAGGTCATCTCCCTCCTAACAGATATACTGTTTTGGATACTGCTGGGGGAGATGTCTCATCAGGGGAAGGCAGCAGCAGCCGAGTTCATTGCACCATGGGTGGCTCTGCGGCAAAGGAGGGAAGGAAAAGGAGTGGGAGAGCTATAGTGATAGGGGATTCGATTGTAGGGGGAATAGATAGGCGTTTCTGCGGCCGCAAGTGAGACTCCATGATGGTATGTTGCCTCCCTGGTGCAAGGGTCAAGGATGTCCCTGAGCAGCTGCAGGACATTCTGGAATGGGAGGGTGAACAGCCAGTGGTTGTGGTGCACATAGGTACCAACGATATAGGTAAAAAACGGGATGAGGTCCTACAAGGTGAATTTAGGGAGTTAGGAGATAAACTAAAAAGTAGGACCACAAAGGTAATAATCTCTGGATTACTACCAGTGCCACGTGCTAGTCAGAGTAGAAATAGGAGGATATTTCAGTTGAATATGTGGCTTGAAAAATGGTGCAAGGGGGAGGGATTCAAATTTCTGGGGCATTGGAACCAGTTCTGGGGGAGGTGGGACTGGTATAAACAGGACGGTCTGCACCTGGGCTGGACTGGAACCAATGTCCTAGGGGGAGCGTTTGCTACAGCTGTTCAGGAGGATTTAAACTAATGTGGCAGGGGGATGGGAACAAGTGCAGAGGTACAGAGGGGTGTAAAATGAGGGTAGAAGCAAAAAGTAGTAAGGTGAAAAGTAAAAGTGGCAGGCAGGCAAACCCAGGGCAAAAAGCAAAAAGGGTCACTTTTCAACATAATTGTATAAGGGCTAAGAGTGTTGTAAAAACAAGCCTGAAGGCTTTGTGAATCAATGTGAGGAGCATTCGTAAAAAGGTGGATGAATTGAATGTGCAGATAGTTATGAATGAATATGATATAGTTGGGATCACAGAGACATGGCTCCAGGGTGACCAAGGATGGGAGCTCAACATTCAGGGATATTTAATATTCAGGAGGGATAGACAGGAAAGAAAAGGAGGTGGGGTAGCATTGCCGGTTAGAGAGGAGATTAACGCAATAGAAAGGAAGGACATTAGCCTGGAGGATGTGGAATCAATATGGGTAGAGCTGCATAACACTAAGGGGCAAAAAACGCTGGTGGGAGTTGTGTACAGGCCACCTAACGTAGTAGTGAGGTTGGGGATGGCATTCAACAGAAAATTAGAAATGCGTGCAATAAAGGAACAGTAGTTATAATGGGTGACTTCAATCTACATATAGATTGGGTGAACCAAATTGGTAAGGGTGTTGAGGAAGAGGATTTCTTGGATGTATGGGGGATGGTTTTCTGAACCAACATGTCGAGGAACCAACTAGAGAGCAGGCCATTCTAAGTTGGGTATTGGGCAATGAGGAAGGGTTAGTTAGCAATCTTGTCGTGCGAGGCCCCTTGGGTAAGAGTCACCATAATATGGCGGAATTCTTCATTAAGATGGAGAGTGACATAGTTAATTCAGAAACAAAGGTTCTGAACTTAAAGAAGGGTAACTTTGAAGGTATGAGACATGAATTAGCTAAGATAGACTGGCAAATGATACTTAAAGGGTTGACGGTGGATATGCAATGGCAAGCATTTAAAGATCGCATGGATGAACTACAACAATTGTTCATCCCAGTTTGGCAAAAGAATAAACCAGGGAAGGTAGTGCACCCGTGGATGACAAGGGAAATTGGGGATAGTATCAAGTCCAAAGAAGAAACATATAAATTAGCAAAAAAAAGCAGCGCACCTGAGGACTGGGAGAAATTCAGAGACCAGCAGAGGAGGACAAAGGGCTTAATTAGGAAAAGGAAAAAAGATTATGAGAGAAAGCTGGCAGGGAACACAAAAACTGACTGTATAATCTTTTATAGATATGTGAAAAGAAAAAGATTGGTCAAGACAAATGTAGGTCCCTTATGGTTAGAAACAGGTGAATTGATCATGAGGAACAAGGACATGGCAGACCAATTGAATAACTACTTTGGCTCTGTCTTCACTAAGGAGGACATCAATAACCTTCCCGAAATGGTAGGGGACCGAGGGTCTAGTGAGATGGAGGAACTGAGGGAAATACATGTTAGTAGGGAAGTGGTGTTAGGTAAATTGAAGGGATTAAAGGCAGATAAATCCCCAGAGTCAGGCGGTCTGCATCCAAGAGTGCTTAAGGAAGTAGCCCAAGAAATAGCAGATGCATTAGTGATAATTTTTCAAAACTCCTTAGATTCTGGATTAGTTCCTGAGGATTGGAGGGTGGCTAATGTAATCCCACTTTTTAAAAAAGAAGGGAGAGAAAAACTGGGGAATTATAGACCGGTGAGTCTGACATCGGTGGTGGGGAAACTGCTAGAGTCGGTTATCAAAGATGTGATAACAGCACATTTGGAAAGAGGTGAAATCATCGGACAAAGTCAGCATGGATTTGTGAAAGGAAAATCATGTCTGACGAATCTTATAGAATTTTTTGAAGATGTAACTAGTAGAGTGGATAGGGGAGAGCCAGTGGATGTGGTATATTTAGATTTTCAAAAGGCTTTTGACAAGGTCCCACACAGGAGATTAGTGTGCAAACTTAAAGCACACGGTATTGGGGGTATGGTACTAATGTGGATAGAGAATTGGTTGGCAGACAGGAAGCAAAGAGTGGGAGTAAACAGGACCTTTTCAGAATGGCAGGCAGTGACTAGTGGGGTACCACAAGGCTCAGTGCTGGGACCCCAGTTGTTTACAATATATATTAATGATTTAGACGAGGGAATTAAATGCAGCATCTCCAAGTTTGTGGATGACACGAAGCTGGGTGGCGGTGTTAGCTGTGAGGAGGATGCTAAGAGGATGCAGGGTGACTTGGATAGGTTAGGTGAGTGGGCAAATTCATGGCAGATGCAATTTAATCACTTTGGTTGCAAGAACAGGAAAACAGATTATTATTTGAACGGTGGCCAATTAGGAAAAGGGGAGATGCAATGAGACCTGGGTGTCATTGTACACCAGTTATTGAAGGTGGGCATGCAGGTACAGCAGGCGGTGAAAAGGGCAAATGGTGTGTTGGCAGTCATAGCAAAAGGATTTGAGTACAGGAGCAGGGAGGTTCTACTGCAGTTGTACAAGGCCTTGGTGAGACTGCACCTAGAGTATTGTGTGCAGTTTTGGTCCCCTAATCTGAGGAAAGACATTCTTGCCATAGAGGGAGTACAAAGAAAGTTCACCAGATTGATTCCTGGGATGGCAGGACTTTCACATGAAGAAAGACTGGATCGACTAGGCTTATACTCACTGGAATTTAGAAGATTGAGGGGAATCTTATTGAAACACATAAAATTCTAAAGGGATTGGACAGGCTAGATGCATTTAGATTGTTTCTGATGTTGGGGAAGTCCAGAACGAGGGGTCACAGTTTGATAAAGGGGAAGCCTTTTAGGACCGAGATGAGGAAAAACTTCTTCACACAGAGAATGGTGAATCTGTGGAATTCTCTGCCAGTTCATTGGCTATATTTAAGAGGATGTTAGATATGGCCCTAGTGGCTAAAGGGATCAGGGGGTATGGAGAGAAAGCAGGTACAGGATTCTGAGTTGGATGATCAGCCATGACCAGCCAGCGGTGCAGGCTCAAAGGGCCGAATGTCCTACTCCTGCAGCTATTTTCTATGTTTCTATACCCTAATTCTGCTAGATGGCCAAGGCTTCACTTCCTTCTCTCTGTACTCCACATTCCTGACCATGAAGATTAATCTTTCCAGCAGCTTCTTCATTTGCACAGTCTTATTGGTTTCAGACTCTCAAATCCATTCTCTTCTCAAAGCTTATCTATTCCTCATTCTTTATAAACTATTTCTTGACGCCAGTGGAGAGGATATAGACTACAGTGAACCCACATGTCCCTATTTCTCATTCACATCCTCCATGTCCCAAATAAACTTCTGCACTACCTCCTGCCACTAATGGTGCTTCAAACTTTCACAGGCACATTAAAGTTGAAATAATTGTTGAATGTTTGATGCTTTTGAGCAGCTCCTGAAGGGCTGATCAGTCTGATGCTGTCACTCAGAGCACTGGACTCCACCTCTGGGTGCAAGCTCCACTTTGGCTGCTCTCTTAGGCAGAATATTACCCCACCTACTGAAACCCTCCCCTCCCCTCCCCAATCCCACAGGCACCAGGGAGTGCCAATGCCTGACAGGAGCCATGTAGATCACTGTCTGATTCTTAGCCACTGCATGAAAACAGGACTGAACTGGATGATGGGTTAGTGTTAGGTTGGTGTTTACTCTGGGAGATTGGACAGAGTAGGGAGTGTGGTGATGGGGGAACAGTGCTGGATTGGCATTGACTCAGTGTTGGAAGGATAACGTTGAACCTGTGTGGGGAGAGAGAACTAGGAGAAAGGTGATGGGACAATGATATGAAGTTGATGTTGACCCAGGTGACGCTGGGTCGTGGGACAAGGTTGAGAACAGCGTTAACCTTGAGTGACAGCATATGTTTAACGCGTCCCGCTCTGTACCCCCTGCACTTACCCAGGCACTCGTTAGCATCGCGGGCAGTCGCCCTCTGCCAGGGCCGGTCATAATGGAAGGGTTTGCAGCGATCGCATTCGGCTCCGGCTGTGTTGTGTCTGCAGTCACACACCAGGTAGCCATCCTTATCGTTCACACAGCGGGACGCGTGCCCGTTACAGCGGCAGCGGCCACCCACTTGCAGGTCGGCCACCGCGTACTGGAAGCTCTCCCGGGGCCTGCCGTCGCCCAGTGTGTGTGCCCGGCTGAACACTACTCGGATGTCGGTGGCCGTCACCCAATCCTGCAGCACAGGGCTGTTGTCGAAGTCCTGGGCCGAGGGACGGCCGTCTAGTGTGCTAAAGGCGATCAGACCCCCACTCAGCGGGTACAGGTCAGAGTAACCATCCGAACACAAGGCCTCCTGCTCGTTCTGCTTGGTTACGGGCGCCCTGTTGGGCTTGCTGTATACCCGGCGACACTGCGCGGAGAAGAACTGGTAGGGAACCCACGTCCGGCCGTAGTCCATCGACTTATAGATGCTCATGGACTCTGGGCGCGGCGAGCAGAATTGCAGGCTCACGTACGTGATCTCGAACTTCTTGTGCAGGGACAGTGTGAGGGTGACGTTGTGCGACGGCTGTGAGAAGCTTTCCGACCGCCAGCAGCTCAGGTTGTGCGCGTTATTCAGATCGGTCAAGTAGGCGGCGGGGTGCGCGCTCCTGGGGTCCGAGGCGTCGCAGGTCCGGCACGTCCGGCTGCGGCCGCCCCCTTTCTCTGTTGGGAAGCAGTAGGTGCTGGGCGGGGACCCACACGTGCTGGAAGCCTGCACCTCCCGGCCGAAGCCGGCGTTTACAAAGTCGGGGATGCAGCGCCGGGGTTGCCCTGCCTCGTCGTAGCATGGGTCGGGCTGGCTGTGCTGCGGCGCGAAAATCGCCAGGCTCAGACACTGCTCCAGTAGACAGGCAAAGACCATCACCGTGCCAAACCATGCCATCTTCGTCCGGGAGCCCGCTGCACTCAGAGACCTGCCAGGGACAAGCAGAACGTATCAAACCACGGCGTCGAACCCTTTCGGGTTATAGGGTGGTACTTATAGTGGGATGGCTGTAGTGTGGTGGATGTAATGTGATGGTTATCATGGGATGGTTGTAGTGGGATGTTTGTAGAATGGTGGTTGTAGTGGGATTGTTGCGTTGGGATTGTTGTAGAGATAATTGTCGTGGGATGGTTCTAGTGGTGGTTGTAGTCGGAGTGTTGTGGGATAGTTGTGGAAGGATGGTTTGACGTGTGGTGGTGGTAGTGGGATTATTATAGTGAATGGTTGGAGTGGGACAGTTGTAGTGGACAGGTTTTAGTGGTATAGCTGTAATGTGGAGATTGTAGTGAGATTGTTGTTGTGTGGTGGTTACAGGATGACGGTTATGTTGGGATGGATGGTTGTAGTGTGATAGTTGTAATGTGTTGGTTGTCATGAGACTGTTGTATTAGGATCATTGTAGTGTGGTGGTTGAAGTGGGTGTAGTTGTAGTGGGATGGCTGTAGTAGAATGGTTGAGCTGTGGTTGGTGAAGTGGGATGGTTGTATTGTGGTTGTAGTAGAATGGTTGAAGTGAGGGTGGTTGTAGTGGGATGATTGTGGAAGGATGATTTGTTGTGTGAGGGTTGTAGTGAGATTGTTGTAGTGAGGTGGTTGTAGTAGGATGGTTGGAGTGGACTGATTATAGAAATGTAGCAAACCTATAGCACAGAACAGGCCCTTTGGCCCATGATGCTTGCTGACCATGTACTTATTTTAGAAATTAACTGGGGTTATGCAGAGCCCTTTATTTTTCTAATTATAGTGGTATGGTTGTAGTGAGATTGTTCTAGAGGATTGATTGTGCATGATGGTTGTAATGTGCTGGTTGTAGTGGGACTTATATATTGGGATGGTTGTAGAGTGGGGATGATTGTAGTAGAAGGGTTGTAATGTGGTAGTTGTACTGTGGTGGTTATAGTGGGATGGCTATAGTGGAATGGTTATAGTTTAATGATTGTAGTGTAGTAGGCATCATGGGACGGTTGCAGTGTGATTGTAGTGGGATGGTTGTAGTGGAAATGACTATTCTGCAATGGTTGTAGTGGGATGTTCATAGTGTGGTAGTTGTGGGATAGTTGTAGTGGAATGATTGTAGTAGGATCATTGTAATGTGGTGGTTGCAGTGCGATGGTTGTACTGTAGTAGTTGTAATGTGCTGGTTGTTATAGGATTGTTGTATTGGGATCATTATAGTGTAGTGGTTGAAGTGGGATGGCTGTATTGGGGATGACTATTGTAGGATGATTGTAATGGGATGGTTGCAGAGTGGTCATTGAAGTGGGATGGTTGTTGTGTGGTGTTTATAGTAGGATGATTGTATTGTGGTGATTGTATTGTGGTGGTTGCAGTAGAATTTTGATTTGGATCAAGAAGGCAGCGGGAAAGCACCTAAGGACTTCCAGCAAGAAGACATTTTGAGTTCTTGGCGGAAGAGAGAGGCCAGACTGCGCAGGCGCATGACGTCAGCCAGTTGAGCGTGAACAGTTTAAAAAGAAGGCAGCCATATCCAGCGGGCAGCGGAGTGAGAGGCAGCAGAGTAAAAGGGCTTTGGCTCCATGGGCTTTGGCGGTAACGGGACGAGGTGAGGCAGTTGTTAATTGCTAAAGGAGTTAGTATGTGTGTGAGGCCAGTTTTCTATGGTCAGTGTCAGATGTGGGAGGTCCTGCAGTCTCCTGGTGTCCCGGACGGGCACATCTGCACCCGGTGCATCAAGATGCAACTCCTAAGGGACCGTGTTAGGGAACTGGAACTGCAGCTTGATGACCTTCGTCTGGTCAGGGTGAGTGAGGAGGTGATAGAGAGGAGTTACAGACAGGTGGTCACTCCGGGGCCACAGGGGACAGAGAAATGGGTCACTGTCAGGAGAGGGAAGGGGAAGAGTCAGATACTAGAGAGTACCCCTGTGGCTGTACCCCTTGACAATGAGTACTCCTGTTTGAATACTGTTGGGGGGGACAGCCTACCTGGGGGAAGTGACGGTGGCTGTGCCTCTGGCACAGAGTCTGGCCCTGTGGTTCAGAAGGGTAGGGAAAGGAAGAGAAAGGCAGTAGTGATAGGGGACTCTATAGTCAAGGGATCAGACAGGTGATTCTGTGGATGCAGGAAAGAAACTCGGATGGTAGTTTGCCTCCCAGGTGCCAGGGTCCGGGATATTTCTGATTCTGTCCAAGATATCCTGCAGTGGGAGGGAGAACAGCCAGAGGTTGTGGTACATATTGGTACCAATGACATAGGTAGGAAAAGGGAAGAGGTCCTGAAAGAAGACTACAGGGAGTTAGGAAGGAAGTTGAAAAGCAGGACCTCCAAGGTAGTAATCTTGGGATTACTGCCTGTGCCACGTGACAGTGAGAATAGGAATAGAATGAGGTGGAGCATAAATGCATGGCTGAGGGATTGGAGCAGAGGGCATGTATTCAGATTTCTGGATCATTGGGACCTCTTTTGGGGCGGGTGTGACCTGTACAAAAAGGACGGGTTGCACTTGAATCCCAGGGGGACCAATATCCTGGCAGGCAGGTTTGATAGAGCTGTTAGGGAGGGTTTAAACTAGTTTGGCAGGGGGGTGGGAATCAGAATGTGAGTGCACGGATTAAGGTAGAAGGACAAGGGCATGATGCTAAGAGTTCTGAGTGGATGAGGAAGGACAGGCAGGGGTCAGAACATAATTGTAGCTAGTTAAAAGGGTTGAAATGTGTCTACTTCAATGCTAGGAGTATTAGGAACAAGGAGGATGAACTTAGAGCATTGATTAGTACATGGAACTACGATGTTGTGGCCGTTACTGAAACTTGGTTGGAGGAAGGGCAGGATTGGATGATGCAGGTCCCGGGGTTCAGGTGATTTAAAAGGAATTGGATGGGAGGTAGAAAAGGGCGGGGAGTTGCATTGCTGGTCAGGGATAGTATCACAGCTATAGAAAGGGAGGACGCTGCAGAAGGAGTGTCCACAGAGTCAGTCTGGGTGGAAGTCAGAAATAGGAAGGGATCAATCACTGTGCTGGGAGTAGTCTATAGGCCCCCAAATAGCCCTCGGGACACCGAGGAGCAAATAAGCAGGCAGATTTTAGAATGGTGCAGGAAATACAGGGTAGTAGTTATAGGAGATTTCAACTTCCCTCATATTAACTGGCACCTCCTGAGTGCAAGGGGTATAGATGGGGCTGAATTTGTCAGGTGTGTTCAAGAGGGATTCCTGACACAGTATGTGGACCGGCTGACAAGAGGAGAAACTATACTGGATCTAGTTCTGGGTAATGAACCTGGTCAGGTGACAGACCTCTTGGTGGGGGAGCATTTTGGTGAGAGTGACCACAACTCCCTTAGCTTCAGCATAGCTATGGAAAGGGATAAAATCAGACGAAATGGTAAAGTGCTTAATGGGGGAAGGACTAACTTTGACGGGATGAGGCAGGAACTAGTGAGAGTAAATTGGAAACAGATGTTCAAAGGGGAAAGCACAGAAGTAATGTGGGAGAAGTTTGAGCTGGGTTCAGGATAGGTTTGTCCCACTGAGGCAAGTTAAAAAATGGTAGGAAAAGGGAACCGTGGCTGATGAAACATGTGAGGCAACTCGTCAAGAGGAAAAAGGAAGCATATGTTAGATATAAGAAGCAGGAAGTAGGAGGGGCTTATGAGAAGGAGCCAGGAAGGAGCTAAAGAAAGGACTTAGGAGAGCTCGAAGGGGGCATGAGAAGGCCTTGGCATGTAGGATTAAGGAGAACCCCAAGGCGTTCTATGCGTATGTGAAGAATAGGAGGATGACAAGAACGAAGGTGGGATTGCTAAAGGATAAAGAAGGCATCATGTGCCTGGAAGCGAAGGAGGTTGGGGAGGTCCTAAATGAATACTTTGCTTCAGTATTCACAAGCCAAAAGGATCTTGATCAGGATGAGGTCGAAGTAGAGCGGGCCTGTGTGCTGGACAATGTGGAGATTAAAGAAATAGTGCTGGATCTTCTTAAAAACATTAAGATTGATAAATCCCCAGGGTCAGATATGATACACTCCAGGTTGTTGTGGAAATTGAGAGAAGAGATCACAGGAGCATTAGCTATGATCTTTGAATCCTCTTTGGCTGCAGGGGAAGTGCTGGAGGACTGGAGAATGGCAAATGTACTTCCCTTGTTTAAAGAAGGTAATGGGGAGAATCCTGGGAACTATAGACTGGTGATTCTTACGTCGGTGGTATGCAAACTACTGGAAAGGATTCTTAAGGATAGGATCTACTGGCATTTGGAGAAGTACAGTCTACTCATGGATAGTCAACATTGCTTTGTGAAGGGAAGATCGTGTCTCACGAGCCTGATAGAGTTTTTTGAAGAGGTAACAAAAGAAATTGATGAGGGTAGGGCAGTGAATGTGGTCTACATGGACTTTAGCAAAGCATTTGACAAGGTCCCTCATGAGAGACTCATCCAGAAAGTCATGAGGCATGGAAAAAATGGAACCTTGGCTGTTTGGATAAAAAATTGGCTTAAAGGAAGAAAGCAGAGGGTAGTTGAGGAAGGAAAGTATTCTGCCTGGAGGTCGGTGACTAGTGGAGTGCCACAGGGATCTGTCCTGGGACCACAGCTATTTGTGACTTTTTATAAATGACCTGGATGTAGAGGCAGAAGGATGGGTGAGTAATTTTTGCAGATGACACAAAGATTGGAGGAGTTGTGGATGGAGCTGTAGGTTGTCGAAGGTTACAAGAGGATGTAGACAGGCTGCAGAGTTGGGCAGAGAAATGGCAGATGGAATTCAATCTGGACAAGTGTGAGGTGATGCATTTTGGAAGGACAAACCAGAAGACTGAGTACAGGATTAAGGTCAGTTACTTAAGAGTGTGGATGAAAAAAGGGACCTTGGGGTTCAAATCCATACATCCCTCAAGGTCACTGCACAGGTTGATAGGGTAGTTAAGAAGGCCTGTGGGATGCTAGGCTTCATTAACAGGGGGATTGAGTTCAAGAGTAGAGAGGTCATGCTGCAACTCTACAAATCTCTGGTGAGACCACACTTAGAGTATTGTGTCCAATTCTGGTCACCTCATTATAGGAAAGATGTGGAAGCTATGGAGAGGGTGCAGAGGAGATTTACCAGGATGTTGCCTGGTTTGGAGAACAATTCATATGAAGCAAGGTTAGCAGAGCTGGGACTTTTCTCTTTGGAGCGTAGAAGAATAAGAGGGGACTTGATAGAGGTCTACAAGATTATGAGAGGCATAGATAGGGTGGATAGTCAGTACCTGTTTCCCGGGGCACCAATAGCAAACACCAGAGGGCATATGTACAAAATAAAGGGAGGGAAGTTTAGGGGAGACATCAGGGGTAAGTTTTTTACACAGAGGGTTGTGAGTGCCTGGAATGACTTGCCAGGGATTGTGGTGGAGGCTAAAATATTAGGGGTATTTAAGAGCCTCTTGGACAGGCACATGGATGAAAGAAAAATGGAGGGTTATGGGGTAGTGTGGGTTTAGTACTTTTTTAAAAGGATTATATGGGTTGGCACAACATGGAGGGCTGAAGGGCCTGTACTGTGCTGTAGTGTTCTATGGTTCTGTGGTTCTATGGTTAATTGTTGTGTTCAGATGGTTGTAGTTTTAGTGGGCTGATTGTAGTGGGATGGTTGTAGTGTGGTGTTAGTAGTATGGTGCTTGTATCAGAATGGTTGTGTGATCATTCTAATAGGATGGTTGTAGTTTAGTAGTTGTAGTGGGATGGCTGTAGTGTAGTGGCTGTAGTCTAGTGGTTGTAGTGCAATGGTTTTAGTGGGATGGTTGCAGTGTGGTGCTTGTAGTGTGGTTGTAGTGTAGTGGATGCAGCTAGTCATTCAACAGTGGCAGTTGCAGTGGGATTGTTGTGTTGGGATGGTTGTAGTGGGGATGGTTGTGCAATGGTTGAGCGATGGTTAGAGTTTGACAGGTACAGTGTGGAGATTATGGTGTGAAATTGTGTTGTAGTGTGATGGTTGTAGTTTGGTGGTTCTAACATGACAGTTGTAGTGGCATAGTTCTAGGGTGGCCACTGTAGTAGGGTGGTTGTAGTGGGATACTTGTATTGGGGATGGTTGAGGTAGGATGGCAGTCTAGTGGTGGCTGTAGTGGAATGGTTACAGTGGGATGTCCGTAGTGTGATGGTTTGGTGGGGTTGTTTGTCCTGGGTTTGTTGTATTTGGATGGTTGCAATTAGATAGTTGTAGTGAGGTGCTGCAGTTGGTTGATTATAGTGTGATGGTTGTAGTAGGATGGATGTAATATGGTCACTGTAGTTGTATTATTGTAGCATAATAGGTGCAATGTGGTGGTTGTAGTAGGATAGTTGTACTGGAGATGGTTCTAGTGGAATGGTTGTAGTGTGATGTTTGTAGTCAGATGGTTATTGTGGGGTGGCTGTAGTGTGATGGGTGTAGTGTGATAGTTGTGTGATGATTGTATTCTGATGGTTGTAGTGTGGTGGTTATAGTGGGATTAGTCTAGAATGGTGATTGTAGTGAGATGATTTTCATGCAATGGTTATGGTGGGATGGTTGTAGTTTGGTGTGTTATAGTGAAACAATTGTAATGGGTTGGTGTAGTTTGGTAGTATTGTGATCATTGTAGTGGGTTGGTTGTAGTGTGGTGGTTGTAGTGAGGTGGTTGTAGAGGGATGGTTGTAGTGTTGGGGCTGTAGTGGGATTGTTGTGTGATAGATGCAATGTTGTTGTAGTGGGATGGTGCTGGTAGGATTGATCTAGTAGGAACGGTGTAGTGTAATGGTTGTTATGGGATGGTTCTAGCTTATTGGTTGTAGTGGGAATGGCTGTAGTGTAATGGCTCTATTGAGATTATTGTAGTGGGTTGCTTGTAGATTGGTAGTTACGTAGAACATAGAAATTCTCAGCACATTACAGACCCTTCAGCCCACAATGTTGTGCCGACCATGTAACCTACTCTAGAGACTCCCTAGAATCTCCCTACTGCATAGCCCATTATTTTTCTAAACTCTTAAAAGACCCTATTGTATTCACCTCCACCACAGTCACTGGCAGTGAATTCCATGCACCCACTTCACTCTGTGTGAAAAACTTACCCCTGATATCCCATCTCTACTTACTTCCAATTATCTTAAAACTATGCTCCCCCGTGTTAGCCATTTTAACCCTGGGAAAAAGCCTCTGGCTATCCACACGATCAATGCCTTTCATCATCGTATACACTTCTATCAGGTCACCTCTCATCCTCCATTGCTTCAAGGAGTAAAGACCAAGTTCACTCAACCTACTCTCATAAGGTACACCCTCCAATCCAAGCAACATTGTTGTAAATATCCTCTGCACTCTTTCTATAGCAACCACCTCCTTCCTGTAGTGAGGTGGCCAGACTTACACAGTTAACAAAGTGGGGTCTAACCCTAATCAGATTATGTTTCTCAAATGCTCATAAATCCTGCCTCTCAGCATCTTCTCCAACAACTTGCCCACCACTGAATTAAGACTCACTGGTTTATAATCTTCTTAGTTATCTCTACTCCCTTTCTTGGACAACATTTACAACCCTCCAATCCTCTGGTACTTCTCCCGTCCCTATTGATGATACAAAGATCATTGCTAGAGGCTCAGCAATCTTTTCCCTCACTTCCCACAGTAGCTTGGGGTATATCTCGTCTGGGCTCAGTGACTTATCTAACTTAATGCTTTTCAAAAGCTCTAGCACATCCTCTTTCTTAATGTCTATATTCTCAAGCATTTCAGTCCACTGTAGGTCATCCCCACAACTGCCAAGATTCGTTCTCCTTCTGATTACTGAAGCAAAGTATTCATTAAGTACCTCCGCTACCTCCTCGAACTCCATGCACATGTTCCACTTTCACTCCTGATTGGTCCGATTTTCACATGGCTCATCATCTTGTTCTTCGCATACTTGTAGAATGCCTTGGGGTTTTCCTTAATCCTGCTCGCCAAGGCCTTCTCATGGCCCCTTCTAGCTCTCCTAATTTCATTCTTAAGCTCCTTCCTAGAAACCTTATAATTTTCTAGAACTCTATCAGTACCTAGTTCTGTGAAATTTCCGTAAGTTTTTCTTTTCTTTTCTGCTTAACTAGATTTTCCACGTCATTTGGTTATAGTGAGATGGTTGCAGTCTGGTGGTTGTACTGGGATTGTTGTAATAGCATGGTAGTAGTGGAATGGTTGTAGTGTGGCTGTTGTAGTTTGGTACTTGTAGTATGATAGTCGTATTGTGATCATTCCAGTGAAATGATTCTAATGGGATGATTATAGTGTGATTGTTGTAGGATGGTTGTAGTGTGGTGATTGTAGTTTGTTGGTTATAATGGAATAGTTGTAGGATGGTTGTAATATTGTGGTCATATTGTGATCATTGTAGTGGGAATGGTTGTAGTGGGATGGTTTTAGAGTGATGGCTGAAGTGTTGTGGTGGTATGGTTGTGATGTGACAGTTGTAATGATATGACTGTAGTGGCATGGTTATAGTGTGTAGGTTGTGATGGAATGGTTGTCATGTGGTTCTAGAGGGATGGTTGTAGCAGGATGGCTGTAGATTGGTGTTTGCAGTGGGATGTTTGTATTGGGGATAGTTGTGTGGTTATTTAGTGGGGTTGGTTGTATTGGGTTTGTTGTAATAGGATGGTTGTAGTGTGCTGGCTGTAGTGGGTTGATTGGCATGGGTCATATCTAGTGAGATGGTTATAATATGGTGGTTGTAGTGGGATCATTGTACTGTGGTTGTAGGATCATTGTAATGGAGATGGTTGTAATGGCATGATGATAGTAGGATGGGTGTAGTGTAATGGTGTAGCAGAATGGGTGTGTGATGGTTAAAGTGTGATTGTAGTTTGGTGTTTATAGTGTAATAGTTGTGAGATGGCTGTAGTGTGGTGGTTGTTGTGTGGTGCTGTAGTGTGATGGCTGTTGTGTGGTGGTTGTACTGGGATGGATGTATTGTGATGGATGTAGTGGGATGCTTGTAGAGGGCTTTTAGTGGGATGGTTGTAGTGTGATGTTTGAGGTGTGGTGGTTCTAGTGTGATCGTTGTAATGGGATGGTTGTAGTGGGATGGTTTTGGTGGGATGGTTATAGTGTGATAGTTGTAGTGGGGATGGTTGGTATGGCTTGGTTGTTGTGGGATGATTGTAGTGAGATGCTTATGGAGGGATGGCTGTTGTGGGATGGTTGTAGTGTGCTGGTTGCAGTGTGGTGGCTGTAATGGGGGGTTCGTAGTTGGATGGTTGTAGTATGGTTGTTGTAGTGGGATGGTTATAGGAGGTCACACAACCAATCTGGTGCTGATCCCAGCTCTAGCTTATGTTGCCCCCCTCCCTCAGCAGTAGTCACACCCTGCAGGGACAGGTACTGTGCCTCCCATCTTCTAACATACTGAAACTCAGGACCTTATCACTAATAAAGAGATTGCTTCCCTGCCTCTGTGGCACTGAACCCCTAGCTGTACATATAGAAAATTGTTTTTAAAACAATGACGTTCTTCCAGATGTATATGACTTGAAGTTAAACAGACATAAGTGTGTGTCCAAACCAGCTGAAATTAAACACAATTCTTGAGAGGAAGGGAGGTTAGATTATTTAAGGTCTTGTCTAATAACATTAGCAAAATCACTGTGTGTGTGTGTGTGTGTGTGTGTCAAGTACAAGGCACAGCAGAAAGTACTGTCACCCTTTACTAAGTCAATACCGTTAGCAAATTCACAGTGTGTCAAGCACCAGACTCAGCAGAAAGTACTGCCACCCTTTACTGAGTCAATACCATTGGATGAATAGCTTAGATTTGTTCTAGTCCCTGTGGTTGCAAGAGAGAAAAATCAGCCAGTAACCAGTCACCAGTCTGCATGAATAAGCATGTGGATCAGCAGTAAACTAGACTGAATTGGCACATGACTGGGGACTATGCAATCTGCAATGTCACAGAGGAAGAGGTAGAGAAAAAATTGGCAGGATTGTAAGGAGGAGCACAAATCAGTGATCTAATGAATGAGATTACATTTGAGATCATGGCCAATGGAGTGAAGTGTAAATAATTAGAAAGTGTTGAAATTACAGCATGTGGGAATGGATGTGTGACAACGTCTTCTCTTTGTATTCATTTTTTGGGCTGTAGGTATCATTGGCCAGGCTAGAATTTAATGTTCAATCGGCTTTGTCCTCAGAATAAATTGACAAATTTGCTCAATTTCTTCAAGGAACAAATAGGGTGTCAGGAAATGTAGAGGATGCTTGACCCAAAAGCATAGCAGCAGAGAAGATTCAGGAGTGAATGGTAACATTAATAATAGATCGCAAAATAGCAAGCCACAAGGGGCTACAAAACAAGAGAAACAGATATTGAACACACCAGATAACAAGGTAAACTTTAGACAGGAAGAGTGATGGCTAGGAACAACTTGTTGAGGCTGGCTGGTTCTTTGAATGAAGAAGAACTGTGGATGAGGACTGGGGTTAAATAGGCTATAGGTGATGAGTCCTGAACAAGCGGCAGGTGAATCCTATTGCCTGGGTGGAGACTGCTTGTGCAGGCTGGGAGGTTTCAGCAGGAGCAGGGCTGACATGGGGTGGATAAAGGGGTTTCAGTGCATGGAGTGTCTTGGGATTTCCAGAAGGCATTTAGAGAGGTGCTACAGAGAAATTTGTTGCTAAAGGAAGGGGCAGGTAGAAATGAGGGAGATGTGTTGGTATGAATTGGGAAGTGGTGAACTAACAGTACATAGAGAGTCAAGGAAAGTGAAGAGTCTAACAAAGGAAGAATGTGGTCAATTGCTAATACTACAAAGACAAGTCATAAGACCATAAGATACTGGATCAGAATTAGGCCAGTTTACCCATCAAGTTGCATCTAGCAAGCTGTGAGGGCACAGCATGTTACTGTACAATTTTGCAGGCAAGGATAGGTTAAATGATTGACAGTGACAGATGGGGCACCTGTGTTACTCTGAATAGAGTTAGAGAGTCATGTATTATTTAAACTGTGTGAGACCAGAAAATGTGGTATAAAGAATTTGGGCCCCTAGAACCTGAAGCATAAAACATTGACATGCAGGTAAATCGTCTGAGTGGATAATAGTATGATAGCCTTTACTGCAAGTAGGAAGGTTTTGATGTGAATTTACTGTGTGCTGGTGCACCAAACCTGAAACATCTCATGCCTGTTGGTTAATGAAAAATGTACTTGCATCAGAGGTTAGGTTGGCTCCTGGGAGGTGAAGCAACAAAAGCTGAGCAAGTTGAAACTATTCATATTCGAGCTTAGAAAAATGAAAGATGATTTGAGGGGGATTGAAGTTGGAAACATCAAATTAATGGGTCATCCATTTCATACAGAGATGAGAAGGAATTTTCTCTCTCAGGATCATCACACTTTGTGATTCTCTGCAAGATGGATATGGAGAGACAATTAATCTACATGGGCTGTGGGAGGGAGCAGTGCGCTGTGCTGAGGCCAGGACTAGGTGCACTGTGGGGACAGTGTACTGTGTTGTAATGTACACTGTGAGGTCAGGTATACTGTGTAGAATAGTCTATTGTGAGGACAAATGCACTATGGGAGCAGGTTTACTGTGTGGGCATTTACTATGTGGAAAGGTACAATATTGTAAGGTGTACCATAGGGTCAGGCGCACTCTGGGGCACAGATGTACAATGGGGGCAGGGGAACTGTGTGGGCATCTACTGTATGGAAAGGTGTAAAGTGACATAAGGTGCATTGTGTTGTAAAGTGTCCTATGGGAACAGGTGTACTGAGGATGACAGATCTACTGTGGTGGGCAGGTGTAATGTGGGGTCAGGTGGACAGGTTTACTGTGTGGAAAGGTCTATCATATGTAAGCACTGTGGGAACAGCTGCACTATGGGGGACAGCTGCACTGAGTGGGGTAGGGAGTACTGGGTGGGGTGAGGTGTTTCATGTGGACAAGTGCACTATGGTAGCATGTGTACTGTGTTGTTAGGTGCACTGTAGGGGAGCCAGTGTACTGTGGGGTCAGGTATACTGTGGGGGAAGGTGTACTGTGGGGGAAGGTGTACTGTGAGGTAAGGTGTACCATGTGGACAGCTGTACTATGGGATCAGCTGTATGCTAATAGAAAGGTATATAGTGAGGATTGGCACTGTGGAAGCGTCTACTGTGTGGAAAAGATCTACTGTCTGAAGATTACTGCGGGGACAGGTGTACTGTGAGGGGCAGGTGTAGTGTGGGGGACAGATGTATTGTGCGGGCAGGTGTACAGTGGGGGTGTCTATGGTGTGGAAAGGGTTCTTTGGGGACAGGTGTACTGTGGAGAATGGATGTACCATGATGGACAAATGTACTGTGGGGGCAGGAGTACAAAGGTTGGGGGTGTTGTGGATAGTGTGGAGGGCTGTCAAAGGTTACTATGGGACATTGATAGGATGCAGAACTGGGCTAAGAAGTGGCAGATGGAGTTCAACCCAGATAATTGTGAAGTGGTTCATTTTGGTGGGTGAAATATGATGGCAGAATATAGCATTAATGGCAAGACTCTTGGCAGTGTGGAGGATCAGAGGGATCTTGGGGTCCGAATCCATAGGACACTCAAAGCTGCTACGCAGGTTGACTCTGTGGTTAAGAAGACATACAGTGCTTTGGCCTTCATCAATTGTGGAATTGAGTTCAAGAGCCAAGAGGTAATGTTGCAGCTATATAGGACCCTGGTTAGACCCCACTTGGAGTACTGTGCTCAGTTCTGGTCACCTCACTACAGGAAGGATGTGGAAACCATAGAAAGGGTGCAGAGAAGATTTACAAGGATGCCTTATGAGAATAGATTGAGTGAACTCGGCCTTTTCTCCTTGGAGAGGCGGAAAATGAGAGGTGACCTGATAGACATGTACAAGATAATAAGAGGCATTGATTGTGTGGATAGTCAGAGGCTTTTTCCCTGGGCTGAAATGGCTAGCATGAGGGAGCACAGTTTTAAGGTGCTTGGAAGTAGTTACAGAGGAGATGGCAGGGGTAAGTTTTTTATGCAGAGAGTGGTGAGCGCATGGAATGGGCTGTCGGTTATAGTGGTGGGGGCAGATACAATAGGGTCTTTTAAGAGGTTCCTGGATAGGTACATGGAGCTTAGAAAATTAGAGGGCTATGGGTAAGTTTAGGTAGTTCTAAGGTAGGGACATGTTTGGCACAATTTTGTGGGCTGTAGGTTTTCTATGTTTCTATGTTCTATGAGTACTGTGGAGACAGGTGTACTGTGGGGGCAGGAGTATTGTATAGACAGGTGTACCATGTGGATAGGTGTACTGTGTGAATGCGTGCACAGTGGCGGTCAGCTACAGGAAGAATTGTAAATTTGCATTTTCCTCTAAAGTTTCAGTGAAGCATTGTTCATCATTACCCCAGTAACTTGCAGTAGTCATTATTTCAAAAATGAAAAAAAAAACACGATTTATTTGCGAGGGATGGGTGTGATGGGGGGAGGGCAGTGGACAGAATGTAGCTGAAATACCGAGTCTTTGCGCGGGTGGGGGGAGTGGTTGTCCTGGAAGTTCCCGGCGCGGGACGGGGTGCGAGGCGGGTCTGGAATTTACTGAGTATATCACAAGAACAACGTGTAAGAAACTAAATCAAAAAAGAGGGTCACTCAAACAAAACAGTAAGCCAAGAGAAATAAACACCACCCTAGTTCTGGGTTTACTGCAGTTCAGGTATCCCGGGACCCCCGCAATGCGAGTCTCCTATCCCGCGTACCGCGCACTGAGCGTCGCGTATCCCGGGACCCCCACACTGAGGGGCAGGTATCCTGGGATTCCCGCACTGATGCTCTGGGGAGTGGGGGGGTTCATGTTTCGCAAGATCTCTGTTCTGTGTGTAACGTATTCTGGGATCCCAGTACTGAGGGTCTCGTATCCCGGGACCCCCACACTGAAGGTCACTGACACCGACCCCAGGTGACCCCGCTGACCCAGACTCACCGGGTACCGCTCTGGGGACACACTTTGAGGACGGGCACCTGTACGGAGAGTGAGGACAGAGGAAGAGAGGAGTGGTGGAGGTATCCGATACGCTCGGAGAACGGGTGAGAACAGAAGCGATTATGATTAAAACAAAGAACAGATGCTGGAAACAGCCCGGCGTCGGGAACATGGAGTGAGCGGGGCGCGGTGCGAGTTAGCACAAGGGAGGGGGAGGCCGAATGGACACCGTGCAGGGTCGGAGACACTCACCGACTGTTGCTGGAGCCCGTTGCCACCGATCCCGGATAGCTGGCTCGGCGGAGGCACTAGAGCGATCTCAATTCCTCCAATAGGCGGGCGGGCGGCGGAGACTGCAATAGCAGTCCGCGGCGTTTGACAGCTTTAAAGGAATTGGGAGGGGGGGGAATAAGTCGCCCAGTATATGAAAGGCTGTTGCCAGCAAATGAGGCGGCTTCAAACTGCAGAGAGCCGGGAGGGGCTAGACCACGCAGCACACGGAGACCACCCGGCCAGAGAGAGAGAGAGAGAGAGAGAGAGAGAGAGAGAGAGAGAGAGAGAGAGAGATGGTGAGAGAGGAGAAAGAAAGAGAGGGAGGAAGAAAGCGAGAGAGAAAGGGGAAGAAAAGTGACAGTGAGTTGGGGGTGTGCACATAGAAATAGAACCCAGTCAGCAATTGGCCCCTGATCAATGTGAAAGAGAAAGAGTGAGAGAGAGAGGGATAAAAAGAGGGAGGGGAGAGAGAGGGAGAGAAAGAGGGAAGGAGGGGAGAGAAGAGAGAGAGGAGTGAGTGAGAGAGAGAGAGAGAGAGAGAATTTGACCCCACCCACTTGACCCTATCCAGCACAGAGTAGGGTGGGGGCAGTAGTGAAGAGGAGATAATCTGCTATGTTCAACATGCTAGACTGATCCCAGTAGCAGTGGATACCAGCTGCCTGCCCGAGAGCTCTGCTCACCATCCCACTCAAGGCAGGGAGAACGAGAGTTGCTGGAGAATCAGAAACCGCAAAGAGGCAGTTGAGAAACCAATTGTCCAGGAGTATTTTTTCCACCAATACAGTGCTACCTAGAGCAAGCAGAAACCATGTCTACACCATCACTCAGAATTTATGCACAGCCAGATATTGGGAGGATGTCCCCATACCAAAGCTTAAGATCACCAATACCAAAGATCCAGAGGAGGAAGCAGAGATCCCCATCTAAGCTGGTTAGAATGTGTAGAGGCACCTGAGACAATCACTGTCCACCCAAAAGGAGATACTTGTGTCCATTTACCAAAATACACAAACAAAAGGGTCCAATTTCACCCATTTAAAACTGGACCAACCTACAAAACCACCCACTGATCCTCAAACCCACCCTCAGCCCCACTCACTGACCTACAAACCCATCATCAACCCCAGCCACTGATCCACAAGCCAAAAGTCACCATCACCCACTAATCCACAAACCCACCATCAACCCCACCAACTGATACACAAACCCACCATCAACCTAACCCACTGTTACACGAACACACCGCCAACCCCACCAACGGTTACACAAACCTACCGTCAAACTCACCCACTGTTACACAAAACCACCTTCAACCCCATCCACCGTTAAACAAACATGGTCAACCCCACCAATGGTTACACAAACCCACCATCAACCCCACCGTTACACAAAAACACCATCAACATCACCCACTGTTACACAAACCCACCGTCAACCCCACCGTTACACAAAAACACCATCAACATCACCCACTGTTACACAAACCTACCGTCAACTCACCAACTGTTACACAAGCCCACCGGCAATCATAGAACCATAGAACATCACATCACAGAAACAGGCCTTCTGGCCCTTCTTGGCTGTGCCGAACCATTTTTCTGCCTAGTCCCACTGGCCTGCACCTGGCCCATATCCCTCCATACACCTCTCATCCATGTACCTGTCCAAGTTTTTCTTAAATGTTAAAAGTGAGCCCGCAATCACCACTTCATCTGGCAGCTCATTCCACACTCCCACCACTCTGTGTGAAGAAGCTCCCCCCCTTAATGTTCCCTTTAAACTTTTCCCCCTTCACCCTTAACCCATGTCCTCTGGATTTTTTCTCCCCTAGTCTCAGTGGAAAAACCCTGCTTGCATTCACTCTATCAATACACATCATAATTTTATACACCTCTATCAAGTCTCCCCTCATTCTTTACGCTCCAGGGAATAAACCCTAACCCTAACCTATTCAACCGTTCTCAGTAACTCAGTTTCTCAAGTCCTGGCAACATCCTTGTAAACCTTCTCTGCACTCTTTCAACCTTATTAATATCCTTCCTGTAATGCAGTGACCAAAACTGAACACAATTCTCCAAATTTGGCCTTACCAATCCCTTATACAACCTCACCATAACGTTACAACTCTTATATTCAATACTTTGATTTATAAAAGTTAATGTACCAAAAGCTCTCTTTACTACCCTTTCTACCTGTGATGCCACTTTTAGGGAATTTTGTATCTGTATTCCCAGATCCCTCTGTTCTACTGCACTCCCTCGTGCCCTACCATTTACCTTTTATGTTCTACCTTGGTTTTTCCTTCCAAAGTGCAATACCTCACACTTGTCTGTATTAAACTCCAACTGCCATTTCTCAGCCCATTTTTCCAGCTGGTCCAGATCCCTCCGCAAGTTTTAAAAATCTTCCTCACTGTCCACTACACCTCCAATCTTTGTATCATCAGCAAATTTGATGATCCAATTAACCACATTATCATGCAGATCATTGATATAGATGACAAATAATAATGGAGCCAGTACTGATCCCTGTGGCACACCACTAGTCACAGGTCTCCACTCAGAGAAGCAATCCTCCACTACCACTCTCTGACTTCTCCCATTGAGCCAATGTCTAATCCAATTTACTATCTCACCATGTATACCTAGCGACTGAATCTTCCTAACTAACCTCCCATGTGGGACCTTGTCAAAGGCCTTTCTGAAGTCCATGTAGACAACATCCACTGCCTTCCCTTCATCCACTTTCCTTGTAACCTCCTCGAAAAACTCTAATAGATTTGTTAAAATTGACCTACCACACACAAAGCCGTGTTGACTCTCCCGAATAAGTCCCTGTCTATCTGAATACTTGTAGATCCTATCTCTTAGTACTCCTTCCAATAATTTACCTACTACTGATGTCAAACTTACCGGCCTGTAATTTCCCGGATTACTTTTACAGCCTTTTTGAAACAACATGAGCTATCCTCCAATCCTCTGGCACCTCACCTGTAGATATCGACTTTTTAAATATATCTGCCAGGGCCCCTGCAATTTCAACAGTAGTCTCCTTCAAGGTCCAATGGAATACCCTGTCAGGTCCTGGGGATTTATCTACTCTGATTTGCCTCAAGATAGCAAGCACCTCCTCCTCTTCAATCTGTATAGGTTCCATGACCTCACTACTTGTTTGCCTTATTTCCATTAACTCCATGCCAGTTTGCTTAGTAAATATAGATGCAAAATACCCATTTAAGATCTCCCCCATTTCTTTTGGTTCCATACATAGCAGACCACTCTGATCTTCAAGAGGACCAATTTTATCCCTTACTATCCTTTTGCTCTTAATATACCTGTTGAAGCTCTTTAGACTTCACCTTGACTGCCAAACCTACCTCATGTCTTTTTTTAGCCCTCCTGATTTCTTTCTTAAGTATTTTTTGCACTTTTTATACTCCTCAAGTACCTTATTTGCTCCCTGTTTCCTATACATGTCATACATCTCTCTCTTCTTCTTTATCAGAGTTCCAATATCCCTAGAGAACCAAGGTTCCTTATCTTTATTCATTTAGCCTTTAATCCTGACAGGAACATAAAAATTCTACACTCTCAAAATTTCTCCTTTGAAAGCCTCCCACTAACCAACGACATCCTTGCCAGAGACCAACCTGTCCCAATCCACACTTTTTAGATCCTTTCTAATTTCTTCAAATTTGGCCTTTTTCCAGTTTAGAACATCAACCCCAGGACCAGATCTATCTTTATCCATGATCAAGTTGAAACTAATGGTGTTATGATAATTGGAACCAAAGTGTTCCCCTACACACACTTCCATCACCTGTCCTAACTCATTTCCTAATAGAAGATCTAATATTGCATCCTCTCTAGTTGGTACCTCTATGTATTGATTTAGAAAACTTTCCTGAACACATTTTACAAACTCTAACCCATCTAGACCTTTAACAGTATGGGATTCCAAATCAGTACATAGAAAATTAAAATCCCCTACTATCATAATTTCATGTTTCCTCCAGTTGTCTGTTATCTCTCTGCAGATTTGCTCCTCCAATACTCACTGACTATTGGGTGGTCTATAATACAACCCCATTAATGTGGTCAAACCTTTCCTGTTTCTCAGCTCCACCCATATGGCCTCAGTAGACAAGCTCTGTAATCTGTCCCGCCTGAGCACTGCTGTAACATTTTCCCTGACCAGCAATGCTACCATCCAACCCCTGCCCTTCATCCCTCTCCCTCTATCACGTCTGAAACATCAGAACCCCAGAACATTAAGCTGTCAAACCTGCCCCTCCTGTAGCCAAGTTTCACTAATGGCTACAATGTCATAATTCCACATGTTAATCCACACCCTCAGCTCGTCAGCCTTCCCCACAATACTCCTCGCAATTGAAATAGACACACCTCAGAAGATTATTACCACCACACACAACCCTTCTATTTGTGAGTTTGCATGAAACGTTAACATCATTTATTTTCACCCCTGCTCCACTATCTACTCTGGCACTCTGGTTCCCATCCCCCTGCAAATCTAGTTTAACCCCCCCCCCCACCAACAGCACCAACAAACCTCCCTGCAAGGATATTGGTCCCCCTGTAGTTCAGGTGTAACCCATCTCTCTTGTACAGGTCCCACCTGCACCAGAAGAGGTCCCAATGGTCCTGAAATCTGAAACCCTGCCCCCTACACCAGTTCCTCAGCCACGTGTTCATCCTCCAGAGCATCCTATTCGTACCCTCACTGGCACGTGGCACAGGTAGCAATCCTGAGATTACCACCCTCGAGGTCCTGCTTTTTAACTTCCTACCAAGCTTTCTATACTCACTCTTCAGGACCTCCTCACTCTTTCTCCTACGTCATTGGTACCGATGTGTACCATGACGTCTGGCTGATCACCCTCCCACTTCAGAATGTTGTGCACGTGATCAGAGACATCCCTGACCCTGGCACCTGGGAGGAAACAAACCATCTGGGAGTCGCTGTCACGACCAAAAAACCTCCTGTCTGTACCCCTAACTATTGAATCCCCTATCACTACCGCTCTCCTCTTCTTCCCCCCTCCCTTCTGCACTGCAGAACTAGACTCAATGCCAGAGATCCGGCTTCCGCAACTTGTCCCAGGTAAGTTATCCTCCCAATAGTATCCAAATCAGTATACTTGTTGTTGAGGGAAATGGTCACGGGGAGCCCTGCCCTTTCCCCTTCCCTTGCCTGACAGTAACCCAATTACCTGTGTGCTGCTCATTTGCATAACGGCCTTCCTGTAGCTACTATCTATAAACTTGTCATTCTCCCGAATGATCTGGAGGTCATCCGGCTCCTGCTCCAGTTCCCTAACACGGTTTGTTAGGAGCTGCAGCTGGATGCACTTATTGCAACCCCACCCACTGCTAAACAAACCCACCGTCAACCCCAACCAATGTTACAAAATCCCACCGTCAACCTCGCCAATTGTTATAAAAACACACCGCCAACCCCACCCTCTGATACACAAAGAACATCAACCCCAACTGATACACAAACACACCATCCACCTCGCCCACTGATACACAAATCCACCGTCAACCCTACCAACTGTTACACAAACCCACCATCAACCCCACCAACTGTTACACAGACACACCGTCAACCTCACCAACTGTTACACAAACCCACCATCAACCCCACCAACTGTTACACAGACCCACCGTCAACCTCACCAACTGTTACACAAACCCACCATCAACCCCACCCACTGTTACACAGACCCACCGTCAACCTCACCAACTGTTACACAAACCCACCATCAACCCCACCAACTGTTACACAGACCCACCGTCAACCTCACCAACTGTTACACAAACCCACCATCAACCCCACCCACTGTTACACAGACCCACCGTCAACCTCACCAACTGATACACAAACCCATTGTCAACCCCATCCACTGTTACACAAACACACTGACAAACCTACCCACTGATACACAAACCCAGTGTCAACCCCACCCACTGTTACACAAACCCACCGTCAACCCCGCCAACTGTTACACAATCACACCACCAACCCCACCAACAGTAACACAAACCCACCGCCAACCCCACCCTCTGATACACAAACACACCGCCAACTCACCAACTGTTACACAAACACACCGTCAACTCACCAACTGATACACAAGCACACTTTCAACCTCACCCACTGATACACCAACCCACCGTCAATCCCACGCGCTGTTACACAAACCCACCGTCAACCTCACCCGCTGTTACACAAACCCAACGTCAATCCCACCCGCTGTTACACAAACCCACTGTCAACCTCACCCAATGTTACACAAGCCCACCATCAATCCCACCCACTGTTACACAAACCCACCGTGAACCTGACCAACTGTAATACAAACACACCATCAAGCTCACCCACTTTTACACAAACCCACCGTCAACCCTACCAACTGTTACACAGACCCACCATCAACCCCACCCACTGTTACACAGACCCACCGTCAACCTCACCAACTGATACACAAACCCATCGTCAACCCTACCCACTGTTACACAGACCCACCGTCAACCTCACCAACTGTTACACAGACCCACCGTCAACCTCACCAACTGATACACAAACCCATTGTCAACCCCATCCACTGTTACACAAACACACTGACAAACCTACCCACTGATACACAAACCCACCGTCAACCCCCCAACTGTTACACACACAGTCAACCCCACCCACTTCTACACAAACCCAGTGTCAACCCCACCCACTGTTACACAAACCCACTGTCAGCCCCAATGTACTGTCAACCCTGCCAACGTTTACACAAACCCACCGTCAACCCCGCCAACTGTTACACAATCACACCACCAACCCCACCAACAGTAACACAAACCCACCGCCAACCCCACCCTCTGATACACAAACACACTGCCAACTCACCAACTGTTACACAAACACACCGTCAACTCACCAACTGATACACAAGCACACTTTCAACCTCACCCACTGATACACCAACCCACCGTCAATCCCACCCGCTGTTACACAAACCCACCGTCAACCTCACCCACTGTTACACAAACCCACCGTCAACCCCACCCACTGATACACAAACCCACCGTCAACCCTACCAACTGTTACACAGACCCACCATCAACCTCACCAACTGTTACACAAACCCGTCGTCAACCCCACCCACTGTTACACAAACACACTGACAAACCTACCCACTGATCCACAAACCGTCAATATGACCCACTGATCCACAAACCATCAACCCCACCCAATTATCCACAAACTGTCAACCCCACCCAGTGATCCACAAACTGTCAATACCACCCAATGATCCACAAACCATCAATACCACCCACTGATCCACATACTGTCAATACCACCCACTGATCCACAAACCATCAACCCCACCCAATTATCCATGAACCGTCAATCTCGCCCACTGATCCACAAACCGTCAATATCATCCACTGATCCACCAACCATCAATATACCCACAATTCCACAAACCATCACCCCCATCCAATGATGCACAGACCATGAACCCCACCTGCTGATCCACAAACCATCAATACCACACACTGATCCACAAACCATCAACCCCACCCAATGATCCACAAACCGTCAATTCCACCCACTGATCCCTAAACCATCAATACCACCCACTGATCCCTAAACCATCAATACCACCCAATGATCCTCAAACCATCAGCCCCACTCACTGATCCACAAACCCACCTTTAACACCACCCACTGATCCACAAACCGTCAATACCACCCACTGATCCACAAACTGTCAATTCCTCCTACTGATCCCTAAACCATCAATACCACCCAATGATCCACAAACCATCAACCCCACCCAATGATCCACAAACCGTCAATACTACCCACTGATCCCTAAACCATCAATACCACCCAATGATCCACAAACCGTCGACACCACACACTGATCCACAAACCCACCTTCAACACCACCCACTGATCCACAAACTCAGTTATCCACAATGTACTGTCGATGCTACCCATTGATTCATACACAGTCGAACCCACCCTCTGATCAAGAGGCACATCGTCATCCCCACCAACTGATCCACCCATAAACCGTAAATCCCACCACAGATCCAATGTCAACATCACTCAGTGACACACAAGCCCACCGTCAACCCCACCACTGATCCTCAAACCCAACATCAACACCATTCACTGACACAGAAACCATCAATACCACCCACTGATCTACAACCCCAACATAAATCCCATCCACTGATCATCAAACACACCATTAACACTACCTAGTGATCCACAAGCCGTCCATCAACCCCGCACACTGATCAACAGACCCACCATCAACCCCACCCATTGATCTACCAACCGAATGTCAACCACACTCACTGATCCAGAAACCGACCTTCAACATCACCCACTTATCCACAAACCCAATGTCAACCTCATCTACTGATCCACAAATGCACTGTCAACCCCAGCCACAGAACCACAAATCCATCATCGCCCCCACCAACGAGTCGCACATCCACCATCAATCCCAACCACTAATACAAAGATACTAAATACACAGACTAAACTCAACATCAATATCCCCCTCTGATCGACAAATCCAACATTGACACAACCCTCTGTCAATCCCACCAATCGCTCCACAACCCCACTGTCAAACCCACCCACTGATAAACAAACTGTCAACCCACCCACAGAACCATAAATGCACCGTCAAACCAACCATGGAGTGACAAACCCAGCATCAACCCCATCCACTGATCCACAAACTGAACCTCAACACAACACACTGATCCACAAACCCAACATCGACATCCTCTGATTCACAAACCCAACATTGACACCCACTGATCCACAAACCCAACATTGACACCCTCTGATCCACAAATCCAACATAGACACCCACTGATCCACAAACCCAACATCAACACCCTCTGATCCACAAATCCAACATAGACACCCACTGATTCACAATCCGTCAACCCCACCCAATGGTCCACAAGCCAAACTTCAGCACCACACACTGATCCGCAAACTCATTGTCAACCCCACCATTTGCAGGACCTGATCATTTGGGGTCTGTGAATGTCTCATAGGACGCGCTCCCTCCCTTGTTTGTCGAGCTGATCAGAGACGTAAGAGAGGAAGGAAATGCGATGGGGGGTGCAGGAGGCGAGGGGGGAGGGCTCCATTTGTAGGGTACAGTTCTCAGTAGTGGTTCCCTTGGCTGAGGTGAAGGAGCTCGAGGCAAAATTTAGGACTGAGATGTCCTGGTTGTTATCAGCAGGTGTGCCCCTCCCTGTACGATAGAGCTGATAGGAAGGCGGATCCCCAAAGGGACAGACTATGCAAAGGGCTGCTAGTGGCCAGGGTCCCACGAGAAGGGGAGCGACCGTATTGTCTGTTATAATTGTGATGAAGAGAGACACTTAAGGTGGGAGTGTGAACAACGGGAGACTACTTGGAGAGTGAGTCCCCGGGTACCTAAGCGAAGAGACCCAATGAGGGTACGGCTGGGCGTCTTGGCCTGGGAATACCCTAAATCCCAGGAACCCTAAATAAAAAAACCTATTCCTGAAGGCTTAGTGGGGCCAAGCTCCAGTATATTGCTACAGATATAGGGTATTTATGCTAGAGCCATACTTGACACCGACTCTCAGGTTACTCTGCTGTACTGTTCATTTTACAACTGGTACTTGATGCATTTACAGTTGACGCCACTCAGTGAGCTAGAGATCTGGGGTCTTAACACGGATGACTATCCGTACAATGGTTACTTGTCATTGAAGCTGGAGTTTTTGGAGGCAGATGTGGGAGTAATTGAAGTCCTTGATACATTAGTGCTAGCTTGTCCAGACTTGGTGGAGAGGGATGAAGCCTCAATTCTCGTGGGGACGAATGCTGATATTGTGTGGAGGCTAGTGGGAGCTTGCAAGGAGAAAGTTGGAGAGAGCTTTCTGAAAACATTGTTCATTCACCCTGTATTCCAGGCTGCTTTTGAGGGAGTGCATGGCCGCACTGGGCTGGATGATGCGTAAATGAGAGACTGTGTGGTTCACTCAGTCAAAACGGCCTGGGGAAGCCACAAATTTCCCAGGATGCCTGAGGCCGAATCCCTCTTGGTGGATATTCCAAAAGACCAGGAAGAAAAGTCCTGCTTACCCGCTCACCAGTACTGGTGAGGCCTGAACTGCAGAAGTCCTCGGTTGTACAGTGAACAGGATGACAGTGAGTGTCAGGAACTAAAGAACGAGGGGTGACCCTCAGGCAGGGGATGCCAATAGCTCACCTATTCCTGGTGACGGTGATGTCTAGTGTCCCTGTGAGACGAGCCAGGGCGAAACTCTCGAAAAGAGGAAAGATGACTGCCGAGTCATTCAACTTTGGGGACTCCCTGGTACCTGGAGGTTGGAAGAAGAGTTTGATAGAGAAGATGTTGAAGCTGGAAGATGTCTCTTCTACTGAGAGTTTGATGTGGGTTGTCCCAAGTGCACTCACCACACCATCCGAGTGACAGAGGGCACCCCATTCAGAGAGAGGTCGTGGTGACTGGCACTGCCAGAGGTGGAGGAGGTTCAGCAGCATTGTAGAAGTTGAAGGAAGCTGGGGCCATCATTGAGTCCAGAAGCCCTTACATGTCTCCAATAGTAATGGCTAGGAAGAAGAATAGGAAGGTACAGATGTGACTGGACTTTTGGACTCTGAACAGGTGTACAGTCCCCAACCAGTATATAGTCCCAAGAATCGAGGACACACTGGCCTGCCTGAATGGTATGACGTGGTTCAGTGTGCTGGACTTGTGGAGTGGGTATCACCAGATACCCATGAGTGAGGCGGATAAAGAGAAGATTTATCTGAAGTATGTTTCTGATATGAGAAGGGAGGTGAAAAAGGTTTATGAATTAGCTGAGGTCTTGGCTGCCAAGCCGAATCAAGAAAATAAGAGGAGGTACAATATCAAAAAGTTAGTTTCTCCCACCTCATGCTTGGAGACCAAGTCCTCTTAAAGAATTTGGGGCTACCTGGGAAGCATATGTTGGCTGACCGCTGGGCATCTATGCCCTACGTAGTGGAGAGTCAAATGCTAAATGTACCAGTTTTCTGGGTGAAACCAGAGGATGGGAATGGGCCTGCCAAGATTCTCAATCGGAACCACCTTATACCTCTGGGACAAGAGGCGTGTGTTGACCCAGAGCCTGACCTAGTCCCCTACACCTAGTAAGGGGACTCTGTGGTGATGTGGAGAGACTAAGGACCAGCAGCAGGAAAGATTAAACTTGCCCCTGCCCCTGAATGAGCTACAGATTCCGAGGATGAGGAAATGGGGGTATGGTATATGATTTGTATGATAAGATTGAAAGCTTTTGGTCAAGTTTGTAGACAATATGAAGATAGATGGAGGGGAAGATAGTTTTAGATTCATAGAGTCATGGAAAAGTACAGCACAGGAGCAGATCCCTCAGCACAACTAGTCTGTGCTGAGCCATTTACTCCCATCAACTAGCACCAGGACCACTGCCCTCCATACCCCTACCATCCATATACTTCTCTCAAACTTCTTGTAAACTTTGAAATTGAACTTGCATGCACCACTTGTGCTGACAGCTCATTTCACACTCAACCAACCCTCTGACTGAAGAAGTTGCCCCTCATGTTCCCCTTAAACATTTCACCTTTCACCCTTAACCCATGAGCTCCAGTATAGTCCCACACACCTCAATGGAATAAGTCTGCTTTAAGAAAGAGAGGTTATAGAAGGACTTTGACAGATTAAGAGAATGGGCAAAGAAGTGGCAGATGGAATACAGTGTCAGGAAGTGTATCGTCATGGTAGAAGAAATAAGAGATAGGCTATTTTCTAACTAGAGAGAAAATTCAGAAATCTAATTTGCAAAGGGACTTGGGAGTCCTCTTGCAGGAATTCTTAAAGGTTAATTTGTAGGTTGAGTCAGTGGTGAGGAAGGCAAATGTGATATTAGCATTCATTTCAAGAGGACTAGAATATCAAAGCAAGGATGTAATGTTAAGTCTTTATAAAGCACTGGTGAGGCCTCACTCGGAGTATTGTGAGCAGTTTCGGGCTGCTTATCTAAGGAAGGATGTGCTGACATTGGAGAGGGCTCAAAGGAGGTTCACGAAAATGATTATAGGATTGAAAGATTTGTCATAAGAGGAGCATTTGATGGCTCTGGGTCTCTATCACTGGAATTCAGAAGAATAAGGGATGACCTCATTGAAACCTATTGGATGTTGAAAGGCCT
Source organism: Hypanus sabinus (assembly GCF_030144855.1). Classification (NCBI taxonomy): domain Eukaryota; kingdom Metazoa; phylum Chordata; class Chondrichthyes; order Myliobatiformes; family Dasyatidae; genus Hypanus; species Hypanus sabinus. Next base: position 574,944 of record NC_082714.1, read on the forward strand.
CGATAGAGTGGATGTGGAGAGGATGCTTCCTATGGTGGGGGAATCCAAACACAAAGGATACAATCCCAGAATAGAGAGACATCTGTATATAATGGAGATGAGGTGAGGAGGTATTTCTTTTGCCACAGAGTGGTGGAATTCATTATCACAGGTGTCTGTGGAGGCCGATATTGGGTATGGTTATGGCAGAGGTTGATAGACTCTTGATTAGTCAGGGCATGAAGGGATATGGGGAGAAGGCAGGAGATTGGGGCTGAGAGGAAAATGGATCAACCATGATGAAAAGGCAGAGGAGTCTCAATGAGCCGAGCGTTATTATTATGTCTTATTTGGCAGGGGACAGTACAGAGTATCCGGTGACATAATGAGAGGTGTCCCATCATCATGGAGACTGAGTAGAGTATATAGTGACATTCTGTGGGAGCGCTCCATTGTCATGGGTCAGGGCAGAGTATATAATGCCATACTCAGGAATATCTCGTTCTCATAGGACAGTACAGAGTATATAGTGACATACTGAGAGAGCGCCCCATTGTCACGAGATAGTACAAAGTATAGAGTGACATACTTAGGGGGTATCCTATTGCCATGGGGCAGTACAGAGAAAATAGTTATATATTAAAGGGGTGTCCCATTCTCACAGGACACTGTCATGGGACAGTGCAGAGTACAGTACATATTACTGCCAGGAGAATGAGAAGCCAGTGGTCTGTCGGGAAAAGGAGAAGCCGGCAGTTGGCCAGGAGAAGGTAAAGCCAGCGCTTGGGGCAGAGAATCAGAATCCGAATCAGAATCCTTTGTTATCGCCAAGTACGAGGACATATACAGGGAATTTGATGCCAGTTTCCCTGAGCTCTCTCTGTACAGAAATAAAAGCAAACAAAAACAATAGTGCAAATAATCATAAACTATATACAAGGAGGTCCACCTCATTAAATGTACAGGTGGACTTGATTTATAATAGACTAAAATTCAAGTGTTCATAAGACTGATGGCATACGGAAAGAAACTGTTTTTGTACCTATTTGTCCTGGCATACAGTGACCTAAAGCGCCTACCAGAAGGAAGGAGTTGGAACAGGTGATGTCCAGGGTGTGATGGGTCTACAAAAATGCTGCTTGCTCACTTCCTGACTCTAGATGCATATAAGTCCTGGATCGAGGGCAGCTTCACACCAATAATCCTTTCCACAGCCCTGACAGTTCTTTGAAGTCTATTCTTGTCTTGTTGGGTAGCTGATACAAACCAGACAGTGATGACACAAACAGAGAACAGACTGGATTATTCTCAAACTTAAAAACATTGGATTACTGGACAACTGGATTATACTCAAAAACACTGAGTTGGTGCATGAAAGCAGTGTGCAGTGTAACCTTGAGTGACTGTCTTGGGTATATCTCTTGTGATTGCAAGACCCTGTGGACATCAATAATGTGAGATGCCACAGGCCAGTTTCCTTTGTTTGGTGGGGGGACAGCTGACAAGGGAGAAGCGTGGCCTCGAATGTGGTGAGGCCAAGGCCTCAAGCGGGCTTGCCTGTTGCTGCAGTCCAGGTGAGATGATGTTGGAGGTGGTGCAGCATGGAGTCTGTGCTCATTTGGGAGCTGGCCTCTCCTGTCAGTGCTGCCCTCAAGTGTTCAACTGGGGGAAGGACATGTTGGATTGCCAGGACTGTGCTGTACTATCAATTTGCATGTCACTCGGGTACTTGGACTATACATGTGTTTTCTTGAAAAGTGATGTGGTTTTTTTTCACTCTTGCTATTTTGAATGTATGTTTGCTCTGAGCCCCAGAGGAATGTTTGACCATATCCATGTATGGCCAGAATGACAATTAAACTTGATTTCATTTGATATAGTGACATACTGAGGTATATCTCTTTTTCACACGACAGTACAGAGTATACAGTTAAATACTATGCAGGGTGTCACATTCTCAAGAGACAGGACAGGGTATAGTAAAGAGTGACAAACTGAGGGGGCAGTCCAATTGTCATGGAGTGTATAGTGACATACTGAGGATGTACCTCATTCTCAGGGGACAGTACAGAGTGTATGGTTTCATATGGAGGGATGTGTCATAGTCATGGGACAGCATAGAGGGAACGGTCTTGGAGATATCACTGCAAGTCAACTGTTCTGGATGGGGAGAGCAAATGAATACTAGAGTATCCATTTTTGTGGAGCAGTTTTAAAGGTCAGTGGGTTCACCAGAGAGCCAATGACATATTCTCAGAGGGGAATACATGGAGAGAGCATTGATAGGGGTGCACACAAGAGTGTTGTTCTTTGGGATAAATTTTTGGGAGAGGAACAAGTAATTCCAGAGGGGGCATCTCTCAGTCGCTCAGGTGTTACTGAGGAAGAATGACATAGTGGGCAATGTGGTATGGAGGGAGCACCCCACTGTGGTGAAGGTGTTACAGAGGGAGCAACACACTGTGGGGAAGGTGTTACTGAGGGAGCACCACACTGTGGGGAAGGTGGTACTGAGGGAGCAACACACTGTGGGGAAGGTGTTACTGAGGGAGCAACACACTGTGGGGAAGGTGGTACTGAGGGAGCAACACACTGTGGGGAAGGTGTTACTGAGGGAGCAACACACTGTGGGGAAGGTGTTACTGAGGGAGCACCCCACTGCAGGGAAGGTGTTACTGAGGGAGTACCACACTGTGGCGATGGTGTCACTGAGGGAGCAACACACTGTGGGGAAGTTGGTACTGATGGGGCACCGGTCTGTGTGGAATGTGTTACTGAGATAGATCCACACTGTGGTGCTGGTGATACTGACGGAATTCCTCACTGAGAGGAAGAAACATAGAAACATAGAAAACCTACAGCACAATACAGGCCCTTCAGCCACAAAACTGTGCTGAATATGTCCTTACGTAAGAATTACCAAGGATTTACACACAGCCCTCTATTTTTCTAAGCTCCATCCAGGAGTCTCTTAAAAGACCCTATCTTTTCCGCCTCCACCACCATTGCTGGCAGCCCATGCCACGCACCCATCATCCTCTGCATAAAAAACTTACCCCTGACATCTCCTCTGTATCTGCTTCCAAGCCCCTTAAAAATATACCTCCTTGTGCTAGCCATTTCAACCCTGGGAAAAAGCATTTGACTATCCACATGAACAATGCCTCTCATCATCTTATGCACCTCTATCAGGTCACCTTTCATTCTCCATCTCCAAGTAAAAAAGGCCAAGTTCACTCAACCTATTCTCATAAGGCATGCTCCCCAATCCAGGCAATATCCTTGTAAATCTCCCCTGCACCCTTTCTATGGCTTCCACATCCTTCCTGTAGCGAGGCGACCAGAAATGAGCACAGTTCTCTAAGTGGGGTCTGTCCAGGGTTCTATATAGCTGCAACATTACCTCTCGGCTCCTATACTCAATCCCACAATTGGTAAAGGGCAATACACCATATGCTTTCTTAACCACAGAATCAACCTGCGTAGCAGCTCTGATTGTCCTATGGACTTGGACCCCAAGATCCCGCTGATCCTCCACACTGCCAAGAGTCTTGCCTTTAATGCTATATCCTGCCATCATATTTGACCTACCAAAATGAATCACCTCACACTTATCTGGGTTGAACTCCATCTGCCACTTCTCAGCCCAGTTTTGCATCCTATCAATGTCCTGTTGTAACCTTTGACAGCCCTACACACTATCCACAACACCCCCAACCTTTGTGTCATTAGCAAATTTACTAACCCATCCTTCCACTTCCTCATCCAGGTCATTTATGAAAATCACAAAGAGTAGGGGTCCCAGAACAGATCCCGGAGGCACTCCACTGGTCATCGGCCTCCATGCAGAATATGACCTGTCCACAATCACTCTTTGCCTTCTGTGGGCAAGCCTGTTCTGGATCCACAAAGCAATGTCCCCTTGGATTCCATGCCTCCTTACTTTCTTGCATGGGGTACCTTATTCAATGCCTTGCTAAACTCCATATACACTACATCTATGACTCTACCTTCATCAATGTGTTTAGTTACATCCTCAAAAAATTCAATCAGGCTCGTAAGGCACAACCTGCCTTTGACAAAGCCATGCTGACTATTCCTAATCATATTATGCCTCTTCAAATGTTCATAAGTCCTGCCTGTCAGGATCTTTTCCATCAGCTTCCCAACCACTGAAGTAAGACTCACTGGTCTATAATTTCCTGTGCTATCCCTACTCCCTTTCTTGAATAAAGGAACAACATCCACAACCCTCCAATCCTCCGGAACCTCTCCCATCCTCATTGATGATGCAAAGGTCATCACCAGAGGCTCAGTTGGTGCTGAGTTCCTATAGGGGAGTGAGACCAAGGAAAAGAGTAGTAAGGTCCTATCAGTGGAATGAGTCCAGGGAGTTTTGAGATCATATCAGGAGAATGAGACCCAGGAGGACGGAAGTGAGGTCCTTGCAGGGAGTGAGAGCCAAGAGCAAGGTGTGAGGTCCTATCATGGGAGTGAGACTAAGGGGGGGGGGGGGGAGGTAGGATCAGATCCTATCAGTAAAGTGAGACCAAGGACACGTGATGTGCTAACAGTAGAGTGAGACCAATGAGGAGAAGGGCAGTGTGATCCTTACAGGAGAGTGAGACCCAGGAGGAGGAGGGTGAGGTGTTTGCATTGAGTGAGACTGAGGAGTATGTGTGTGGTGCTATTGAGGAGTCCTTTTAGGGGAGTGAGATCAAGGAGTGGGGGGGTGCATGAGGTCCTATCAGAGGAGTGAGACACTGAAGGACGGGGTGATGTCCTATCAGGGGAGGGAGACCCTGAAGGAACATGGTGATATATGGGGTGATGTCCTGTCATGGGAGTGAGAGCCTGGAGGACGGGGTGATGTCCTAACGGGAGAGAGACCCAGGAAGGTGGGCTCAATTTCAAAATGAATTCTCCTTTGCATAAGCCAGTATCTCAAACAAGATTACATCTGGTCAAAACCAAAATTGTACAGATGCAATAAATCTTTAATAATAAAAAGAAAATGCAGAAATTTTTCAGCATAGCATCGAGAATTCCATTTTTCTTCGCACCTCCATTTCCCGATTTACCAAGTCCTTGAGTGAATTGTCATCAATTGACTTGACACACAAAATGCCAGGGAGACCTGGCAGGCCAGGCAGCATCTGTGGAATAAAGCATAGTCGACATTTAAGGCCGAGACCCTTTGGCAAGACATTGAGAAGAAAAGCTGAGGAGTAGATTGAAATTGTCTACCCATGGCGTCCTCTACTGTTGTGATGAGGCCACAGTTAGGTTGGAGGAACAACACCTTATATTCTATCTGGGTAGCCTTCAACCTGATGGCATGAACATAGAGTTCTCAAACTTATGGTAATGCCCCCCTCCTTCACTTATCCCCATCCCTTTTCTCTCTCTCACCTTATCTCCTTGCCCACCCATGACCTCCCTCTGGTGCTCCTCCCCCACCCCCCACTTTTCTTTCTTCCATGACCTTCTGTCCTCTTCTATCAGGCTCACCCTTCTCCAGTCCTGTATCTCTTTCACCAATCAATTTCACAGCTCTTTATTTCATCCTTCCCCCTTCAGGTTTCACCTATCTATCACCTTGTGTTTTTCTCTCCTGTACCCTAACCTTTTAATTCTACTGCTCATCTTCTTTTCCTCCAAACCTGCTGAAGGGTCTTGACCTGAAACATCAGCTGTATTTTTTCCAGAGATGCCGCCTGGCCTGCTGATTTCCTCCAGCGTTTAGTGTGTGTGTTATTTGGATTTCCAGCATTTGCAGATTTTCTCTGGTTTGCTCTCAATTGACTGTTCTGTGTCATGCAATAGTCATTCCCAGCAGCTTCTAAACACTTTGCCTTTTGTTGTTAATCTGATTTCACTGCCATATATCAGACAAATATTTATAACAACACTGTTCAGCCCACAGTGTGCACTCTGGCATAGCATCTGCCATTCCTTTTCTGGAGAAAGCAGCCCTAAGTTTGTTCAGTGTTTCCTGGTAAACATTTACATTACATTCAGGTATGTTCCTTCTGATAGTGTTGTGCAGTATCTCCAGTGCCCTAAATCCAGAATATGATGTGACCAGAATTGTTCATTCTGCTCCGAGAGTATCCAACCAGACTTCTCTGAGGGCTTAAATTAACTTCTCCACTTTCAAAATGAAATCTGTTTACTGAGTCATAGAAAAATGCTTAACAGAAACAGGCCTTTAGGCCTATCTGGTCCATGCCAAGCCATTTAAACTGCCTAATCCCATTGACCTACACCAGGACATTAGCTCTACATTCCTCTACTATCCATGTACCTATCCAAACTTCTCTTAAACGTTGAAATCGAGCTTGCATGCACCATTTGCACTGGCAGCTCATTCCACACTCTCATGACCTACAGAGTGAAGAAGTTTTCCCTCATGTTCCCCTTAAACTTTTCACCATTCACCCTGAACCCATGACCTCTGGTTGTAGCCCCAGCCAACCTCAGTGGAAAAAGCCTGCTTGCATTTACCCTATCTATACTAATTATAATTTTGTATATCTTTGTCAAATCTCCCTCAATCTTCTACCTTCCAAGCAATAAATTCCTAACCTATTCAACCTTTACTTATATCTCAGGTCCTCCAGATCCAGCAAATTCCTTGTAAATTTTCTCTGTGCTCTCTCAACCTTATTCACATCTTTCCTGTAGGTAGATGACCAGAAATGCACACAATACTCCAAATTACGCTTTAGCATTGCCTTATACAATTTTAAAATAACATCCCATCTTCTGTATTCAGTACTTTGATTTATGAAGGCCAATGTGCAAAAAGCTTTCTTTATGACCTTATAGAAACATAGAAAATAGGTGCAGGAGTAGGCCATTTGGCCCTTCGAGCCTGCACTGCCATTCAGTATGATCATGGCTGATCATCCAACTCAGAACTCTGTACCTGCTTTCTCTCCATACCCCCTGATCCCTTTAGCCACAAGGGCCATATCTAACTTCCTCTTAAATATAGCCAATGAACCGGCCTCAACTGTTTCCTGTGGCAGAGAATTCCACAGATTCACCACTCTTTGTGTGAAGAAGTTTTTCCTCATCTCGGTCCTAAAAGGCTTCCCCTTTATCCTTAAACTGTGACCCCTCGTTCTACCACTTTCAATGAATTATAGACCTGTATTCCCAAATTGGTTTGCCTTTATAAGGCCATGGAATGCTTCACTATCTTTAGTAATCTCAAACACTATGTTCTTGTTTCCCAGTTAGACAGAATGTTTATAGGAGTATTGCTTTGGTATGCACCAGTTATCACTAGTCCCTACTGAAATTAATTTACCATCTCTAGTGTCTGCATTTGTAAGATCTCAACTGTCCAGGGGGTGAACCCTTGCCATGACATTACTGCAACTAATCATCTGCAAACCAAATAGATCCTTCTACAGCTTGTGTTTTGGTCACTATTAAACCATTTTTATCCTGGTCCATTACACTTCTCTGCATCCTTAGATCTAAGGAACACAGGTGTGAAGGGTTGAGTGGACATTTCCCCACCTTATCTGGCAGGAGCTGCTCACATTAGGGTTTTCATGACCACAGTATATGATAACTCTGAGCTCTCAGAAATTGAAATTAGCTTTGTGTTAAATTCCAGGTTTACTTACTGGCTTAACATTTTATTCCTCATCTGCTATTTTAGCATTTGAACTCTGGGCCAGTGGTCAGGGATTCTGCAAGTCCAGAAACTTTTCCACAACATCCTTCTTGTGTGTTTAATGAAGGAACTGTCCAAAAGGTAGATCTACTATAAAGGAATTCTGTATTGCATACACTCTATAAATGACAATCAAGGTAGCATATTCTATATTCAATGTTGCTTCCAATATAACCTTGACATAACACAGCCCTCCTGTCATTTATCACCAGCACTGCCTGTATTAATCCGCTTCAGTGCACAGAACAGAAAAGTAATTTTTAAATGATAAGAAATTGAGTAATATTGTTTGAAAGGACATATACGTTCCCACAGAGAAGTTAGTGAAAACATTTAACAAAATAAATGGCAGGTTGAGTTTTATTAAGACAAGAGTTGATTAGAACTTTAACAACGGCTTTGTGTAATTATACAGATCCCTGATAAGCTGTGCTTGTAAATCGTGAGCCATCTTGGTTTCCTTACCTAAAAAATACTTCCATCCATAGGCTAGTTACGACAAAGGGAATTGGTTTCAGGGATGACAGTTCACCATATAAGAAGAGACTGAGTAGGCTAGTTCTGATTTCTCCAGAGTTTAGAAGAATGAGAGATCTCATTGAACCTTATAACACTTTTTGGCTGGATGCGGGGTGGATGTATTCTCTGGTAAAGGAGTCCAGAATGCTAGGTCCCAGGGGAGTGTTGTAGAATTGAGAAACCAAGAAGTACAAGAACATGATTCCTTGAAAGTGGTATCATAGGTAGGCAGGGTGGTGAAGACGCCATTTGGTATGCTGGTCTTTATCAGTCAGGGCACTGAGTATAGGAGTTAGGACATTGTTACATTTCTACAAGATGATGATAATGCATCGGCATATTGTGTATGGTTTTTGTCACCCTGTTATAGGAAATATACCAGATAGCTAGAAAGAACATTTACAAGAATGGTAACAGGATTCTTGGGCCTGAGTTATAATGACAGGTTGGTTAAGCTGGGATTTAGGAAATTGATGGGTGACCTTACAGAGGGGTACAAATTGATGAGGGGCGTAGAATTTCTTTCGTAATTCTACATGCTGTGTGTGATTGTTGGCCCTGTGCTTTGCACCTTGGCCCCAGAGGAACACTGTTTAATTTGGCTGTATTCATGTATATGGCTGAATGACAATTAAATATGAACTTGAGATAGGGTCAATGTACACAGACTTTTCACCAGAGAAAGGAATCAAAAACTAGAGGGCAAAGGTTTCAGATGTGAGGGGAAAGATTTAAAAGGGACCTCAGGGTCAACTTTTCCACTCAGAAGATGATGTGTACGTATATGTAATGAGCTGCCAGAGGAATTGGTTGAGTGGGGTACAACGGCACAATTTGACACATACACTGATAGGAAAGGTTTATAATGTGGGCGAATGGGACTGGCCTCAATTGGTATGGACGAGTTGGGCCGAAGGGTCTGTTTCTACTCTTTACGACTCTGTGACTCTAACCCCCAAGGACTAAAAAGCGAGATCATTGAGAAATTTCTTCATCCAGAAATTGAATCTATGGAGTATTCTGTGCACCATGGAGCAAGGGAGATTCAGTCCCTGAATTCATTCACAATAAAGGTTGATAGTTTGCTGGTTACTGTGGAAATAAAGGAGTATGGGGAAAGGAGAATCCAGGATGATGCCACTACAGGTCAGCCCAGATCATGGTAAAGGGTGAGGCTCTGAAATTCTGTGTTCATATCTACCACAGTTGCTATCTGTAATATATACTGTCTGTAATTTCATGTCCAATCTGTGTGACTTGATATATCATGTCACATGTAACCAATGATACATAACCTCCCAATTTGATTAACCCTCCACCCTATCATCTCATTACTCTAATATACTGAATGTGCTCATATTACTCATGACTGAAACACAGTGCCACATATATTCTTGCCCGCTCTATAACGTATCACATAAACTATCCCCAATAAATGGGATTTACTCACACAATTTAATGCAGATGTCCAACACTCAGGTATGTGAATGTCTCTGTCTACCAGGTTTACAAGGGTCCTGGTCTTCCTGAACTTCCTAAAAGATTTAGTGTCTGTCGCTCTGATCCATCATGAAGGTTGGTGGTGAGTCCCAGGATGACAGTGGCTTCCATTGGGAATTCAGCTCACAAGCCCCAAAACCAACAATCACTGAGTTGTGGCTGGAAGGGGCCATAATTATGATGGGTATAGATAGAGTGAATGCAAACAGGTGTTTTCCACTGAGGTTAGGGGAGGAAAAAACCAGAGGACATGGGTTAAGGTAAAGGGGGAAAAGTTTAAAGGGAGCATTGGGGGGGGGGCTTCTTCACACAGAGAGTGGTGGGAGTGTGGGAGTGGTGAGAGAGTGCTGCCAGATGAAGTGGTAAATGCCGGCTCACTTTTAACATTTAAGAAAAACTTGGACAGGTACATGGATGAGAGGTGTATGGAGGGATATGGGTCAGGTGCAGGTCAGTGGGACTAAGCAGAAAAATGGTTCGGCACAGCCAAGAAGGGCCAAAAGGCCTGTTTCTGTGCTGTAATGTTCTATGGTTCTATAGTTGGGAGCTTAACATAAAAGGATATACTCTGTATTGAAACAACATGCAGGAAAGCATAGGCAGTGGTGTAGCTCTGTTGGTAAGAGATGGAATTACATCTTTAGAAAGAGGTAACAAAGGGTCAGAGAATGCTGAATCTTTGTGGGTGGAGTTAAGAAACTGCAAGGGTAAAATAAAACATTATGGGAATCATATATAGGCCTCCAAAGAGTAGTAAAGATGTGGCATAGAGATTGCAAAGGGAGCTGGAAAAGTCATAGAAACATAGGTGCAGGTGTAGGCCATTCGGCCCTTCGAGCCTCCACCACCATTCAGTATGATCATGGTTGATCATCCAACTCAGAACCCTGTACCTGCTTTCTCTCCATATCCCCTGATCCCTTTAGCCACAAGGGCCATATCTAACTTCCTCTTAAATATAGCCAATGAACCGGCTTCAACTGTTTCCTGTGGCAGAGAATTCCACAGATTCACCACTCTCTGTGTGAAGAAGTTTTTCCTCATCTTGGTCCTAAAAGGCTTCCCCTTTATCCTTAAACTGTGACCCCTCGTTCTGGACTTCCCCAACATCGGAAACAATCTAAATGCATCTAGCCTGTCCAATCCCTTTAGAATTTTATACGTAATTTTATATGGCATGTAATAAGGGTAACGACACAATTGTTATAGAGGACTTCACTATGCAAGGGGATTGAGAAAATCAGGTTGGTGTCAGACCACAAGAAAGGGAATTTGTTGAATGCCTGTGAGATGGCTTTTTAGAGCAGCTTGTGCTTGAGCCTACTCGGGGAAAGGCATCTTAAATTGGGTGTTGTGTAATTACCCAGATCTTATTAGGAAGCTTAACATAAAGGAACCCTCAGGAGGCAGTGATCATAATATGACTGAATTCAAGCTGCAATTTGAGGGATAAGAATAAGCCTGATGTATCTGTATCGCAGTGGAATAAAGAGAATTACAGAGGCATGAGAGAGGAGCTTGCCCAGGTTGATTGGAGGAGGATACTGGCGGGTATGACAGCAGAGCAGAGATGGCTGAAGTTTCTGAGAATAGTTCACAAGGCGCAGGATAGATATGTCCCACATGGAAAGAAGTTGTCAAATGGGAGGGGTAGGCAACCGTGACTGACAAAGGAAATTAAGGACTGTATAAAAGCCAAGGAAAGGGCATATAAGGTAGCAAAAGTGCGTGGAAAGTTGGAAGATTGGGACGCTTTTAAAATCCAACAAAAGACAACTAAAAAAACTCTAAGAAGGGAAAAGATTAAATATGAGGGCAAACCAGCCAATAATATAAAGCAGGATACCAAAAGATGTCTCAGTTATATAAAGAGTAAAAGGGAGGTGAGAGTTGATATTGGACCACTGGAAAATGATGCTGATGAGGTAGTAATGGGGGACAAAGAAATGGCAGATGAACAGAAAGTGCACTTTGCATCTGTCTTCATTGTAGACAGTGTGCCAGAGGTCTGTGAGCATCACAGAGCACAAGTGAGTGTCATTGCTATTACAAAGGAAGAAGTGCTAGGCAAACTCAAAGGTCTTAATGCAGATAAGTCACTTGGAGCAGATGGACTACATCCTAGAATCCTGAGAGAGGTTGCTGAAGAAATAGAAGATGCATTGGTCATGATCTTTCAAGAATCACTTGATCCTGGCATGGTCCTGGAGGACTGGAAGATTGCAAAAATCACTCCACTCTTCAAGAAGAGAAGAAGACAGAAGTATGGGAATTCTAGACCAGTTAGCCTAACCTCAGTGGTTGGGAAAGTATTATTAAGGATGAGGTTTTGAGGTACTTGGAGACTAATGATAAGTCAAAATCAGCATGGTTTCTGTAAAGGGAAATCTTGCCTGACAAATCTGTTAGAGTTCTTTGAGGAAGTAACAAGCAGGGCGGACAAAGGAGAGGCAGCGGCAGAGGATGTCATTTACTTGGATTCTCAGGAGGTGTTTGATAAGGTTCCACATCAGGCTGCTTAACAAGATAAAATCCTATGGCGTTACAGGAAAGACACTGGCATGAATAGTGGAATGGCTGACACAGCAAGAAGCAGCGATTGGGAATAAAAGGGGCCTTTTCTGGTTGGCTGCTGGTGACTAGTGGTGTTCCTGCTTTTCACATTGTTTGTCAGTGATTTAGATAATGGAATTGTTGGCTTTGTGGCAAAGTTCGCAGATGGGTAGGTAGTGCTGAGGAACCAATGTGATTGCAGCAGGACTTAGTGCAGGATAAGTGGCAGATGGAATATATTGTTGGGTAATGTACTATGATTAATTTTGGTAAAAGGAAAAATAGTGTGGACTATTATCTAAATGAGGAGAAGGTTCAAACATCAGAGGTGCAGAGGGACTTAGGAGTCCTTGTGTAAAATTTCTAGAAGGTTAATTTACAGGTTGAGTCTGTGGTAAAGAAGGCAAATGCAATGCTGGCATTTATTTCAAAGGGAAAAGAATATAAGAGCAAGGAGATAATGCTGAGCCTTTATAAGATACTAGTCAGGCTGTATTTGGAGTATTGTCAACAGTTTTGGGCCCCATATCTCAGAAAGGATGTGTTGTTTTTAAAGAGAGTCCAGAGGAGGTTCACGAGGATGATTCTGGGAATGAAGGGGTTAACATATGAAGAGAGTTTGGCAGTTTTAGGCTTGTACCCACTGGAATTTAGAAGAACACAGGGGGATCTCATTGAAACCTACCAAATGTTGAAAGGTGGATGCAGAGAGGATGTTTCCTATGGTGGGGGTATCCAGAACTAGGGGGCACAGCCTCAAAACTGAGGGCTGACCCTTTAGAACAGAGGTAAGGAGGAATTTTTTTTTAGCCAAAGAGTAGTAAACCTGTGGAATGCTCTGCCACAGACTGCAGTGGAGGCTAAATCCTTTTGTATATTTAAGGCGAAAGTTGATTATTTCCTGATCAGTCAGGGCATCAAAGGATATGACGAGAAGGCAGGTATATGTGGTTGAGTGGGATCTGGGATCAGCCATGATGGAATGGCGGAGCAGACCAATGTGCTGAATGGCCTAATTCTGCTCCTTTGTCTTATGGTCTGAGCTCACTGGAGAAATTTGGATAGGTAAATAGATGAGAGTGCTATGGAGGGCAATAGTCCTGATGCAGGTCTATGGGACCAGGCAGACTAATAGTTCAGCATGGACTAGATGGGCTGAAGGGCATGTTGCTGAGCTGTATTGACTCTAAAAGAGAAGGTTGTTGCTTTACTATTTTGCTTTAGTTTAATGTAGATAATTACTTGTGTTTAATGTTCTTCAATTAACCAAAAGAACCACGGTCATACAGCACAGAAAAGACCTTTCAGCCCACAACCTCAATCCTGTCCTTTCTGCCATCTACACAGACCCCATTTGCCCATGTTAGAATTACATTGCCAATTTTAGAACTACATTGCTCGTTGAAGTGTTCTCAATTCTGCCCGAAGGAAGAATGTTCGGCCTGGGAGCAGCTCTTATGTTGTCTGCTTTCCTGAAGCAGAGAGACAGTAAATCGGCCATGAGTGGAAAGAATACACATCATCTGTTTATGTATTGCAGCCGTGGAGTGGGCAGTTACAACCCGAAGCTTTCAACACGGAACATTCAGCTTTGCGGAATCCGTCCACTGTACTTGGAAGCTTTCACATAATCATTCTGCACTCTCCCCCCTCTCGGGTTCCGACCCGCGCGCTGAAAGCAACTGAACCAACAATTTCCCCTCGTACTCGCAGATCACAGACACTCTCTATCTTCTCTCTTTTCCACAGCCTACAATAATTGAGTACCGGGTTACTCCCTCCCGTCGTGGGTCAGCCTGCTCTGTCACGATTCTCTCCTCTCCCCCCCCCCACCCCACGCCCCGGGTCAGTCCCCTCCCCTGCCTCGGTTCAGCAACCCATAATATAAAAGAAGAAAAAAATAATAAATAAGTAAATCAATTACAGTATACGTATATTGAATAGATTAAAAATAGTGCAAAACCAGAAATAATATATACTTAAAAAGTGAGGTCGTGTTCATAGGTTCAATGTCCATTTAGACAGAGGGGAATCGCTGAGTGTGTGCCTTCAGGCTTCTGTACCTCCTACCTGATGGTAACAGTGAGAAAAGGGCATGCCCTGGGTGCTGGGGATCCTTAATAATGGACGCTGCCTTTCTGAGAAAACGCTTCTTGAAGATGTCCTGGGTACTATGTAGACTGGTACCCAAGACGCAGCTGACTAAGTTTACAACCCTCTGCAGCTTCTTTCGGTCCTGTGCAGTAGCTCCCCTATTCCTCGCCGGGATTCTACCTCGGGTCAGCCCGCTTTGCCGGGGTTACTGACCGCTGCTTCTCGAGGTTAGTTCTCAGAATCAGAATCAGGTTTATTATCACCGGCATGTGTCGTGAAATTTGTTAACTTAATAGTGATGCAGCCTGTCAGAATGCTCTCCACGGTATGTCTATAGAATTTTTTTCGAGTGTATTTCTTGATGTACCAAACCTCTTCAATCTCCTAATGAAGTATAGTCGCTGTCTTGCCTTCTTTATAACTGCATCGACTAGGTTAGATCCTCAGAGATCTTGACATCCAGGAACTTGAAACTGCTCACTCCCTCCACTTCTGATCCCTCTATGAGGATTGGTATAGGTTCCTTCGTTGTATCCTTCCTGAAGTCCACAATCAGCTCTTCCGTCTTACTGACGTTGAGTGCCAGGTTGTTGGTATATCTCACTCCTGTACGTTTTCTGGTCACTACCTGAGATTCTACCAACAATGGTTGTATCGTCAGCACATTTATAGATGGTTTTTGACCTATGCCTAGCCACACATTCATGGGTGTAGAGATAGAAGAGCAGTGGGCTAAGCACACACCCCTGAGGTGCACCATCGTCAGCGAGGAGGATATGTTATCACCAATCCGCACAGATTATGGTCTTCCAGTTAGGAAATTGAAGATCCAATTTGCAGAGGTACCTAGGTTCTGCAACTTCTCAATCAAGATGTGGGAATGATTGAGCTGTAGTCGATAAACAGCATCTGGACAAATCTGCCCGCGTCGCTCGCTTTGCACCAGCTAACTCCTTTCGCCTGTCCCTCGCATCCGGTTTCTTGACTTATCTCACGTGCGGGTCGGTGGGTTAATCGGCGTCTGTACACTGCCCCCCCCTTTAGTGTGGATGATGGGTGTGAAATAGGATTGATGTGTTTGCAGTTAACCCATCAATCCCTTTCTGTCTTGCTTCAGTCCCTCTTTGTCCCGAGTCTCTCCGCTCTGTTCCGGGTCATTCCGTGCTGTCTTGAGTTATTCTCCCACACGTTCCGGCGTCAGCCAGTTCACGCTGTCCAGGGACGTTGCTGACTGCTCGCTGCCCGCCCCACCAGTGCTCTTGTGCTTAGGTCAGTGGCTGGTCTCGGCCCGTATGGAACTCCGAATGTAAACACGGATCAAAGCGATCCAAATATTAGCCTGTAAAAGGAACGGCTCCAAATTCTAAGCGAATGTTTTACAAACTGAGTTTATTTCTTTTTAATTTTATATCCACAAGAGGTATTCGGAGAGGGGAGTGCGCAGGTTTGGAGCGGGCAGGGTCCTAGCGCCCTGGGTAGGCTTCCAGCTTTGCGACCACCCGGCTATATGCTGGCCGTGCACCCCGGCATCGGTCAAGACCAGCCCCTCTACCTGGTCCTCAGCTCTGTCCTTGATAGCCCATCCCTTGCCCTACAGAGCCCACAATACTTCGGCACTCTCCCAGTCTCTGCCCGAAGTCTGGTAACATCCGATGGCAGCCCCGAGGGAGCACCATCCCGCTCCCCCCACCTCTCCAGCCGGCCATAGTCCCTGGTGAGGGCGGCATGGTAATATCTTTTATTGCGCCAGCGACTCGGGTTCAATTCCTGCCGCTGTCAGTAAGCAGTTTTTACGCGCTCCCCGCGACTTTGTTGGTTTCCTCCGGGTGCTCCGGTTTCCTTGCACAGTACCAGGATGTACAGTTTAGGGTAAATTATGGGCATGCAATGTTAGCGGTTAGAATGTGTGGCGACACTTGCAGGTTTCCCCCAGGACATCCTTAGACAGTCGGTTGTTGATGCAAATGATGCATTTATGTTCCAATGTACAGGTAAAACTAATCTTCTCCTTCCTTATCAGAGCGGCTCCATCCTTTGAAGCACCATGTGCGTCTGACCTTCGCTCAGTTCCAGGATCACTAGAGACAGGATTCTGGGACCCTGAGTTCAAGTCCTACTGGGAGAGACAGAGAATATTACATTAGCTGTCTAAACGGCCAGGCTTACAGCTGGGAGAGCCTCTGCCTCAGAGTTTTACACAGGCTCACGGTGAGATCCAGCCCTAACCTCCATGTGATGTTGAAGATTCCACCAGGGAGAGCCGCGGCCTCGGGAGTCCGGTCTGAACAGTATGCGCAATCAATCTGGGAGCGTGTGAGATCCGCTGGATGCTCCGGATTCCTGTCACATGCCGAAGCTAGACCCACAGATGTAATGACCACTGTGACCCCCACACCCTCCCATGATATAGTCAGGTAGATAGAGGAACAGGATGACCACCCCGACTCCCCCGTGTGTAGTCAGATGGGCGATCAGGGTGACTCCTGGAAGTAGCCAGGCAGAAACAAACCCGGAGGAAACCTGTTTCGGAAATTGCACCATCTCGGATCGCAAGACCCTGCAGCGGATAGTGAGGGCAGCTGAGAAGATCATTGGGGTCTCTCTTCCTGCCATCACGGACATTTACACTAAACGCTGCATCCGCAAAGGAAACAGCATAATGAAGGACCCCACGCACCCCTCATACAATCTCTTCTCCCCCCTGCCGTTTGGGAAAAGGCTCCGAAGCATTCAGGCTCTCACGACCAGACTATGTAACAGTTTCTTCCCCCAAGCTCAATACCCAGAGCCTGGACTGATTCCTTGCCCTACTGTCCTGTTTATTATTTATTGTAATGCCTGCACTGTTTTGTGCACTTTATGCAGTCCAGTGTAGGTCTGTAGTCTAGTGTAGTTTTCTCTGTGTTGTGTTTTTTCACGTAGTTCAGTCTAGTTTTTGTACTGTGTCATGTAACATCCTGAAAAACGTTGTCTCATTTTTATTATGCACTGTACCAGCAGTTATGGGTGGCACCCCTGGGTGTTGTCAGGAGGATTGGGGGATGGGGTGACACCCCTGGGTATAGTCAGGAGATTTGGGGAATGATGTGACCCTCCTGGGTAGAATCAGGAGTATTGGGGAATTGTCATGGTCCAGTCCGTGATATCTGCATTCTGGATCACGGTCTGGTCCATCATTCCTTATTCCAGGTTTTCTTGTTTTCCCTTGTTGGGTGCTCTAATTGAGGCACCTGATTCTCATTTTGGGGTGGCTACATAAATATTGTAGCTCCTGGGTTCAGCTTCATTTGCTGGACTGTTCCCTTCCCTTCACCTTCCCCCTGAAACCTTAGCCTGCAACCTCGCCTGTATCACTGTCAAATTCTACTGCCAGAACAAGACTGGAGTTTTGCTGTGTCTAGATAAAGAACTGTCTATCGTTGTTTGGAACTGTCTCTGTATCCATGCCTTCACTAGGTAGATCTGGCTGTTTGCCGCTACCTTGTGTTGGGAACTGTCTCACTGTGTTCTGTGTATGAGTCCCGGCCCTACGTCCTGCTCCCTAAGGAAGGGTCCTGACTCTATGTAGAGCCCCAGCCCCAAGTCCTGTTCCTAAGGAAGGGTCTTGGCTCTGTGTTCCAATCTCTCTCAAGACCAAGGCTCCATGTTCCTGTGTCCCAAGATCGAGTCAAGGCTTTGGGTTCTTGTCCTGTCCATGTGCCTCGTCCTTTGCAGGAGTTCCATATCTAGTCCAGCAGCCAAGCCTTGTAGATAGTGTAGAGGATTGTTAAAGATTGCAGAGAGACATTGATAGGATGTAGAAGTGGGCTGAGCAGTGGCAGATGGAGTTCAACCCGGAGAAGTGTGAGGTGGTACACTTTGGAAGGACAAACTCCAAGGTAGAGTACAGAGTAAATGGCAAGATACTTGGTAGTGTGGAGGAGCAGAAGGATCTGGGGGTACATGTCCACAGATCCCTGAAAGTTGCCTCACAGGTAGATAGGGTAGTTAAGAAAGCTTATGAGGTGTTAGCTTTCATAAGTCGAGGGATAGAGTTTAAGAGACGCGATGTAATGATGCAGCTCTATAAAACTCTAGTTAGGCCACACTTGGAGTACTGTGTCCAGTTCTGGTCACCTCACTATAGGAAGGATGTGGAAGCGTTGGATGGGGTGCAGAGGAGATTTACCAGAATGCTGACTGGTTTAGAGAGTATGGATTATGATCAGAGATTAAGGGAGCTAGGGCTTTACTCTTTGGAGAGAAGGAGGATGAGAGGAGACATGATAGAGGTGTACAAGATATTAAGAGGAATAGACAGAGTGGACAGCCAGCGCCTCTTCCCCAGGGCACCACTGCTCAGTACAAGAGGACATGGCTTTAAGATAAGGGGAGGGAAGTTCAAGGGGGATATTAGAGGAAGGTTTTTCACTCAGAGAGTGGTTGGTGTGTGGAATGCACTGCCTGAGTCAGTGGTGGAGGCGGACACAATAGTCAAGTTTAAGAGACTACTAGACATGTATATGGAGGAATTTAAGGTGGGGGGTTATAGGTGAGGCAGGGTTTGAAAGTCAACACAACATTGTGGGCCGAAGGGCCTGTAATGTGCTGTACTATTCTATAAAGAACCCAAACCTCACCTAGTCCTGCAGCCAAGCCTGGAAGTACCCAAGCCAGGTCCAGTCCTGTAGACACGTCATGTCTTTGCCCAGTTCCGGGGTCTGAGCCCGAGTCAAGACCCAGGTTCTGGGTCCTTGTCCAGTCTCTGGCTCAGAGTCCAAGCCCAGGATCCTAGTTCCCAGTTCCTTGTCCTGGTCCTGCTTTCCTAGCCAACGTCTGTGTTCCTGTCCCAGCTCCTAGTCTGTGTCCTGTCTCATTCCTAACTCTAGTCCAGTCCAGTTCCTGGTGCTTCAGTGTCTGCTCCCAGAGCCCACCTTATGACAGGAATGGGGTGACACTCCCCCAGGTATAGTCAGGTGGATGGGAGAATAGAATGACATCCCCTGGGTGTAGTTCGGTGGATGGGGAAACAGGGTGACACCCAAATGGGGTGACACTCCCCCTTGGTATAGTCAGGTGGATGGGGGAATGAGGTGACCTCCTCTGTGAGTAGTCAGATGGATGGAGGAACCCAGTGAAATTGCCCCTGGGTTGTAGTCATGTGGGGTGGGGGACAGGGTGACAACCCCCAGGTGTGGTCAAGTGGATGGGGGAACTGGGTAAAATTCATTTTGGTATAGTCAAATGGGAGGACAGGGTGACAATGCACAGGTGTAGTCAGGTGGGGGGAGAAACGGGGTGACAACCCTCAGGTGTGGTCAAGTGGATAGATGAACTTGATAAAATTCATCCTGGATGTAGTCAAATGGTGTGATGGGGTGTCAAACCACTGGTGTAGTCAGGTGGGGGGAATGGGGTGACAACACTATGTATAATTAGGTGGGGGGAATGGGGTGACCATCCCCAGATGTAGTCAGGTGGGGGGAGAAATGGGGTGGCAACCCTCAGGTGTGGTCTGGTGGGGGGGGGAACAGGGGACCACCCCCAGTGTAATCACGTGGGGGAACAGTGTGAAGGACCCCCCCCAGGAGTGGATGGATGTGGATGGAAGAACAATATGATAACCACCCCCCAGGAGAAGTCAGTGGATGGGGGGGAGGGCTAATCCCTGCCTGGATGTAGTCAGATGAGGATACGGGGTGACCCCCCCCCCTTTCTCTAGGTGTAGTAAGGTGTGGGAAATGGAGTTAACCTCTGGATGTAGTTGGGTGGATGGAGGAATGAGGTGACAAACCCCGGCTCGGTGAATGTCTGACCCCCCTCCCCTAGTGTAGTCCATTGGGATAATGGCGCAACCCCCCCATTGGCAGAAGAGTAATGGGGTGAATGTGTGTAGTCAGGTGGGGGTAACAGGGTGGCTTCCTGTGTGGTCAGGTGGATGGAGAAATCAGGTGACCCCCCCCCCCCAAGTGTACTCAGCAGGGAAAAAATAGGGTGACCCCCTTGGGTGTAGTTAGATGTGGGAATTCAGTGACCCTCCCTGGGTGTAGTTAGGCGTGGGAATTCAGTGACCCCCTTGGGTGTAGTTAGATGTGGGAATTCAGTGACCCTCCCTGGGTGTAGTTAGGCGTGGGAATTCAGTGACCCATTTGGGTGTAGTCAGGGTGTAGGAATGCAGTGACCCCCCCTTTGGCTGTAATCTGGTGTGGAATGCAGTGACCCTCGTCGGGTGTAGTTCGGTGGATTGTGGAACGGGGTGTTTCCCACTCCCCCATCGGGTGTAGGCAGCTGAATGAGGAAACAGGGTAACCCCACTGGTGTAGTCAGGTTAGGGAATGTGGTATCTCCCACCTGGAATTTTGTCAGGTGGGTGGAGGAATGGGGTGACCCCTGGGTGTAATCAGGTGAATAGGGGAAAAGAGTGACCCCCCAGGTGCAGTCATGTGGGAGAATGGGGTGACTCCAATTTGTGTAGTCCAGTGGGGTGAACGGTTGTGACACCTTGGGTGTAGTCAGCCGGGGGGAATAGGGTAACACCTTGGGTGTAGTCCTGTGGGGGGAATGGGGTGAACCCCCCCCAGGGTTTTGTCAGGTGGATGGAGGAACTGGGTGACCCTTTGGTGGGTGAGGAATGCAGTGACCACCCTGGGTGTAGTCACTCCCCAGGGTGTTGTCCGATGGGTGGAGAAATGGGTGACCCCTGAAATGTAGTAGGATGAATGGGGTGACCCCTCCCCCCCGTTTGTGGTCGGGTGGATGTAGGATCAGGTGAACCCCCCCCCCACGTGTAGTCAGGTGGTGAGAACAGGATGATGCCCCTGATGTAGTCAGATGGATTGGGGGAATGGTGTGACTCCCTAGGTGTAGTCAGCAGGGGAGAATGGGGTGAGCACCCTTTGGTGGGAGAATGGTTGACCTCCTCACCGGTTGTGTGTGAATGGAGAGACCCCCTCCCCCTGGTGTTGTTAGGTGGGAGGAAGTAGGCAACCTCGCCCCCCCCCCCAGGGTGTTATCAGGTGGGAGGAAGTAGGCCTCTTTGCCTTCAGCCCCGGTTGTAGTCAGGTAGGAGAAATCAGATGAAATACCTCACAAGTGTAGTCAGGTGGATGGGAGGAGTATGAGGTATCAGGGTGACCACCCCCAGCCCCCCTATGTAGTCAGGTGGATGGTGGATAATGGTGAACCCTGCCTTGGTGTAGTCAGGTGGGGGAACTGGGTGAACACCAGGGTGAGTCTGGTGAGGTGAGCAGGGTGACTCACCGATGGTGTATTTGGTGGGGAGATCGGGGTGATCCCTCTGTGTAGTCAGGTTAGTCAGGTCTGGGGTGACCCCCCCTGGGTGTACTCAGGCAGAGAGAATGTAGTGACCCCCCCCAGGTGTTGTCAAGTGGGGAGAATGGGATAGCCTTCCCCTGGGGTGTAGTCAGGTGGGGGAACAGGATCATCCCCTCCTGGGGTGTTGTCAGGTGGTTGGTGAATGGGGTGACCCCTGGTTGTAGTCAGGTGGATGAGGTATGGGGTTATACTTCCTGCCAGGTTTAGTTAACTAGGGGAATGGCGTGCCCCCCCCGGGTGTAGTCAGGTGGATGGAAGATGGGGTGACCTTCCTGGGTTTAGTCAGGTGGGGGAATGGGGTCTCATGTTCTATGGGTGGAGTAACAGCTGGGCCTTCTGGCTTGTTCAGCAATGTGCTGATTCGTTCATGATCATACTGTGATGCAAAGGGCAAGGTAGCAGAATATTCCAAATCTTGGTGGGACAGTTTAAGGCAATCTACCAAAACGCAGTCATGTTTACCACTCTTATCTGTAATTAATGTCTTTTCTCTCTGTTTCAAAATGCAGAATGGGCAGAAGGGGATGTTGATGTGCATTACGGCGGACAAAAACAAACAAGGCAGAAAATAGGTCAACAGGAACCCTAGAGTGCTATACACCATAATGGAGGTAGGAATAGGTACAAAGGAATTGAATTTACTGAGGAGGGTGGAAGGCCAACCAGGTGGTCGTGACACCAGGAATAAAATTACCTGGCACTCATAATGGCTGCCTGTATACCAACTTAGGCATGGACAACTGCAGGTCCTGTTTTGGAGTTGTTTGAGCCGCATTGGAACTCACAGGAGACAATAATGCCTACATTCATCAGTCAAAGAAGCCTTCAGAGCAGTCTTTAAGGAGCTGTGAAACTATTCACATAGATAGACCGTTGGACTATGGGTGATATGCCATGGTGTGATGTAACCTAATGCAGAGGTTCTGGCACATCACAACCCAGATGCCTGATATTTCCTACATGGTCAGAGGAAATATCAGATGGGGTGCCAAACTGAGCAACTCAGGAGCTGATAAATGCCCAAGTCGTGTCTGTGACCATTGTTGATGCTACAGGGCAAACCTGGCCACCTGGAAGGATGCTCTACCATGGTAAGCAGGTGCGTGAAACTGCAGGACTGCCAACGAGGTCCACATTGACAATGTCAAACTGTCACTCAGGCTGTGACTGTTGTTCTAAGAGCCTGGTCCTCTGGGTCAGTCACTTGGCTGGCTGCTAGGCCCGCATAGTCAAGCCCTATGTGCACTGCCTCAGTGGCTGGCCGTAAGAGGCAATCAGCCACAATATTATTTTCCCATTGCCTCAGTGGCTGGCCGTAAGAGGCAATCAACCACAATATTATTTTTCCCCTTGATATGTTGTATATCCATTATTAACTAGGATATGTATACCAGTGATGTTGCTGCCGTGCAAGCCGAGCGTCTGATATTTTGGCCATCGCATACGTATGTATAAAGGGGTTTATACTGAACAAACAATGTGAAATGGGGACCCTCTAGAAAAAACGAAAATGGTGGACAGCCTAATAGAGACCAAGATGGTCATGGTCAAACGTGTTGTACTTTCTTTCGAGGAGACGTAACTGCTGGCTGAAGAAGGCAAGTGACTGCCATATGCTTCTGACCAACTGTTCACCCACAGCAGTCGGAAGCGCATATAATCTGAATAGTAATGGCTATGGGTGCGTAGGGGAGCAGGTGCACCCGTTGGGTTGAGTTAGAAATTGCTCATTTGGTATCATCAAATACCCTGGTGTTGTCTGCTAACCAGTCAAGCACATAATTAGGGGTATCGCCTTTAAGCGCATTATACAGGAGGAGCATGGGTTCAGCAACTCACAAAAAGGAGTGCTGATAGAAATTCACCATGCCTAAGAACTCTTGTAGCTTTATTTAGCAGTGCGGAGCAGTGGAAAATTTATAATAGTGTTACTTTTGATGGGAAGGGTTTTGGACATTCTGCGGAGATTTGATGGCTGAGAAAGTCAACGGTTGATGATCCAAACTGGCATTTAGCAAGGTTAATAATCAACCTGTGTTGGGTTAAACTCTCAAAGTGTACAGAGATGATGAGATACATGTTTGGATTTGGATACACTGGCAACAGGTACGTCATTCAGTTAAACAAAAAGAAAAATCTAAGTCTATTAATACAGAGTACATCAGCCATTGAAAAGTCTGTGCTGCATTTCAGCTTAAATACTATGTACAGAAACTCAAAGAGGCCAAACAGTTTCTGTTTTGGGAATGTCCTCCAAGCACACAGGCACTTGATGGCAGCCCTAACTCGAGTGACTTTGCAAAAGAATTAACTTTCCGTCCAAATGTGCCAAAAAGTCTTGGATGTGTGGGACCACTTAATGATCGCAGGTGGTGACCTTGTTAAGGCATCAGTAATCTCCACTTGAGCAGCAACCACCATTGCACTTGGGAACCATGTGATGGGCGAAGCCCTTGGGCATTTCAGTTGCTGTACAATTCTGAGTTTTTCTATGTTGGCTTACTCAGCCTTCATGGTTGCCAGCTTTTCTGGGTCCAGTCTACACGTGCGTGCTAGTTGTAATAATGTGGTGCTCGACCCTATGTTTTATGACTGTAGTGGAGTATGTGGGCTTGATGTAGTTTAGGAAATTGCACAGCATCTGAGTAAATTCACATGTGGTGGTGCATACACTTGATAGAATCATTGTGGGGAGCTTATTGGAGAAGCAGGGTAACGACCCAAGCTCCTTGATATTCACAAGCTGGCAGTTCTTAAGATCAACTAATAGTCCTTGGGCATACAGGAAATCTGCACCAAGCAGAATTCTTGCCACTTTAGCCAGGACAAAGTCCCATGTGTAATGTTGCCCACTGAAGCAGAGTGTCACCCATTGCATTCTGCAAGTCTGGATCCTGCTGTCATTGGCAGCCACCAGTGAGGTTTCATCACCGTTTACCTTCTCAATTAATAGATGATGCTAGCAACACACTCGCTTGAGCACTCACATCACACTGGAAGCATTGTCCTGAAAGGTGTCCATAATAAACAGTAACCTGCATCTGGGAACCCCGCTGCTTACAGACCTCTGATGTCCCAATACACTGGCACTGTCGAAACTGCAAGGAAGTTGGAACTTCGTACCGAATCGAGCATGGTAAAAACACACACACCCAGCATAGTCTGTTCTGCAGCCACGGGCGTCCTCATATTGTGGGCCTTGCTGACTGGGCTTATTGAAATAGGGAAAGAAGGAAGAATGATTCAATGCTGCCTGGCTGAGTGTAGACTATCAGCCATTTGAGCAAACTCCCTATCAGTCAATCATGGGTGCATTAGCGAGGGCTATGCAAACTTGATCAGACATTCTGCATGAAGAGTTCTTTAAAGATTAAAACAAGGATTTCCCAGGAGAGACAGCATGTGGTCTATCTGCCACTTCTTTGCCCATTCTCCTAATGTCCAAATCCTTCTGTAGCCACTCTGATTCCTCAGCACTACCTGTCCCTCCACCTACCTTCATATCGTCTTCAAATTTTGTCCAAAAGCATTGTCCACAAACCTAGCTGTAAAGCCATCAATTCCATTATTTAGATCATTGACATACAATGTAAAGAGAATGGTCCCAACACGGACCCCTGTAGAACACCACTGGCAGCCAGTCTGAAAAGGCTCCCTTTATTCCCACTTTTTGCCTCCTGCCAATCAGCCACTGCTTTATCCATGCTAGTATCTTTCCTGTAATACCACAGGCTGTCAATTTGTTAAGCAGCCTCATGTGAGGTCCCTTGTCAAAGGCATTCTGAAAATCAAAGTACACAACATCCCCCAATTCTACTCAAAGAATATCAACAGATTTCTCAGGCAAGATTTTCTATTAAGGAAACTATGCTGAATTCAGCCTATTTTATCATGTACCTCCAAGTTCCCCGAAGCCACTGAGGTCAGACTAACGGGACTAAGTATTCTTTCTTTTGCTTGCAACCAGTCAACAAAAGGGAGTATATAAATAGTTTCCTTTTCAATCAGGTCCAAAATCAGGATTTAAAAGACAGAGCGTCACGGTAGTTTCTTGGAGTTGGACTGCGACCAATCACCAAGAAGAATTCATTAGAAAAGGGTGAAGAAAAATAATGCAAGTGCAAGCTGAGAGGCCATTCTTCTGAATGTGCCAGTGTTTAGAGTGGTTTTGGCAAGATGAGGCTTGGGAAAGGTATAGTATCTGGTAGTTGCTCTTCCTTTTTGCTTATTCATTCCTTATCTGAGAATGGCTCCATGGCAGTGTTTTGTACTGTGTGGGATGTGGGAAGTCTGGGAGACCTCCAGAATCCCAGATAACCACATCTGCACCAGGTGCACCAAGCTGCAGCTTCTGAGAAAACGTATTAAGGAAATGGAGCTACTGTTCAATTACCTTAGACTTATATGGGAGAACGAGGTAATAGATTGGAGCTACATGGAGGTAGTCAACACTATGGTGCAAGAAGTAGGTAACTTGGTGACTTAGAAGCAGGAAGGGAAATGCACAGCCAGTGTGGAGTACACCTCAAAAAATAAGTATACAACTTTAGCTACTCTGGCACGAAGTCTGGTGCTGTGGCTCAGAAGAGCAGAGAAGAAAGGAGAATGGCTGTGTTGATACTAGATTCCATAGTTAGAGGAACAGAGATGAAATTTTGTGGGTGTGATAGAGACACCCAAATGGTATGTTGCCTCCCAGGTGTCAGGGTCAGGTATGTCTTGGATTGTGTCCATGACATTCTCAAAGGTATGGGTGAGCAACCAGAAGTCTTGGTCCATACTGGCATCACTGACATAGGTAGACAAGACAAGGGGGTTCTGAAGAGAGATTTTAGTGAGCTAGGTAGAAAGCTAAAAAACAGGACTTGCAGGGTATTAATCTCTAGATTGCTGCATGTACCATGTGCCAGTGAAGGTAAGAATAAGGTAATTTGGCAGGTTACTGCATGGCTGAGGAACTGGTGCAGGAAGCAGGTGTTCAGATCTATGGATCTCTTCTGGGGAAGGTACGACTTGTACAAAAGGGACGGGTTACACCTGAACCAAAGAGGGAGCAATATTCTTGCGGGCAAGTTTGCTAGAGTTTTTCAGGAGGGTTTAAACTCATTTGGCAGGCGGTTGAGAACCAAAGTGATGGTGCTGAGGATGAGGTAGTTAGTTTACAAACAGAGGCAGTGAGACCCCTAGAAAGGAGAGGCTGATGATAGGGCAAAATTGCAGTCAAGAGAATGAGTTGCAATGTAAAAAGTGGACAAAATCGAAAAGGATGAATACAGGACCGAAGGTGTTGTATTTGAATGCGCACAGTATACGGAATAAGGTCGATGAACTTGTAGCACAGTCATGTATGATGTAGGTATTACTGAATCATGGCTGAAAGAAGATTATACCTGGGAGCTTAACAGCCAAGGATATATGTTGTATCAAAAGGACAGGCAAGTAGCCCAAGGGAGTGGTGTGGTTCTGTTGGTAAAAAAAAGAAATCAAATCATTAGAAAGAGGTGACATAGGGTTGGAAGGTATTGAATCATTGCAGATAGAGCTAAGGAACTGCAAGGGTAAAAATACCCTGATGGGAGTTATATACAGACCCCCCAAACAGTAGTAAGGATGTGGTCTACAAATTAAAGTTCAAAGTAAATTTTATTTTCAGAGTGCATGTATGTCGCAACATGCAAACCTGAGATTCTTTTTGCTCTGGGTATACTAAGCAAATCTATAGAATAGTAACTATAACAGGATCAATGAAAGATCAAGTAGAGCATAGAAGACAACAAACAGTGCAAATGCAAATATAATTAATAGGCATCCATTAGTCTCACGAGACTATGGATTTGCACCTTTGGAAAGTTTCCAGGGCGCAGGTCTGGGGGGGGGGGGGGGTTGTATAGGAGACCGGCAGTTGCCCATGCTGCAAGTCTCCCCTCTCCACGCCACCGATGTTGTCCAAGGGAAGGGCAAGGGCCAGTACAGCTTGCTGAGCAATGTGTGGTTAAGTGCCTTGCTCAAGGACACAACACGCTACCTCAGCTGAGGCTCGAACTAGCGACCTTCAGATCTCTAGACCAACGCCTCAGCCACTTGGCCACGTGTCAACACAAGTAATTAAATATAATTAAATAGCAATAAATAATGAGAACATTAAATAACAAGGTAAAGAGTTATTAAAGTGAGATCATTGACTGTGGGAGTAGCTCAATAGATGAGTGGTTATCCCCTTTTGTCAAGAGCCTGATGGTTGGTGGGTAGTCACTGTTCTCGGACCTGGTGGTGTGAGTCCTGAGGCACTTGTACCTTTTACCTGATGGCACCAGCGAGAAAAGAGCATGGCCTGGATTGCGAGGGTTTTTGAAGATGGATGCTGCTTTCCTACAACACCGTTTCATGTGGATATTCTCAGTGGTTGAGAGGGATTTACCTTTAATGTACTGTGCCAAATCCATTATCTTTTGCAAGATTTTCCATTCAAAGGCATTGGTGTTCCTGACCAGGCCATGATGTAGCCAGTCAATACACTCTCCACTGCACATCTATAGAAGTTTGTCAAAGTTTTTGATATCATGCTGAATCTCCGCAGACTCCAAATAAAGTAGAGGCACTGTCGTATTTTCTTTGCAATGATATTTACGTTGGGTCAAAGATAAGTCTTTTGAGATAATAAACCCCAGGAATTTAGTCCTTTGAAGAGGATTGGCTCATGGACCTCTGACAAACAAGGGAAAGTCTTCAGATGTTTTAAATCCAAGCAACACACACAAAATGTTGGAGGAACTCAGCAAGCTAGGCAGCATCTATAGAAAAGAATGAAATAGTTAACGCTTCAGACAAAGACTCTTCATCAGGACTTTTGGTTTCCTTCTCCTGAAATCTATAATCAGTACCTTGGTCTTGCTGACATTGAGTGAAAGGTTGTTATTACACCACTCGGACAAATTTTCAATCTCTCTCCTATATGCTGATTCATATAGGAGCTGCAGCTCCTTAGGGACCAAGTTAAGGAACTGGAGATGCAGCTCAATGACCTTCGCCTGGTTGGGGAGAGCGAGGAGGTGATAGAGAGGAGTTATAGGCAGGTGGTCACACCAGGGCCATGAAAGACAGACAGGTGGGTCACAGTCAGGAGGGGGAAGGGGAAGATTCAGGTACTAGAGAGTACCCCTGTGGCTGTACCCTTTAACAATAAGTACTCCTGTTTCAGTACTGTTGGGGGGAAGCAGCAGTGGCCATGCCTCTGGCACAGATTCTGGCCCTGTGGCTCAGAAGGGTAGGGAAGGGAAGAGGAAGGCAGTAGTGATAGGGGACTCTATATTTAGGGGTCAGACAGGTGATTCTGTGGACGCAGGAAAGAAACTTGGATGGTAGTTTGCCTGCCAGGTGCCAGGGTCCGGGATGTTTCAGATCACATCCAAGATATCCGGAAATAGTAAGGGACCGAGGGTGTAGTGAGTCCGGAAATAGTAAGGGACTGAGGGTCTAGTGAGATGGAGGAACTGAGGGAAATACATGTTAGTAGGGAAGTGGTGTTAGGTAAATTGAAGGGATTAAAGGCAGATAAATCCCCAGGGCCAGATGGTCTGCATCCCAGAGTGCTTAAGGAAGTAGCCCAAGAAATAGTGGATGCATTAGTGATAATTTTTCAAAATTCCTTAGATTCTTGATTAGTTCCTGAGGATTGGAGGGTGGCTAATGTAACCCCACTTTTTAAAAAAGGAGGGAGAGAAAAACTGGGGAATTATAGACCGGTGAGTCTGACATCGATGGTGGGGAAAATGCTAGAGTCGGTTATCAAAGATGTGATAACATTTGGAAAGAGGTGAAATCATTGGACAAAGTCAGCATGGGTTTGTGAAAGGAAAATCATGTCTAACGAATCTTATAGAATTTTTTGAAGATGTAACTAGTAGAGTGGATGGGGAGAACCAGTGGATGTGGTATATTTAGATTTTCAAAAGGCTTTTGACAAGGTCACACACAGGAGATTAGTGTGCAAACTTAAAGCACACGGTATTGGGGGTATGGTATTGATGAGGATAGAGAATTGGTTGGCAGACAGGAAGCAAAGAGTGGGAGTAAACAGGACCTTTTCAGAATGGCAGGCAGTGACTAGTGGGGTACCGCAAGGCTCAGTGCTGGGACCCCAGTTGTTTACAATATATATTAATGATTTAGATGAAGGAATTAAATGCAGCATCTCCAAGTTTGCGGATGACACGAAGCTGGGCGGCGGTGTTAGCTGTGAGGAGGATGCTAAGAGGATGCAGGGTGACTTGGATAGGTTAGGTGAGTGGGCAAATTCATGGCAGATGTAATTTAATGTGGATAAATGTGAGGTTATCCACTTTGGTTGCAAGAACAGGAAAACAGGTTATTATCTGAATGGTGGCCGATTAGGAAAAGGGGAGATACAACGAGACCTGGGTGTCATTGTACACCAGTCATTGAAGGTGGGCATGCAGGTACAGCAGGTGGTGAAAAAGGCAAATGGTATGTTGGCATTCATAGCAAAAGCATTTGAGTACAGAAGCAGGGAGATTCTACTGCAGTTGTACAAGGCCTTGGTGAGACCACACCTAGAGTATTGTGTGCAGTTTTGGTTCCCTAATCTGAGGAAAGACATTCTTGCCATAGAGGAAGTACAAAGAAGGTTCACCAGATTGATTCCAGATTGAATGGCGGTGCAGGCTTGAAGGGATGAATGGCCTACTCCTGCACCTATTTTCTATGTTTCTATCCTGTGGTGGGAGGGAGAACAGCCAGAGATCGTGGTACATATTGATACCAATGACATAAGTAGGAAAAAAGACTACAAGGAGTTAGGAAGGAAGTTGAGAAACAGGACTGCAAAAGTAGTAATCTCAGGATTACTGCCTGTGCCACGCAACAGTGAGGATAGGAATAGGATGAGGTGGAGGATGTGTGGCTGAGGGATTGGTGCAGGGGCCAGGGATTCAGATTTCTGGATCATTGGGATCTCTTTTGGGGCAGGTGTGACCTGTACAAAAAGGACCAATATCCTGATGGGGAGGTTTGCTAAGTCTACTGGGGAAGAGTTTAAACTAGAATTGTTGGGGGGTGGGAACTGAACTGGCTCACAAATAGAGAAAGATTGTAGACAGTGCGAGAGGGAGGATAGGCAGGCGATAGAGAAGGGATGCACTCAGACCGAAGGCTTGAGATGTGTCTATTTTAATGCAAGGAGTATTGTGAACAAAGGTGATGAGCTTAGAGTGTGGATCAGTACTTGGAGTTATGATGTGGTGGCCATTACTTGGACAGCTTAGGGACAGGATTGGTTACTTCAAGTGCCGGGTTTTAGATGTTTCAGAAAGGACAGGGAGGGAGGCAAGAGAGGTGGGAGCATGGCACTGTTGATCAGAGGTAGTGCCATGGCTGCAGAAAAGGTGGGTGCCATGGAGGGATTATCTACAGAGTCTCTGTGGGTGGAGACAGGAAGGGGTCAATAACCTTACTGGGTGTTTTTTAAGGCTATTAGTAACAGGGATATCAAGGAGCAGATGGGGAAACAGATTCTGGAAAGGTGTAGTAATAGAGTTGTTACGATGGGAGATTTTAATTTCCCAAATATCGATTGGCATCTCCCTAGAGCAAAGGGTTTAGATGGGGTGGAGTTTGTTAGGTGTATTCAGGAAGGTTTCTTGACACAATATGTAGATAAGCCTACAAGAAGAGAGGCTGTACTTGATCTGGTATTGGGAAAAGAACCTGGTTAAGAGTCAGATCTCACAGTAGGAGAGCATTTTGGAGATAGTGATCATAATTCTATCTTATTTACTATAGCATTGGGGAGAGATAGGAACAGACATGTTAGAAAAGTATTTAATTGGAGTAAGGGGAATTATGAGGCTATCAAGCAGGAAATTGGAGGCTTAAATTGGAAACAGATGTTCTCAGTGAAAAGTATGGAAGAAATGGGGCAAATATTCGGGGGATATTTGTGTGGGGTTCTGTATAGGTACGTTCCAATGAGACAAGGAAGTTATGGTAGGGTACAGGAACCATGGTGTACAAAGGCTGTAATAAATCTAGTCACGAAGAAAAGAAAAGCTTACAAAAGGTTCAGAGAGCTAGGTAATGTTAGAGAGCTAGAAGATTATAAAGCTAACAGGAAGAAGCTTAAGAAGGAAATTAGGAGAGCCAGAAGGGGCCATGAGAAGGCCTTGGCGAGCAGGATTAAGGAAAACCCCAAGGCATTCTACAAGTATGTGAAGAGCAAGAGGATAAGATGTGAAAGAATAGGACCTATCAAATGTGACAGTGGGAAAGTATGTATGGAACCGGAGGAAATAGCAGACATACTTAATGAATACTTCAGTATTCACTATGGAAAAGGATCTCAGTGATTGTACTGATGACTTGGAGCAGACTGAAAAGCTTGAGCATGTAGATATTAAGATAAGAGAATGTGCTGGAGCTTTTGGAAAGCATCAAGTTGGATAAGTCGTTGGGACCAGACGAAATGTACCCCAGGCTCTTGTGGGAGGCGAGGGAGGAGATTGCTGAGCTTCTATGATCTTTGCATCATCAATGGGGACGGGAGAGGTTCTGGAGGATTGGAGGGTTGCAGATGTTGTTCCTTTATTCAAGAAAGGGAGTAGAGATAGCCCAGGAAATTATAGACCAGTGAGTCTTACATCAGTGGTTGTTAAGTTGATGGTGAAGATCCTGAGAGGCAGGATTTATGAACAGTTGGAGAGGTATGATTAGGAGTAGTCAGCATGGATTTGTAAAGGGCAGGTCGTGCCTTACGAGCCTGATTGAATTTTTTGAGGATGTGATGAAACACATTGATGAAGGTTGAGCAGTAGATGTAGTGGATACTGTGGATTTCAGCAAGGCATTTGTTAAGGTACCCCATGCAAGGCTTATTGAGAAAGTAAGGAGGTATGGGATCCAAGGGGACATTACTTTGTAGATCCAGAACTGGCTTGCCCACAGAAGGCAAAGAGTGGTTGTAGATGGGTCATATTCTGTATGAAGGTCAGTCACCAGTGGTGTGCCTCGAGGACCCTACTCTTCGTGATTTTTATAAATGACCTGGATGAGGAAGTGGAGGGATGTGTTAGTAAGTTTGCTGATGACGCAAAGGTTGGAGGTGTTGTGGATAGTGTGGAGGGCTGTCAGAGGTTACAGCAGGAACTTGATAGGATGCAAAACTGGGCTGAGAAGTGGCAGATGGAGTTCAAGGCAGATAAGTGTGAGGTGGTTCATTTTGGTAGGTCAAATATGATGGCAGAATATAGTATTAATGGTAAGTCTCTTGACAGTGTGGATGATCAGAGGGATCTTGGGGTCTGAGTCCATAGGACGCACTTAGAGTATTACGTTCAATTCTGGTCACCTCATTATAGGAAGGATGTGGAAGCTATGGAGAGGGTGCAGAGGAGATTTACCAGGATGTTGCCTGGTTTGGAGAACAAGTCATATGAAGCAAGGTTAGCAGAGCTGGGGCTTTTCTCTTTGGAGCATAGAAGAATAAGAGGGGACTTGATAGAGGTCTACAAGATTATGAGAGGCATAGATAGGGTGGATAGTCAGTACCTGTTTCCCAGGGCACCAATAGCAAACAATAGAGGGCATATGTACAAAATTAAGGGAGGGAAGTTTAGGGGAGACATCAGGCATAAGTTTTTTTACACAGAGGGTTGTGAGTGCCTGGAATGACTTGCCAGCAATGGTTGTAGAGGCTAAAACATTAGGGGTGTTTAAAAGCTTCCTGGACAGGCACATGGATGAAAAAAAAGTGGAGGGTTATGGGGTAGTGTGGGTTTAGTACTTCTTTTTAAGGATTATATGGGTTGGCACAACATGGGGCTGAAGGGCCTGTACTGTGCTGTAGTGTTCTATGGTTCTATGGTTCAAAGCAGCTGCGCAGGTTGACTCTGTGGTTAGGAAGGTGTATGGTGTATTGGCCTTCATCAATCGTGGAATTGAATTTAGGAGCCGAGAGGTAATATTGAAGCTATATAGGACCCTGGTCAGACACCACATGGAGTACTCTGTGCTGAGTTCTGGTCATCTCTCTACAGGAAGGATGTGGAAACCATAGAAAGAGTGCAGAGGAGATTTACAAGGATGTTGCCTGGATTGGGAAGGATGCCTTATGAGAATAGGTTGAGTGAATTCGGCCTTTTCTCCTTGGAGTGAAAAAGGATGAGAGGTGACCTGATAGAGGTGTACAAGATGATGAGAGGCATTGATCGTGTGGATAGTCAGAGGCTTTTTCCCAGGGCTGAAATGGTTGCCACAAGAGGACACAGGTTTAAGCTGCTTGGAAGTAGGTACAGAGATGATGTCAGGGGTATGTTTTCTACGCAGAGAGTTGTGAGTGCATGGAATGCACTGCCAGCAACGGTGGTGGAGGCGGATATGATAGGGTCTTTTAAGAGGTTTTAGATAGGTACATGGAGCTTAGTAAAATAGTGAGCTATAGGTAAGCCTAGTAATTTCTGAAGTAGGGACGTTTTGGGCACAACTTTGTGGGCCAATGGGCCTGTATTGTGCTGTAGGTTTTCTATGATTCTATGTTTCATCTCCACCTTTGATATGGCCCACAACAGTTGAGTTGTCAGTAAACTTGAATATGGTGTTGGTGCTGTGCTTAGCCACACAGTCATAGTAAAGGGACAGGTCTCAGCACACAGCCCTGCAGTGCACCTCTGCTGATGAAGATCATGGAAAAGATGTTTTTGTAATGGGAGATAGAAAATGCATGCCAAAAGGGCAATATTACAATAGCCATGAGGGATTTCAATATGAAGATAGAATGGGAAAATCATGATGGTGATGGATTCCAAGAGGGGAAATTTCTAGAATGCCTACAAGATGGCTTTTTAGAGCAGCTCGTGGTTGAGCACATGAGATCAACTATTCTTTATTGTGCAATGATCAGAGAGCTTAAGGTAAAGGAACCCTTAGCAGCAAGTGATCATAATATGATCAAAATCACACTGAAATTTGAGAAGGGGATGCTAAAATCAGATGTATTAGTATTCTGGTGGAGTAAAGGGAATTTCAAAGTCATGAGAGAGGAGTTGGCCAAAATTGATTGGAAAAGAATGTTGGGAGAGATGATGACAGGCAGTAATGGCTGGAATTTCTGGAAGCAGTTCGGAAGCTACAGGATATATACTGTACATCCCAAATAGGAAGAAGTATTCTAAAAGCAAGATTACACAAATCTGGCTAACAAGAGAAGGCAACGCCAACATAAAAGCCAAAGAGTGGGCATATAGTAGAATAAAAATTGGTGGGAAGTTAGGGGATTGGGAAGCATTTAAAAATGAACAGAAGACAACTAAGAAGTCATTAAGAAGGTAAAGATGGAATACGAAACTAAGCTAGCCAATGATATTAAAGAGGATACCAAAAGATCTTCAGAAGAAAAGAAATTATTGGCAGGTTGGTCTTAGCTTGATGGCTGAGAAGATTTTGGAGTCGATTATTAAGGATGTGGTCTCAGGGAACATGGGGGCACATGATAAAATTGCCCATAGTCAGCATAGTTTCCTCAAGAGAAAATCTTGCTTGAGGAAGATTTGAAGAAATCTATTAGAATTCTTTGAAGAAATAATAAACAGGACAGATAAAGGAGAATCAGTTGTTATTGTGCACTTAGGTTTTCAGAAGGTCTTTAACAAGTTATCATACTTGAGGCAGCTTAGCAAGTTAAGAGCCCATGGTATTACAGGAAAGATTCTAGTATGGATGAAGCAGTGACTGATTGCCAGGAGGCAAAGAGTGAGAATAAATGGAGCCTTTTCTGGTTGCTTGCTGCTGACTAGTGTTGTTCCACAGGGATCTATGTTTGGACTGCTTTTTATGGTATATGTCAATGACTTGGATCATGGAATTGAAATTTTTTTGCAAAATTTGTGGATGACATGAAGATGGGTGGAGAGGCAGGTGGTTTTGAGAAAGTACAAAGGGTACAGAAGGACCGACAGGTTAGGAGAATGGATGGAATACAGTGTTGGAAAGTGTATGGTCATGCACTTTGGTAGAAGAAATGAGAGGGTAGACTAAATGGAGAAAAAAATCAAAAATTTAAGGTGCAGAGCAACTTAGGGGTCCTTGTACAGGATTCTCTAAAGGCTAATTGCAATTTGAGTTGGTGATGAGGAAGGCAAATGCGATGTTAGCATTCATTTCAAGATGATGAGAATATAAAAGCGAAGATGTAATGTTGAGGTCTATTGTGAGTAGCTTTGGGCCCTTTATCTTTGAAATGATATGCTGATGCTGAAGAGGGTTCAAAGGATGTTCACAAAAATGATTCCAGGATAGAATGGCTTGTCATATTGTTACAATATGGCAACAATGAATATAGAATTGAGTCCAGTTTTATAAACAAATAAATATTTATTAAAAACTGCTCAATAAAAATGAAAAATAAACAAATGACTAACTTAACCAGAAGTTAACTGCTATACGGCAACTCTAACAGTTCTTAAAGTATTAAATGCAAAAGTCCTAATGATTTATACAGTCAATTAGGAGAGACTTTCCTGAAGTAACATTTTCCTCGACAATGTGACATTACTGCTGATCCTAGCCGAAATATGCAATGCTCAAAGGATTTACAACAAAGGAAATAAAAATGGCTTAAAGGAACTGACCTTTCTCCCATTCACTGCCACCAACCTCATAGTTCCCACACCCCACACTTCCTGTTTCTACCTCCTCCCCAAGATCCACAAACCTGCCTGTCCAGGTAGACCTATTGTCTCAGCTTGCTCCTGCCCCACTGAACTAATTTCTGCATACCTTGACATTGTCTTATCACCCCTTGTTCAATCTCTTCCCACCTATGTTCGTGACACTTCTAACACTTTGAATTTTTTCAATGATTTTAAGTTCCCTGGCCCCCACCGCCTTATTTTCACCATGGACGTCCAGTTCCTATATACCTCCATCCCCCACCCAGACGGTCTCAACGCTCTTCGCTTTTTGGATTCCAGACCTAACCAATACCCCTCTACCATCACTCTCTTCCTTCTAGCAGAATTAGTTCTTAATCTCAATAATTTCTCCTTTGGCTCCTCCCACTTCCTCCAAACCAAGGGTGTAGCCATGGGCACCCGCATGGGTCCCAGTTATGCCTGCCTTTTTGTTAGCTTTGTGGAACAGTCCATGTTCCAACTCTATAGAGCTATCCGTCCCCCTCTTTTCCTTCGCTACATCGACGACTGCATTGGCACTGCCTCCTGCATGCATGCTGAGCTCATTGATTTCATTAACTTTGCCTCCAACTTTCACCCTGCCCTCAAATTTACCTGGTCCATTTCTGACACCTCCCTTCCCTTTCTTGATCTTTCTGTCTCCATCTCTGGAGACGGCTTATCTACTGATATCTACTATAAGCCTACAGACTCTCACAGCTACCTGGACTATTCCTCTTCCCACCCTGTCTCTTGCAAAAATGCTATCCCCTTCTCACAATTCCTCCGTCTCCGCCGCATCTGCTCTCAGGCTTTTCATTCCAGGACGAAAGAGATGTCTTCCTTTTTTAAACAAAGGGGCTTCCCTTCTTCCATCATCAACTCTGCTCTCAAATGCATCTTTCTCATTTCCCGCACATCTGCCCTCACCCCATTTGCCCGCCACCCCACTCGGGATAGGGTTCCCCTTGTCCTCACCTACCACCCCACCAGCCTCCAGGTCCAATGTATAATTCTCCGTAACTTCTGCCACCTCCAACGGGATCCCACTACAAAGCACATCTTTCCCTCCCCCCTTTCTGCTTTCTGCAGGGATCGCTCCCTACGCGACTCCCTTGTCCACTCATTCCCCCCCCCCCCCCCATCCCTTCCCACCGATCTCCCTCCTGGCACATACGCTTTCGTAAGCCGAACAAGTGCTACACCTGCCTTTACATTTCTTCCCTCACCACAATTCAGGGCCCCAGACAGTCCTTCCAGGTGAGGTGACACTTCACCTGTGAGTCGGCTGGTGTGGTATATTGAGTCTGGTGCTCCCAGTGTGGCCTTTTATATATTGTTGAGACCCTACACAGACTGGGAGACCATTTCGCTGAACACCTATGCTCAGTCCGCCAGAGAAAGCAAGATCTCCCAGTGGCCACACATTTTAATTCCACGTCCCATTCCCATCTGATATGTCTATCCATGGCCTCCTCTACTGTCAAGATGAATCCACACTCAGGTTGGAGGAACAACACCTTGTATATCGGTTGGGTAGCCTCCAACCTGATGGCATGAACAGTGACTTCTCTAACTTCCGTTAATGCCCCTCCTCCCCTTCTTACCCCATCCCTGATATATTTAGTTGTTTGTTCTTTTTCCTCTCTCTGCCCATCACTCTGCCTGTTCTCCATCTCCCTCTGGTGCTCCCCCCTCCCCCTTTCCTTCTCCCGAGGCCTCCCGTCCCATGATTCTTTCCCTTCTCCAGCTCTGTATCACTTTCGACAATCACCTTTCCAGCTCTTAGCTTCATCCCACCCCCTCCGGTCTTCTCTTATCATTTCGCATTTCCCCTTCCCCCCACTACTTTCAAATCTCTTAGTATCTCTCCTTTCAGTTAGTCCTGACAAAGGGTCTCAGCCCGAAACATCGACAGTGCTTCCCCCTATAGATGCTGCCTGGCCTGCTGTGTTCCATCAGCATTTTGTGTGTGTTATCTATTAAACACTGCTCAATAAAAATGAAAAGTAAACAAATGACTAACTTAACTGGAAGTTAACTGCTATACGGCAACTTGAACAGTTCTTAAAGTGATCAATGCTAACACAGTTCTTAAAGTAGTAAATGCAAAAGTCCAAATGATTTATACAGTCAATTAGGAGAGACTTTCCTGAAGTAACAAATTCCTCGACGATGTGACGTTACTGCTGATCCTAGCCGAAATATGCAATGCTCAAAGGATTTACAACAAAGGAAATAAAAATGGCTTAAAGGAACTGACCTTTTCCTTAAAATAACACTGTGCCCAACCCTTTCTGCTCTTATTGCAGGGATTATCTCAGATACAGGTTACTAATTCCTTGAACGAAGATTCAGTAAGGTCGATCCTGTATTACTGCTGACGACACCAACTTTACTCGAGCTTTCGGATTCCTGTACTTTGGTAAATCTTCACTCGCCAATAATTAGACTTTAAAATTAAATTGAAGATACATCAAACATAACTGGCAGTGATTTTAAAAAACTGCCGGCACAACTTACAGTAAAAACTCCACTTTAAAACAGAACTGCATCATGAGACGAATACGCAGCATAACCGAGTAACTGACGAATTAAACAATGAACTAACCTGAGTCACAGCAAGGCTTCCCCGTTTTATACCTGTTGGAACAGGCCATTACACTACCTCCCACTGGTGGGAAAATTACATCATGTGACCTCACACTGGTGGGAAATTACATCACCCCCCATCGCAAGACCATTACATCATGCTCACCAGATACTCAATTACATCATGGTCATAAGACAGTCACAAGATACCCACAGGGTATGTAACAATATAAAAAGTGTTTGATGGCTCTGGGCCCGTTTTCACTTGAATTCAGAAGAATGAGGGTATCTAATAGAAAATTATCAAATAGTGAAAGGCATTGATAGTGGATGTGAAGAGGATGTTCCCTGTAGTGGGAGAGTCTAGAGCCAGAGGGCATAGCCTCAGAATAGAAGGGTGTCCTTTTAGAACAAAGATGAGACATCCACCTGTTCATCAGCATTCCTTACTGGCTCACTATGCTGGTGATATCCCCTTTTTCATCAGAGTTCCTGACTGACTTACAGTGCCATTGAGATACCCCTGTTCATCAGCTTTCCATGGTGATTCACTGTGCTATTGACATCCCCCTGTTGGTGAGCATTCCTTACTGACTCACTGTGCTCCTCGCAATCCCTATTCATCAGCTTGCCTTACTGACTCACTATGCTGATGACAATCCCTGTGTATCAGTGTTCCATCATGACTCACTGTGTTGATGACATCTTCAGGTCCATCAGGGTCTCTTACTGACTTCTTGTGCCACAGACATCTCCCTGTTCATCAGCATTCCTTACTGACTTGCTGTGCTGGTGACATTACCCTGTTTGTCAGCGTTCCATAGTTGAAAAGTCAGAAAGAAAAGCTGATGAACCTGGTGATGTCATTAACAATAAAGAACACTGTCCTGCTGAAATCCCCCTGTTCATCAGCATGCCCTACTGCCTCACTATGGTGCTGACATCCCCCTTTTCATCAGCATTCCTTACTGATACATTGTCCATAAGACCTTAAGACGTAGGAGGAGAATTACGCCATTCAGCCCATTGAACCTGCTCTGGCATTTCATCATGGCTGATCCTGGATCCCACTCAACCCCATGCTCCTGCCCTCTCACCATATCTTTTGATGCCCTGACCAGTCAGATAACTATCAACTTCCGCCTTAAATATACTCATGGAATTGGGCTCCATTTCAGTCCGTGTCAGAGCATTCCACAGATTTACTACTCTCAGACTAAAGCAATTCTTCCTTACTTCTGTTCTCAATTTTGAGGCTGTACCCTCTAGTTCTGGATACCTCCACCATAGGAAACATCCTCTCCGCATTCAACCTATCTGGTCCTTTCAACATTCATTAGGTTTCAATGAGATCCCCTACACATTCATCTAAATTCCAGTAAGTACAGGCCCAAAGCTGATGAATGCTCCTCATATGTTAACTTCTTCATTCCTGGAATTGTTCTCATGAACCTTCTCTGGACTCTTTCCAATGACAACATGTCCTTTCTGAGATATAGGGCCCAAAACTGTTGACAATACTTCAATTACAGCCTGACCAGTGTTTTACAAAGGCTCAGCATTAACGCCTTGCTTTTATATTCTATTCCCCTTGAAATAAATCCCAACATTGTATTTGCCTTCTTTACCACATACTCAACCTGTAAATTAACCTTCTGGGAGCCTTACATGAGGACTCCCAAGTCCCCCTACACTTCTGATGTTTGAATCTTCTCCCCATTTAAATAATAGTCTGCACTATTGTTCCTTTTACCAAAATGCATTATCATACAGTTCCCAACACTGTATTCCATCTGCCACTTGTTTGTCCATTCTTCCATTTGTCCTGCTGCAATCTCATTGCTGTCTCAGCACTACCTGCCCCTCCACCCATCTTCATATCATCTGCAAACTTTGCCACAAAGCCATCAATTCCATTATCTAAATCATTGACAAACAATGCCAAAAGTAGTGACCCCGTTACTGATCCCTGAAGAACACCAGTAGTCACCAGCAGCCGACCAGAAAAGACTCCTTTAATTCCTACTCACTGCCTTTTGCCTGTCAACCGCTCCTCTATCCATGCCAGCAATCTCCTGTGACACCAGAGGATTTTATCTCGTTAAGCAGCCTCATGTGTGACACCTTATCAAATGCTTTCTGAAAATTCAAGTAAATGCCTCTCCTTTGTCCACTCTGCTTGTTACTTCCTCAAAGAACTCTAACAGATTTGTCAGGCAAGATTTCCTTTTACAGAATCCATGCTTACTTTGACTTACTTTATCAATAGTCTCAAAGTACCTCAAAGCCTCATCCTTAATAATAGACTTCAATACTTTCCCAGTCATTGAGGTTAGGCTAACTGGCCTATAATTTCCTTTCTTTTGCCTTCCTCTCTTCTTAAAGAGTGGAGTGACATTTGCAATCTTCTAGTCCTCCAGGACCATGCCAGAATCAAGTGATTCTTGTAAGATCATGACCAATGCATCTGTTCTCTCTTCAGCAACCTCTCTGGGATGTTGTCCATCTGGCCCAGGTGACTTATCCACCTGAAGACCTTTGAGTTTGCCTGGTACTTTTTGCTTTGTAGAACATCGACTCTGGACCCTATGAATTCTCATGGAACAATGAGCAAGGAGACCTCCTCCTGATTACAACATACCATCCTCCCTCAGCTGAGGAATCAGTACTTCGCCATGTTGAGCAGCACTTGGAGGAGGCATTGAGGGTGGCAAGGACACAGAATGTACTCTGGGTGGGGGACTTCAATGTCCATCGGCAAGAGTGATTCAGTAATACCACCACAGAGACCCAGCTGGTCAGGTCCTACTGGAGCTACTAGATTGGGACTACAGCAGGTGGTGGGGAACCAACAAGAGGGAAAACACACTTGTCCTCATTCTCACCAACCTGCCTGCTGCAGAGGCATCTGTCCATGACAGCATTGTTAGAAGTGACCACTGCACAGTATTTGTAGAGACTAAATCCCATCTCCATATTGAAGAAACCCTCCAGCGTGTTGTGTAGCACTACCACTGTGCTAAATGGGACGGACTTCAAACAGATCTATCAGCCCAAGACTGGGCATCTATGAGGCACTGTGGGTCATCAGCAGCAGCAGAATTGTACTCAACTACAATCTGTAACCTCATGGCCTGGCATATTTCCCACTCTAACATTGCCACCAGGCCAGGGGATCAACCCTGGTTCAATGAAGAGTGCAAGAGGGCATGCTGAGAACAACACCAGGCATACCTCAATGTGAGGAGTCATCCTGCTGAAGCCACAATACAGGACAACTTGCATGCCAAGCACCATAAGCAGCAAGTAATAGACAGAGCTAAGTGGTCCCACAACCAACAGATCAGACCTAAGCTCTGTAGTCCTGCCACATCCAGCCATGAATGGTGGTGGGCAATTAAACAACTCCCTTGAGGAGGAGGCTTCACAAATATTCTCATCCTCAATGAGAGAGTAGCCCAGCACACCTGTGCAAAAGGTAAGGCTGAGGCATTGGCAACAATTTTCAGTCAGAAGTGCTGAGTAGATGATTGAGCTTTGACTCCTCCAGAAGTCCCCAGCGTCCCAGATGTCAGTATGCAGTCAATCTGATTTACTCCACATGATACCAAGAAACAGCTGAAAGCACTGGACACTGCGGAGGCTACGGGCCCAGTCAAAATCTCAGCAGTAGTCCTGAAGAAGTGCTCCAGAACTTGCTGCACCACTAGCCAAGCTGATCCAGTACAGCTACAACATTGAGATCTATCTTGCAATGCGGAAAATTGCCCAGGTATGTCCTGTACACAAGAAATAGGACTAGTCCAAACCAGCCTGCTACCGCCCTATCAACCTACTCTCAATCATCAGCAAAGTAATGGAAGGGGTCAACAACAGTGCTACCATGCAGCACCTAATCAGCAACGACTTGCTTACGGATGCCCAGTTTGGGTTCCTGATCTCATCACCTCTTTGTTCCAAACATGAACCAAAGAGCTAAATACAAGATGTGAAGTCAGAGTGATAGCTCTTGACATCAAGGCAACATTTAACTGAGTATGGCATAAAGATGCCCTAGCTAAAATGGAGTCAATGGGAATAGGGGGAAAACTCTCCACTGATTGGAATCATACCTGACACAAAGGAAGATGGTTGTGGTGGTTGGAGGTCAATCATCTCATCCTCAGGACATCACTACTAGAATTCCTCAGGGAAGTGTCCTAGAACCAACCATTTTCAGCTGCTTCATTAATAACCTACTTTTTATCTTAAGGTCAGAAGTGGGCATGTTTGCAGATGACTGCACAATGTTCTGCACCACTTGTGACTCCTCAGATAGTGAAGCAGTTCATATCCAAATGCAGTAGGACCTGAATAATATACAGGCTTAGGCTGAAAAGTGGCAAGTAACATTTGAGCCATGCAAATGCCAGGCAATGACCATCTCCAACAAGAGAGGCTCTAACCATCGTTTCTTGACATTCAGTGACATCATCATCACTGAATCCCCTATTATCAACATCCCAGGGTTTACCATTGACAGGAAAATGTAATGGTCTAGCCATATAAACACAGTGGCTACCAGAGCAGGTCAAAGGCTAGGAATCCTGCAGTGTATAAATCACCTCCTGTTTCCCCAAAGCCTGTCCACCATCTACAAGGCTCAGGTCAGGAGTGTATTGGAATACTTGCCACTCACCTGGATGAGTGGAGCTCTATCAACACTCAAAAAGCTTGACAACATCCAGTACAAGGCAGCCCATTTGATTGGTACCCCTTCCACAAGCATCCAATCCCTCCACCATCAACAAACTGTTGCAGCAGTGTGTACTATCTACAAGATGCACTGCAACAAGATACCAAAGTTCCTAAGGCAGCAGCTTCCAGACCCATGACCACTACTGTCTAGAAGGACCAGAACAGCAGATACCTGGAACACATTTAGATTTAATTTCAATACGTCTTTTGTATAGTTCAGGGTCTGGTGCCAAAGCATAATTCTGGTCTAATTGTTTTAATTGATTAACTAAATCAGTAAATCAGTTCTCTCTTTATTAGCTTTTTCTTAATATGTGCAGTATAGGAGATCATTTGTCCTCTAATATATGCCTTAAAAGTGTCCCAAATAATAAGACTAGAAGTCTCTTCTAAAGCATTTTCTTCCAAAAAAAAGAGTTATTTGATTCTCCAAGGATTTTAAAAAGTTCTTATCAGATAACAAAGTTAAATTAAAACACCAGGATCTGTTGATATGAGTGAAACCAGGAAACTTTAAAGATAGAAATACAGGAGAATGGTTGGATAGAGCTATTTCTTTATATTCAGTCGATTGAACTAATGGAATCGTTTGACTATCAATAAAAAAAAAATCAAGTCTGGTATAAGAATGATGGACATGAGAGAAGAATGAATACTCCCTTTCTGCTGGGTGAAAAAAACACCAGATATCAACAATATCACACTTCGTTAGAAAGGATTAAATAAATAAAGCTGATTTATTAGGTGTGGCTGATTTAAGAGAAGAACAATCTAATACAATTAAAATCTCCTCCCATCACTAAAGAATAAAAACTCAAATCTGGCAGGAATGAAAAGAAACGCTCAAAAAATCCTGGGTCATCCACATTGGAAGCATACATATTAGCAAATACAATTCGTTTATTATCTAGTTTCCCTGACACTATGGCAAACCACCCATTAGGGTCAGAAACCACTTTATGTTGAACAAAAGAATTTGTATAAAAATCAAGACCCCTCGAGATTTTGCTCTGAATGAGGAATGAAATTGTAGTTCCCTCCACTGATTAAAAAGGCATGCATTGTCACAACTACGTACATGCATTTCTTGTAGAAAAATAATGGAGGCCCTTAACTTTTTAATATAAGCAAAAATCTTACTCTGTTTCACAGGATGCTTTCACATTAAAACTAAGTAAATTAATATTTCAATCTATTATA
Source organism: Hypanus sabinus (assembly GCF_030144855.1). Classification (NCBI taxonomy): domain Eukaryota; kingdom Metazoa; phylum Chordata; class Chondrichthyes; order Myliobatiformes; family Dasyatidae; genus Hypanus; species Hypanus sabinus. The sequence continues at coordinate 619,803 of NC_082714.1, forward strand.
AATTCTAATTAACAGAAGAGTTAAAAGATATGACCATAAATTATTAGAACCAGAGAATGAACCATAAAATAAGGTACTCAAACAGAAAATTTGGTTGGTAGCCCAACCCATCTTCCAAAGAAAAAGAGACTCCATCCCCCTCCCCCTCCTAAAGTCAAAAAGCTAGCCAAAGAACGGTCGGCATGCTAAACCCTAAAGAAATCCTGCTGGCAAAACTCCAGTCCTAGCAAGGCAAAACAGAAAGAAAACTTAGATCAAAAATCCAAAACATTAGAGGATTCATTTTAATAGTTTCAAAAAAATATATATGTATAGAAAAACCTCAAAAAAGAATAAAGTACTAAAAAAATCAAAGAAAATATCAGAAAACAAAATAAATAAATAACGGTCAAAACGTAGGTTTATTAAAATTAATTGCTCTTGTAAGAGATATAACACAATTAATCTTCTACTTTCAAAAACTTCTGTGCATGTTCAACCGATCCCAACCATTTCTGCACACCATTTTTCAGAACGATTCTAAGACATGCGGGGAAGCAAAGGGAGGACTTAAACCCTTTATTACAAAGCATCGACATGACCTCTTTGTACTTCACACGTTCAGCCATAACCTCCGGTGTATAATCTTCCACGAATCTGATCATCTTCCCATTGTAATCGATCATTCCTACTCGATGGGTATGACGGATTTAAAGCTCCTTAGTATGAAATTCATGAAAACATAAAATAACTGGTCTTGGACGCTCTCCTGACTTTGGTTTGGGGGGGGCAGTGACCGGTGGGCGCAGTCCAACTTAGGCACGGACGGCAATAAATCAGGGAATAGCTGCTTCAGAAAACTTGCAAAGAACTCCGTGGGGTGGGCACCTTCAATTGATTCTTCAAGACCCAGAATATGTAGATTGTTCCTTCTGCTTCTGCTTTCCAGGTTGGTAATCTTCTTGTTAATTTTTCATTAGATAATGATAATCTTTTGCAGGGCTTACTCATGTCTTCTAAGTTTGCTTCCAGTATCGATAAAGTTTCTTTATTCTCCTTAATTCGCTTGTCATGTTCAACTAGAGTTTGTTGAATAGTATCCAGCTTAACATTAAGATGTTGAAATTCCTCAAAGAGTTCCGTTCTTTGCTTTTTAAGGAAAACTCCAATTAATTCCAAAGTGGTTGGAGAATCATCTTCTTTTTCCTTTGCATGTCTTTCTCAAAAACATGATAGAGCAATATTAAGATTTATAATAAGGCTTCAAAAAACTGGTAGAAAACAAAAAGATAGATAAGGTAGGAGCAAGTTCAAAAAGTTGTTAGCCCATCAGCTACCAGCAGGGCTCTCTCCGTCGGCGTTCCTTACTGACTGACTGTACTGTTGACATTCCCCTGTTCATCAGTTTTCCTTACTGATTCACTTCACTGTGACAACCCCCATTGGTAAGCATTCCTTACTGCCTCACTGTGCTACTGACAATCCCTATTCATCAGCATTCCTCACTGAATCACTATGCTGCTGCTGTCCCCCAGTTCATCTGTGTTAATTACTGAGTCACTGTGCTAGTGACATCCCAAGGTTTGTCATTAAGCTTTCCTTACTGACTCGCTGTGCTGCTGACATCTCCCTGTTCGTAACCATTCCTTACTGACCAACAGTGCTGGTAACATTCCCCAGTTCATCAGCATTACATAGTAACTCGCTGTGCTGCTGACATCCCCCGTTCATAACTATTTCTTACTGCCTGAGAGTGCTGTGGACAAACCCCTGTACATCCACGTTCCAAACTGAATCACTGTCCTGCTGACATTTTCCTATTTATAAGCTATTGTTACCTACTGTCCATACTGCTGACATTTCCCTCTTCATACACCTTCCTTACTGATGCACTCTGCTGTTGCAATTTCCTACTTCATCAGCATTTGTTACTGATTTACTGTGATTCCGACATCACCCTTATCAGAGTTTGTTACTGACTCACTGTGATTCTGACATCACCTTGTTCACTAGTGTTCTTTTCATATCTCCTGGCTCTGTGTATTTATTCGTTCTTGGCCCCCAAAATGCGTCAGCTCACTGCTGTTGGTGTGAGATGTATTTGCTTATGTTATATCCTTTGCTTGGGGGCCAATATGCTTTTCTGTGCTTTTCACACTTTTCCTGTTTGCTGCAGCACTCCCAATTGTTGTGACCTACCCTAGGTTACATTTTGCTGCTCATATTCAGATCACAAACCACAATAGAAACAGAAATTATCCCTGCAGTGCACCAGCACAACACAGAACAGTACAACTCAAGAACTCGCCATTGGGCCCATCATGTGTACTGAGGTGAACTACATATACCTGTCTGGACACGCCCCCCCCCCCCCCCCGCCGCTGACTGTGTGGCTCCTCCCACAGACCCCAGTATAAAGGCGATTGGAGCCACAGACCCTTCCTCAGTCTCCAGGATGTTATGTGATGGTCACTTGCTGCTTGTGCTTTCTTCCAGCCAACAAAAGCCTACCTTAACTCACGTCTCAGAGTTATTGATGGTGCATCATGTACACCAACCAGATTAACAATCCATCCTAATCCCTTCTTGCTGCACATGGTCCATATCCCTCCACTTGCTCATGTCCCTTTCTAAGTGTCAGTACTCTCGTATCTGCCTTCACCACCACCCCTGGCATTGTGTTCCAGACACGTACCAATCTCTGTATGTCAAATCTTGCCCTATTCATCTCCATTAAACTTTGACCCTCTCACCTTAACACTGTTCCTCCTAGTAATTGACATTTCAACCCTGGAAAAAGACTACCATATCTATAGTTCTCCTAACTTTAAATACTTTGACAGATGTCCACAGCCTCCAGCTTGCCAACTTCTCCTTAGAACTAATACTCTTTAACACAGGCTCCACCCAATTGAACACTTCCTGTACCTTCCCCAATGTTTCCACATTCTTTGCATTGAATGGATCACCTTTGGTGGCCTCTGGCAACAGTGAATAGCCAAATTTTCAAAATTCCTTTCCAAAAGCCTGCCCTACTCTATACCTCCTCTTTGAAGACTTGCTTTAAGTTTGTATTGATCAAGCTATTGATTGCCTTCCCTCTTAGCTGATATCTTTGCAGCATTCTGTGCACCACAGTTCCCTTGAAGATGTTGGATTGTGTGTAGTGGAGGAGAGATTTCAAAAGAAGAGAGCAGTGGCAGTTAGGACCCTCTGCACTCCACAGTTTCCTTTCAGATGATTCATTGTGTCCAATCAGGCACTTGGTAAGGACCAATAAGAAGCAGCTAGGTTTAAGAGAAGCGATCATTTTGTGGGTAGGCCAGTGTTCGAGTCGGGAGAGTTTAAGTGCAGAGGCCATTGTGGGGGTGGTAATTGTGTGAGTAGTTCAATGATAGAGTGGGGAGTTCAGAATTTAGCTTAGAGAGGCTTAGAAGAGGTAGAGGCTGTAAGGTGTATATACATTTTGTTTAATTTTTTTTCTTCCCTATTACACAGTTAGAACAATAGGGATACCAGGCAGGATAGTGGAATGCTCCTCTTTCAGGATGTGGGAATGATGACTTCACTTGCGGCTTACCTGCACCTACAGCTTAACAGAACTGCATCCAGCTGCAGCTTATTTCAGAACATGTTAAGGAAGTGGAGCTGCAGCTGGATGAAGCCCAGATCATTCAGGAGGCTGAGGGGTTGATTGACAGGGTATACATTCCAGGGCATTTCATGGAGGGCTGAAGGGCCTGTACTGTACTGTAATGTTCTATGGCAGTAGTTAAACCTAAGTTGCAGAAAACAGGTAACTGGGTGAATGGCAGGAAGGGGAAAGGGAATAGACAACCAGTGCAGAGTACCCCGTGGCAATTCCCCTCAAAAACCGGTATACCGCTTTAGACTCCTTTGGCGGGGGGTGGGGGGGGGGATGGGGGGATGGGGGGATGACCCAGCAGAGGAAAGCCACAGCAGTCAGGTCTCTTACACTGAGTCTGGCTCCGCGGCTCAGGAGGAAAAGAGGGGAGAGGAGGCAAGCTGTATTGATAAGGGATACATTGATTAAGTGAACAGACAGGAGGTTCTGTGGATGAGAATGAGATTTCTGAATGGTATGTTGCCTCCCGGGTGCTAAGGAAGTCTTAGACTGAGTCCACAGTATTCTTAAGTGGGAGGGTGAGCATCCATGTCGGTATCAATAACATGGCTAGGAAGGATAATGAGGTCCTGAACATTGACTTCAGGGAGTTAAGTGCTAAGTTAAAGGACAATAGACAATAGACAATAGGTGCAGAAGTAGACCATTCGGCCCCTCGAGTCTGCACCGCCATTCTGAGATCATGGCTGATCATTCACTATCAATACCCAGTCCCTGCCTTGTCCCCATATCCCTTGATTCCCCTATCCATCAGATATCTATCTAGCTCCTTCTTGAAAGCATCCAGAGAATTGGCCTCCACCGTCTTCCGAGGCAGTGCATTCCACACCTCCACAACTCTCTGGGAGAAGAAGCTCTTCCTCAACTCTGTTTTAAATAACTGACCTCTTATTCTCAATCCATGCCCTCTGGTACTGGACTCTCCCAATATCTGGAACATATTTCCTGCCTCAATCCTATCAAATCCTTTAATTATCTTAAACGTTTCAATCAGATCCCCTCTCAATCTCCTCAATTCCAGCGTGTACAAGCCCAAACTCTCCAATCTCTCTGCGTAAGACAGCCCTGCCATCCCAGGAATCAACCTAGTGAATCTACGCTGCACTTCCTCAATTGCCAGAATGTCCTTCCTTAAACCTGGAGACCAAAACTGTACACAATATTCCAGGTGTGGTCTCACCAGGGCCCTGTACAAATGCAAAAGGACATCCTTGCTCTTGTACTCAATTCCCCTTGTAACAAAGGCCAACATTCCATTTGCCCTCTTCACTGCCTGTTGCACTTGCTCATTCACCTTCATTGACTGGTGAACTAGGACTCCTAGGTCTCTTTGCATTTCTCCCTTACCTAACTCTACACCGTTCAGACAATACTCTGCCCTCTTGTTCCTGCTTCCAAAGTGGATAACTTCACATTTATTCACATTGAATGACATCTGCCAAGTATCTGCCCACTCACTCAGCCTATCCAAGTCTCCCTGTATTCTCCTAACGTCCTCTTCGCATGTCACACTGCCACCCAGTTTAGTATCGTCAGCAAACTTGCTGATATAGTTTTCAATGCCCTCATCTAAATCGTTGAGGAGTTAAAAAGGAGTTAAAGGTCAGGACCTCCAGGTTTGTGATCTCAGGATTGCTACCCGTGCCACGTGCCACGTATGAGGCCAGAATTAGGAAAATCATACAGTTTAGCATGTGGCTAAGGGAGGGAGGGCTTCGGGTTTTTGGATCATTGGGCTCTGTCTCATCAAAGGTGGGACGAGTACAGAAGGGATGGTTTGTCCCTGAACTGGAGGGGGTCTAAAATTCTAGTGGGAAGGTTTGCTAGTGCTGGACGGGACAGCTTAAACTAGAGTTGCAGGGGGATGGAAACCAGAGTACCTGAACAGATCATGGATTGGTTGTGGGCAAAGTTGTTGTTAAGCCTACATACAAAGTCAGGAATAGAAAGGTTGGGCATGTTGGGAATACTGTTTTGAGTCTCATATATTTCAATGTAAGAAGTACTGTATGGAGAAGGATAGGTCTGGTTCTTAGGTTGAGTTTCTAAATTAGAGAAAAGCCAACTTTGATGGTATCTGAAAAGATCTGACAAGTGTGGAGTGGGTCAGGTTGTTTACTGACAAAGGTGTACTTGATATGTGGGAGGCCTTCAAAAGAGAAATTTTAAGAGTACAAAGTTTATATGTTCCTGCCAGAATAAAAGGCAAGGATAACAGGAACCTTGGTTTTCAAGAGATATTGAGGCCCTTATTAAGAAGGAGATGTATAGTAGGTATGGGCAAATAGGAACAAATGAGGTGCTTATGGAGTATAAGAAATGCAAGAGAACACTTCAGAAAGAAATCAGAAGGGCTTAAAGAAGGCATGAGGTTGCCCTAGCAGACAAGATGAAGGAGAATTCCAAGGGCTTCTACAGATAAGAACAAAAAGTAAGGGACAAAATCAGTCCTCTGGAAGATCACATTGGTAATCTATACATGGAGCTGAAAGAGATGGGGGAGATCTTTAAGGGAATTTATCCATCTGTGTTTACTCAGGAGACAGACACAGCCTATAGAAGTGATGCAAAACGGCATCAACGTCATGGTCCCAAAAGAGATTACAGAGGAGGAGGATTTTGCTGTCTTGAGACAAATTAGGATGAATAAATCCCAAGTGTCTTGACAAGGTGTTCCCTCAGAGCTTGTGGGAAGCTAGTGAAAAAAATTGCAGAGTCCCTAGCAAAGGTATTTAAAATGTCCTTAGCCATGGGTGAGGTGCCAGAGGACTGGATGATAGCTAATGTTGCTCCATTGTTTAAGAAAGGTTCTAAGAATGATATGAGAAATTATTAGCTGGTGACCTTGACATCAGTAGTGGGAAAATTATTCAAAGGTATTCTAAGGGGTGTTCAGGGAGGGGTAGCACCTCTGTTGAGGGGCCAATTGTGTCCATTCTTGGAAGATCACTCACCTTTGGTCCCCACTGGACATTCAGATCTTGCATGGCTCCAAGTAGCTATTTGTATGCGACAGCAGCCACACCCCGGTACACTGCTTCAACAGGTGAGGGTAGCTGGTGGCCTCCTACCCTGTCCTAGAATGCTCCATGGACAGTGAAGTGCATGACAAGCCATAGAAGACATCATGGTTATCTACAGCAACTGCAGAAGACCCCAGTTTATGACGCTTATTCATGCCACTGGATCCCGATTTCTGAGGTCCAGAAAGTGAAACTCCACGAGCAATGGCTTTTCCACTTTAAAAATTCTCCCACTCAAGTTTCCTGTCATTGTTAGACACCACCATTCTAAGGAACCAGATATAGGATATCAATGATCTGCAATGATCGAGACACGACTGTGTCAGCAAGTTAGACGGGTGGGAAGGACTTAAAAGAAGACAGTTTTTTCTTCAGCAGTTTGATCGAGGCATGACTGCACAAGTGCGTGGATGTCCATTAGTTAGACGGGTGGGAAATATTTTAAAAGAGGACAGCTTTACAGAGCGAGGGACAGAGTAGGAAGGCTTTAGCTCAACAGGGCTTAGGAGATAATGGGTCGGGGTGAGATAAGTTACTTGTGAGGAATAGGAAGTATGTCTGTGAGGCTGGTGTTCTGTGCTCGGTGTCAGATGTGGGAGGTCTGGGAGGCTCCCAGCCTCCCAGAAGGCAACATTTGCGCCAGGTGCGTCGAGCTGCAGCTCCTTAGGGACCAAGTTAGGGAACTGGAGATGCAGCTCAATGACCTTTGCCTGGTCAGGGAGAGTGAGGAGCTGATAGAGAGGAGTGATAGGCAAGTAGTCACACCAGGGGCCTGGGGAGATAGGTAAATGGGTAACAGTCAGGAAAGGGAAGGGCAAGAGTCAGAGTCTAGAGAGTACCCCAGTGGCTGTCCCCCTTAACAATAAATACTGCTTGAGTATTGTTGGGTGGGGACAGCCTGCCTGGGGGAAGCAACAGTGGCCGCGCCTCTGGCGCAGAATCTAGTCCTGTGGCTCAGAAGGGTAGGGAAAGAAACAGGAAGGCGGTAGTAATAGAGGACTCTATAGTAGGGGGGCAGACAGGTGATTCTGTGGACGCAGGAAAGAAACACGGATGGTAGTTTGCCTCCCAGGTGTCAGGGTTTGGAATGTTTCTGACCACGTCCACGATATCCTGAAGTGGGAAGATAAGCAACCAGAGGTTGTGGTACATACTGGTACCAATGACAAAGGTAGGAAAAGGGATGAGGTCCTGAAAACAGACTACAGGGAGTTAGGAAGAAAGTTGAGAAGCAGCACAACAAAGATAGTAATCTCGGGATTATTGCCTGTGCCACGCAACAGTGAGTATAGGAATAGAATGAGATGGAGGATAAATGTGTGGCTGAGGGATTGGTGCAGGGGCCAGGGATTCAGATTTCTGGATCATTGGGACCTCTTTTGGGGCAGGTGTGACCTGTACAAAAAGGGCGGGTTGCACTTGAATCTGAGGGGGACCAATATCCTGGTGGGGGGTTTTGCTAAGGCTATTGGAGAGAGTTCAAACTAGAATTGCTGGGGGATGGGAAGCAAACTGAAGAGATGGAGGAAGGATCAGTTGTCTCACAAATAGAGAAAACTTGGAGACAGTGTGAGAGGGAGGACAGGCAGGTGATCGAGAAGGGATATGATCAGACTGATAGTTTGAGATGTGTCTCTTTTAATGCAAGAAGAATCATGAACAAAGCTTAGAGCATGGATCAGTACTTGGAGCTATAATGTTGTGGCCATTACAGAGACTTGGATGGCTCAAGGGCAAGAATGCCATGCTTGAGATGTTTCAGAAAGAACAGGAAGGGAGGCAAAAGAGATGGGGGTGTGGCACTGCTGATCAGAGATAGTGTCACAGCTGCAGAAAAGGAGGAAGTCATGGAGGGATTGTCCACTAAGTCTCTGTGGGTGGAAGTTAGGAACAGGAAGGGGTCAATAACTCCATTGGGTGTTTTTTTTATAGACCACCCAGCAGTAACAGGGATATCAAGGAGCAGATAGGGAGAGAGATTCTGGAAAGGTGTAATAATAATAGGGTTGGCGTGGTGGGAGATTTTAATTTCTCAAAAATTGATTGGCATCCCCCTAGAGTGAGGGGTTTAGATGGAGTGGAGTTTGTTAGGTGTGTTCAGGCAGGTTTCCTGGCACAGTATGCAGATAAGCCTGAAATGTCTGCATTAGAAAGAGATCTGGTGCATGCCTGCTTTATCCAGAAACTCCATAAAGCAAGGAACTGTATAATTCGTACTGTATGTGCCATGTTGCGAAGCCCTGAATGAAAATACTCTTGTGGATTTGTGTTAATCCTTGCGTTATTCTGCGACTCAACAGCAGAGATTCCTGCTGTTGATATTCTACAAGTTTTTGACGATATTCTTTTCCAAACCTCTATTGCATATCTCAGTGGAGGAGATTCATTTTACACCCAGTAAATTTGCCTACAAGGGGAGAGGCTGTACTTGATCTGGTATTGGGCAGTGAACCCGGCAGGTGTCAGGTCTCAGTGCGAGAACATTTTGGAGATATGATCACAATTCTACCTCCTTTACCATAACATTGGAAAGGTGTAGGACAGACAAGTAAGGAAAGTGTTTAATTGGAGTAAGGGGAAATATGAAGCTATTAGGCAGGTACTTGGAGGCATAAATTGGGAACAGATGTTCTCAGACAAATGTATCGCAGAAATGTGGCAAATGTTCAGGGGATATTTGTTTGATGTTCTGCATAGGTACGTTCCAATGAGACAGGGAAAGGATGGTAGGGTACAGGAACTGTGGTGTATGAAGGTTGTTGAAAATCTAGTCAAGAAGAAAAGAAGAGCTTACAAAAGGTTCTTAAAACTAGATGATAATAGAGATCTAGAAGATGATAAGGCTAGCAGGAAGGAGCATAAGAATGAAATTAGGAGAGCCATAAGGGGCCATGCAAAGGCCTTGGTGAGCAGGATTAAGGAAAACCCAAAGGCATGCTACAAGTATATGAAGAGCAAAAGGATAAGACCTAAGAGATTAGGACCAATCAAGTGTGATAGTAGAAAAATGTGTATGGAACCGGAGGAGAGAGCAGAGGTATTTAATGAATACTTTGCTTCAGTATTCACTATGGAAAAGGATCTTGGCAATTGTAAGGATGGCTAGGGTTGGGACGAGGGTTGCGAATGTTGTTCCTTTATTCAAGAAAGGGAGTAGGGATAGTACAGGGAATTATAGATGAGTGAGTCTTGCTTCAGTGGTTGGGAAGCTGATGGAGAAGATCCTGACAGGCAGGACTTATGAGCAGTTGGAGGCATAATATGATTAGGAATAGTCAGCATGGCTTTGTCAAAGGCAGGTTATGCTTTACAAGCCTGAATGAATTTTTTGAGGATGTGACTAAACACATTAATGAAGGTAGAGCAGTAGATGTAGTGTACATGGCTTTCAGCAAGGCATTTGATAAGGTACCCCATGCGAGACTTATTGAGAAAATAAGGAGGCAGGGGATTCAAATGACATTGCTGTCTGGATCCAGAACTGGCTTGCACACAGAAGTCAAAGAGTAGTTTTAGACGAGTCATATTCTGCATGGAGGTCGGTGACCAATGGTGTGTTTCAGGAATCTGTTTTGGGACCTTCTCTTCATGATTTTTATAAATGACCTGGATGAGGAAGTGGAGGGATGAGGATGATAGGGTGCAAAACTGAGCTGAGAAATGGTGGATGGGGTTCAACCCAGATAAGTGTGAAGTGGTTCATCTTGGAAAGTCAAATATGATGGCAGAATATAGTATTAATGGTAAGTCTCTTGGCAGAGTGGAGGATCAGAGGGATCTTGGGGTCGGAGTCCATAGGACGCTCAAAGCTGCTGTGTAGGTTGACTGTGTGGTTAAGAAGGCATACTGTGTATTGGCCTTCGTCAACCATGGGATTGAGTTCAAGAGCCGGGAGGTAATGTTGCAGCTATATAGGACACTGGTCAGACCCTACTTGGAGTACTGCACTCAGTTCTGGTCACCTCACTACAGGAAGGATGTGGAAACCATAGAAAGGGTGCAGAGGAGATTTACAAGGATGTTGCCTGGATTGAGAAGGATGCCTTATGAGAATAGGTTGAGTGAACTCGGCCTTTTCTCCTTGGAGTGAAAGAGGATGAGAGGTGAACTGATAGAGGTGTATAAGATGATGAGAGCCATTGATTGTGTGGATAGTCAGAGGCTTTTTCCCAGGGCTGAAATGGCTAACACGAGAGGTCATAGTTTTAAGGTGCTTGGAAGTAGGTACAGAGGAGATGTCAGGGGTAAGTTTTTTACGCAGAGAGTGGTGAGTGCGTGGAATGGGTTGCCGGCAATGTGGTGGAGGTGGATACAATAGGGTCTTTTAAGAGGCTTTTAAGAGGCTCCTGGATAGGTACATGGAGCTTAGAAAAATAGAGGGCTTGAGGTAATTTCTAAAGTAAGTATATGTTCGGTACAGCATTGTGGGCTGAAGGGGTGTAGGTTTTTTATGTTTCTAACTTGTGCCAACCAACTAGCGGGTGTATTCAAAGACATTTTCAACATCTTGCTATTACTGTCAGAAGTTCCCACCCGCTCACCATCATTCCTACAGTTCTGATTGATAAGCTATGGAACCTGGCCTCTGTATCTGCTCTGCAGCTGGATTCTCGACTTCTTGACCAGAAGACCACAATCTGTGTGGATTGATGATAGCACCTCCTCCTCACTGATGATCAACACAGGAAGCTGTGGATAGCGGTCGTTAGGCATATCTAAGACATATAGATTTAATATACTATATATAAATATATATATATATTTGCTGTAATTGATTTACTTATTTATTTTTTCTTTATTATTCTGTACGGCATTCTATTGCTGCCGCTAAGTTAACAAATGTCATGACATATGGTGCTGATATTAAAGCTGATTCTGACTGTAGCGACCCTCCATTTCAATTGTTTCTGGATATCTGCATGGTCAGCACCACAATACATTCACAAATCACAGGCTCTCTCCCCAACAGAGCACTTGGATCTGAGAGTGAGAGTTAGGAACATCTATTAATGATGACATTCAAGTCCTACCGCGGCAGATTCCCTCCTGCTTCGAAATGAGAGACTAATTTACCGCCTTGCAATTGAATGCGAGAGCGATTTTGGAAGAAGCTTCCCTACCTGCATCCCCATGCGTCGCCATTTGATGGCGCTCTGTCTTCATCAAACTCGGCCGGCTGGGAGCAACTGGAAATCCCTTCTATTGCCAGAATGTGATTATTAAGCTAAAGTCTTATGCACTTTTATATAGCTAGGGTGCCCAAGACTTTTGCATAGTAATGTATATTAGGTTTTTCCAGTTACCAAATAACTATTGAGCTAATATGAAGCTAAGTAGCCTTATTTCTGTTTCCAAACCACCTTCCTATTTTAACCAATGTACTGAACTGTGGTGTCTTCAAGTGGGTATTTAGAAACTGCCCACAGGTGTCCTTCAACCTTATAAACTTATAAGACATGGGAACAGAATTAGTTCATTTGGCCCATCTGCTCCTCCATTCAGTCATGGCTGATCCTTATTTCCCCTCCTCAACCCCATTACCTGGTCTTCTCCCTTTAATGACACGTCCAATCAGGAACCTATCAATCTCTGCTTTAAATACGCCCAATGGCCTGGCCTCCACAGCTGCCTGTGGTAACAAATTCCACAAATTCACCACCCACTGACTGAAGTAATTTCTCTGCCCCTCTATCTTGAGGCTGTACCCTCTTGTCCTAGACTACCCCACCATGGGAAGCATCCTTTCTACTCTGTCTAGACCTTTCAACATTCAAAAAGTTTCAATGAGATCCCCTCTCCATCCTTCTAAATTCCAACGAGTACAGACACAGAGCCATCAAACGTATCTTGTATGATAACCCTTTCATTCTCAGAATCATCCTTGTGAACCATCACTAGACCCTCTCCAATGCCAGCACATCTTTTAGACCATAAGATATAGGAGCAGAAGTAGGCCATTTGGCCCATCGTCTGCACCACCATTGGCAAATTAAGCCAAAAGTCCATTAATACCATAGTCCGAATCATTAACATACATCGTAAAAAGCAGCAGATCCCAACACCGACCCCTGTGGAACTCCACTGGTAACCAGCAGCCAGTCAGAATAGGATTCCTTTATTCCCACTCTCTGTTTTCTGTCGACCAGTCAGTGCTCCACGAACACTAGTAACTTCCCTGTAATTCCATGGGCTCTTATCTTGCTAAACAGCCTCATTTGCGGCACCTTGTCAAAGGCCTTCTGAAAATCCAAGTACTCCACGTCTAACACATTTCCTTTGTCTACCCTGCTTGTAATTTCCTCAACGAATTGCAGTAGGTTTGTCAGGCAGGATTTTCTGGCTGTTCTTCCTCTCTCTCCAAAATGCAGCAGTTACGATGTCAGAGTCTGCATACTGAGATTCTTCAGCTGACATAATCGAGTCTGTGCTGGTTATTAAAGACAAGCGACTGCTAATAACTTCCATTGATCACAATAAGGCTGAGAAACCAGGTTTCTGAAAATTCAAATGTAAATCATTGTCAGGAAAACATCCTAAATCACATGAATAATGCAAGAGACTCTCAGAAGGTCTGACAGCTTCTGAGGGGACAGAAATAGAAATGTTTCAAATAGAAGACCCTTCAGCTGAAGTAGTTTGATTCATCTTAAATAAAAAACATGCTGGAAAGCAGAACAGGCACTTCATCCTAACACTTCAGCCTCTCATGTACTGGCAGACCAGTTAGCCTGTCGTGTCTGCACTGACACTTCAGTCCATACTGAGCCTTCAGTCTGCCACTCCATACAGGCATTTTGGCCCATCATGTCTGTAAAGACCCTTCTGCCCATCATTTCTCTACTGGCCCATCAGCTAGCATATCCATAGTGAGCTTCAGACTACCGTATCCGTAAAAACCACTCAGCCTAAATTGTTGGCACAGACCCTTCAACCCAACATTTCTGTCCTGACTTTTCAACTTATCAAGTTGATACAGATAACGTGTCTGTGCAGATACTTCACAATATTGTGACCATACAGACTCTTTAGCCCATGTCCATACTGACCCTTCAGCATGTTCGTGTCGATACTGACCCTTCAGCCTATCAATTCTGTACAGACCACTTTGCCCATCATCAGACACACGAACTTCTCAGTCTATCACGTCTGTATTGACTCGTCAGTCTATCACGTCTGTACTGACTCCTCAGTCTATCACGTCCTCACTGACTCCTCAGTCTATCACGTCCTCACTGACTCCTCAGTCTATCACGTCTGTATTGACTCGTCAGTCTATCACGTCCGTACTGACTCCTCAGTCTATCACGTCCTCACTGACTCCTCAGTCTATCACGTCTGTACTGACTCCTCAGTCTATCACGTCTGTACTGACTCCTCAGTCTATCACGTCCTCACTGACTCCTCAGTCTATCACGTCTGTACTGACTCCTCAGTCTATCATGTCCGTACTGACTCCTCAGTCTATCACGTCTGTACTGACACCTCAGTCTATCACGTCCTCACTGACTCATCAATCTATCACGTCCTCACTGACTCCTCAGTCTATCACGTCGGTACTGACTCCTCAGTTTATCACGTCCTCACTGACTCCTCAGTCTATCACGTTCTCACTGACTCCTCAGTCTATCACGTCCTCACTGACTCCTCAATCTATCACGTTCTCACTCTCCTCAGTCTATCACGTCCTCACTGACTCCTCAGTCTATCACGTCCTCACTGACTCCTCAGTCTATCACGTCTGTATTGACTCGTCAGTCTATCACGTCCGTACTGACTCCTCAGTCTATCACGTCCTCACTGACTCCTCAGTCTATCACGTCTGTACTGACTCCTCAGTCTATCACGTACTCACTCTCCTCAGTCTATCACGTCTGTACTGACTCCTCAGTCTATCATGTCCGTACTGACTCCTCAGTCTATCACGTCTGTACTGACTCCTCAGTCTATCATGTCAGTACTGACTCCTCAGTCTATCACGTCCTCACTGACTCATCAATCTATCACGTCCTCACTGACTCCTCAGTCTATCACGTCGGTACTGACTCCTCAGTCTATCACATCCTCACTGACTCCTCAGTCTATCACGTTCTCACTGACTCCTCAGTCTATCACGTCCTCACTGACTCCTCAGTCTATCACGTCTGTACTGACTCCTCAGTCTATCACGTCCTCACTGACTCCTCAGACTATCACGTCCTCACTGACTCCTCAGTCTATCACGTCCTCACTGACTCCTCAATCTATCATGTTCTCACTCTCCTCAGTCTATCACGTCCTCACTGACTCCTCAGTCTATCACGTCTGTACTGACTCCTCAGTCTATCACGTCCTCACTGACTCCTCAGTCTATCACGTCTGTACTGACGCCTCAGTCTATCACGTCCTCACTGACTCCTCAGTCTATCACGTCTGTACTGACTCCTCAGTCTATCACGTCCTCACTGACTCCTCAGTCTATCACGTTCTCACTGACTCCTCAGTCTATCACGTTCTCACTCTCCTCAGTCTATCACGTCTGTACTGACTCCTCAGTCTACCACGTTCTCACTCTCCTCAGTCTATCACGTCTGTACTGACTCCTCAGTCTATCACGTCTGTACTGACTCCTCAGTCTATCACGTTCTCACTCTACTCAGTCTATCACGTCTGTACTGACTCCTCAGTCTATCACGTCTGCACTGACTCCTCAGTCTATCACGTCCTCACTGACTCCTCAGTCTATCACGTCTGCACTGACTCCTCAGTCTATCACGTCCTCACTGACTTCTCAGTCTATCATGTTCTCACTCTCCTCAGTCTATCACATCTGTACTGACTCCTCAGTCTATCACGTTCTCACTGACTCCTCAGTCTATCTCGTTCTCACTCTCCTCAGTCTATCACATCCTCACTGACTCCTCAGTCTATCACGTTCTCACTCACCTCAGTCTATCACGTCTGTACTGAATCCTCAGTCTATCACGTCCTCACTGAGTCTATCACGTACTCACTCTCCTCAGTCTATCACGTCTGTACTGGCTCCTCAGTCTATCACGTCCTCACTGACTCCTCAGTCTATCACGTTCTCACTCTCCTCAGTCTATCACGTCCTCACTGACTCCTCAGTCTATCACGTTCTCACTCTCCTCAGTCTATCACGTCCTCACTGACTCCTCAGTCTATCACGTTCTCACTCTCCTCAGTCTATCACGTCCTCACTGACTCCTCAGTCTATCACGTCTGTACTGACTCCTCAGTCTATCACGTCTGTACTGTCCCCTCAGTCTATCACGTCCTCACTGACTCCTCAGTCTATCACGTTCTCACTCTCCTCAGTCTATCACGTCTGTACTGACTCCTCAGTCTATCACGTCCTCACTGACTCCTCAGTCTATCACGTCCTCACTGACTCCTCAGTCTATCACATCCTCACTGACTCCTCAGTCTATGACGTTCTCACTCTCCTCAGACTATCACGTCTGTACTGACTCCTCAGTCTATCACATCTGTACTGACTCCTCAGTCTATCACGTTCTCACTGACTCCTCAGTCTATCTCGTTCTCACTCTCCTCAGTCTATCACATCCTCACTGACTCCTCAGTCTATCACGTTCTCACTCACCTCAGTCTATCACGTCTGTACTGAATCCTCAGTCTATCACGTCCTCACTGAGTCTATCACGTACTCACTCTCCTCAGTCTATCACGTCTGTACTGGCTCCTCAGTCTATCACGTCCTCACTGACTCCTCAGTCTATCACGTTCTCACTCTCCTCAGTCTATCACGTCCTCACTGACTCCTCAGTCTATCACGTTCTCACTCTCCTCAGTCTATCACGTCCTCACTGACTCCTCAGTCTATCACGTTCTCACTCTCCTCAGTCTATCACGTCTGTACTGACTCCTCAGTCTATCACGTCTGTACTGACTCCTCAGTCTATCACGTCTGTACTGTCCCCTCAGTCTATCACGTCCTCACTGACTCCTCAGTCTATCACGTTCTCACTCTCCTCAGTCTATCACGTCTGTACTGACTCCTCAGTCTATCACGTCCTCACTGACTCCTCAGTCTATCACGTCCTCACTGACTCCTCAGTCTATCACATCCTCACTGACTCCTCAGTCTATGACGTTCTCACTCTCCTCAGACTATCACGTCTGTACTGACTCCTCAGTCTATCACGTTCTCAATGACTCCTCAGTCTATCACGTTCTCACTCTCCTCAGTCTATCACGTCCTCACTGACTCCTCAGTCTATCACGTTCTCACTCTCCTCAGTCTATCACGTCTGTACTGACTCCTCAGTCTATCACGTCCTCACTGACTCCTCAGTCTATCACGTTCTCACTCTCCTCAGTCTATCACGTCCTCACTGACTCCTCAGTCTATCACGTCTGCACTGACTCCTCGGTCTATCACATCCTCACTGACTCCTCAGTCTATCACGTTCTCACTCTCCTCAGTCTATCACGTCCTCACTGACTCCTCAGTCTATCACGTCTGCACTGACTCCTCGGTCTATCACATCCTCACTGACTCCTCAGTCTATCACGTTCTCACTCTCCTCAGTCTATCACGTCCTCACTGACTCCTCAGTCTATCATGTCTGCACTGACTCCTCAGTCTATCACATCCTCACTGACTCCTCAGTCTATCACGTTCTCACTGACTCCTCAGTCTATCACATCCTCACTGACTCCTCAGTCTATCACGTTCACACTCTCCTCAGTCTATCATGTCTGTACTGACTCCTCAGTCTATCACGTACTCACTCTCCTCAATCTATCACGTCTGTACTGACTCCTCAGTCTATCACGTCTGTACTGACGCCTCAGTCTATCACGTCCTCACTGACTCCTCAGTCTATCAGGTCCGTACTGACTCCTCAGTCTATCACGTCCTCACTGACTCCTCAGTCTATCACGTCTGCACTGACTCCTCAGTCTATCACGTCCTCACTGACTCCTCAGTCTATCACGTCTGCACTGACTCCTCAGTCTATCACGTCCTCACTGACTTCTCAGTCTATCATGTTCTCACTCTCCTCAGTCTATCACATCTGTACTGACTCCTCAGTCAATCACGTTCTCACTGACTCCTCAGTCTATCTCGTTCTCACTCTCCTCAGTCTATCACATCCTCACTGACTCCTCAGTCTATCACGTTCTCACTCTCCTCAGTCTATCACGTACTCACTCTCCTCAGTCTATCACGTCCTCACTGACTCCTCAGTCTATCACGACTGTACTGACTCCTCAGTCTATCACGTCCTCACTGACTCCTCAGTCTATCACGTCTGTACTGACTCCTCAGTCTATCACGTCCTCACTGACTCCTCAGTCTATCACGTCCTCACTGACTCCTCAATCACGTCCTCACTGACTTCTCAGTCTATCATGTTCTCACTCTCCTCAGTCTATCATGTCTGTACTGACTCCTCAGTCTATCACGTCTGTACTGACTCCTCAGTCTATCACGTCTGTACTGACTCCTCAGTCTATCACGTCTGTACTGACTCCTCAGTCTATCACGTCCTCACTGACTCCTCAGTCTAACACGTCTGTACTGACTCCTCAATCACGTCCTGACTCCTCAGTCTATCACGTCTGTACTGACTCCTCAGTCTATCACGTCTGTACTGACTCCTCAGTCTATCACGTCCTCACTGACTCCTCAGTCTATCACGTCCTCACTCTCCTCAGTCTATCACGTCTGTACTGACTCCTCAGTCTATCACATCTGTACTGACTCCTCAGTCTATCACGTCCTCACTGACTCCTCAGTCTATCACGTTCTCACTCTCCTCAGTCTATCACGTCTGTACTGACTCCTCAGTCTATCACGTTCTCACTCTCCTCAGTCTATCACGTTCTCACTCTCCTCAGACTATCACGTCTGTACTGACTCCTCAGTCTATCCTCAGTCTATCCTCACTGACACCTCAGTTTATCATGTCTGTACTGACTCCTCAATCACGTCCTCACTGACTCCTCAGTCTATCACGTCCTCACTGACTCCTCAGTCTATCACGTTCTCGCTCTCCTCAGTCTATCACATCCTCACTGACTCCTCAGTCTATCACGTCTGTACTGACTCCTCAGTCTATCACGTACTCACTCTTCTCAGTCTATCACGTCCGTACTGACTCCTCAGTCTATCACGTCTGTACTGACTCCTCAGTCTATCACGTCCTCACTGACTCCTCAGTCTATCACGTCTGTACTGACGCCTCAGTCTATCACGTCCTCACTGACTCCTCAGTCTATCACGTCTGTACTGACTCCTCAGTCTATCACGTCCTCACTGACTCCTCAGTCTATCACGTCTGCACTGACTCCTCAGTCTATCACGTCCTCACTGACTTCTCAGTCTATCATGTTCTCACTCTCCTCAGTCTATCACGTCTGTACTGACTCCTCAGTCTATCACGTCCTCACTGACTCCTCAGTCTATCACGTCTGTACTGACGCCTCAGTCTATCACGTCCTCACTGACTCCTCAGTCTATCACGTCTGTACTGACTCCTCAGTCAATCACGTTCTCACTGACTCCTCAGTCTATCTCGTTCTCACTCTCCTCAGTCTATCACATCCTCACTGACTCCTCAGTCTATCACGTTCTCACTCTCCTCAGTCTATCACGTTCTCACTCTCCTCAGTCTATCACGACTGTACTGACTCCTCAGTCTATCACGTCTGTACTGACTCCTCAATCACGTCCTCACTGACTTCTCAGTCTATCACGTTCTCACTGACTCCTCAGTCTATCTCGTTCTCACTCTCCTCAGTCTATCACATCCTCACTGACTCCTCAGTCTATCACGTTCTCACTCACCTCAGTCTATCACGTCTGTACTGAATCCTCAGTCTATCACGTCCTCACTGAGTCTATCACGTACTCACTCTCCTCAGTCTATCACGTCTGTACTGGCTCCTCAGTCTATCACGTCCTCACTGACTCCTCAGTCTATCACGTTCTCACTCTCCTCAGTCTACCACGTCCTCACTGACTCCTCAGTCTATCACGTTCTCACTCTCCTCAGTCTATCACGTCCTCACTGACTCCTCAGTCTATCACGTTCTCACTCTCCTCAGTCTATCACGTCCTCACTGACTCCTCAGTCTATCACGTCTGTACTGACTCCTCAGTCTATCACGTCTGTACTGTCCCCTCAGTCTATCACGTCCTCACTGACTCCTCAGTCTATCACGTTCTCACTCTCCTCAGTCTATCACGTCTGTACTGACTCCTCAGTCTATCACGTCCTCACTGACTCCTCAGTCTATCACGTCCTCACTGACTCCTCAGTCTATCACATCCTCACTGACTCCTCAGTCTATCACGTTCTCACTCTCCTCAGACTATCACGTCTGTACTGACTCCTCAGTCTATCACGTTCTCAATGACTCCTCAGTCTATCACGTTCTCACTCTCCTCAGTCTATCACGTCCTCACTGACTCCTCAGTCTATCACGTTCTCACTCTCCTCAGTCTATCACGTCTGTACTGACTCCTCAGGCTATCACGTCTGTACTGTCCCCTCAGTCTATCACGTCCTCACTGACTCCTCAGTCTATCACGTTCTCACTCTCCTCAGTCTATCACGTCTGTACTGACTCCTCAGTCTATCACGTCCTCACTGACTCCTCAGTCTATCACGTTCTCACTCTCCTCAGTCTATCACGTCCTCACTGACTCCTCAGTCTATCACGTCTGCACTGACTCCTCAGTCTATCACGTCCTCACTGACTTCTCAGTCTATCATGTTCTCACTCTCCTCAGACTATCACGTCTGTACTGACTCCTCAGTCTATCACGTTCTCAATGACTCCTCAGTCTATCACGTTCTCACTCTCCTCAGTCTATCACGTCCTCACTGACTCCTCAGTCTATCACGTTCTCACTCTCCTCAGTCTATCACGTCTGTACTGACTCCTCAGTCTATCACGTCTGTACTGTCCCCTCAGTCTATCACGTCCTCACTGACTCCTCAGTCTATCACGTTCTCACTCTCCTCAGTCTATCACGTCTGTACTGACTCCTCAGTCTATCACGTCCTCACTGACTCCTCAGTCTATCACGTTCTCACTCTCCTCAGTCTATCACATCCTCACTGACTCCTCAGTCTATCACGTTCTCACTCTCCTCAGACGATCACGTCTGTACTGACTCCTCAGTCTATCATGTCTGTACTGTCCCCTCAGTCTATCACGTCCTCACTGACTCCTCAGTCTATCACGTCTGTACTGTCCCCTCAGTCTATCACGTCCTCACTGACTCCTCAGTCTATCACGTTCTCGCTCTCCTCAGTCTATCACGTCTGTACTGACTCCTCAGTCTATCACGTACTCACTCTCCTCAGTCTATCACATCCGTACTGACTCCTCAGTCTATCACGTCTGTACTGACTCCTCAGTCTATCACGTCCTCACTGACTCCTCAGTCTATCACGTCTGTACTGACGCCTCAGTCTATCACGTCCTCACTGACTCCTCGGTCTATAACGTCTGTACTGACTCCTCAGTCTATCACGTCCTCACTGACTCCTCAGTCTATCACGTTCTCACTGACTCCTCAGTCTATCACGTTCTCACTCTCCTCAGTCTATCACGTCTGTACTGACTCCTCAGTCTACCACGTTCTCACTCTCCTCAGTCTATCACGTCTGTACTGACTCCTCAGTCTATCACGTCTGTACTGACTCCTCAGTCTATCACGTTCTCACTCTCCTCAGTCTATCACGTCTGTACTGACTCCTCAGTCTATCACGTCCTCACTGACTCCTCAGTCTATCACGTTCTCACCCTCCTCAGTCTATCACGTCTGTACTGACTCCTCAGTCTATCACGTCCTCACTGACTCCTCAGTCTATCACGTCCTCACTGACTCCTCAGACTATCACGTCCTCACTGACTCCTCAGTCTATCACGTCTGTACTGACTCCTCAATCACGTCCTCACTGACTCCTCAGTCTATCACGTTCTCTCTCTCCTCAGTCTATCACGTCCTCACTGACTCCTCAGTCTATCACGTCCTCACTGACTCCTCAGTCTATCACGTTCTCACTCTCCTCAGTCTATCACGTCCTCACTGACTCCTCAGTCTATCACGTTCTCACTCTCCTCAGTCTATCATGTCTGTACTGACTCCTCAGTCTATCACGTTCTCACTCTCCTCAGTCTATCACGTCCTCACTGACTCCTCAGTCTATCACGTTCTCACTCTCCTCAGTCTATCACGTCCTCACTGACTCCTCAGTCTATCACGTTCTCACTCTCCTCAGTCTATCACGTCTGTACTGACTCCTCAGTCTATCACGTCCTCACTGACTCCTCAGTCTATCACGTTCTCACTCTCCTCAGTCTATCACATCCTCACTGACTCCTCAGTCTATCACGTTCTCACTCTCCTCAGACTATCACGTCTGTACTGACTCCTCAGTCTATCATGTCTGTACTGACTCCTCAGTCTATCACGTACTCACTGACTCCTCAGTCTATCACGTTCTCACTCTCCTCAGTCTATCACGTCCTCACTGACTCCTCAGTCTATCACGTTCTCACTCTCCTCAGTCTATCACGTCTGTACTGACTCCTCAGTCTATCACGTCCTCACTGACTCCTCAGTCTATCACGTTCTCACTCTCCTCAGTCTATCACATCCTCACTGACTCCTCAGTCTATCACGTCTGTACTGACTCCTCAATCACGTCCTCACTGACTCCTCAGTCTATCACGTTCTCACTCTCCTCAGTGTATCACGTTCTCACTCTCCTGAGTCTATCACATCTGTACTGACTCCTCAGTCTATCACGTTCTCACTCTCCTCAGTCTATCACATCCTCACTGACTCCTCAGTCTATCACGTCCTCACTGACTCCTCAGTCTATCACGTCCGTACTGACTCCTCAGTCTATCACGTCTGTACTAACTCCTCAGTCTATCACGTCTGCACTGACTCCTCAGTCTATCACGTCTGTACTGACTCCTCAGTCTATCACGTTCTCACTCTCCTCAGTCTATCACGTTCTCACTCTCCTCAGACTATCACGTTCTCACTCTCCTCAGACTATCCTCAGTCTATCCTCACTGACACCTCAGTTTATCATGTCTGTACTGACTCCTCAATCACGTCCTCACTGACTCCTCAGTCTATCACGTCCTCACTGACTCCTCAGTCTATCACGTTCTCACTCTCCTCAGTCTATCACGTCTGTACTGACTCCTCAGTCTATCACGTCTGTACTGTCCCCTCAGTCTATCACGTCTTCACTGACTCCTCAGTCTATCACGTTCTCGCTCTCCTCAGTCTATCACGTCTGTACTGACTCCTCAGTCTATCACGTACTCACTCTCCTCAGTCTATCACATCCGTACTGACTCCTCAGTCTATCACGTCTGTACTGACTCCTCAGTCTATCACGTCCTCACTGACTCCTCAGTCTATCACGTCTGTACTGACGCCTCAGTCTATCACGTCCTCACTGACTCCTCGGTCTATAACGTCTGTACTGACTCCTCAGTCTATCACGTCCTCACTGACTCCTCAGTCTATCACGTTCTCACTGACTCCTCAGTCTATCACGTTCTCACTCTCCTCAGTCTATCACGTCTGTACTGACTCCTCAGTCTACCACGTTCTCACTCTCCTCAGTCTATCACGTCTGTACTGACTCCTCAGTCTATCACGTCTGTACTGACTCCTCAGTCTATCACGTTCTCACTCTCCTCAGTCTATCACGTCTGTACTGACTCCTCAGTCTATCACGTCCTCACTGACTCCTCAGTCTATCACGTTCTCACCCTCCTCAGTCTATCACGTCTGTACTGACTCCTCAGTCTATCACGTCCTCACTGACTCCTCAGTCTATCACGTCTGTACTGACTCCTCAATCACGTCCTCACTGACTCCTCAGTCTATCACGTTCTCTCTCTCCTCAGTCTATCACGTCCTCACTGACTCCTCAGTCTATCACGTCCTCACTGACTCCTCAGTCTATCACGTTCTCACTCTCCTCAGTCTATCACGTCCTCACTGACTCCTCAGTCTATCACGTTCTCACTCTCCTCAGTCTATCACGTCTGTACGGTCCCCTCAGTCTATTACGTCCTCACTGACTCCTCAGTCTATCACATTCTCACTCTCCTCAGTCTATCACGTCTGTACTGTCCCCTCAGTCTATCACGTACTCACTCTCCTCAGTCTATCATGTCTGTACTGACTCCTCAGTCTATCACGTTCTCACTCACCTCAGTCTATCACGTCCTCACTGACTCCTCAGTCTATCACGTTCTCACTCTCCTCAGTCTATCACGTCCTCACTGACTCCTCAGTCTATCACGTTCTCACTCTCCTCAGTCTATCACGTCTGTACTGACTCCTCAGTCTATCACGTCCTCACTGACTCCTCAGTCTATCACGTTCTCACTCTCCTCAGTCTATCACGTCTGTACGGTCCCCTCAGTCTATCACGTCCTCACTGACTCCTCAGTCTATCACGTTCTCACTCTCCTCAGTCTATCACGTCTGTACTGACTCCTCAGTCTATCACGTCCTCACTGACTCCTCAGTCTATCACGTTCTCACTCTCCTCAGTCTATCACATCCTCACTGACTCCTCAGTCTATCACGTCTGTACTGACTCCTCAATCACGTCCTCACTGACTCCTCAGTCTATCACGTTCTCACTCTCCTCAGTGTATCACGTTCTCACTCTCCTGAGTCTTTCACATCTGTACTGACTCCTCAGTCTATCACGTTCTCACTCTCCTCAGTCTATCACATCCTCACTGACTCCTCAGTCTATCACGTCCTCACTGACTCCTCAGTCTATCACGTCCGTACTGACTCCTCAGTCTATCACGTCTGTACTAACTCCTCAGTCTATCACGTCTGTACTGACTCCTCAGTCTATCACGCCCTCACTGACTCCTCAGTCTATCACGTCCTCACTAACTCCTCAGTCTATCAGGTCTGTACTGACTCCTCAGTCTATCACGTCTGTACTGACTCCTCAGTCTATCACGTCTGTACTGACTCCTCAATCACGTCCTCACTGACTCCTCAGTCTATCACGTTCTCACTCTCCTCAGTCTATCACGTCTGTACTGACTCCTCAGTCTATCACGTCTGTAGTGACGTCTCAGTCTATCACGTCCTCACTGACTCCTCTGTCTATCACGTCTGTACTGACTCCTCAGTCTATCACGTCCTCACTAACTCCTCAGTCTATCACGTTCTCACTCTCCTCAGTCTATCACATCCTCACTGACTCCTCAGTCTATCACGTTCTCACTCTCCTCAGACTATCACGTCTGTACTGACTCCTCAGTCTATCATGTCTGTACTGACTCCTCAGTCTATCACATCCTCACTGACTCCTCAGTCTATCACGTTCTCACTCTCCTCAGTCTATCATGTCTGTACTGACTCCTCAGTCTATCACGTCCTCACTGACTCCTCAGTCTATCACGTCCTCACTGACTCCTCAGTCTATCACGTCCGTACTGACTCCTCAGTCTATCACGTCCTCACTGACTCCTCAGTCTATCACGTCTGCACTGACTCCTCAGTCTATCACGTTCTCACTCTCCTCAGACTATCACGTCTGTACTGACTCCTCAGTCTATCACGTTCTCACTGACTCCTCAGTCTATCACGTTCTCACTCTCCTCAGTCTATCACGTCCTCACTGACTCCTCAGTCTATCACGTTCTCACTCTCCTCAGTCTATCACGTCTGTACTGACTCCTCAGTCTATCACGTCCTCACTGACTCCTCAGTCTATCACGTTCTCACTCTCCTCAGTCTATCACATCCTCACTGACTCCTCAGTCTATCACGTTCTCACTCTCCTCAGACTATCACGTCTGTACTGACTCCTCAGTCTATCATGTCTGTACTGACTCCTCAGTCTATCACGTCCTCACTTACTCCTCAGTCTATCACGTTCTCACTCTCCTCAGTCTATCACGTTCTCACTCTCCTCAGTCTATCACGTCTGTACTGACTCCTCAGTCTATCACGTCCTCACTGACTCCTCAGTCTATCACGTTCTCACTCTCCTCAGTCTATCACATCCTCACTGACTCCTCAGTCTATCACGTCTGTACTGACTCCTCAGTCTATCACGTCTGTACTGACTCCTCAGTCTATCACGTTCTCACTCTCCTCAGTCTATCACATCCTCACTGACTCCTCAGTCTATCACGTCCTCACTGACTCCTCAGTCTATCATGTTCTCACTCTCCTCAGTCTATCACGTCTGTACTGACTCCTCAGTCTATCACGTTCTCACTCTCCTCAGTCTATCACATCTGTACTGACTCCTCAGTCTATCACGTTCTCACTCTCCTCAGTCTATCACATCTGTACTGACTCCTCAGTCTATCACGTTCTCACTCTCCTCAGTCTATCATATCCTCACTGACTCCTCAGTCTATCACGTCCTCACAGACTCCTCAGTCTATCACGTCCGTACTGACTCCTCAGTCTATCACGTCTGTACTAACTCCTCAGTCTATCACGTCCTCACTGACTCCTCAGTCTATCACGTTCTCACTCTCCTCAGTCTATCACGTCTGTACTGACTCCTCAGTCTATCACGTCTGTACTGACTCCTCAGTCTATCACGTCTGTACTGACTCCTCAATCACGTCTGTACTGACTCCTCAGTCTATCACGTTCTCACTCTCCTCAGTCTATCACGTCTGTACTGACTCCTCAGTCTATCACGTCCTCACTAACTCCTCAGTCTATCACGTCTGTACTAACTCCTCAGTCTATCACGTCTGTACTGACTCCTCAGTCTATCACGTCCTCACTGACTCCTCAGTCTATCACGTTCTCACTCTCCTCAGTCTATCACGTCTGTACTGACTCCTCAGTCTATCACGTCTGTACTGACGTCTCAGTCTATCACGTCCTCACTGACTCCTCAGTCTATCACGTCTGTACTGACTCCTCAGTCTATCACGTCCTCACTGACTACTCAGTCTATCACGTTCTCACTGTCCTCAGTTTATCACATCCTCACTGACTCCTCAGTCTATCACGTTCTCACTCTCCTCAGTCTATCATGTCTGTACTGACTCCTCAGTCTATCATGTCTGTACTGACTCCTCAGTCTATCACATCCTCACTGACTCCTCAGTCTATCACGTACTCACTCTCCTCAATCTATCACGTCTGTACTGACTCCTCAGTCTATCACGTCTGTACTGACGCCTCAGTCTATCACGTCCTCACTGACTCCTCAGTCTATCACGTCCGTACTGACTCCTCAGTCTATCACGTCCTCACTGACTCCTCAGTCTATCACGTCTGCACTGACTCCTCAGTCTATCACGTCCTCACTGACTCCTCAGTCTATCACGTCTGCACTGACTCCTCAGTCTATCACGTCCTCACTGACTTCTCAGTCTATCATGTTCTCACTCTCCTCAGTCTATCACGTCTGTACTGACTCCTCAGTCTATCACGTTCTCACTCTCCTCAGTCTATCATGTCTGTACTGACTCCTCAGTCTATCACGTACTCACTCTCCTCAATCTATCACGTCTGTACTGACTCCTCAGTCTATCACGTCTGTACTGACGCCTCAGTCTATCACGTCCTCACTGACTCCTCAGTCTATCACGTCCTCACTGACTCCTCAGTCTATCACGTCTGCACTGACTCCTCAGTCTATCACGTTCTCACTGACTCCTCAGTCTATCACGTCTGCACTGACTCCTCAGTCTATCACGTCCTCACTGACTCCTCAGTCTATCACGTTCTCACTCTCCTCAGTCTATCACGTCCTCACTGACTCCTCAGTCTATCACGTTCTCACTCTCCTCAGTCTATCACGTCTGTACTGACTCCTCAGTCTATCACGTCTGTACTGTCCCCTCAGTCTATCACGTCCTCACTGACTCCTCAGTCTATCACGTTCTCACTCTCCTCAGTCTATCACGTCTGTACTGACTCCTCAGTCTATCACGTCCTCACTGACTCCTCAGTCTATCACGTTCTCACTCTCCTCAGTCTATCACATCCTCACTGACTCCTCAGTCTATCACGTTCTCACTCTCCTCAGTCTATCTCGTTCTCACTCTCCTCAGTCTATCATATCCTCACTGACTCCTCAGTCTATCACGTCCTCACAGACTCCTCAGTCTATCACGTCTGTACTGACTCCTCAGTCTATCATGTCTGTACTGACTCCTCAGTCTATCACGTCCTCACTTACTCCTCAGTCTATCACGTTCTCACTCTCCTCAGTCTATCACGTTCTCACTCTCCTCAGTCTATCACGTCTGTACTGACTCCTCAGTCTATCACGTCCTCACTGACTCCTCAGTCTATCACGTTCTCACTCTCCTCAGTCTATCACATCCTCACTGACTCCTCAGTCTATCACGTCTGTACTGACTCCTCAATCACGTCCTCACTGACTCCTCAGTCTATCATGTTCTCACTCTCCTCAGTGTATCACGTCAGTACTGACTCCTCAGTCTATCACGTCCTCACTGACTCCTCAGTTTATCACGTTCTCACTCTCCTCAGTCTATCACGTCTGTACTGACTCCTCAGTCTATCACGTTCTCACTCTCCTCAGTCTATCACATCTGTACTGACTCCTCAGTCTATCACGTTCTCACTCTCCTCAGTCTATCACATCTGTACTGACTCCTCAGTCTATCACGTTCTCACTCTCCTCAGTCTATCATATCCTCACTGACTCCTCAGTCTATCACGTCCTCACTGACTCCTCAGTCTATCACGTCCGTACTGACTCCTCAGTCTATCACGTTCTCACTGACTCCTCAGTCTATCACGTTCTCACTCTCCTCAGTCTATCACATCCTCACTGACTCCTCAGTCTATCACGTCTGTACTGACTCCTCAATCACGTCCTCACTGACTCCTCAGTCTATCATGTTCTCACTCTCCTCAGTCTATCACGTCTGTACTGACTCCTCAGTCTATCACGTCTGTACTGACTCCTCAGTCTATCACGTCTGTAGTGACGTCTCAGTCTATCACGTCCTCACTGACTCCTCTGTCTATCACGTCTGTACTGACTCCTCAGTCTATCACGTCCTCACTGACTCCTCAGTCTATCACGTTCTCACTCTCCTCAGTCTATCACATCCTCACTGACTCCTCAGTTTATCACGTTCTCACTCTCCTCAGACTATCATGTCTGTACTGACTCCTCAGTCTATCACGTCTGTACTGACTCCTCAGTCTATCACGTCCTCACTGACTCCTCTGTCTATCACGTCTGTACTGACTCCTCTGTCTATCACGTCCTCACTGACTCCTCTGTCTATCACGTCCTCACTGACTCCTCAGTCTATCACGTCCTCACTGACTCCTCTGTCTATCACGTCTGTACTGACTCCTCAGTCTATCACGTCCTCACTGACTCCTCAGTCTATCACGTTCTCACTCTCCTCAGTCTATCACATCCTCACTGAATCCTCAGTCTATCACGTTCTCACTCTCCTCAGACGATCACGTCTGTACTGACTCCTCAGTCTATCATGTCTGTACTGTCCCCTCAGTCTATCACGTCCTCACTGACTCCTCAGTCTATCACGTCTGTACTGTCCCCTCAGTCTATCACGTCCTCACTGACTCCTCAGTCTATCACGTTCTCGCTCTCCTCAGTCTATCACGTCTGTACTGACTCCTCAGTCTATCACGTACTCACTCTCCTCAGTCTATCACATCCGTACTGACTCCTCAGTCTATCACGTCTGTACTGACTCCTCAGTCTATCACGTCCTCACTGACTCCTCAGTCTATCACGTCTGTACTGACGCCTCAGTCTATCACGTCCTCACTGACTCCTCGGTCTATAACGTCTGTACTGACTCCTCAGTCTATCACGTCCTCACTGACTCCTCAGTCTATCACGTTCTCACTGACTCCTCAGTCTATCACGTTCTCACTCTCCTCAGTCTATCACGTCTGTACTGACTCCTCAGTCTACCACGTTCTCACTCTCCTCAGTCTATCACATCTGTACTGACTCCTCAGTCTATCACGTCTGTACTGACTCCTCAGTCTATCACGTTCTCACTCTCCTCAGTCTATCACGTCTGTACTGACTCCTCAGTCTATCACGTCCTCACTGACTCCTCAGTCTATCACGTTCTCACCCTCCTCAGTCTATCACGTCTGTACTGACTCCTCAGTCTATCACGTCCTCACTGACTCCTCAGTCTATCACGTCCTCACTGACTCCTCAGACTATCACGTCCTCACTGACTCCTCAGTCTATCACGTCTGTACTGACTCCTCAATCACGTCCTCACTGACTCCTCAGTCTATCACGTTCTCTCTCTCCTCAGTCTATCACGTCCTCACTGACTCCTCAGTCTATCACGTCCTCACTGACTCCTCAGTCTATCACGTTCTCACTCTCCTCAGTCTATCACGTCCTCACTGACTCCTCAGTCTATCACGTTCTCACTCTCCTCAGTCTATCATGTCTGTACTGACTCCTCAGTCTATCACGTTCTCACTCTCCTCAGTCTATCACGTCCTCACTGACTCCTCAGTCTATCACGTTCTCACTCTCCTCAGTCTATCACGTCCTCACTGACTCCTCAGTCTATCACGTTCTCACTCTCCTCAGTCTATCACGTCTGTACTGACTCCTCAGTCTATCACGTCCTCACTGACTCCTCAGTCTATCACGTTCTCACTCTCCTCAGTCTATCACATCCTCACTGACTCCTCAGTCTATCACGTTCTCACTCTCCTCAGACTATCAC
This sequence comes from Hypanus sabinus, assembly GCF_030144855.1. Classification (NCBI taxonomy): domain Eukaryota; kingdom Metazoa; phylum Chordata; class Chondrichthyes; order Myliobatiformes; family Dasyatidae; genus Hypanus; species Hypanus sabinus. The sequence goes on from NC_082714.1 coordinate 650,202, forward strand.
GTCTGTACTGACTCCTCAGTCTATCATGTCTGTACTGACTCCTCAGTCTATCACGTACTCACTGACTCCTCAGTCTATCACGTTCTCACTCTCCTCAGTCTATCACGTCCTCACTGACTCCTCAGTCTATCACGTTCTCACTCTCCTCAGTCTATCACGTCTGTACTGACTCCTCAGTCTATCACGTCCTCACTGACTCCTCAGTCTATCACGTTCTCACTCTCCTCAGTCTATCACATCCTCACTGACTCCTCAGTCTATCACGTCTGTACTGACTCCTCAATCACGTCCTCACTGACTCCTCAGTCTATCACGTTCTCACTCTCCTCAGTGTATCACGTTCTCACTCTCCTGAGTCTATCACATCTGTACTGACTCCTCAGTCTATCACGTTCTCACTCTCCTCAGTCTATCACATCCTCACTGACTCCTCAGTCTATCACGTCCTCACTGACTCCTCAGTCTATCACGTCCGTACTGACTCCTCAGTCTATCACGTCTGTACTAACTCCTCAGTCTATCACGTCTGTACTGACTCCTCAGTCTATCACGTTCTCACTCTCCTCAGTCTATCACGTTCTCACTCTCCTCAGACTATCACGTTCTCACTCTCCTCAGACTATCCTCAGTCTATCCTCACTGACACCTCAGTTTATCATGTCTGTACTGACTCCTCAATCACGTCCTCACTGACTCCTCAGTCTATCACGTCCTCACTGACTCCTCAGTCTATCACGTTCTCACTCTCCTCAGTCTATCACGTCTGTACTGACTCCTCAGTCTATCACGTCTGTACTGTCCCCTCAGTCTATCACGTCTTCACTGACTCCTCAGTCTATCACGTTCTCGCTCTCCTCAGTCTATCACGTCTGTACTGACTCCTCAGTCTATCACGTACTCACTCTCCTCAGTCTATCACATCCGTACTGACTCCTCAGTCTATCACGTCTGTACTGACTCCTCAGTCTATCACGTCCTCACTGACTCCTCAGTCTATCACGTCTGTACTGACGCCTCAGTCTATCACGTCCTCACTGACTCCTCGGTCTATAACGTCTGTACTGACTCCTCAGTCTATCACGTCCTCACTGACTCCTCAGTCTATCACGTTCTCACTGACTCCTCAGTCTATCACGTTCTCACTCTCCTCAGTCTATCACGTCTGTACTGACTCCTCAGTCTACCACGTTCTCACTCTCCTCAGTCTATCACGTCTGTACTGACTCCTCAGTCTATCACGTCTGTACTGACTCCTCAGTCTATCACGTTCTCACTCTCCTCAGTCTATCACGTCTGTACTGACTCCTCAGTCTATCACGTCCTCACTGACTCCTCAGTCTATCACGTTCTCACCCTCCTCAGTCTATCACGTCTGTACTGACTCCTCAGTCTATCACGTCCTCACTGACTCCTCAGTCTATCACGTCTGTACTGACTCCTCAATCACGTCCTCACTGACTCCTCAGTCTATCACGTTCTCTCTCTCCTCAGTCTATCACGTCCTCACTGACTCCTCAGTCTATCACGTCCTCACTGACTCCTCAGTCTATCACGTTCTCACTCTCCTCAGTCTATCACGTCCTCACTGACTCCTCAGTCTATCACGTTCTCACTCTCCTCAGTCTATCACGTCTGTACGGTCCCCTCAGTCTATTACGTCCTCACTGACTCCTCAGTCTATCACATTCTCACTCTCCTCAGTCTATCACGTCTGTACTGTCCCCTCAGTCTATCACGTACTCACTCTCCTCAGTCTATCATGTCTGTACTGACTCCTCAGTCTATCACGTTCTCACTCACCTCAGTCTATCACGTCCTCACTGACTCCTCAGTCTATCACGTTCTCACTCTCCTCAGTCTATCACGTCCTCACTGACTCCTCAGTCTATCACGTTCTCACTCTCCTCAGTCTATCACGTCTGTACTGACTCCTCAGTCTATCACGTCCTCACTGACTCCTCAGTCTATCACGTTCTCACTCTCCTCAGTCTATCACGTCTGTACGGTCCCCTCAGTCTATCACGTCCTCACTGACTCCTCAGTCTATCACGTTCTCACTCTCCTCAGTCTATCACGTCTGTACTGACTCCTCAGTCTATCACGTCCTCACTGACTCCTCAGTCTATCACGTTCTCACTCTCCTCAGTCTATCACATCCTCACTGACTCCTCAGTCTATCACGTCTGTACTGACTCCTCAATCACGTCCTCACTGACTCCTCAGTCTATCACGTTCTCACTCTCCTCAGTGTATCACGTTCTCACTCTCCTGAGTCTTTCACATCTGTACTGACTCCTCAGTCTATCACGTTCTCACTCTCCTCAGTCTATCACATCCTCACTGACTCCTCAGTCTATCACGTCCTCACTGACTCCTCAGTCTATCACGTCCGTACTGACTCCTCAGTCTATCACGTCTGTACTAACTCCTCAGTCTATCACGTCTGTACTGACTCCTCAGTCTATCACGCCCTCACTGACTCCTCAGTCTATCACGTCCTCACTAACTCCTCAGTCTATCAGGTCTGTACTGACTCCTCAGTCTATCACGTCTGTACTGACTCCTCAGTCTATCACGTCTGTACTGACTCCTCAATCACGTCCTCACTGACTCCTCAGTCTATCACGTTCTCACTCTCCTCAGTCTATCACGTCTGTACTGACTCCTCAGTCTATCACGTCTGTACTGACTCCTCAATCACGTCCTCACTGACTCCTCAGTCTATCACGTTCTCACTCTCCTCAGTCTATCACGTCTGTACTGACTCCTCAGTCTATCACGTCTGTACTGACTCCTCAGTCTATCACGTCTGTAGTGACGTCTCAGTCTATCACGTCCTCACTGACTCCTCTGTCTATCACGTCTGTACTGACTCCTCAGTCTATCACGTCCTCACTGACTCCTCAGTCTATCACGTTCTCACTCTCCTCAGTCTATCACATCCTCACTGACTCCTCAGTCTATCACGTTCTCACTCTCCTCAGACTATCACGTCTGTACTGACTCCTCAGTCTATCATGTCTGTACTGACTCCTCAGTCTATCACATCCTCACTGACTCCTCAGTCTATCACGTTCTCACTCTCCTCAGTCTATCATGTCTGTACTGACTCCTCAGTCTATCACGTACTCACTCTCCTCAGTCTATCACATCTGTACTGACTCCTCAGTCTATCACGTCTGTACTGACGCCTCAGTCTATCACGTCCTCACTGACTCCTCAGTCTATCACGTCCGTACTGACTCCTCAGTCTATCACGTCCTCACTGACTCCTCAGTCTATCACGTCTGCACTGACTCCTCAGTCTATCACGTTCTCACTCTCCTCAGACTATCACGTCTGTACTGACTCCTCAGTCTATCACGTTCTCACTGACTCCTCAGTCTATCACGTTCTCACTCTCCTCAGTCTATCACGTCCTCACTGACTCCTCAGTCTATCACGTTCTCACTCTCCTCAGTCTATCACGTCTGTACTGACTCCTCAGTCTATCACGTCCTCACTGACTCCTCAGTCTATCACGTTCTCACTCTCCTCAGTCTATCACATCCTCACTGACTCCTCAGTCTATCACGTTCTCACTCTCCTCAGACTATCACGTCTGTACTGACTCCTCAGTCTATCACGTCCTCACTGACTCCTCAGTCTATCACGTTCTCACTCTCCTCAGTCTATCACGTCCTCACTGACTCCTCAGTCTATCACGTTCTCACTCTCCTCAGTCTATCACGTCTGTACTGACTCCTCAGTCTATCACGTCCTCACTGACTCCTCAGTCTATCACGTTCTCACTCTCCTCAGTCTATCACATCCTCACTGACTCCTCAGTCTATCACGTCTGTACTGACTCCTCAGTCTATCACGTCTGTACTGACTCCTCAGTCTATCACGTTCTCACTCTCCTCAGTCTATCACATCCTCACTGACTCCTCAGTCTATCACGTCCTCACTGACTCCTCAGTCTATCATGTTCTCACTCTCCTCAGTCTATCACGTCTGTACTGACTCCTCAGTCTATCACGTTCTCACTCTCCTCAGTCTATCACATCTGTACTGACTCCTCAGTCTATCACGTTCTCACTCTCCTCAGTCTATCACATCTGTACTGACTCCTCAGTCTATCACGTTCTCACTCTCCTCAGTCTATCATATCCTCACTGACTCCTCAGTCTATCACGTCCTCACAGACTCCTCAGTCTATCACGTCCGTACTGACTCCTCAGTCTATCACGTCTGTACTAACTCCTCAGTCTATCACGTCCTCACTGACTCCTCAGTCTATCACGTTCTCACTCTCCTCAGTCTATCACGTCTGTACTGACTCCTCAGTCTATCACGTCTGTACTGACTCCTCAGTCTATCACGTCTGTACTGACTCCTCAATCACGTCCTCACTGACTCCTCAGTCTATCACGTTCTCACTCTCCTCAGTCTATCACGTCTGTACTGACTCCTCAGTCTATCACGTCTGTACTGACTCCTCAGTCTATCACGTCTGTACTGACTCCTCAATCACGTCCTCACTGACTCCTCAGTCTATCACGTTCTCACTCTCCTCAGTCTATCACGTCTGTACTGACTCCTCAGTCTATCACGTCTGTACTGACGTCTCAGTCTATCACGTCCTCACTGACTCCTCAGTCTATCACGTCTGTACTGACTCCTCAGTCTATCACGTCCTCACTGACTACTCAGTCTATCACGTTCTCACTCTCCTCAGTTTATCACATCCTCACTGACTCCTCAGTCTATCACGTTCTCACTCTCCTCAGACTATCACGTCTGTACTGACTCCTCAGTCTATCACATCCTCACTGACTCCTCAGTCTATCACGTTCTCACTCTCCTCAGTCTATCATGTCTGTACTGACTCCTCAGTCTATCATGTCTGTACTGACTCCTCAGTCTATCACATCCTCACTGACTCCTCAGTCTATCACGTACTCACTCTCCTCAATCTATCACGTCTGTACTGACTCCTCAGTCTATCACGTCCTCACTGACTCCTCAGTCTATCACGTCCGTACTGACTCCTCAGTCTATCACGTCCTCACTGACTCCTCAGTCTATCACGTCTGCACTGACTCCTCAGTCTATCACGTCCTCACTGACTCCTCAGTCTATCACGTCTGCACTGACTCCTCAGTCTATCACGTCCTCACTGACTTCTCAGTCTATCATGTTCTCACTCTCCTCAGTCTATCACGTCTGTACTGACTCCTCAGTCTATCACGTTCTCACTCTCCTCAGTCTATCATGTCTGTACTGACTCCTCAGTCTATCACGTACTCACTCTCCTCAATCTATCACGTCTGTACTGACTCCTCAGTCTATCACGTCTGTACTGACGCCTCAGTCTATCACGTCCTCACTGACTCCTCAGTCTATCACGTCCTCACTGACTCCTCAGTCTATCACGTCTGCACTGACTCCTCAGTCTATCACGTTCTCACTGACTCCTCAGTCTATCACGTCTGCACTGACTCCTCAGTCTATCACGTCCTCACTGACTCCTCAGTCTATCACGTTCTCACTCTCCTCAGTCTATCACGTCCTCACTGACTCCTCAGTCTATCACGTTCTCACTCTCCTCAGTCTATCACGTCTGTACTGACTCCTCAGTCTATCACGTCTGTACTGTCCCCTCAGTCTATCACGTCCTCACTGACTCCTCAGTCTATCACGTTCTCACTCTCCTCAGTCTATCACGTCTGTACTGACTCCTCAGTCTATCACGTCCTCACTGACTCCTCAGTCTATCACGTTCTCACTCTCCTCAGTCTATCACATCCTCACTGACTCCTCAGTCTATCACGTTCTCACTCTCCTCAGTCTATCTCGTTCTCACTCTCCTCAGTCTATCATATCCTCACTGACTCCTCAGTCTATCACGTCCTCACAGACTCCTCAGTCTATCACGTCTGTACTGACTCCTCAGTCTATCATGTCTGTACTGACTCCTCAGTCTATCACGTCCTCACTTACTCCTCAGTCTATCACGTTCTCACTCTCCTCAGTCTATCACGTTCTCACTCTCCTCAGTCTATCACGTCTGTACTGACTCCTCAGTCTATCACGTCCTCACTGACTCCTCAGTCTATCACGTTCTCACTCTCCTCAGTCTATCACATCCTCACTGACTCCTCAGTCTATCACGTCTGTACTGACTCCTCAATCACGTCCTCACTGACTCCTCAGTCTATCATGTTCTCACTCTCCTCAGTGTATCACGTCAGTACTGACTCCTCAGTCTATCACGTCCTCACTGACTCCTCAGTTTATCACGTTCTCACTCTCCTCAGTCTATCACGTCTGTACTGACTCCTCAGTCTATCACGTTCTCACTCTCCTCAGTCTATCACATCTGTACTGACTCCTCAGTCTATCACGTTCTCACTCTCCTCAGTCTATCACATCTGTACTGACTCCTCAGTCTATCACGTTCTCACTCTCCTCAGTCTATCATATCCTCACTGACTCCTCAGTCTATCACGTCCTCACTGACTCCTCAGTCTATCACGTCCGTACTGACTCCTCAGTCTATCACGTCCTCACTGACTCCTCAGTCTATCACGTTCTCACTCTCCTCAGTCTATCACATCCTCACTGACTCCTCAGTCTATCACGTCTGTACTGACTCCTCAATCACGTCCTCACTGACTCCTCAGTCTATCATGTTCTCACTCTCCTCAGTCTATCACGTCTGTACTGACTCCTCAGTCTATCACGTCTGTACTGACTCCTCAGTCTATCACGTCTGTAGTGACGTCTCAGTCTATCACGTCCTCACTGACTCCTCTGTCTATCACGTCTGTACTGACTCCTCAGTCTATCACGTCCTCACTGACTCCTCAGTCTATCACGTTCTCACTCTCCTCAGTCTATCACATCCTCACTGACTCCTCAGTCTATCACGTTCTCACTCTCCTCAGACTATCATGTCTGTACTGACTCCTCAGTCTATCACGTCTGTACTGACTCCTCAGTCTATCACGTCCTCACTGACTCCTCTGTCTATCACGTCTGTACTGACTCCTCTGTCTATCACGTCTGTACTGACTCCTCAGTCTATCACGTCTGTACTGACTCCTCAGTCTATCACGTCCTCACTGACTCCTCTGTCTATCACGTCCTCACTGACTCCTCAGTCTATCACGTCCTCACTGACTCCTCTGTCTATCACGTCTGTACTGACTCCTCAGTCTATCACGTCCTCACTGACTCCTCAGTCTATCACGTTCTCACTCTCCTCAGTCTATCACATCCTCACTGACTCCTCAATCTATCACGTTCTCACTCTCCTCAGACTATCATGTCTGTACTGACTCCTCAGTCTATCACATCCTCACTGACTCCTCAGTCTATCACGTTCTCACTCTCCTCAGTCTATCATGTCTGTACTGACTCCTCAGTCTATCACGTTCTCACTCTCCTCAATCTATCACGTCTGTACTGACTCCTCAGTCTATCACGTCTGTACTGACTCCTCAATCACGTCCTCACTGACTCCTCAGTCTATCACGTCTGTACTGACTCCTCAGTCTATCACGTCCTCACTGACTCCTCAGTCTATCACGTTCTCACTCTCCTCAGTCTATCACATCCTCACTGACTCCTCAGTCTATCACGTCTGTACTGACTCCTCAGTCTATCACGTCTGTACTGACTCCTCAGTCTATCACGTTCTCACTCTCCTCAGTCTATCACATCCTCACTGACTCCTCAGTCTATCACGTCCTCACTGACTCCTCAGTCTATCACGTCTGTACTGACTCCTCAGTCTATCACGTCCTCACTGACTACTCAGTCTATCACGTTCTCACTCTCCTCAGTTTATCACATCCTCACTGACTCCTCAGTCTATCACGTTCTCACTCTCCTCAGACTATCACGTCTGTACTGACTCCTCAGTCTATCACATCCTCACTGACTCCTCAGTCTATCACGTTCTCACTCTCCTCAGTCTATCATGTCTGTACTGACTCCTCAGTCTATCATGTCTGTACTGACTCCTCAGTCTATCACATCCTCACTGACTCCTCAGTCTATCACGTACTCACTCTCCTCAATCTATCACGTCTGTACTGACTCCTCAGTCTATCACGTCCTCACTGACTCCTCAGTCTATCACGTCCGTACTGACTCCTCAGTCTATCACGTCCTCACTGACTCCTCAGTCTATCACGTCTGCACTGACTCCTCAGTCTATCACGTCCTCACTGACTCCTCAGTCTATCACGTCTGCACTGACTCCTCAGTCTATCACGTCCTCACTGACTTCTCAGTCTATCATGTTCTCACTCTCCTCAGTCTATCACGTCTGTACTGACTCCTCAGTCTATCACGTTCTCACTCTCCTCAGTCTATCATGTCTGTACTGACTCCTCAGTCTATCACGTACTCACTCTCCTCAATCTATCACGTCTGTACTGACTCCTCAGTCTATCACGTCTGTACTGACGCCTCAGTCTATCACGTCCTCACTGACTCCTCAGTCTATCACGTCCTCACTGACTCCTCAGTCTATCACGTCTGCACTGACTCCTCAGTCTATCACGTTCTCACTGACTCCTCAGTCTATCACGTCTGCACTGACTCCTCAGTCTATCACGTCCTCACTGACTCCTCAGTCTATCACGTTCTCACTCTCCTCAGTCTATCACGTCCTCACTGACTCCTCAGTCTATCACGTTCTCACTCTCCTCAGTCTATCACGTCTGTACTGACTCCTCAGTCTATCACGTCTGTACTGTCCCCTCAGTCTATCACGTCCTCACTGACTCCTCAGTCTATCACGTTCTCACTCTCCTCAGTCTATCACGTCTGTACTGACTCCTCAGTCTATCACGTCCTCACTGACTCCTCAGTCTATCACGTTCTCACTCTCCTCAGTCTATCACATCCTCACTGACTCCTCAGTCTATCACGTTCTCACTCTCCTCAGTCTATCTCGTTCTCACTCTCCTCAGTCTATCATATCCTCACTGACTCCTCAGTCTATCACGTCCTCACAGACTCCTCAGTCTATCACGTCTGTACTGACTCCTCAGTCTATCATGTCTGTACTGACTCCTCAGTCTATCACGTCCTCACTTACTCCTCAGTCTATCACGTTCTCACTCTCCTCAGTCTATCACGTTCTCACTCTCCTCAGTCTATCACGTCTGTACTGACTCCTCAGTCTATCACGTCCTCACTGACTCCTCAGTCTATCACGTTCTCACTCTCCTCAGTCTATCACATCCTCACTGACTCCTCAGTCTATCACGTCTGTACTGACTCCTCAATCACGTCCTCACTGACTCCTCAGTCTATCATGTTCTCACTCTCCTCAGTGTATCACGTCAGTACTGACTCCTCAGTCTATCACGTCCTCACTGACTCCTCAGTTTATCACGTTCTCACTCTCCTCAGTCTATCACGTCTGTACTGACTCCTCAGTCTATCACGTTCTCACTCTCCTCAGTCTATCACATCTGTACTGACTCCTCAGTCTATCACGTTCTCACTCTCCTCAGTCTATCACATCTGTACTGACTCCTCAGTCTATCACGTTCTCACTCTCCTCAGTCTATCATATCCTCACTGACTCCTCAGTCTATCACGTCCTCACTGACTCCTCAGTCTATCACGTCCGTACTGACTCCTCAGTCTATCACGTCCTCACTGACTCCTCAGTCTATCACGTTCTCACTCTCCTCAGTCTATCACATCCTCACTGACTCCTCAGTCTATCACGTCTGTACTGACTCCTCAATCACGTCCTCACTGACTCCTCAGTCTATCATGTTCTCACTCTCCTCAGTCTATCACGTCTGTACTGACTCCTCAGTCTATCACGTCTGTACTGACTCCTCAGTCTATCACGTCTGTAGTGACGTCTCAGTCTATCACGTCCTCACTGACTCCTCTGTCTATCACGTCTGTACTGACTCCTCAGTCTATCACGTCCTCACTGACTCCTCAGTCTATCACGTTCTCACTCTCCTCAGTCTATCACATCCTCACTGACTCCTCAGTCTATCACGTTCTCACTCTCCTCAGACTATCATGTCTGTACTGACTCCTCAGTCTATCACGTCTGTACTGACTCCTCAGTCTATCACGTCCTCACTGACTCCTCTGTCTATCACGTCTGTACTGACTCCTCTGTCTATCACGTCTGTACTGACTCCTCAGTCTATCACGTCTGTACTGACTCCTCAGTCTATCACGTCCTCACTGACTCCTCTGTCTATCACGTCCTCACTGACTCCTCAGTCTATCACGTCCTCACTGACTCCTCTGTCTATCACGTCTGTACTGACTCCTCAGTCTATCACGTCCTCACTGACTCCTCAGTCTATCACGTTCTCACTCTCCTCAGTCTATCACATCCTCACTGACTCCTCAATCTATCACGTTCTCACTCTCCTCAGACTATCATGTCTGTACTGACTCCTCAGTCTATCACATCCTCACTGACTCCTCAGTCTATCACGTTCTCACTCTCCTCAGTCTATCATGTCTGTACTGACTCCTCAGTCTATCACGTTCTCACTCTCCTCAATCTATCACGTCTGTACTGACTCCTCAGTCTATCACGTCTGTACTGACTCCTCAATCACGTCCTCACTGACTCCTCAGTCTATCACGTCTGTACTGACTCCTCAGTCTATCACGTCCTCACTGACTCCTCAGTCTATCACGTCCGTACTGACTCCTCAGTCTATCACGTCCTCACTGACTCCTCAGTCTATCACGTCTGCACTGACTCCTCAGTCTATCACGTTCTCACTCTCCTCAGACTATCACGTCTGTACTGACTCCTCAGTCTATCATGTCTGTACTGACTCCTCAGTCTATCACGTTCTCACTGACTCCTCAGTCTATCACGTTCTCACTCTCCTCAGTCTATCACGTCCTCACTGACTCAACAGTCTATCACGTTCTCACTCTCCTCAGTCTATCACATCCTCACTGACTCCTCAGTCTATCACGTTCTCACTCTCCTCAGACTATCACGTCCGTACTGACTCCTCAGTCTATCATGTCTGTACTGACTCCTCAGTCTATCACGTCCTCACTTACTCCTCAGTCTATCACGTTCTCACTCTCCTCAGTCTATCACGTTCTCACTCTCCTCAGTCTATCACGTCTGTACTGACTCCTCAGTCTATCACGTCCTCACTGACTCCTCAGTCTATCACGTTCTCACTCTCCTCAGTCTATCACATCCTCACTGACTCCTCAGTCTATCACGTCTGTACTGACTCCTCAATCACGTCCTCACTGACTCCTCAGTCTATCATGTTCTCACTCTCCTCAGTCTATCACGTCTGTACTGACTCCTCAGTCTATCACGTTCTCACTCTCCTCAGTCTATCACATCTGTACTGACTCCTCAGTCTATCACGTTCTCACTCTCCTCAGTCTATCACATCTGTACTGACTCCTCAGTCTATCACGTTCTCACTCTCCTCAGTCTATCATATCCTCACTGACTCCTCAGTCTATCACGTCCTCACAGACTCCTCAGTCTATCACGTCCGTACTGACTCCTCAGTCTATCACGTCTGTACTGACTCCTCAGTCTATCACGTCTGTACTGACTCCTCAGTCTATCACGTCCTCACTGACTCTTCAGTCTATCACGTCCTCACTAACTCCTCAGTCTATCACGTCTGTACTAACTCCTCAGTCTATCACGTCCTCACTGACTCTTCAGTCTATCACGTCCTCACTAACTCCTCAGTCTATCACGTCTGTACTAACTCCTCAGTCTATCACGTCTGTACTGACTCCTCAGTCTATCACGTCTGTACTGACTCCTCAGTCTATCACGTCTGTACTGACGTCTCAGTCTATCACGTCCTCACTGACTCCTCAGTCTATCACGTCTGTACTGACTCCTCAGTCTATCACGTCCTCACTGACTCCTCAGTCTATCACGTCTGTACTGACTCCTCAGTCTATCACGTTCTCACTCTCCTCAGTTTATCACATCCTCACTGACTCCTCAGTCTATCACGTTCTCACTCTCCTCAGACTATCACGTCTGTACTGACTCCTCAGTCTATCAAGTCTGTACTGACTCCTCAGTCTATCACATCCTCACTGACTCCTCAGTCTATCACGTTCTCACTCTCCTCAGTCTATCATGTCTGTACTGACTCCTCAGTCTATCACGTACTCACTCTCCTCAATCTATCACGTCTGTACTGACTCCTCAGTCTATCACGTCTGTACTGACGCCTCAGTCTATCACGTCCTCACTGACTCCTCAGTCTATCACGTCCGTACTGACTCCTCAGTCTATCACGTCCTCACTGACTCCTCAGTCTATCACGTCTGCACTGACTCCTCAGTCTATCACGTCCTCACTGACTCCTCAGTCTATCACGTCTGCACTGACTCCTCAGTCTATCACGTCCTCACTGACTTCTCAGTCTATCATGTTCTCACTCTCCTCAGTCTATCACGTCTGTACTGACTCCTCAGTCTATCACGTTCTCACTCTCCTCAGTCTATCATGTCTGTACTGACTCCTCAGTCTATCACGTACTCACTCTCCTCAATCTATCACGTCTGTACTGACTCCTCAGTCTATCACGTCTGTACTGACGCCTCAGTCTATCACGTCCTCACTGACTCCTCAGTCTATCACGTCCTCACTGACTCCTCAGTCTATCACGTCTGCACTGACTCCTCAGTCTATCACGTCCTCACTGACTCCTCAGTCTATCACGTTCTCACTCTCCTCAGTCTATCACGTCCTCACTGACTCCTCAGTCTATCACGTTCTCACTCTCCTCAGTCTATCACGTCTGTACTGACTCCTCAGTCTATCACGTCTGTACTGTCCCCTCAGTCTATCACGTCCTCACTGACTCCTCAGTCTATCACGTTCTCACTCTCCTCAGTCTATCACGTCTGTACTGACTCCTCAGTCTATCACGTCCTCACTGACTCCTCAGTCTATCACGTTCTCACTCTCCTCAGTCTATCACATCCTCACTGACTCCTCAGTCTATCACGTTCTCACTCTCCTCAGACTATCACGTCTGTACTGACTCCTCAGTCTATCATGTCTGTACTGACTCCTCAGTCTATCACGTCCTCACTTACTCCTCAGTCTATCACGTTCTCACTCTCCTCAGTCTATCACGTTCTCACTCTCCTCAGTCTATCACGTCTGTACTGACTCCTCAGTCTATCACGTCCTCACTGACTCCTCAGTCTATCACGTTCTCACTCTCCTCAGTCTATCACATCCTCACTGACTCCTCAGTCTATCACGTCTGTACTGACTCCTCAATCACGTCCTCACTGACTCCTCAGTCTATCATGTTCTCACTCTCCTCAGTGTATCACGTCAGTACTGACTCCTCAGTCTATCACGTCCTCACTGACTCCTCAGTTTATCACGTTCTCACTCTCCTCAGTCTATCACGTCTGTACTGACTCCTCAGTCTATCACGTTCTCACTCTCCTCAGTCTATCACATCTGTACTGACTCCTCAGTCTATCACGTTCTCACTCTCCTCAGTCTATCACATCTGTACTGACTCCTCAGTCTATCACGTTCTCACTCTCCTCAGTCTATCATATCCTCACTGACTCCTCAGTCTATCACGCCCTCACTGACTCCTCAGTCTATCACGTCTGTACTAACTCCTCAGTCTATCACGTCTGTACTGACTCCTCAGTCTATCACGTCCTCACTGACTCCTCAGTCTATCACGTCCGTACTGACTCTTCAGTCTATCACGTCCTCACTAACTCCTCAGTCTATCACGTCTGTACTAACTCCTCAGTCTATCACGTCTGTACTGACTCCTCAGTCTATCACGTCTGTACTGACTCCTCAATCACGTCCTCACTGACTCCTCAGTCTATCACGTTCTCACTCTCCTCAGTCTATCACGTCTGTACTGACTCCTCAGTCTATCACGTCTGTACTGACGTCTCAGTCTATCACGTCCTCACTGACTCCTCAGTCTATCACGTCTGTACTGACTCCTCAGTCTATCACATCCTCACTGACTCCTCAGTCTATCACGTTCTCACTCTCCTCAGACTATCACGTCTGTACTGACTCCTCAGTCTATCATGTCTGTACTGACTCCTCAGTCTATCACGTCTGTACTGACGCCTCAGTCTATCACATCCTCACTGACTCCTCAGTCTATCACGTTCTCACTCTCCTCAGACTATCACGTCTGTACTGACTCCTCAGACTATCACGTCTGTACTGACTCCTCAGTCTATCATGTCTGTACTGACTCCTCAGTCTATCACATCCTCACTGACTCCTCAGTCTATCACGTTCTCACTCTCCTCAGTCTATCACGTCCTCACTGACTCCTCAGTCTATCACGTCTGTACTGACTCCTCAGTCTATCACGTCCTCACTGACTCCTCAGTCTATCACGTCCTCACTCTCCTCAATCTATCACGTCTGTACTGACTCCTCAGTCTATCACGTCTGTACTGACTCCTCAGTCTATCACGTTCTCACTCTCCTCAGTCTATCATGTCTGTACTGACTCCTCAGTCTATCACGTACTCACTCTCCTCAATCTATCACGTCTGTACTGACTCCTCAGTCTATCACGTACTCACTCTCCTCAATCTATCACGTCTGTACTGACTCCTCAGTCTATCACGTCTGTACTGACGCCTCAGTCTATCACGTCCTCACTGACTCCTCAGTCTATCACGTCCGTACTGACTCCTCAGTCTATCACGTCCTCACTGACTCCTCAGTCTATCATGTCTGTACTGACTCCTCAGTCTATCACGTCTGTACTGACGTCTCAGTCTATCACGTCCTCACTGACTCCTCAGTCTATCACGTCTGTACTGACTCCTCAGTCTATCACGTCCTCACTGACTCCTCAGTCTATCACGTCTGTACTGACTCCTCAGTCTATCACGTTCTCACTCTCCTCAGTTTATCACATCCTCACTGACTCCTCAGTCTATCACGTTCTCACTCTCCTCAGTCTATCATGTCTGTACTGACTCCTCAGTCTATCACGTACTCACTCTCCTCAATCTATCACGTCTGTACTGACTCCTCAGTCTATCACATCTGTACTGACGCCTCAGTCTATCACGTCCTCACTGACTCCTCAGTCTATCACGTCCGTACTGACTCCTCAGTCTATCACGTCCTCACTGACTCCTCAGTCTATCACGTCTGCACTGACTCCTCAGTCTATCACGTCCTCACTGACTCCTCAGTCTATCACGTCTGCACTGACTCCTCAGTCTATCACGTCCTCACTGACTTCTCAGTCTATCATGTTCTCACTCTCCTCAGTCTATCACGTCTGTACTGACTCCTCAGTCTATCACGTTCTCACTCTCCTCAGTCTATCATGTCTGTACTGACTCCTCAGTCTATCACGTACTCACTCTCCTCAATCTATCACGTCTGTACTGACTCCTCAGTCTATCACGTCTGTACTGACGCCTCAGTCTATCACGTCCTCACTGACTCCTCAGTCTATCACGTCCTCACTGACTCCTCAGTCTATCACGTCTGCACTGACTCCTCAGTCTATCACGTCCTCACTGACTCCTCAGTCTATCACGTTCTCACTCTCCTCAGTCTATCACGTCCTCACTGACTCCTCAGTCTATCACGTTCTCACTCTCCTCAGTCTATCACGTCTGTACTGACTCCTCAGTCTATCACGTCTGTACTGTCCCCTCAGTCTATCACGTCCTCACTGACTCCTCAGTCTATCACGTTCTCACTCTCCTCAGTCTATCACGTCTGTACTGACTCCTCAGTCTATCACGTCCTCACTGACTCCTCAGTCTATCACGTTCTCACTCTCCTCAGTCTATCACATCCTCACTGACTCCTCAGTCTATCACGTTCTCACTCTCCTCAGACTATCACGTCTGTACTGACTCCTCAGTCTATCATGTCTGTACTGACTCCTCAGTCTATCACGTCCTCACTTACTCCTCAGTCTATCACGTTCTCACTCTCCTCAGTCTATCACGTTCTCACTCTCCTCAGTCTATCACGTCTGTACTGACTCCTCAGTCTATCACGTCCTCACTGACTCCTCAGTCTATCACGTTCTCACTCTCCTCAGTCTATCACATCCTCACTGACTCCTCAGTCTATCACGTCTGTACTGACTCCTCAATCACGTCCTCACTGACTCCTCAGTCTATCATGTTCTCACTCTCCTCAGTGTATCACGTCAGTACTGACTCCTCAGTCTATCACGTCCTCACTGACTCCTCAGTTTATCACGTTCTCACTCTCCTCAGTCTATCACGTCTGTACTGACTCCTCAGTCTATCACGTTCTCACTCTCCTCAGTCTATCACATCTGTACTGACTCCTCAGTCTATCACGTTCTCACTCTCCTCAGTCTATCACATCTGTACTGACTCCTCAGTCTATCACGTTCTCACTCTCCTCAGTCTATCATATCCTCACTGACTCCTCAGTCTATCACGCCCTCACTGACTCCTCAGTCTATCACGTCTGTACTAACTCCTCAGTCTATCACGTCTGTACTGACTCCTCAGTCTATCACGTCCTCACTGACTCTTCAGTCTATCACGTCCTCACTAACTCCTCAGTCTATCACGTCTGTACTAACTCCTCAGTCTATCACGTCTGTACTGACTCCTCAGTCTATCACGTTCTCACTCTCCTCAGTCTATCATGTCTGTACTGACTCCTCAGTCTATCACGTACTCACTCTCCTCAATCTATCACGTCTGTACTGACTCCTCAGTCTATCACGTTCTCACTGACTCCTCAGTCTATCACGTCTGTACTGACTCCTCAATCACGTCCTCACTGACTCCTCAGTCTATCACGTTCTCACTCTCCTCAGTCTATCACGTCTGTACTGACTCCTCAGTCTATCACGTCTGTACTGACGTCTCAGTCTATCACGTCCTCACTGACTCCTCAGTCTATCACGTCTGTACTGACTCCTCAGTCTATCACGTCCTCACTGACTCCTCAGTCTATCACGTTCTCACTCTCCTCAGTCTATCACATCCTCACTGACTCCTCAGTCTATCACGTTCTCACTCTCCTCAGACTATCACGTCTGTACTGACTCCTCAGACTATCACGTCTGTACTGACTCCTCAGTCTATCATGTCTGTACTGACTCCTCAGTCTATCACATCCTCACTGACTCCTCAGTCTATCACGTTCTCACTCTCCTCAGTCTATCACGTCCTCACTGACTCCTCAGTCTATCACGTCTGTACTGACTCCTCAGTCTATCACGTCCTCACTGACTCCTCAGTCTATCACGTTCTCACTCTCCTCAGTCTATCATGTCTGTACTGACTCCTCAGTCTATCACGTACTCACTCTCCTCAATCTATCACGTCTGTACTGACTCCTCAGTCTATCACGTACTCACTCTCCTCAATCTATCACGTCTGTACTGACTCCTCAGTCTATCACGTCTGTACTGACGCCTCAGTCTATCACGTCCTCACTGACTCCTCAGTCTATCACGTCCGTACTGACTCCTCAGTCTATCACGTCCTCACTGACTCCTCAGTCTATCACGTCTGCACTGACTCCTCAGTCTATCACGTCCTCACTGACTCCTCAGTCTATCACGTCTGCACTGACTCCTCAGTCTATCACGTCCTCACTGACTTCTCAGTCTATCATGTTCTCACTCTCCTCAGTCTATCACGTCTGTACTGACTCCTCAGTCTATCACGTTCTCACTCTCCTCAGTCTATCATGTCTGTACTGACTCCTCAGTCTATCACGTACTCACTCTCCTCAATCTATCACGTCTGTACTGACTCCTCAGTCTATCACGTCTGTACTGACGCCTCAGTCTATCACGTCCTCACTGACTCCTCAGTCTATCACGTCCTCACTGACTCCTCAGTCTATCACGTCTGCACTGACTCCTCAGTCTATCACGTTCTCACTGACTCCTCAGTCTATCACGTCTGCACTGACTCCTCAGTCTATCACGTCCTCACTGACTTCTCAGTCTATCATGTTCTCACTCTCCTCAGTCTATCACGTCTGTACTGACTCCTCAGTCTATCACGTCTGTACTGACTCCTCAGTCTATCACGTTCCCACTCTCCTCAGTCTATCACGTCCTCACTGACTCCTCAGTCTATCACGTCCTCACTGACTCCTCAGTCTATCACGTCCTCACTGGCTCCTCAATCTATCACGTTCTCACTCTCCTCAGTCTATCATGTCTGTACTGACTCCTCAGTCTATCACGTCCTCACTGACTCCTCAGTCTATCACGTTCTCACTCTCCTCAATCTATCATGTCGGTACTGACTCCTCAGTCTATCACGTCTGTACTGACGCCTCAGTCTATCACGTCCTCACTGACTCCTCAGTCTATCACGTCCGTACTGACTCCTCAGTCTATCACGTCCTCACTGACTCCTCAGTCTATCACGTCCTCACTGACTCCTCAGTCTATCACGTCTGCACTGACTCCTCAGTCTATCACGTCCTCACTGACTTCTCAGTCTATCATGTTCTCACTCTCCTCAGTCTATCACGTCTGTACTGACTCCGCAGTCTATCACGTCTGTACTGACTCCTCAGTCTATCACGTTCCCACTCTCCTCAGTCTATCACGTCCTCACTGACTCCTCAGTCTATCATGTCCTCACTGACTCCTCAGTCTATCACGTCCTCACTGACTCCTCAATCTATCACGTTCTCACTCTCCTCAGTCTATCATGTCTGTACTGACTCCTCAGTCTATCACGTCCTCACTCTCCTCAGTCTATCACGTCCTCACTGACTCCTCTGTCTATCACGTCTGTACTGACTCCTCAGTCTATCACGTCCTCACTGACTCCTCAGTCTATCACGTTCTCACTCTCCTCAGACTATCACGTCTGTACTGACTCCTCAGTCTATCATGTCTGTACTGACTCCTCAGTCTATCACATCCTCACTGACTCCTCAGTCTATCACGTTCTCACTCTCCTCAGTCTATCATGTCTGTACTGACTCCTCAGTCTATCACGTCTGTACTGACGCCTCAGTCTATCACGTCCTCACTGACTCCTCAGTCTATCACGTCCGTACTGACTCCTCAGTCTATCACGTCCTCACTGACTCCTCAGTCTATCACGTCTGCACTGACTCCTCAGTCTATCACGTTCTCACTCTCCTCAGACTATCACGTCTGTACTGACTCCTCAGTCTATCACGTTCTCACTGACTTCTCAGTCTATCATGTCTGTACTGACTCCTCAGTCTATCACGTTCTCACTGACTCCTCAGTCTATCACGTTCTCACTCTCCTCAGTCTATCATGTCTGTACTGACTCCTCAGTCTATCACGTTCTCACTGACTCCTCAGTCTATCACGTTCTCACTCTCCTCAGTCTATCACGTCCTCACTGACTCAACAGTCTATCACGTTCTCACTCTCCTCAGTCTATCACGTCTGTACTGACTCCTCAGTCTATCACGTCTGTACTGTCCCCTCAGTCTATCACGTCCTCACTGACTCCTCAGTCTATCACGTTCTCACTCTCCTCAGTCTATCACGTCTGTACTGACTCCTCAGTCTATCACGTCCTCACTGACTCCTCAGTCTATCACGTTCTCACTCTCCTCAGTCTATCACATCCTCACTGACTCCTCAGTCTATCACGTTCTCACTCTCCTCAGACTATCACGTCTGTACTGACTCCTCAGTCTATCATGTCTGTACTGACTCCTCAGTCTATCACGTCCTCACTTACTCCTCAGTCTATCACGTTCTCACTCTCCTCAGTCTATCACATTCTCACTCTCCTCAGTTTATCACGTCTGTACTGACTCCTCAGTCTATCACGTCCTCACTGACTCCTCAGTCTATCACGTTCTCACTCTCCTCAGTCTATCACATCCTCACTGACTCCTCAGTCTATCACGTCTGTACTGACTCCTCAATCACGTCCTCACTGACTCCTCAGTCTATCATGTTCTCACTCTCCTCAGTCTATCACGTCTGTACTGACTCCTCAGTCTATCACGTTCTCACTCTCCTCAGTCTATCACATCTGTACTGACTCCTCAGTCTATCACGTTCTCACTCTCCTCAGTCTATCATATCCTCACTGACTCCTCAGTCTATCACGTCCTCACAGACTCCTCAGTCTATCACGTCCGTACTGACTCCTCAGTCTATCACGTCTGTACTAACTCCTCAGTCTATCACGTCTGTACTGACTCCTCAGTCTATCACGTCCTCACTGACTCTTCAGTCTATCACGTCCTCACTAACTCCTCAGTCTATCACGTCTGTACTAACTCCTCAGTCTATCACGTCTGTACTGACTCCTCAGTCTATCACGTCTGTACTGACTCCTCAATCACGTCCTCACTGACTCCTCAGTCTATCACGTTCTCACTCTCCTCAGTCTATCACGTCCTCACTGACTCCTCAGTCTATCACGTCTGTACTGACTCCTCAGTCTATCACGTCCTCACTGACTACTCAGTCTATCACGTTCTCACTCTCCTCAGTTTATCACATCCTCACTGACTCCTCAGTCTATCACGTTCTCACTCTCCTCAGACTATCACGTCTGTACTGACTCCTCAGTCTATCACGTCTGTACTGACTCCTCAGTCTATCACGTTCTCACTGACTCCTCAGACTATCACGTTCTCACTCTCCTCAGACTATCACGTCTGTACTGACTCCTCAGTCTATCACATCCTCACTGACTCCTCAGTCTATCACGTTCTCACTCTCCTCAGACTATCACGTCTGTACTGACTCCTCAGTCTATCACATCCTCACTGACTCCTCAGTCTATCACGTTCTCACTCTCCTCAGTCTATCATGTCTGTACTGACTCCTCAGTCTATCACGTACTCACTCTCCTCAATCTATCACGTCTGTACTGACTCCTCAGTCTATCACGTCTGTACTGACGCCTCAGTCTATCACGTCCTCACTGACTCCTCAGTCTATCACGTCCGTACTGACTCCTCAGTCTATCACGTCCTCACTGACTCCTCAGTCTATCACGTCTGCACTGACTCCTCAGTCTATCACGTCCTCACTGACTTCTCAGTCTATCATGTTCTCACTCTCCTCAGTCTATCACGTCTGTACTGACTCCGCAGTCTATCACGTCTGTACTGACTCCTCAGTCTATCACGTTCCCACTCTCCTCAGTCTATCACGTCCTCACTGACTCCTCAGTCTATCACGTCCTCACTGACTCCTCAGTCTATCACGTCCTCACTGACTCCTCAATCTATCACGTTCTCACTCTCCTCAGTCTATCATGTCTGTACTGACTCCTCAGTCTATCACGTCCTCACTCTCCTCAGTCTATCACGTCCTCACTGACTCCTCAGTCTATCACGTTCTCACTCTCCTCAGTCTATCACGTCCTCACTGACTACTCAGTCTATTACGTTCTCACTCTCCTCAGTCTATCACGTCCTCACTGACTCCTCAGTCTATCAAGTTCTCACTCTCCTCAGTCTATCACGTCCTCACTGACTCCTCAGTCTATCACGTTCTCACTCTCCTCAGTCTATCATTCCTCACTGACTCCTCAGTCTATCACGTTCTCACTCTCCTCAGTCTATCACGTCCTCACTGACTCCTCAGTCTATCACGTTCTCACTCTCCTCAGTCTATCACGTCTGTACTGACTCCTCAGTCTATCAAGTCTGTACTGTCCCCTCAGTCTATCACGTCCTCACTGACTCCTCAGTCTATCACGTTCTCACTCTCCTCAGTCTATCACCTCTGTACTGACTCCTCAGTCTATC
This sequence comes from Hypanus sabinus, assembly GCF_030144855.1. Taxonomy (NCBI): domain Eukaryota; kingdom Metazoa; phylum Chordata; class Chondrichthyes; order Myliobatiformes; family Dasyatidae; genus Hypanus; species Hypanus sabinus. The sequence goes on from NC_082714.1 coordinate 671,977, forward strand.
ACGTCCTCACTGACTCCTCAGTCTATCACGTTCTCACTCTCCTCAGTCTATCACATCCTCACTGACTCCTCAGTCTATCACGTTCTCACTCTCCTCAGACTATCACGTCTGTACTGACTCCTCAGTCTATCATGTCTGTACTGACTCCTCAGTCTATCACGTCCTCACTTACTCCTCAGTCTATCACGTTCTCACTCTCCTCAGTCTATCACGTCTGTACTGACTCCTCAGTCTATCACGTCCTCACTGACTCCTCAGTCTATCACGTTCTCACTCTCCTCAGTCTATCACATCCTCACTGACTCCTCAGTCTATCACGTCTGTACTGACTCCTCAATCACGTCCTCACTGACTCCTCAGTCTATCATGTTCTCACTCTCCTCAGTGTATCACGTCAGTACTGACTCCTCAGTCTATCACGTCCTCACTGACTCCTCAGTTTATCACGTTCTCACTCTCCTCAGTCTATCACATCTGTACTGACTCCTCAGTCTATCACGTTCTCACTCTCCTCAGTCTATCATATCCTCACTGACTCCTCAGTCTATCACGTCCTCACTGACTCCTCAGTCTATCACGTCCGTACTGACTCCTCAGTCTATCACGTCTGTACTAACTCCTCAGTCTATCACGTCTGTACTGACTCCTCAGTCTATCACGTCCTCACTGACTCTTCAGTCTATCACGTCCTCACTAACTCCTCAGTCTATCACGTCTGTACTGACTCCTCAGTCTATCACGTCCTCACTGACTCTTCAGTCTATCACGTCCTCACTAACTCCTCAGTCTATCACGTCTGTACTGACTCCTCAGTCTATCACGTCCTCACTGACTCTTCAGTCTATCACGTCCTCACTAACTCCTCAGTCTATCACGTCTGTACTGACTCCTCAGTCTATCACGTCCTCACTGACTCTTCAGTCTATCACGTCCTCACTAACTCCTCAGTCTATCACGTCTGTACTGACTCCTCAGTCTATCACGTCCTCACTGACTCTTCAGTCTATCACGTCCTCACTAACTCCTCAGTCTATCACGTCTGTACTAACTCCTCAGTCTATCACGTCTGTACTGACTCCTCAGTCTATCACGTCTGTACTGACTCCTCAGTCTATCACGTCTGTACTGACTCCTCAATCACGTCCTCACTGACTCCTCAGTCTATCACGTTCTCACTCTCCTCAGTCTATCACGTCTGTACTGACTCCTCAGTCTATCACGTCTGTACTGACGTCTCAGTCTATCACGTCCTCACTGACTCCTCAGTCTATCACGTCTGTACTGACTCCTCAGTCTATCACGTCCTCACTGACTCCTCAGTCTATCACGTTCTCACTCTCCTCAGTCTATCACATCCTCACTGACTCCTCAGTCTATCACGTTCTCACTCTCCTCAGACTATCACGTCTGTACTGACTCCTCAGTCTATCATGTCTGTACTGACTCCTCAGTCTATCACATCCTCACTGACTCCTCAGTCTATCACGTTCTCACTTTCCTCAGTCTATCATGTCTGTACTGACTCCTCAGTCTATCACGTACTCACTCTCCTCAATCTATCACGTCTGTACTGACTCCTCAGTCTATCACGTCTGTACTGACGCCTCAGTCTATCACGTCCTCACTGACTCCTCAGTCTATCAAGTTCTCACTCTCCTCAGTCTATCACGTCCTCACTGACTCCTCAGTCTATCACGTTCTCACTCTCCTCAGTCTATCACGTCCTCACTGACTCCTCAGTCTATCAAGTTCTCACTCTCCTCAGTCTATCACGTCCTCACTGACTCCTCAGTCTATCACGTTCTCACTCTCCTCAGTCTATCATTCCTCACTGACTCCTCAGTCTATCACGTTCTCACTCTCCTCAGTCTATCATATCCTCACTGACTCCTCAGTCTATCACGCCCTCACTGACTCCTCAGTCTATCACGTCCTCACTGACTCCTCAGTCTATCACGTCTGTACTAACTCCTCAGTCTATCACGTCTGTACTGACTCCTCAGTCTATCACGTCCTCACTGACTCTTCAGTCTATCACGTCCTCACTAACTCCTCAGTCTATCACGTCTGTACTAACTCCTCAGTCTATCACGTCTGTACTGACTCCTCAGTCTATCACGTCTGTACTGACTCCTCAATCACGTCCTCAATGACTCCTCAGTCTATCACGTTCTCACTCTCCTCAGTCTATCACGTCTGTACTGACTCCTCAGTCTATCACGTCTGTACTGACTCCTCAGTCTATCACGTCCTCACTGACTCCTCAGTCTATCACGTTCTCACTCTCCTCAGTCTATCACATCCTCACTGACTCCTCAGTCTATCACGTCCTCACTGACTCCTCAGTCTATCACGTTCTCACTCTCCTCAGACTATCACGTCTGTACTGACTCCTCAGTCTATCATGTCTGTACTGACTCCTCAGTCTATCACATCCTCACTGACTCCTCAGTCTATCACGTTCTCACTCTCCTCAGTCTATCATGTCTGTACTGACTCCTCAGTCTATCACGTACTCACTCTCCTCAATCTATGACGTCTGTACTGACTCCTCAGTCTATCACGTCTGTACTGACGCCTCAGTCTATCACGTCCTCACTGACTCCTCAGTCTATCACGTCCGTACTGACTCCTCAGTCTATCACGTCCTCACTGACTCCTCAGTCTATCACGTCTGCACTGACTCCTCAGTCTATCACGTCCTCACTGACTCCTCAGTCTATCACGTCTGCACTGACTCCTCAGTCTATCACGTCCTCACTGACTTCTCAGTCTATCATGTTCTCACTCTCCTCAGTCTATCACGTCTGTACTGACTCCTCAGTCTATCACGTTCTCACTCTCCTCAGTCTATCATGTCTGTACTGACTCCTCAGTCTATCACGTACTCACTCTCCTCAATCTATCACGTCTGTACTGACTCCTCAGTCTATCACGTCTGTACTGACGCCTCAGTCTATCACGTCCTCACTGACTCCTCAGTCTATCACGTCCTCACTGACTCCTCAGTCTATCACGTCTGCACTGACTCCTCAGTCTATCACGTTCTCACTGACTCCTCAGTCTATCACGTCTGCACTGACTCCTCAGTCTATCACGTCTGTACTGACTCCTCAGTCTATCACGTTCCCACTCTCCTCAGTCTATCACATCCTCACTGACTCCTCAGTCTA